>NW_026294480.1:38353245-38953245 GCF_007827085.1 Peromyscus californicus insignis
TTCAAAGATAGACACTACCTAAAAATAAAAGGCTGGGAAAAGACTTTCCAATCAAACGGTCTTAAGAAACAAGCGGGTGTAGCCATCCTGATATCCAGTAAAATAGTCTTCAAACTAAAATCAATCAAAAGAGATCAAGAAGGGCATTACATACTCATCACAGGAAAGATCCACCAAGATGAAGTTTCAACTCTGAACATTTATGCCCCAAACACAAGGGCACCCACATATGTAAAAGAAACATTACTGAAGCTTAAACCACATATAAAACTCCACAAATTAATAGTGGGAGACTTCAACACCCCACTTTCACCACTGGACAGATCTCCCAAATCGAAACTTAACAGAGAAATAAAGGACTTAACTAATGTCATGACTCAAATGGACTTAATTGATAAAAGAATATACCTTCTTCTCAGCACCCCATGGAACCTTCTCTAAAATCGACCACATACTTGACCACAAAGCAAATCTCAACAGATACAAAACAATTGGAATAACCTCCTGTGTTCTATCAGACCACCATGGTTTAAAGTTAGATTTCAACAACAACAAAAACTACAGAAAACCTACAATCTCATGGAAACTGAATAATGCTCAACTGAATCACCAATGGGTTAAGGAAGAAATAAAGAAATTAAAGACTTCCTAGAGATCAACGAAAATGAAGATACCACATACCCAAACTTATGGGACACTATGAAAGCAGTCCTAAGAGGGAAATTCATAGCACTAAATGCCCACATAAAGAAGTTGGAGAAATCTCACACTAGTGACTTAACAGCACACCTGAAAGCTCTAGAACAAGAAGAAGCAAAGAAGAATAGACATCAGGAAATTATCAAAGTGAGAGCTGAAATCAATAAAATAGAAACAAAGAGAACAATACAAAAAATGAAACAGTTTGTTCTTTGAGAAAATCAACAAGATAGACAAGCCCTTATCCAAACTAACCAAAAGACAGAGAGAGAGAGCATCTAAATTAACAAAATCAGAAATGAAAAAGGGGAAATAGCAACAGACATTGAGGAAATCCAGAGAATCATCAGGTTATACTTCAAAAACCTCTACTCTACAAAACTGGAAAATCTAAAAGAAATGGATAATTTTCTGGATAGGTACTACATACCTAAGTTAAATCAAGACCAGATAAACTATTTAAATAGTCCAATAACCCCTAAGGAAATAGAAACAGTCATTAAAAGTCTCCCAACCAAAAAAGCCCAGGACCAGATGGTTTCAGCGTAGAATTCTACCAGATCTTCAAAGAAGAGTTAATACCAATACTCTCTAAATTGTTCCACACAATAGAAACAGAAGGAACATTACCAAACTCCTTCTATGAGGCTACAATTACCCTGATTCCTAAACCAAACAAGGACACAACAAAGAAAGAAAACTACAGACCAATGTCCCTCATGAACATTGATGCAAAAATACTCAATAAAATACTGGCAAACAGACTCCAAGAACACATCAAAACAATTATCCACCATGATCAAGTAGGCTTCATCCCAGGGATGCAAGGGTGGTTCACCATATGAAAGTCCATCAATGTAGTACACCATATAAACAAACTCAAAGAAAAAAAAAACACATGATCATCTCACTGGATGCAGAAAAGGCATTTGACAAAATCCAACACCCCTTCATGATAAAGGTGTTGGAGCGATCAGGAATACAGGGAACATACCTAAACACAATAAAGGCAATTTATAGCAAGCCAACAGCCAACATCAAATTAAATGGAGAGAAACTCAAAGCAATTCCACTAAAATCAGGAATGACACAAGGCTGTCCACTCTCCCCATACTTACTCAATATCGTATTTGAAGTTCTAGTCAGAGCAATAATACAACATAAGGAGATTAAGGGGATACAAATTGGAAAGGAAGAAGTCAAGCTTTCCCTATTTGCAGATGACATGATAGTATACTTGAGTGACCCCAAAGATTCCACCAAGGAACTGATACAGCTTATAAACACCTTCAGCAACATAGCAGGATACAAGATCAACTCAAAAAAATCAGTAGCCCTCCTATATACAATTGACAAAGAGGCTGAGAAGGAAATCAGAGATATATCACCCTTTACAATAGCCACAAATGACATAAAATACCTTGGGGTAACACTAACCAAGTAAGTGAAGGACCTATATGACAACTTTAAGTCCCTGAAAAAAGAAATTGAAGAAGATACCAGAAAATGGAAAGATCTCCCATGCTCATGGATAGGCAGGACTAACACAGTAAAAATGGCAATTTTACCAAAAGCAATCTACAGATTCAATCCAATCCCCATCAAAATACCAACACAATTTTTCACAGACCTGGAAAGAATAATACTCAACTTCATATGGAAAAAAAAAAAACCCAGGATAGCCAAAAGAATCCTGTACAATAAAACAACCTCTGGAGGCATCACGATCCCTGACTTCAAGCTCTACTATAGAGCTACAGTAATAAAAACAGCTTGGTACTGGCATAAAAACCGACATGTGGACCAATGGAATCGAATTGAAGACCCTGACATTAATCCGCACACCTATGAACATATAATTTTTGACAAAGAATCCAAAAGTGTACAATGGAAAAAAGAAAGCATCTTCAACAAATGTTGCTGGCATAACTGGATATCAACGTGTAGAAGGCTTCAAATACATCCATATCTATCACCGTGCATAAAACTTAAGTCCAAGTGGATCAAAGACCTCAACATAAATCCAGCTACTCTGAACCTGCTAGAAGAGAAAGTAGGAAGTAGTCTTGAACGCATTGGCATAGGAGATCACTTCCTAAACATAACACCAGCAGCTCAGACACTGAGAGAAATAATCAATCAATGGGACCTCTTGAAACTGAGAAACTTTTGTAGAACAAAGGATACGGTCAACAAGGCAAAGCGACAGCCTACAGAATGGGAAAAGGTCTTCACCAACCCCACATCTGACAGAGGACTGATATCCAGAATATATAAGGAACTCAAGAAATTAGACATCAAAATGCCCAACAGTCCAATTAAGAAATGGGCTATAGAACTAAACAGAGAATTCTCAACAGAGGAAACTCAAATGGCTGAAAGACGTTTAAGGAATTGCTCAACATCCCTAAATATCAGGGAAATGCAAATTAAAACAACTCTGAGATACCACCTTACACCTGTCAGAATGGCTAAGATCAAGCATAACACTGAAGACACGTTATGCTGGAGAGGATGTGGAGCTAGGGGAACTCTCCTCCACTGCTGGTGGGAATGCAAGCTTGTACAACCAGTTTGGAAATCAATATGGCGCTTTCTTAGAAAATTGGGAATCCATCTCCCCAAAGATCCAGCTATACCACTCGGGCATATACCCAAGGAATGCTCAATCATATCACAAGGGCATTTGCTCATCTATGTTCATATCAGCATTGTTTGTAATAGCCAGAACCTGGAAACAACCTAGATGCCCTTCAACTGAAGAGTGGATAAATAAAATGTGGTACATATACTCAATGGAATACTACTCAGCAGAGAAAAACAATGACATCATGACGTTTGCAGGCAAATGGATGGATCTAGAAAAAATCATCCTGAGTGAGGTAACCCAGACTCAGAAAGACAAACATGGTATGTACTCACTCATAGGAGGATACTAGATGTGGAACAAGGATGACTGGACTGCTACTCACATCACCAGGGAGGCTACCTGGAAAACAGGACCCCAAGAAAGACACGGGGATCGCCCAATGACGGAGAAATGGATGAGATCTACATGAACAGCCTGGACATGAGTGGGGGTAATGAAAGGCGAGGGTTGAGGGAAAGAGAGCTTGGGGGAGCGGGAGATCCCAGCTGGATCAAGAACAGAGAGGGAGAACAAGGAATAGGAGACCATGGTAAATGAAGACCACATGAGAATAGGAAGAAGCAAAGTGCTAGAGAGGCCCACAGAAATCCACAAAGATACCCCCACAACAGACTGCTGACAATGGTCGAGAGACAGCCCGAACTGACCTACTCTGGTGATGGGATGGCCAAACACCCTAATTGTCGTGCTAGAAACCCCATCCAACGACTGAGGGATCTGGATGCAGAGATCCATGACTAGGCCCTGGGTGGATCTCTGGGAGTCCAATTAGCGAGAATGAGGAGGGTTTATATGAGCGAGAATTGTTGAGACCAAGGTTGGATAAAGCACAGGGACAAACAGCCAAAGGAATGGAAACACATGAACTATAAACCAATGACTGAGAGGCCCCCAACTGGATCAGGCCCTCTGAATGGGTGAGACAGTTGATTGGCTTGATCTGTTTGGGAGGCATCCAGGCAGTGGGACCGGGTCCTGTGCTCAGTGCATGAGTTGGCTGTTTGAAACCTGGGGCTTATGCAGGGACACTTGGCTCGGCCTGGGAGGAGGGGACTGGACCTGCCTGGACTGAGTCTACCAGGTTGATCTCAATCCTCAGGGGAGGCTTTGCCCTGGAGGAAGTGGGAAATGGGGGGTAAGCTGGGGGGAAGGTGAGGGGGGCAGGAGGGGGGAGAACAAGGGAATCCGTGGCTGATATGTAGAACTAAATTATATTGTAAAATAAAAAAAAAGGATGTAGATGACACATTTGAAATAAAATGTCATATTTATTTTCTGTGTATCTCTGATTTTGCTTCACGAAGTTGTCATTAGTTCTATCAATGTTCTGACAAATGACTCTATTTCCTTATTTTTTATGGCTGGCTAAAACTCCATTAAATACATACACTAAAATTTCTTTATTCATTTATCATTTTGATGAGCAGCTGGACTTTTTGTATAAGCTGGAAATTGCAAATAGTTAATGATGAAATTAGACATGCTGTACAGTTATCATTAGTATACTCTGGCTTTTATTCCTTCATGTTTATACTTAGAATTGTACAGGTACATATCATACAATAATTCTATTTTTAGTTCTGTGGGGTACTGGATGGATTAATTTACATTCCCACCAACATCATATATTACCATCATTTGTGGTTGTTTCCCTAATAGCCATTCTGATTGGAATGAGAGAGAGAGAGAGAGAGAGAGAGAGAGAGAGAGAGAGAGAGAGAGAGACTGAGACTCAGTATAGTTGGTTTTATTTTTATTTTTTTGAGACAGGGTTTCTCTGTGTAGTTTTTGTACCTGTCCTGGATCTTGCTTTGTAGACCAGGCTGGCCTTGAACTCACAGAGATCCACCTGGCTATGCTGGGACTAAAGGTGTGTGCCACCACTGCCCAGCTTCTTAGTATAGTTTTTAAAAGTATAATATTTTTGTTTATTCTCTGAGAATGTCATACATGTATACAATGTACTTCGATCATGTCTCCCACTCCCTCAAAATCCTCCTAGATCCTGCCGAAGTCTGTCTTCCCAGTTCATGTTCTCTTTTTGAAATATTTTTATGATCTACTGAGTCCAGATAGTTCTTCCCATATGCGGATCAATGTGGGGTGATCCACTGGAGCATGGGCAACACATGAGAGACTGTATCCCTAAATAAAATCGGCTGTCTCTCCACTAGCAGCCATCAACTGCTGATAGCACTTCAGCTAGGGTTTAGGGCTCTTTACCACTCCCTGATCCATGCTAGAATATCAAATATAAGTAGAATGCCACGTTTGCACCCATGGGTATATTCTGCCAATCCACTCCCATGGTTTCTCACAGTCCACAGCTGGGTAAGACTGTTGATGACATAACTTTCCCAGCAGTCTGCATAGCCCTCCAGTACTATGACATTTAGTCACCAGGGGGTCATCTTTGCAGTTCTTGATTTTTTTTTTAAATGTGGTTAAGGATGGTGAATATATTTTTTTTCATGTCCTTATTGGCTGTCTGTAATTCTTTTGAGAACTCTCAATTCCTTTTCCCATTTCTTGTTGAGTTATTTGTTCTTTTGGTGTTTTCTTTTCTTTTTTGAGTTGTTTATATGTTCTGGATATTAATCCCCTGTGAGTGCACACTTTCAGCAAAGTGTCAAAATAAAAATTTCAACTGAAAGGACCAGTAGCTACTTTTCATGGCCTTAGTCCTGGTTCTTCTATTCTATTCCCTTGTTCTAAGTATCTGTTTTCTTGAGAATGTCATACTGTTTTTGTTACTATGGCTCTGAGGTATAGTTTGTAACCATGTATTGTTACATCTCCAGTATTGTTATTTTTATTAGGATTATTTTGACTAGAGTCTTTTGCACATTCATATGAATTTTAGAATTGTTCATCAGATTTCTGGTAGAGTCTTTAGTGTATTTTAATGAGAATCGTATCATATGCAAAAAGGGATAATTTGATTTCTTCCTTTTCTATTTGTATCACTTTTATTTGTCCCTCACTATTCTATCTAAGATTTGGAGCACTGTACTGAATGAGTGGAGAGTGGAGACTTGTCTCCCTGTAACCCTTGTTCACTTGTCTCCAGTTCGCCCTCACCCATTTTTCCCATTTCCTTTTGGATAGCACCTGTGTTCCCTCTCTAGCACGCCACCAAACACGGCCCCTTTAACAAATGTGAAGGGAAAAGGAAAGAACAAGAGACAAAAAAAATCTAGTTACAAAATAAAGACAAAAGTTGTACATAACATGAGATAAAGCTATGAAGATTAGTAAAATAAAAAACATAAGTTTTTAAAGATATAAAAGCCATATTAAAACATAGTAAAAGGGAGAAAAGATTAAATGAACTTGACAGATATTTCTAGTATATATTATTCACCAGCTACAGAATACAGACTCTTTGTACCAGCACAAGAAACCCACTCTACAATAAACCATATATTGATTAGAAAACAATTCTTAACAAATGAAAAAAGTTATATTCTGTACCTTTTCTGATCATGTAGAATAAAACTAGAAGGTAATGAAAGGAATTAAAAAATTACACAAATACATGGAGACCAAGTGACCCAAATGAACAATTTATTATCAAAGTAATTGAAAGAATAATTAAAAACTTTCATATATCAAATGAAAATTGAAACAAAATACATCAAAACTTATAGAACACAGCCAGAGCAGCATTGAGAGTTTGTAGCAATAAGTCCCATATTAAAAAACAATATGCAGACAAATGTGCAAACAAACAACTTAATGATACACCTCAGGAATTTAGAAAGTCAAGAACAAATTTTTTTATTTTATTTTATAATTTAATTTAATTTTACATATCAGCCACAGATTGCCTTGTCCTCCCCCCTCCCCTCCCCGCCTTCCCCCTCCAGCCCACCCCCCATTCCCATCTCCTCCAGGGCAAAGACACCCCTGGGGATTGAGTTCAACCTGGTAGATTCAGTTCAGGCAGGTCCAGTCCCCTCCTCCCAGGCTGAGCTAAGAATAAATTTAACTCCAAGTTAGTATAAGAAAAGAAGTAGCAAAGACCAATGCAGACAACCTAGATTTAAATACACATGTAAGTGCACAAATATTTGTGCATGTGATGTGAAAATAGAAGGGGACTACTTATGAGAAGGAAGCAGGAAGCAGGATAGGAAGGACTGGAGAACCACCATGAGAATACTTACTAATTATAGAAGATCACTGCAAAAAAACAAACATTGAAAAAAGAGTTTGTTTTTTCAAACTATTCTGATGAATTGAAAGGTAGAGAACCCTTCCAAAACCTGTTCTATGATACCAGCATTATTGACAAATCTGATTGACAAGTACATCAGAAAGATCATTCACTTTGATAAAGTTTGTTTTAATCCAGGATTGTAGAGAGATTGTTCAATATATACAAATCAAGAAACCCAATACACCACACCAACAGAATGATGGGTAAAAATCATGTGATCATCTCAATAGATAAAGAAAATTTTGATAAAACTTAAGATCCCTTCATTATAAAAGTCCTGAGTAAATTAGGTAGACAAAGATTATAGAAGACAGACATACAACCAGTATTACATTGAAAGGAGAGAAGCTGAACTCATCCCTCTATCTCACACAAGACAAATGTGTCTACTCCCAATGTTCCTGTTTTGTATACTAGCAAAACTTTCAGTTAGAGCAATTAAGCAAGAGAAAGAGCTAAAAAAGGCATCCAGAGAGGCTAACAAAGTCTTTTGCATTTGAAGATAATATTTTTCTGTGTACAGAAATATCTAAAGATTCCACCAAAAGATTATAAGAGCTGAAAGATAAACTTGGTAAAACTGTCTGATGGGAAATCAGCAGATAAAAATTAGTAGACTTTGTACTTAGCAACTAATCTGTTGAGACGTCAGTCATGAAACATTACTATTTACAATGCTATAAAAATAATACCTTGTAATAGAGTTAATAAAGGAACGGAAAGACCTTCACAATAAAACATGTAAAATACTCTTGAAAGAAAATGAAGAAAACACAAAGCAGTACAAAGATCTTCCACATTTGTGGATGGGAAGAGTTTATGCTGTTTAAATATTTACACTTCCCGAAGTGACTTGCATATTCAGCATAATCCCCACCAGAATATCAATGGTATTCTTCACAGAACTAGAGAAATAAATCCATATTTTTCTTTCCTATGGCTGAATAACACTCAATTGTATGTATTTGATACTTTTAGACAAATCAATGGAAGTATATGTCATCATATTAAGCAGAAAATTATAGACAAAGAAAGATAAGGATCATGTTGCAGTATAGAAAAATGATCAAACAATATAAGAGAAACTGTTAGGAAAAGAAGATGAGGGGAAGGAAGAGAGAGAAATTAGAGTGTGGACATGATCAAACCCCAATGTATATATATCTAAAATGTCACTGTGGAACCTATCAATTTGTATCATTAATGGATGTGCTTCAATGATTATAACAGTAAGAAAAATCAGTTAAAATACCCTAAAATTCATAAGGAGACATGAAAGACCCTGAATAGTGAAAGCCATCTTGAGCAAAGAGAACAAACCTGGTAGTATCCCATTACCCAATTTCATGAAAAACCATAATAACAATAGTCATGACTCTGGCATAAATATAGGCAGTGAGAAAGGGGAACAGAATAGACCCCAGAAATAAACCCAGCCACCTACAACCATCTCAAAAGGTGCCAAAACATAAGTTGGGGAAAGAAAAGCTGCTTCCCAATGGTGATGGGAAACTATGTCCAAATACAGAAGAATAAACTTGACCCTGTCTCTCCCCTTTGACAAAAATGAATCCTAAGTTAATAAAAGACATAAATGTAACACCAGAAATTCTGGAAGTACTAGGAAAAAAATAAAAACATGGGGAAAATACTTTAAGGTGTTCATAGTTGATGTCAACCCAATTTTGAGGTAGGATCCCCAAAGAATTGGAGACAACAATAAGCAGACAAGCGGTGTTACATCAAACATAGGAAAGGAGAAATCAGTTTTCTTTGGTGGTATGACTGCTGACACACACACTGCACTGCAGGAGAAGTCCAACTCCCAAGAGTAGTTGGATAACACAAACTGAACTTGACAGATAGGGAGAAGAGGGAGAGGGAGAGGAAGAGAAAGAGGTGGAGGAAGAAAGGAAAAGAGGAGGAGGAAGAAGCAGAAAGAAGAAGAAAAGGAAGAAGGAGAAGAAGAGAAAGGAGGGGGAAAAGGAGAAGGAGGAAGAGGAGAAAGAGGAAGAGGAGGAAGAAGAGGAAGAAGATGAAGAAGAGGAAGAAGAAGACAATGACTTGAATTTCGGTTTGTGGGGAGATGATGACGGAGAGTGTGGATTCAGAATGAGTTGGGGAAAAGAGGTGAACATATCAGCATACATTGTATAAAATTCTCCAAGAATTAATAAAATATTTAAAAATGTGTACATAGTAAAAGCAACAGTAGTCACAGTGAAGAAAACCTACAAAATGGAAGATTAGCCAACTGTTCATTCGAAAGAAGACTAATACCCAGAAAATATAAAGAACTAAAAGGATTGAAAAAATTAATCCAACTAAAAATTAGCAAATTGTTTGAATAAAGAAATAGTACAAATCTATGAAAAATATTCTCTGTATCATTATCCACTAGGGAAATACAAGTCAAAAGGACAGTGATAAACTGTCTTACCCTAGTTACGAATGACTGTTAACAATGCCCCCCCCCCCACACACACACACAAAAAAAAAAAAAAAAAAAAAAAAAAAGGAAGGGAAAGGAGAAAAACCTTCCAGGAAAGAAGACTAAAAATAAATCTGCCATATGATCCAGCTACGCTGCTATGGATATCTGACCAACAAAAATCAATTCAGCGTACCAAAGTGCCATTCATGTGCTTACGTTTATTGTGGAAATATTTGCAAACAACTAAAAGGTGGGGGTCAGCCTTGGTCTCCCTCAGCAGGTGACTGTATAAAAGAGAGATGGAAATGCAAACAATGGAACATCTCTAGCTGCACAGAAGAGTGGAATCCTATCAGCAAAATAGATGAAACTGAAGGGCATTATGTTAAGTGAAAATAAACAAGCTACAGAAAGATATATACCACATGTTCTCCTTCTCATGCATGGAAACTGAAAAGTCAGCTCCAAAGCAGAATAGCAACTACTGTAGTAGTTTGAAATGATGGAGGGATGTTGAAAAAAGTGATTGGATTTGATTAAAGCATGCTGCATGTGTATATGTAGATATCACTCAGAACTTGGTTAGTGTGTACAATTAATTATGTATTAGTAAAAAAAATGTATTGCCCCTAACAAATACTAATCTAATACACAAGATATGTAGCAGGCTTTCTTGAACTGCCAGCCTCCAAATCATGACATGGAGACTTATTATTGGTTACGAATTCTCAGCCTTAGTTTAGGCTTGTCCCACTAGCTCTTATAACTTAAATGTACCTATTTCTCTTCATCTATGTTTTGCCTCAGGGCTTTTTACTTTTCTTGCATTCTGTATGTCCTGCTTTCCTGCTGCTTCCATTTCTGGCTTCTCTCTCTCTTTCTCCCTCCTCCTTTCTTGAGCCTAAATTCTTCCTCCTACTTCGTCTCTCTGCCCACCAGCCCGTCTCTCCCTTTACTGCCTAGCTATTGGCCATTTCAGCTTTTTATTAGACCACTCGGGTGCCTTAGGCAGAGAAGGCAAAACAAATGCAACACATCTTTACTTAGTTAAACATATGCAGCATAAATAAATGTAACACATCTTTACATAGTTAAACAATTATTCTATTCCACAACAAAGATACTTTTTCAGGGTGTGGGGATGTCCATGGTGCTCATCCTTGGATTTGTCTCTAAGTATAGTCTGCTAAGTCTCCAAGTACCTTGAACATATTTTCATTTTTTATAGTATTTTAAAAATGCAGTTGTAACACCATGATTGTATTAAAAAAATGAAGACAATAACCAAAGACAATAAATAACCACAGCGAACAGATAGCTTCCAGGGACTGATTACCTGTTACTCCTGATATACCACTCTCATCTGGGTTATTATCTCCTGTGGGAGTAGTTCCCCAGTCTGAACTACCTGCCACCAGTGCTGTGTTCTTTGCATGATTTACTGCGGAAGTGGCTGTGTAGAAGACCGGGCAGCCTCATTAGCCATCGACTAAGGCTTTGCTCAGTTCTCTGTAGTGCACTTTGCTCCCTGAATTAAGTTTTGTTCATTTTGCACAATTTCTGTGTTTTCTACTGTTGAAGAAAAGCAGTGAGTGCTACTTCAGTGGTGTTCTTAGTAGTCAGGTGGGAGTAGTACTAATTCAAGCATAACCACTTTCTTTAATTTCCTTCCAAAATTATTGTTTAGCTAAAGTATTTATAACTAAGTTCTAGAGTTTGGTTTTTAATAGTTTATGTTTCTCTCAGTTTATAGACATTCAAATTCATACTACATTATCTTCTTAGTTATTAATATTCTTGAGAGAGTATATATCTTTCTATGGAATGTTCCTGCATGCTTACCAGTTGTGAGATTATCATTAATCTCATTCATCAGCAGTCACACAGTGGCTGCTTATGGTCCAGTGAATGGTGATATTAAACATAGAATGATTTATATATCATACCATCTAAGAGATGAAATTAAAAAAGACCCTGGTTCAATGACTTTCTCACAAATGATATTGGCTGTCCAGTCTATATATAATGTACTATACATATTAATACAATCTTATTAATATGAATGTTGAAAGTAAATGGATTCTATGGTGTGCAACCTGGATAGTCTGTCAGGATTTGTTTGATCCACTACTAGCATCCATATATATATATATATTTTTTTTTCTTCTTATAAAAGCTGGAAATATCTCTTAGACTTTCCTGGAGGTAAGGTATTGAATTAGTTACTTGTTTTTTGTATTTGCTTTTTACTTTTAGTTTTTTGAGATAGGGTTTCTTTCTGCAGCTTTGATGCCTGTCCTGGATCTCACTCTGTAGACCAGGTTGGTCTTGAACTCACAGAGATTTGCCTGGCTCTGCCTCCTGAGTACTGGGATCAAAGGCATGTGCCCCCCCCAGCATTACTTATTGTTTACTATAACGAAATATCCTGACCAAGCAATTGAAGGAAAGAAGGGCTTATTTTGGCCCACAACTTCACGGTTTAGTCTATTATGGTGGGGAAGACATACTAGCAAGAGCTTGAGTCAGCTGATCAGAATGCAGAGGGAAATGAACACCATGCTGAGCCTCAAAGGCTTGTCTCTCTGGTGAGTCTAGATTTTGTCAGGTTGACAATAGTACCCATCACTGGTAGAAAACCTTCTTAATGTCCTAGAGTGTTGGAGGCAGTCTGCCTAGTAGGGCTCCACTGAAACACTTCTGAGTATGTACTGATTGGTGAGATTTAATGTGAAGTGAAATGCAGACTAACTTCTGCATGGCAATGGGAACGATTCCTTGTTTGCTCTCAGTTGGCCCAGGCCCCAGGGTCCAGGTGTGAGCTGTGAGGTGTAAAGTGCAGAGTGTGGGTGTCAGCTCTGCTGGTAAAGAAGAGACTAGGAAGCTATGATTTGGAATCTGGCTGCCATAACTGAAGGGTCAGCAGCTTCCAGCTTAGGTGAGGGCTAATAGCCTAGGTGTCCATAGTAGATATATGAACTAGTTTCCTTTCTGTGGGCGTTCATTTCCTCATTGGGGCAAAATACTGTGAGAGGCAGCTTCTTTTTTTTTTTTTTTTTTTTTTTTTTTTTTTTTTTTAATTTATTTTAATTTATTTTGCAATACAATTCAGTTCTACATATCGGTCACGGATTCCCTTGTTCTCCCCCCTCCCGTCCCCCTCACCTTCCCCCCAACGCCCCCCCCCCCATTCCCATCTCCTCCAGGGCAAAGCCTTCCCCACAGACTGAGGTCAACCTGGTAGACTCAGTCCAGGTAGGTCTAGTCCCCTCCTCCCAGGCCGAGCCAAACAATCCTGCATAGGCCCCAGGTTTCAAACAGCCAACTCATGCAATGAGCACAAGATCTGGTCCCACTGCCTGGATGCCTCCCAAACAGATCAAGCCAATCAACTGTCTCACCCATTCGGAGGGCCTGATCCAGTGTGGACCCCTCAGCCATTGGTTCATAGTTCATGTGTTTCCATTCATTTGGCTATTTGTCCCTGTGCTTTATCCAACCTTGGTCTCAACAATTCTCGCTCATATAAACCCTCCTCATTCTCGTTAATTGGACTCCCAGAGATCCACCCAGGGCCTAGTCATGGATCTCTGCATCCAGATCCCTCAGTAGTTGGATGAGGTTTCTAGCACAACAATTAGGGTGTTTGGCCATCCCTGAGTGGGGGTAATGAAAGGCGAGGGTCGAGGGAAAGAGAGCTTGGGGGAGCGGGAGATCCCAGCTGGATCAACAACAGAGAGGGAGAACAAGGAATAGGAGACCATGGTAAATGAAGACCACATGAGAACAGGAAGAAGCAAAGTGCTAGAGAGGCCCACAGAAATCCACAAAGATACCCACACAACAGACTGCTGGCAATGGTCGAGAGACAGCCCGAACTGACCTACTCTGGTGAGAGGCAGCTTCTTGATCCCAAATATCGTGCATAGTATTTCCCACAGTGGCCCTGTACTCTGTGATGTGGTCTGGGAGCTGCTTCTGAAGGCTCAGCTTAGATGCATTTCTTTAATTCTCCCCAGAGAAAATCCATTTAACTGTTTGTATGAAACCTTTGCCCTCTTAGAACAACAGAAAATATACTGTCTTCTTTACTTAAACAGTGTCCAGTTTCCCATCAGGCCATATGCCCCCTTCATTGTGTCCCAGTCTATGCTATTGAGTTTCATATTATTTCATGAAAAGTTGTTGAAGCACCACTAGAAATAAGTACAGCTATTATAATTACAACCAGGTCTTCCCCAAAGGTACTGCAAAATGCCTATCCATACCCCATACCTTTCATCTAATCGATCTAGTGAGACTTACAGGTCCATCAACTTTGGTTATAAAATGGTCTTTGAATTACATGTGGAAGCCCAGCAAAATTGAATTATTTGAACTATAAAAGCAAAAGCAGGCAGAAATGCCAACTCACTCAACTAGAGACTTAAACTACCGATATTTAGTTTTCTCTCTTTTGTGACATCAGTCTTCACTCTTTGCCCTGCCTCGTCACTCACCCTGCATTTGAGAGGAGTGAGTGGTAGGGAGGTGGTCAAAATACTTCCTCAGACACTTTAGAGATGAGGGTCGGTGACAGCATTTTCATACCTAAGGGACTTGCCTTCCAGTTAGTCTTCAGATAGGAAAAAAAAAAAAACCCAAAATGGTTATGTCACATATCAAACAACTGTGATCCCTGCTAAGCTGAATAGACTGGCAGAGAGGATGTTCCTTCCCCAATCCTTGAAGCAAATTTATCTCCTGAAGGAAAATGGTGTGTCTTGACTAAGGAGGAAGAGTGCTGGAAAAATTTGAGCTTATGAGAATTCAGCTCATAACGGGCATTTAAAGGGGATAAAAGGATTAGGCGCAAGAAAGTCCAGGCAAGGTGCAAAACTGCACTGCTTCAGAATTTACCTTCAGCTCCATGTAATACAGTTAGCAAATGGCGGCTTAAAAAACATAAAGCTTTCATGTGTTGTGATAGGCAGTCTGGGCCTGGCAGGGCTTTTCTGCAGGTTCAACAGGGCCCTGGTTTCCGGTTAGTTCTGTTATTTATTTTGAAGGGTGTGGCTTCCATTGTCAAGGTCAACTTTTGATTTGGAAGAGTTGCTTCCTGGATGTAGTGGCCCATGCCTGTGTGTCTGGATTCTTACTACTCTAGAGGCTGGAGCAGGAGGATCATTTGTATCACTACAGCTTAGGAGTGTGAGGCTAGCCTGGGCAACATAGTAAGACCCTTTTCTTGAGGGGTCTTCTTGAGGGGGTTGGTAGAAGGGAAAGGGGACAGAGAAGAGAGGATGTAGATGAATTTCTAAATGGTCTTAATGAATAAATAATACGGAGCCAGAAATTTGGGTTAAAGCCTGCGAGAAAGACCAGAGGAATAGGACTAACCACGAGCTAACCTCACCTCACCAACTCCGCAGCTTCCAAAGAGAGCGACTTCTTGCATACTCATGTTTATATGCTTTTTTCTGTTCCTTTCTCTCATTGGCTCTCTTAGCCCAGCTACATCACTTCCTTTTCCTATATAGCTCTGTCACTTTCTGTCTGTCTGTACAGACCTCCAGGTTTCTATGGTTGGTTCTGGGATTAAACTCGTGTGTCACCACGCTTGGCTCTGTTCCCTAGTGTGGCCTTGAGCACATAGAGATCCTGCCTGCTAAGTAATAGGATTAAGGGTGTGTGCTACCACTGCCTGACTTCTTTGTTTACGTAAAATGGCTTGCTATTGCCTCTGATCTCCAGGCAAGCTTTATTTATTAAAGCACAAATAACATATCACCACAAGAGGAGAGAGAATCTTTAGATACTGACTCTTCTTTCCAGTCAGCAGAAAACCAGAATTTTCTTTCCCAGAGATGAAGAACATCCATCCTCTTACATCTTCTTGGCCAGAATTTAGTCATACAGCCTCACTTAGGTACAAGCAAAGTTGGGAAAGTCTGTCTATTTGGCAAGGAAACATCTCTAGGTAAATTTTGGAGTTCTGTTTACAAAGGAAGAAACAGAGTAGGCACTCAGGAGACTCCTGGGGCCTCTGCCACAAAGGCTGAGCCAGGCAAGAAGATCTATCCTGATGCAGACTCTGGCCTTTTGGCCCTATGCAGATGGCTCCTGTGTATATGAAACCTCTTATATTTATTTTTGAGTCATCTTGGAATCTGGGGAGATTTCCAGAGACTGTTTCCAAAGCTGGCCAAGTATATACTCAATTGCATAAGATAGGCCATGACACCTGAGGCTTTTTCAGCTTTCTATTGTAGAGTTTAATTGATTGAAAAAGGAGCAGGTGTAAGCTGCACTTCATTGGCACATACCCTGTGAACCTTGCAAGACTAATGCCCTCAGATAAATGCCTTTGCCAGCTGAAGTTCTTGCATAGTGCTAAGAAGGGAAAATTCAGCAGGAATTTTTTTTTTGAGCTTACAAAAATGTAAGTCTATCAAAGTATTTTTAGAGTCACCCATATATGAATAAATACTTTTTTTGAGCAATGCAAACCCCAACTAGTCTATTTTGTTTGGGCCCAAAGAGTTTCAAGAAGAAAAAAACTGAGCCAATGTTTTTAAATTAACTTATTTCACACACACACACACACACACACACACACACACACAGAGAGAGAGAGAGAGAGAGAGAGAGAGAGAGAGAGAGAGAGAGAGAGAGAATTAGATGGCATGACATTACCAGTACTGTGCTCATGCATGCTGCTGTCTCCTTTTGGACCTTTTGGAGCCGAGCAGTGGCTGTCTCCTTGAGCCAGGGCCTACATTCACTGATTTCCTGGTCTGTTTGGCATCTTTTCATTCCTTTATGGAATCTGCCCAACAGTCCTATGGACCTTGTGGACCTTCTTGCAGATGGTTCAGAAGGTGATAAACACATGGGAGACTGTTGGCATGAGTCGGCTGCTTTCTGAGAAGGGGTTTGATCCTCTAGCCTGGAGAGATAGGGAAGTTGTTAGCTGAAGCCAGATTGTACAATCTGGAAGGAAAAAATTGGACCCTGGGTGAGGGAAGCTGAAGTCTTGTCCCGTGTGAGGTTACTGGAGGTCATCTGTGGGGAGATATGTAACTTTACCCAGGAATATCTGGTATCTCAAGTCTGCAAGTGAGTGGACCCCTACTGAAGCCATGGTTTACAAAGCTCAAACTAGAATGTGACAACAGATTATAGCCAGGTTGTTCCAAAATAGAGAGATTAAACTTCCATGGGGCTTATTGATTGATTTGTTTTGACATGATAATTGGCCAGGGTAATATTTTCAGGATGGTGGTTCTAGCAGATGATGCTATTTGAAGTCCTGTCCTGCAGTCTCCAGGACCAACTTTGCATCCTAGTTAGGAGACTGATATGAGTAACTCACAACCTGAATCTGTGCTCCACCCACTTGGCCACCTGCTCCCTGACCTTGGTACTGGGTTTAATGAAGTAAGTACTTCAGTTTTGAAAATGGAAAGCTACTACACAACTGCTTCCTAAATCACCGTCTTCTCCACAGTGTCTAGGTATGTGCAGGTACGTTGTTTCAAACGTTAAAAACTGACTTGGAGTTAAAAAAAAAAAAAAGGATGGAAAAAAAGATGAAAAAGATCGCTTGAAAAATGTTAGCATTTAGGTGCCTCTCATTTAGAAAAGGATCTCAGTGTCTATCAGTGATGGCAGGCAGGTGATTAAGGAAAGGTACTCTTCTTTTGAGGCTTTTATTTAGAGAGCCTATTTATAAGTGCCAGAAAGAGTCCTCTTACCTTCTTCCAACTCAACGTTGGCATTGCATGCATGGACTTGGGCTAGAAATACTTTAGCTTTACCTCAAGGAGTAGATGTCAACAGTTGGAAATGGCAGTATTTCCATCTTTGAATCTGTTGAAGGGTGCAAATAGAAAAAAGGGAAATATAAACCCTTTGCTACCTGGATAAACATGTACAGTCTCTTTGATTTTCCTTAGCTGTAGAGGTTGATAATTGTAAGATCTGGTTTTATTCATCACACCTAAGACAGCCTGGACACTTTAATTAACAATCGTGACATATATTAATTCAATTCCTACAGCCCTATCCTTTGGGTTCTTATTTTTCTCTACTATATTTTGTTGATGACAAAATAACTATAGAGGATTTTCTCTAGGTTAGAGCTAATTTTTCTGGCTCTTAAAGGTAGATGCATTCAGTCCCTGGCTTAGGCTACTGACTAGAGTCTGCACACGAGAAAAATGGCGACTTGTTTTTTCCTTAGTGTTAATTACTACTAGTATTTAGCATAACTATGTCCTAATGAACTCACCTCTTCCCTTGGATACATGCTCCACCTTATGTCATTGGTAAGCTATTTGATTCCAAACTTACTTTGTGCTATTGGCTTTTGATTTATTGATTTATATGCATTTTGTGAAAATGTTTGCTTAGAGATAATTGCTTGGATCAGTATTGTAACTATTAACATGTATTTCTTCTTGGCCTCCAGTTTTAATCTGAGCAAAATTGAGCTATAGCAATTGTTTTCAGAGAACATTTTTCTCTTTCTCCCTCTCTCCCCCTCTTTCTCTCTGCCACATCCCTGGGGGATTATCATGTAGTCTATGCTTGCCAAAAACTTACTGTGGTCTTCCTGCTTCAGCCTCCTGAGTGCTAAGATTACAGATGGCTGCTGTCACACCTGCCTTAAGATGTTTACTTTCTTATAGTGGGCTTTCCCTTTCTAAAAGAAATTATTGTAGATAATTAATAAGTAAAGAGAAAATGAGGTGGGCCTCATGAGACCCCACCCCCTACCTGTGGGCTGATGGCTATTGCGAGAGGAGTCTTTTTTTTTTTTTTTTCACAAGTATAGCTTCTGGCAAGTTACTGGTGTTCTGGTGTACTAACTGGACTCAATGGGTTGTATTTAAAAGGACGAGAACATGAGAGTGTGTGAGGGATGTACCGGAGAATGGTGTGGAGAAATGGGAGTGGAAAGTTGAGTGTAGATGTCATGCTTAAAATTGTCAAGGGATAAATAAAACTATCCCCCCTCCAAAAGTGAGAGAGAAAATGTTCACACTGGCTCACCATTTTGAAGGTCTCAGTCCATAACTGTTTGGTCACTTGGCTTTGGGTTTATGGGAGGCACTGTATAATAACAGAAGTATGTAGTGGAGCGGAACTGCTCAGTTCACGGTTAGGAGCAAAAGAGGAAGAGGATAGTGTCTGAGCTCCCATGTTCCTCTTAAGGGCACACCCTCGGTGATCTAAAGCCTCTGCAGCAGACCTCACCTCCCAGGGGTTCCGCTGTCTCTCATTAGCACCACTCTGGCTCCTTTATTGTCTAGGTCTTTGGGGGACATTGAGCATCCAAACTATAGCACAACTCTTAGATTTTTGCCTTTAAAATGTATGTTAAGTTTAAAAAGTAATATAAATTCCTTAAAGAGTGTTTGCAATAGAGAAACAAGCTGGAGAAAAGTGAATAAATACCATAGAGTTCCACAGAGGTCATTAAATTGGAAATTGAATTTTGAGAAATTGGGCTTAGCGCTGTTTCATAAGACTCTTCATCTCTAATGTATAAATAACTATTTCACCAGTAATGTGCCACAGTTCTCAGGCTATTTCAGAAATTCTTTTTCTGCTAAGACCAACCCATGTTAAATGGAATGCTTTTGTGTAGACCATCTCTATATTTAAGATTTTTATAATTAAAAAATTTAAATACTTAGAGATAGTGTCTTAGGGTTTCTATTGATGTGAAGAGACACCATGACCACAGCAATTTTATAAAGGAAAATATTTAATGGAGGCTCTGATACAGTACAGAGGTTTAGTCCACTATTATCATGGTGGGAAGCAGGGCAGTATGCAGGCAGACATGGTGCTAGAGAAGGAGCTGAGAGTTCTTCATCTTGATCCGAAGGCAACAGGAAAACCATGGGAGTCTGTGTCCACACTGGGAATAGCTTGGGCATTGGAGACCTCAAAGTCCACCCCCACAGTGACACATTTCCTCCAACAAGGCCACACCTTCTGATAGTGCCACTCCCTATGAACTTATGGGGCGAGTTACATTCAAACTACCACAGATAGATTAGCATTTTAAGGACATAGTTTGTTTAATATTATTGTGCTGGGTGTACATCTTGTTTCTTAATTTTGTGCCTGGCTCTTCTCCAGTTTGTGTTTGAGGCATGAGATAAGAAAGTAGGAAGGCTGGGCTCCACAACTCTGAATTTTGATTCATTGTAGTTTTCTGTAATGGTCTCTGTGTTTTTCTTAATGAGGGGTGAGGGGTGAGGACTACACTCATCTGTGAATATAAGGACAAGTATTTAGAATATAGTTAGGGATTATGCTAGTTAATGAAGTGGCTGTCATAGGTTCTCCGTCAATACAAGTAACATCATGAAGATTGGTTGGATTTATGTATTTAGGAGTGTGTGTGTGTGTGTGTGTGTGTGTGTGTGTGTGTGTGTGTGTGTGTATGTGTGTGTGTGTGTGTGTGTGTGTGTGTGTGTTTGTGTATGTATCTGTGTGTTTGTGTGTGTATAAAACAATAATTAAAGAAAAAAGAGGCTATGAATTCTGAAGAGAGCAAGAAGAAGGGGTTCATGAGAGAGTTTGGAGGGAGGAAAGGGAAGGAAAAACAACAAAATTATATTATCTCTAAAAATATTATTTTTTCAAAAAAGAAGGTGGAAGGAGAATGGAAATTGGAAAATGTGAAGGATGTTTGGTGAGCATTAGGAATGCAATGCTCATATTTCACAGACATAAAACCAGATCCTGAGATATTGGAAGTGGCTTATATCTCATGATTAGTGGCAGAGCTGGAGCCAGGTGATGCACATCCCAATTTATGAACATTGTTTAATATCTCACTGTGAGTCATCATGACTGCCCAATGCATTGGACACAGCTATGAATATTAGGATGGCAATTTGCAAAACCAGGGAAAATGGATTGAACAATTTTCCTGTCATTTTTATAAGAGGTGGTAAATAATGGTAATTTGAGATATTAGAGAACAGTATATGAATACTTTTCCAAAATTCTGCATGGTGAATAGAGAAGGGAAATTGTAGCTTTCCTTTGTGCCTATTACTTTCTGGATGTCAACAGAGGATTTTCTTCAACTTGTGTTAGGATGCTGTGAACAGGCCCCACATCATCTTTGCACTGTCAGAGCCACTCAGCACCAAGGAGGACGTTTTAGTTCAATTTCCCCCAGAAAGTATAACAAGAATAAGACAAATAAAAAAAATGACTCATCATTACCACGAACTTTATGAAAATGGAAAATTCACCCTGGAAAATTCAAAACCTATTACACAGTGATCCATGTTGCATATTTATTCTCCATTTCTTTGTTCCTGTAAGAATTTTAAAAGGGAAGAAAATGAGAAGTGGAAGAAAACAATAGTCATCCATTCAAAGTTCCTAATTGAGCAAGTAGCGTGATATTTTCCTCAGTGAATAGAAGCATGATTTCCTCCCTAAGAAAACAGGTTTTCCAGCCTTTGAATCGTTTTTTAGAAGTACTTCAGTGATTTTTATCATTTATATGGAAATTTGGATTATTCTGGAATGCAGTTTGGTGACATGTCTCAAACATTTGAACAAATTTATTCCCCTGGCTCAATACCTCTACTTGTAGAAACTCACCCTGTTTTAGACATCTGGCATAGGGGAACACCTAGAATATGGTTCTCTTTCTAGAATGACGATTAGAGAAATATTACCAGCACTTCAAAAACTAAGTATTACCTAAGACAACAAAAAGAAGCACAAGATAAAGTTATAGGAGGTTCATTTGCTGCAGTTTCATGTAACAATTTAACAAGTGTGAATGCTGAAACTTTTTTAATGGTAAAGATGATGTTACACAATGTCAATTTTTAAAAAGATAGGGTCCTAAACTGTATACAATATTAACTAGGTAAAAATAAATAACTCTTAAGGAAAAAAGAATTGATAGGGATTTTCTCTTAAATGTTAATGATTACTTTTATTTTTCATGACCTTTTCTTCATATTTTTATGGTTTGACTATATTATTTTAAGAATGATTAAGTCAAAAAGATTTATTTTGAATCTTAGTGAGTTACTACTGTGAGTGAACTGTATCAAAATTTTTCTGGAAATTATTTCTGTGTGCATATATTTTTTTTCCTTGATAAATGGCTCCCTCTTTATAGAAAATGTATGGATAGAAATGAAGCTGAATTGAAACAGGTATACGGTTGTGTATACTTAAACTAACAATTTCTGTGTGCATGCCACTTGTTTGGCTTTTGTTGTAGGAGTAGAGTAGGTAGTGCAAGAGAACCATTCTTGAAATAAGATATGGTTGACTCATTAGATAGTTTATAAGGCAGAGTACAAGAACAGTGTCTTATTAGGTGAATATGTACTTCTTGGAGAACAGGGATGAAGAGCACACAGATGCTATTTCTAGTGTACTGCTAATGTTAATACATCAGAAGCTCTATAAGGGATTGATACTCAGTTTAAAAAGCTCATGACATTTTTACTCTGTAAAAATAAATTCAAGGTACTCAGAAAAAAAAATCAAGAAGCCAAACTAATGGTTACTTAAGCATATGCTTGTGTAGACTAGCAAATCTCATTGACAAGAGAAAGCTTGTCCACGTATTTTTGGGGAAGACTGGCATCATGACAGTAGATTAGTAGGGAATCATTGTTTATAGAAGACCCTCAACAGCCTTCTGACCCCACAAAAGAGAGAGAATATTGTGTGGTACTCAAGAGTCATCAATTCAAAATTCACTGGGCTCATATTTGTTTGTAATTTGATATAAACCATCTCTCAGTTTCTTCATCTGAAAAAGTAAAAGTATAATGCCCCCCGCCTAATTAAGGAAATCATCTTAATTAAATAAAAGGGCAGGTGAATGAAGAACTGAGAAGTAAAATGGTATTACCAGACAATCCAAATATTAGTGAAAGCAAGAATAATCCATTAACTCTCATTTGGAGGGACTGCCCTTTGGAAACAGTATTGCTCACATGGCTATGGTCTCTTAGAGGAAGCTGGGATTTTGGTGGAACCAGACCAGACACTGGAGGGTTCTCTTTTTTTTACCTTCTGTGAGCCAGGGTTTAGTAGCTCCCTTTATCCTCCGTTTCTTCGCTGTGCCCCAAAGTCTGCAGCTGATACTGACTGCAGCATGGTCTATGGTTTTTCCTCTCTCTATATAAATACTTAGAAAGTTGAGGTTTACTTATTAATTAGGATCTTGAAGAGGGATTAATAATGACAAAGTAGAAAGACTAGTTATGAATAAGTACTAGAATGAATCTTATTGACCCCCTTCCCCATCTTCAGTCAGCACAATGTGGGATGATGTAACACTTGGGTGATGAAAAGTGTGAGGTGAGCCACGTGGGCTTCCCATAACTGAAATGGCACAACTCCAAACTGTGGATCAAAGAGAATGTCTTGTTTCTGATTATATCCTCCTTTCTTCTGGGTCTTGTTGAGGTCCAATTACTCATGTGCTCAGCATTTTCAAAACTGTGTGGTCAGGCAGGAGTGCTCCACTTACCTTGCTGGTCTGGCCTGTGCAGGGAATGGCTACCGTCCCAGTTCATTGATGACTGGAGCTGAACCATGGAGTGTTTCAAGAATCCAAGCAGATTTGAGGACATGATAGGCAAGTGCAGCCCTAAGTGGAAAAACACTTGAAAATTAACTTTTGAATCAATGACTTACACAACTTTTCTCACATATTCTAGCCCATATGGGCTTAAGTTGAGATTTGTTCTGCAAAGCTGAAAGCTAACACTTTATTATTATTTTTTCATGTGTCTTTGTTATAGCTTGACATTGAAACTAGTGAATTTCAAGGCATCATCAGCTCAGTAGGGTGTCTTAACAGGCTACCATTTAGGGTACATAGCTATCTTCTCTGAAGCATAAGATGGAATAAAAATCCCATGCAGGGGAGTTCCAAAGCTGTGCCACAAGGTGCTTTGAGTTCCTCTCCTTTTGAGACCATGTTGCTCACTAAAATATTTTGTGCTAGCAAGTTTTCTACTGAAAGACTTTTAATAGTATGAAAAACAGCTTTTCTATGTTTTAAAATAGCGTTAGATTTTTTTAACCCCCATTGATTCTCCAGCTGTATGCAATTTTACAAAGATTTATTGATCTCAAGGAGTTAAAGTTATCTACCCAGACAGTCTATTCTTCATATTTGAACCTAAGTCTCAAGTAAATAAGAATCAGAGATAGTAACAGCTCGGATTTGTCGAGTGTTGCATCTGAATCAGTTATTACTCTCAGTATCTCAGGTTCCTTCCCTTTCATATGACATTTGAACTTAAAACAATGCTCCAAGTTAAGTGCCTGTTTTAAAGATTAGAAAACTGAGGCCTACGGGCTATAAATTTCTCTAAGGTCACATAAATCAAGCTGCCCGATTCAAAGGACAGACTCTTAGAAAGTACAGAAAAGGTTGACATTTCATTTTACCAGTTAAGCAATAAAGAAAAGAAAGGAAAAACCTCATAGAAACCTGTGTGAATAACCTCAGGGTTGTAGACTACTAAAATGTTAGAGAAGGAACAGATTTTTAAGGAACATCTAGTTCTGCCTCTAATTTTATTGCTGAGAAAATTGATCTTGGGAACGAAGCGTTTTATTATAAAGGAGACCACTCCCAGGTTACAAGACTCATCTCTTGTCTTCTGTTACAAGCATGTCCTATTGCCATTCACAAATGAGATGAAATGACTTGGTCTCTTACTGGTTTTAAAGACATGAACATCTTTATGGGTTGAAGATGAGTCATTTACATTTGCTTGGTGTCCTAGAAACAAACAAACCTGGTACTGGTAAGACCTATAGGTCCCGTGGGTAGGCTGCTTTGGATAAGTTTTTTGGCTGGTGAGTTTAACTCCAGCCTATTATATTCACTGCATATATATATATATATATATATATATATATATATATATATATATATAGAGAGAGAGAGAGAGAGAGAGAGAGAGAGAGAGAGAGACAGGGTTTCTCCATGTAGTCCTTGCTGTCCTGGAACTCACTATGTAGACCAGGCTGGTCTTAAACTCAGAGATCTACCTGCCTCTGCCTCCTGAGGGCTGAGATCAAAGGCATGCACCACCACTGCCCAGCTTATTCATTGCATTTAGAAAAAGCTTTTATTCATGATCTCTTCTTTAATTATTACTATTACATGTATATATAACCTGCTGAGTTCATTTAGAGTTGTACATTTCTGCATTTGCCCAGGGCTGGCCACTTGGTCATGGATAGTCTGTATGGGTGTTTGTCCCTAGAGGCAGCTTATTCTCCCTCTCAGAGCAATCATTGAACTCCTGTAGCTCTCCATCTAGAGCTAGGACTATGTAGAATTTCTCTCATCCATGTTGGTATATCCAGTGTTATCATGCTGGTTTTGTTCATGTGCTTCTATTGTTGAAAATTCATAGATGCATTTTCCCTGTCATTTCCAGGGGACACTATCCAGCCCCAGGCAATGGCAGCCTCTGACTCCTACAGTCCCGCAGCCTCTTCTTCAGTGATTTTTCCTTGAGCCTTCTGTTTAGGGGTTACATTGCAGATTTACCTGTTGGGGTTAGGTACCTTTAGAGTGACTTATCCTATGCATTTTGA
Organism: Peromyscus californicus insignis; assembly: GCF_007827085.1. Taxonomy (NCBI): domain Eukaryota; kingdom Metazoa; phylum Chordata; class Mammalia; order Rodentia; family Cricetidae; genus Peromyscus; species Peromyscus californicus. The sequence continues at coordinate 38,378,869 of NW_026294480.1, forward strand.
CCAGTGTGGGTCTTTGTAATAGTTTCCCTCTGTTGGGAAAGAAGCTTTTTTGATGAGGGATGAGAGCTATACTTATCTGAGGGTAATAGTATAGAGGTTCACTGCATTTTAAAAAGGTGCACAGTTCTCAGTTGTGTATATCTTAGTCTAGGCCTCCATCTGTTAACTTAGTTTTGACTTTGGTATTCCCACATAATTCATGGATGACAGTTCCGTAAAGGCTCATTGCTTCTGCTTGGAAAATGTTCTGTATGGAACACCTGTGCTTTATGTATTAGCAAGGTGATGAGGACAGAAGAGGCTGCTGGTGCGTTGGGTCTTTTAATGACTCTGGACTTTGATTCTTTTAAGGATTGTCTAGACATTTTGATCCTGTTCATCATATTTGAGTCACACAATTGGGGAATACTTGTGGGTTCTTCATGACCATTGGACAGATGGTGGAGGGAGAGAGAAGTGTATAGAAATCTCAACTAGAAGAGAACTATGTTGACTATGGCTTGACCATAAATTTCCCTGGCTTCTACAGCTCTATCTTGGCATTAATTTGAACTGACTGCTGCAACCCACTGTCAGCCTCTGCACAAAGGCTCCTTCTCAATCAGCCTGTGGTCACTTCCAGGAAAGGGGATGGCCATGGACACTGTGGTGTTGGTGGACAACAGGAGAGCTCCAGGAAGAGGATGGGGGTTAGTGACAGGGGACCTGGCCTCCTGCTTGTAAACCCTCTTTCCTCTCCTTTAATACGATGGGGGCTCCGTGACCTGAGTGTGGTGTTAAGGTTTATACTTCTTGGTGTTCTTTGAAGTATGCATGTACAGCAGAAAACCCCTGTTATTTTCCATCTAGAACAGTCACAGCATAATGATTTGACTCACTAGATGGTCAGTCATAATGAGAGGGGAGTTGATGCCCTTTTGGTTTTGAGTCTGCCCTCGCAGTCTGTCACTGTTCTTTATGGTCGTCTTGTGAAAATAAAGCAATTCTCTGGAGAATATTGACCATTTATTTGAAAACCAGGTGATAACCAAGTTCAAAATAAAAACCCGTAAAAATGTAACATTGGGAACATAGCCTTTCTTCTTCCTATTATGTACAAAAGAAAAAACGCTAACATATACGTCCCATCCAGAGGCCAGCATTCTCAGAAAATTATATTGTTGTTATTTGTCTTTGTCAGTGGGTTCTTCAAACTCCTCTCTCAACTTTGTAACTTTTCTTTATGCTTCTTCCTTGGAATACTCAGAAGACGCCACTTAAAGAGGCACCTGACTCTAAAACCCAGTTGGAGCTGGAAACTTGGCAGAAATAAGAGTGTCTTTATGATTTTATTTATTAAAAAGTGCTGTACCTCCCTTGGGAAGGGACACAGTGGCTCTGTGTTCTGTTCTATTGCCCTTCGATAACTTTTATCGCAGGAGGCTATTACGATTTCCTGGAGAGGAGGGTTGATAGATGTGTCACCCAAGGCTAATGAAGGCTGAAAGTACAAACTATTGTGCAAGGGTAGCATCTGAGGCAGAGATAAAATTCTCATTACAACCTTTTTAAATATTTCTGCATTCAGGTGGGGTGGGGGGAGACTCTCCCCTCCATTCATGTAATTCCCTTTTCTTTCTGTGCCAAGGTACATATTGTTTTGTTTCCCAAGATTAGACAGAAGAATAATAAGTACTCTACAGGTTCTGTTATTTTCGTTGTCAAAGGCAGCATAGTTCATGGGCTCTTTTTTTTTTTTTTGGTGTGTGTGTGTGCGTGTGTTTAGTTTGTGCAATGTCAGACAAGGCTCTGTAAGCAGGGATTCCCTGAACATCCCTCTGTGAGCCCAAATTCTTGTTTTGCTTTCTTCAGCGAGCTCACTGGCAGCCTTGGTGAGGTTTTGTGCCAGTTCTTAGGTGGTTCCAAAGCCGCAAGCACTTCATATAATCTTCAGTGGTTTGGGCTGGTTTATAATCTGTCCTACTGTGGTTTGGTTCTAGGCAGAGGCCTTTAGGGCAGAGATCTCCTGTGAGCTGCCTTGAAAAAGGTCTGATTGGGAAGAATTTGATCCTGCCAAATGGAAGTGGCACATTTCCAACTGCACATGTTGAGCTGCCTCAGAACACAGCCGTGTGAGGAACACAGACATGCATGAGGCAGCTAGCTTTTGGAAGGCGCTCTGTCAAGCAGGGCTGTGGGGGTGGGATAGAAAGATACATGACTATCATGAAATACCTGCCCTCAAAAGGCACCAGCCCAGTGGGGAGGACGAGCCAGTTATGCTCAAAGAATATCACTCAGTTTAAAATGTGAAATCCTGTAAGCATGGCATAATGAGACTTACAGAGTAAGAAAATACCTGCCCCCAAGGGGAAATCAGGAATAGAAAAGACATTCCAGAGGTCCTGTATACTGACCATGCTAGAGAAAATCACGTAGTTTGGCAGGTGTCAGTCTTGGCCTTCTGCAGTGTGGATCTTTGTGAGGAGGCTAATTCTACCTCTGTGCACACTCTGGCAGCCAGCCCCTGGGACTGTCTATGGTCATGCAATTGATGGGGCTTCAGAATCTGAAGCAAGTAGACCAATGCTGAAGAAGCTGTTTGAACTGACTTCTGGCATTAGTAATGGGATCTGTTGTTTTTCACTGCTGACAGTAACAGAGTCCTGGTTATAATAATTGCTCTGGAATGGTGGTTGTTATTCTTGCTGTGCCCTAGCATTTGTCTAACTCCATGGTGGTTCTGGAGCCTCCCACTGAGCCTGTGAACCAGCATGTCCTCCATAAGAGCAGGATTTTGCTGTTCCAGCTAGCCAGGGTTGACATCAGTTCCAACAAACAAGGAATGGGATGTCACCTGAATAAGAATGTCTGCCTCATCTGCATAACCCACCTGCTCAGCTGTCCTCTGCTTCTTTCCCCTGGGTGTTTGTTTCCCCCATTCTTCCTTGCCTAACCCCCTCTTTTGAAGGCTGACCACAAGCATTTTTAACTTTCCTGGAATTATCGAAGAGTTTACTGCATTCTGTTTCTCTGTTTAGTGCATCTACAATGATACATTATACGTTTCCCACTCATATGTCTCTTCAAAAAAATTCTTAGGTCAGGTGTGGTGGATCATACCTTTAATTCCAGTACCTGGGGGGGGGGCATAGACAGGCAGCAGATCTCTATGAGTTCAAGGGTAGCCTTGTCTATATAGCAAACTCTAGGCCAACCCCAGCTACATAGTGAGTGAGACCTTACCCCACCCCCCCAGCGCCCAAAACATTTTTATAGTAAAACATTCTCTGCATGCATGTTGGTAGTGAGTAAAAGGACTGACATTATTCAAACAGAGGGTTTGCTAAGCAAAGGCTAAGAGAGACATTTCTAACAGGTCCTTCTTACTTTATATAAAAGAAAAAGCTATTTGAAAGACCATTGGCAAGCCCATTGTTTACACCACAGAGAGGCTTTGCCTTTCTGTTAAAAAGCAAGTGTGGCAGTTGCTTAGAAGCCAGCACTTGTGGGGATAGAATGGCAGTGCCTTTTCTCTGTGTTTCTTCATTGTTTTCCTGGCTCCTCATCCACTGCCTGCATTTCCAGGTCCGCAGCCCTGCCACTGAGCCTACATCACCAAGACGGTTGATGCTAAATGGGCACTAGTTTATAGTGACCTGACATATCGATGCCGTCAGTTAATGGTGGACAAATAGCTTCTTTGGCTTCTAGGTGTTGAGAAAAATCTCTTTCCCTGACCAGGGACTTTCTCTATCTAAGTCTTCTTGACTAAGCCTCAACTTGACCTATGAATATAAGGTCCTCAACATAAAAATGTAAGGTACTTCCCCATTAAAAGACATCAATCAATCTATCATTACCACCGCAACAGCAGTTTATGAGAGTTCTATGACGCATCCCTGGGATGATCTTGTATCTCTGACCAATCGTAGAAAGTCTAGTCTTTTTAACACTTCCTACAGTATTTGCCTAAGAAGGACTGGAGCTGCCAGGATAATGTGCTGTTGGTCTCAGTCAATGCTTGAGGAACTCCTAACCACCATTTTTGGGACATTTACTAGAACAAGTTTGCCATTGTGGACTTTCTCTGCTACCTTTGAGACATCTGTGTATCTTACAACCCAATTGTATTTCTTAAGGAAATGATCGTCACTCCTTTGAAAGGATATTATCAAGAGATGGAGTGGCCTCCCACTCATATAGGAGGATAGAATCCCAAATTTCTTGACGGCCAGCAAATAGGCACAACTTGCCTCAACACATTCACTAGTCCTTTCAGTCCTGATCAGTCCTTCATAATGTCCTTCCCTCATTCTCCCTTTAAAACATCTAGACACCTCTGTATCAATTGAGGCTGGGGTCCCCACTTCTCTATTGCAACAGTATAGGAAGGATTAACAATGGCTGTTTTCACTCCTTTATCCAGGATCTGGGTTAGTCTCTGGCATCAAGAAGAGAGTGGAACTTTGAAGGAACTTGACATGAGATAATTTGGGGTATTCATTTTTTAACTTTTCACATTACCTTGTGCAGGGCATCTCTTCCACTCATGCTCATAGCTCAGCCCTTTGGTATGTTACTCCAAAAGGCTGGGGTTAGAAGGTCATTGTATTCAGCTGTTTTCAAGAGGAGAAATAAATGAGAACAACTCCAGTTAATCTGGAATCCAAATATTCCCCCTTTCCCCTTTATGCTTATTATAGTCTCAGAATCACTAAGAATAGATGGAGGGAGGTCCTCTTGTTGCTTGAGAAGCTTGCCCTTCAGAGTTCTCCTACCATTCTAGCTCAATTGGCTCGGCAGCTCTCTGACACAGGTGTTCCAAGGTGCAGGGTGCATGCTTCCTAAATAGAATGCAGTCTCACGATGGGGTGGAAGAGTTCAAGAGCTCTGGGGAACAGGGATCGGGAGGAGATAGCCTATGCAAGATCTGCAGGGAGTCAGCATAGACTCAGAACAGACAATGATTCATGAGTTTTAGATACATCACCCTCTGGCTTTTGGGATCACTGTGGTGAACTTTGCCCAAGGCCTGTAATATGATTTACAATAATTATTCTATCTCTACCTCCCATAATCTGGCAAGATGAATGCATTAAGGATATTAGCTTCTCAAACTGAGAGAGATAATAATTATTAAGTGGATCTGTTGAGAGCCAGGCCAGAGTGACTTATCAGATCAGGGTACTGAGAATTGATGGCCATTGAATGTAAGCTTCCAGAATTTTGTTTTTTTTTTGGGGGGGGGTAGATACAAGAGATTTTTTTTTTCAGAACTAAGTCTTTAAGGAAAAAAATTGAGAAGATGCTTTGGCAATAAGGACATTCTGAATGATCTTGACAATATACTGTCCTTGACAAAGAATAAGCACAGGGCTGAATTTATGGTGTCGGAGTCCATTCTGTTCCTATAACAGAATACCAGAGTGGTCAATTTAAATATAAAAGATTTATTTAAATTGTTCTTCTGGAGACTGGGAAGGCCAAGGATACAGTGACAGCTTCTGGCAAGGACTGTCATACTACATTGCAGCATGACAAAGGAAATGAGCAGCTGAGCACATGAAATGGAGAGGGTGCAATGAGGATGGTTTCCGTGATATTACAGGTTTAAGTTACCTCATAGTAACTAGCCTGCCCTCATGATAATGATATTAACCCAATCATGGGATTCCATCCCCATATTCCAGTCAGCTTCCTAACACTGCTGTACTGGGCACTAAGCTCCCAACATGTGAATTTAGGGGAGCTTATCCAAACTATACCATGCTGGAAAGACACATCTACATCTAGTTATGGCAGTGGAGTCTGTATGTGAGCCAGTATATTTGGGGGAGAGGCTGGACAGAAAGGAGGATCCCAGGAGTCAAAAATCCTCTTAAACATGTGAAAATCATGAGGAAATCTTACTTAGACCTGACAGTGACTTGTTCTATATTGCGTTATATTCTCCCCTCTCTTCCTTTACTGCTGCCTTTCATTATAAATTATTTGTTTCAGCTGGAAAATTTACATCATGCCATTGGCTATTTCTTTTTGTCATAGGCATATGCTACACCTCTCATATTTAATAATGGATTCATTAACGGGGCGGTGGGTAGGATTTAGAGCATCAGTGAAACTTGATGGGGGAAAAGATTGATGTGTTATTGTTTCTAATGTTTACCACTTTATCCAATCATTATTATAGATAAAAAAAATACAGGATATTAGCAGCTCCTGTCCAATAAAAATGACAATTTTCTTTGTTGTTTCAGATATTTCTGTGCATCCCTTGTGCTCATCACTCCTGAACTTAAGATTGTTAATTTGGCCAGGTACTAGATCTTTGTTGTTTAATTTGGTAACAAAGGAGCACAATGCTAACATTCCATAAATGTGTTCTTATTTTAAATACACAATAATTTCTGCTATATTGCAGCACGTGTATTTCTAAAAGTACTTTGTTACACAAAAATAACACAGTAAAAACCTCAGAAACCATGGGAAAGTATGGATGGGGGACACGCTGCTCAAAACATTGTCAACTATGCATTACAAATAAGATCAGAATGTAATAAAAGTTAGGCATAGTTATATGCTAAATGGTTAAGAAATGCTTATTTATTAGGATAAATATGATGCCTGGAAGTTTGCCTGTGGAAGTGGTCACATTTCTGAGTCCTGTGCTGTGAGGTTATTTGCAGTTAGATTGGCAGGTACAAATAGGTGCAGGCCACAGCACACATGGCAAGTGGTAGAAGGCTGGAGAAGTGTGAGGTGTGTAATTGCACAGTATTTGGATTCCTGTGAAGTCTAGGGTCTGTACTTCTTGTCATTTCTCTATCTGCAGACTGTGATGGAATGATGCATAAATAAACATGAAATCTGTGCTTTACCTAAATTATCCCCTGATGTACCAACTGCAGTGAAAAAATATGCTTTTAATGCAGGTGTTATAGCAGGAATGCTGTAATTGATTTACTCCATAATTCAAAGTAGCTGTGTGTGTGTGTGTGTGTGTGTGTGTGTGTGTGTGTGTGTGTGTGTGTATTAAGAAGATTACAGGCTTAAAAGGGTTCATTGCACAAAGAGAGGACCCCAACTAAGAGCATCCTCTACCCCCAGTTTCCTCATGGGGACCTTCTCCCATCACCCACAGCTCTCCCTCCCTGGAGTCATTTCTCCTACCTAGAAGTTTGTAGCACTTATTTAAACTGCTCATTTCTGAATTGGAGTACTTATCCAATTTTGGATTCTTATTTATGGCTTTTTGTGTTATTTTCATCTATGACTGTATTCTAAGCTCATTAAAATTAGAAACCATTGCTAGTAGTCTAAGCTGGGGTCATCCTTGTGGAGTTCCTGGGAACTTCCTTAGCACCCGGCTTCTCCCTATCCCCGTGATATCTCCCCCTGTCATGGTATTTCTTTCATTGCTCTCCTATTCTGTTCCTGTTCCAGCTTGACTATACTGTTCCCTCATTTTCTTATCCCCATCCCCTGTCTGCTATTGCCCCCCCACCCAGTTTACTCATGGAGATCACATCTATTTCTCCTTCCCAGGGTGATCCATGCATCTCTTTTAGGGTCCTCCTTGTTAGCTAGCTTCTCTGGAGCTATGGGTTGCAGTCTGGTTATCCTTTGCTTTACAACTGGTATCCACCTATAAGTGAGTACATACCATGTTTGTCCTTCTGGAGAAGAGGGTGCCTGAACTGGCTTACCCCAGCAATCAGATCGGTGAATACCCTAACTGTCATCATAGAGCCTTCATCCAGTAACTAATGGAAGCAGATGCAGAGAACCATGGCCAAGCACCAGGCGGAGCTCTAGGAGTCCAATCGAAGAAAGAAAAGAGGGATTCTGTGAACAAGAGACATCAATATTGTGATGGGAAAATCTACAGAGACAACCAAACCAAGATAGTGAGAACTCATGGACTTTAGACCAACAGGTGTTGGTCTAACTCAATGAGGTCCTCTGTATAAGTCAGACACTTGTGTACCTTGATCTGCTTAAGTGGTTCCTTGGCAGTAGGATCAGGATCCATCCCTGATGCATGAGCTGGCTTTCTGGAGCCCACTACCTATGGTTGGACACCATGCACAACCTTGATGCAGGGGGAGGGGCTTGGACTTGCCTTGGCTACATGTACTGGGCTCTGCTGACTCCCAGTGGGAGGCCTTACCTTGTCAGAGGAGGGAATAAAGGGTTGGTTGGAAGGAAAGACTGGGGGTGGGGTGGGAGAAGCAAAAAGGAGGAGGATCTGTGGTTGTTAGGTAAAATGAATAAAATATTGTAGCTAGAGTTTTCCTGTCTGGCCCACAGTCAGGACAAATCTGTTACCTGCCAGTCCCACAGCTGCTCAGACCCAACCAAGTAAACACAGAGACTTATATTGCTTACAAACTGTATGGCCATGGCAGGCTTCTTGCTAACTGTTCTTATATCTTAAATTAATCCATTTCTATAAATCTATACCTTGCCATGTGGCTCGTGGCTTACTGGCATCTTCACATGCTGTTTGTCATGGCAGTGGCTGGCAGTGTCTCCCTCCCTCCTCCCTGTTGACTCAATTCTCCTCTCTGTTAGTCCCGCCTATACTTCCTGCCTGGCCACTGGACAATCAGTGTTTTATTTATTGACCAATTAGAGCAATTTGACATACACACCATCCCACAGCAAAATATTTCTTAAAAAAGTATCAGAGACCATTTTCTTTTTCTTTCTATCCTCTTCATCCTTTAGCAATTTAGAAATTTGTTCTATAACTTTCTATGGAATGAATTATAAAAATAATATTACTCAACTAAAAAAGCAAAGATGTAAGTAAAAAAAAACAGTTGTCATAATTACTTTTTAAATATTGTTCACTGTTGATAAGAAAACTCTAGAGTGTTGAGAGAATAATATTCCTGTTGCTCGAAGTCTTTTTCATCTGGAATGAGAACTCTCTTGATCAGTTGGCTAAAAATGTTTTCAAGTTGACAGGGAACACAGTTACATTAGCTGCTTTTGGTTTGAGTCTTTAATAATAGCTGTGCCCAGAACACACATTAGCCAGTCAGTTACTGAGTCAGAGCTTGTATTTGAAACCTTCCAAGCCTTCTCCACATGGGCTTGTTTAGCATCCTTATGTTCGGGTGACACGATTTGGAGCTGAAATCATGGAGAGAACTGTGCAGCAGAAACCTTTGCCAGACCAACTGTGCCCATTTTGAACTGAGGCATGTTGTGTCCCCAGCCATATGCAGTGTGAACAGGTTACATATGTACATTAAGTGAGTGGGTGAAAGAACTTTTGTTGGGAATGATGTCAGTTCTGTGGCATTAGTCCTTGGAGTCCTTATTCATCTTTCTTATATTTTAGGTTTGGGGCCTTGGAGATATTTTAGTGAGTTGGCTCCTGTATTCTAAGAGGAGAGATGGAGTGAATCAGTAAGAGAGCGAGTCACATCTGAGCTGGGAGGAGAGATGAGTGGATCCATGGTGAGGGATGAATGTAATAAAGGAGCTGTAAGAAGGTCATCCTTTGCTTTTGACCATGGAACTCTGATATTACTGCTCAACTTAAAGCAGCTTTTCTTGGGCAGGTTGTGCTAAGCCTTGTTCAGGGATCTCGGATATCAGGACCCTGGGCTTAGATTGCCCAGACAGAACAAATAATAAGTTCTGAGCTCAGTGTGTTCCACCTCTTGACTTTTGTATTGAGGATTTTTTTATTTTTATTTTTGTCTTCTGTCTCTATAATGAATCATAGACTCATATGTTAAATTGACAGGGCTCTTTAAGTGACTCAGAGCTATATCCATATTGGGCCACTGCATTCACTCTGGTGTGCATTTTTTCCTTTTATTGAAAATAGATTTTTTTTCACATAATGTATGTTGATTACAATTTTCCCTCCCTCTCCTCCGGCCAGTTCCTCTCCACCTCCATTCCCATATGAATCCACCCCCTTTCTGTCTATTAGTTAGATAACAATAAAATGGATGGAACTAGAAAAATAATCATCCTGAGTGAGATACCCCAGACCCAGAAACACAATATGGTATATATCTGCTTATATGTGAATATTAGCTAAGTCAATGATAACCAAGCTACTGTCCATAGAACCTTAGAGGGTAAATCTAGAAAAGGGACTAGAACATAGAGCTAGTTCTTGTTAGGAAAGGGAAATGAATAGATAATTATGGATGGATGCATGGGGTGCTTGAACTGGTGGATCAAGTAGGAAAGGGAAAGGAAGAGGGAGTTGAGAGAGGGAATTTGGGAAAGACAGTTAAAATTAAGGGTCATTTTAGGGGTAGTATAGAAATCTTATATAGTAGTGACTTTCTAAAATATTTACATATATGAATGGCTATCTAAATGAAATCACCAAATACTGGGGAGACAGAGTCCTAACTGGCTGTCTCTTGTCACCAAATGAAGCTTTCAGTGCCAGGATTAAGTTATATCTAATTGAGTTGTTAGCCAAAGGAATCCCACTGGAACCCCCAAACAGCCCAGGCTGATGCTGAGACAATAGACTTTTCTCTGCGAGTTGACAGCAAGGCACCATTGCTTAAGACAACATCTACATAACTCAATGAATATGGAGAAGTCAAGCTGGGGCCTACGTAGAGTCTTCAAACCCTTTGATCTACGATGGTGTCCTGCTTACAATATATGCTAGGGCAAGGTTGGCACAAAACTCATGGGAGTAACCAACCAATAACTGAATTGATTTAAGGCTCACCCTGTGAGATGGAACTCACGCCCGACACTGCTTCATTATTGATGCATTTAGTGGATGTATTTTTAGACAATATATAGTCATGATTAGAAAGATAGCTAGTAATATTCATTAGCTTTTGATGATACTGATTTTTTTGTAATTTAGTCATTTCCATTTCTTACAACATTTTCACCTCCTATACAAATTAAGTCATTATATAAATTAAGCCTAACAGTCACCATACATAAGGCTTATACACACATACGGAACAATGAGTAAGTTCTACAAGATCCCTAGCTTGTAGATATTAGGACCAGTTTCAAAGTAAGGAAAGGAAGGGACATGATTAGTATTCCTGCATGTTAGCTATATCAATAGAGTTGTATCAGGAGGCAGACTGAAACATGACATGCTTTGTAGAAAGGATAGTTCTTAAAAGGCTCTACCCTCACAATTGCATTTACTTCTAAACTATATGGACCTTAGACATTGGAAAGAATGTTCTCCAACAGAGCAACAATTTAGAGATCTCAAATCTGGTCATTCTCTGGTGTCACCCTTCCCAACATTACTAAGATTCTGGGTACCTAGGGATTTGTACTCTCCTAGTCTCTTTGTCAGGACCATGGTGTGCAGCTAAAAGTTTTCCTGTGTCCTGCTCAGTCCTGTAGCTGCTCAGACCCAAGTAAACACACAGAGACATATATTAATTAAGATTGCTAGGCCATTAGCTCAGGTTAACTACTCACTAGCTCTTACACTTAAGCTCAGCCCATTTCTGTTAATCTATATGTTGCCACGTTTTCCATGGCTTTACCTGTGTGCCATTACATGCTGCTCCCTGGACGGTGGGCTGGCATCTCCTAACTCAGGCTTCCTCTTCCCAGAATTCTCCTTGTCTGCTTATCCTGTCTATTCTTCCTGCCTGGCTACTGGCCAATCAGTGTTTTATTAAACCAGTATACAAAAGCATTATCCCACAGCAATGGTGAGGATACTTAAATCATGGAATTCACTGGCTAAATGGTTTTAAACTAAGATCTGGGTCCCTCCAGAGGGAAGATTGTCCTCCACATGAAGGGGCAGCTATTTTCAGGCTCAAAGGATGTGAATGGCTATCAAATCATGATTCCCATCTCTGATTTGTTAATCTCAGTACAGGAGTAAGCTTGCATGAAGAGGAAGAGGGTGAGTTAGAACCTGGGGGACCAACACCTTCTGAACCACTGAATTCAGGTGCATCATATTTCCTGGCTACTTTCCACATATGAGGCCATTTAATCCTGCAGGCCACTTCAGGACATTTTCATGTTCTAAGGAAGGAAAACAAGGCTCAGGGGAGTGAACTAAACTGACCCAAGGCCACTGAGTGAGCAAAAAATTGAGCTGAGATGTAAAACAGATGATTGAGCTCTGAGGTACGTGTGGCTTTCTGCCTTGTTATATTGCCTGTGATCATCATCTCTGCTAACATTTTCTCTAGAACCTAACTCAGTGTTTATCACGTGAAGTAAATATTTATTGTGTAACTAAGACAGTGTTTATTCATCTTTACTATTAATAGGATATCTGGTATGACTAGGGTGTAAGTGAGTGTACCAAAGGTGACATTCCACTCTGGAGCTGTACATGATAGTAGCTACATTTTTTTTTTTTACTATGACTGTGTATCTTTTCATTCTCACCTCTTCACCAGTCTAGGAATTTACTGCACATTTTCTGATTCAAGTGTCCTAGAAAGAACTAAATTTCTTTTATTCTTATCTGTCAATCTATCATGTTTGCATTCATATGTCCATGTGCCACAGTGCATTTGTGGAGGCCAGAGAATGACTTACAGAAGTCTGATCTCTCCTTCCAAACCGTATGGCTCTGAGGGAATCCACAGGTTGTTAGACTGGTAGTAAGTGCCTTTACCTACTGAGCCATTTCCCCCAGCACCTCTTTTATTTAAAAAATTCAGATAGAATTTTATTTAAAGGAAATATTAATGTCACATGTATTATTTTCCAAATGCTTTTTCTACTTTTTTTTCCCTCACTAAAATGGAACAAATTCTAGGGATACAATAAACTGTTAAAATGACCACCTTCTGGAGTGTGATTGTTATGTTCCTGCCATTGTGATCTCAATCTAGGCTTTCCTAGGCTGTTCCTAGTCAGCCTGCATTGTTGTTCACTATGTTCCTCCTAGACAGGAATGTTCTCTGATGGAGATGTCTTGGTGGATAGGGCTGCATGGAGGCTGTAACATACTACTCTTCTGTAATGAGTTTCAGAGGCAGCTTAAGACGTCATGCATTGCTATTATTTTATAATAATTATCCCCGGATTACATCTTGTGTGCATCCTTAGGTATTTGGTGGCAAAACTATGATTTTAAGGGTTATTTCAAACAGTTTTCACAGTAATTATACACAATACAGTTATTATCAGTTCGATTTTATAGAGACTTAGAGAAACTAAGCCATTTGTCCATGGTCACACAATGACAAAGCCAGAAAACCAGCATCATAGCTACGATATAGCCTCTATATTTATTGAGCTTGGCTTGATACTTTTTCCATTCTCTCAGCAAACATTTTGAGTACGTGCCATCATCAAGGTACTATATTGGTCTTACGGATACAAACACTGATTAATAAATGTGGTTTCTATAAATAAGAATTATGGGTTAATTTAAGTGTAAGAGCTAGTCAGTAATAAGCTTGACCTAATGGCCAGACAGTTTGTAATTAAAAAATAAAAATAAAGCCGGGCGGTGGTGGCGCACGCCTTTAATCCCAGCACTCGGGAGGCAGAGCCAGGTGGATCTCTGTGAGTTCGAGGCCAGCCTGGACTACCAAGTGAGTCCCAGGAAAGGCGCAAAGCTACACAGAGAAACCCTGTCTCAAAAAACCAAAAAAAAAAAATAAATAAAAAAAAAAAAATAAAAATAAAAATAAAATAAAAAAATTAATGTGGTTTCTATGGCCAGCATGCTTCTCATTTATTAAAAGGACAGTATTTTGTCATGTCATCAAAAATAAAGTGCTAAAAGTAAACAGATTATATGATAGTGTTGTAAAAAGTCTTGTAAATGCTTGCAATTAACTGTAAAGTCATAGGAATAAGGTCTTCTAAATATAGTATGAACACAAGAGCAGAACAGTAAACCATTCATTTATTCAACCAATATTACTTTGAGAATTTTGGAATATATTGGGTTGCTAGTCTAGGTCCTGGAGAGAGAGTGATAAAGGATACATAGGACTCCATTCCTACTCTCACATACTTTACACATTTTACAGTGGGACATGCATGTAAACAAATGTTACAGAAGTTTGCAACTGAAAAGCAACTTGAAGGACAAATTCTTGATGCTGACCGAGGAAATAATCAGAGAGTTTGTTCTTCCCAAGGATGGCTTCCCTCGGAGAGGACTGCTGAAGAGTAAATGGACTCTAACTAGGTAGAAGATGGGAGTGCGGGATAGGAGAGAAAGTTTCTATAGCAAGCCAAAGAACTGAAATTCTTCCATCAGAGAAATGTCAGAATGATCTCAAGGGGAGAAGAAAGGGGCCTCCGGTGAGGCTTGAGGATTAGTAATAGGTCAGACAAAGCATGCCAATGAGCAGAGATATTTTAAGACCAAAAGAACAGATGTGAGGAGATGGCTCATTCTACAAAATGCTTGCCGTGGAAGTGGAGGACCTAACTTTGGATTCCAGGCACCTACATAAAGCCAGGCATTATGTTATATGCCTGTATACCTAGCCCTGGAAAGGAGAAGACAGGAGGACTCCTGGAGCTCATTGGGCAGCAAGTCTTGATGAATTAATTGGTGAACTCCAGATCCAGTGGAAGAACCTGTATCAAAAATAGTAAGATGGAAGATAATAAATGAAGATACCCAATATTGACTTCTGGCTTCTACATGCATGTGTGGAGGGATGCACATCTGCATACATTCTTTTCAGCTCAGCACAGAGATAGATTGTTAGGAAATAAATATGTATCTGGAGAAGATCTGTGAATTACAGAGGTTACAGGCTAGACATGATGGAGCTTGGGCTAGAGTTACAGCGAGAAGAGAATTGTAGTAGATGGGCATGAGGTATCATCAGGAGGTAAAATGGGCAAAAATCAAGTATACATGGGATGTCAGAAAAAGAAAAATGTGAAATGTGTACTAAATTTACTTGATAAGATACTTTATTGCATAATTCATTGAGATGGGGACAATGGAAACAGATTGGATTTGGAAGGCAGATTTTTAAATTCAATTTTGGAAATGTTGGGGTTGAGAAACTTTGAGAGAGACAATAGACACATCAAGTTAGCATTTACTTTTGTCTAGATCTTATAGTGGGGGTCTGGCCTGGAGATATGCCTTGTGTATCATTAATGTGCAGGTAGTAGTGATCCCATGATCATAGGTGTCCTTGTCTAGAAAGATGCTGAGGATTGGTATACAAAATGATTTGTAACCAAGCCTGGAGGAACTTTATCTCCTAACAGTTTGATAAACCGAAAAATGAGATTGGAAGAATGTTGTCCAATAGAGGATGAAATTCATGCAGTCGTGAAAATGAAGATACTAAAGATGGAATGGCCAACAATATTAAGCACTGCTTACATGCTGTGGGTTTGGGAAAATCCTTTGGAATGACTGACATGAAGTCATTGGTACCCTAAGCAAGAGCTATTTTATGAAGAAAAAACATACATTAGGGCTGAGTGAAGAGTGAGCAAGGGCTAGGAGGCTGGATTAATTGAACATAGATAAATGAGTCTTATGAGAGAAGAATGGTAAAGGTTAATTGATGGGGAGGTAGCAGCCAATGGGAGAGACCAAATGATAATGGCTGGTTAGTGGGAGCTCGTGAGAAGAGTCAAAGGGAATCATTTTCAGAGATGCCTGTGTCTATGATCTTGGTGTGAATGTGTGTGAGAGGGAAGCAGGGGGAATCCTCTCTTAGAGATTATACTTTTCTTTAAAGTGGAAACAGAATCCTGTCTGAGAATGAGGTGGGAGTAGTAAAGTTTGAATAGAGCTAAGAACATTTGAGATATATTAATGTTATTAACAGAGAATGGGAAAAATTGTGTAGTTACTGGCTAGTGTTAAGGACCCATTTCCCAGAAACCTAGGAACATGGATTTTTAGGCTGTTACTTAATCAGTTCATGGTCTATATGTATGTTGTGAACAACCCAAGTGCAAAAAGACCAATACAATGTTTGGGGGAGATGAAAAGGATTAAAGATTTGCAAAGGTTTTTTTTCTTCCTCTCATTGGGGAGGTTGGAAAAAAGATAACAGAAATTATGTAAATTAAACACATGGATATTTATATATATTTATTAAATGAACTTGCTGAATGGCAAGTTCCTTTGAATATGAGAAAATCTCCTCATCGATACTATGTAAATACTGAATCCTGGGCTGAGTTAAATGCTGAGAGGTCTAGGAGGCAGGCAGGACTTGCACAGAAAGGTTCCCCAAGGTTGCTGGATTTCTCTCTGCCCTCGAGACACTGGTGTTTGTTCCGTGCGATCTTCCTATTCACACAAGAAGGCAAGTGGATGTTGCCATGAATCTGAAACTAGTTCAGCAAATGGAATGTCATTTTCTAAAGGATTTTTGGGATGAGGGTGGGGACTGAGGAAGACTCGAGATGGACACCTGGAGATTAGGAATGTGTTACTAAAGATTGGAAGGAATTATTTTAATGAGTTAGTCTCAACTTGGCTAACAGGCATTGTCTAAGTGTGAAATTTCATATGTCACATCAGATGTGTGGGAGAGTGTGTGAGTGAGCACACAGGACCTTGATTCTAGTTGCCTATCCCTTTTGAAGCATTTCTTGTTTGGCTAGAGAGGGTGCATACCTGTAAACGTGTTATAAGAACATACTATAAGTAGCACCTCCAAACACGTATGTTTAAGTAGATGAGCAAAAGCACAGAGATAAAGAGAAGGAGGAGGCAACAGGAAACCCCCTATAGAATATTTGTTAATAAGAAAAGTGTCACAGTCTATCTAGAGAACATTTGAGACTATTAACTTCTACTAATACATTTCTAGGAGAGTATGGCGATTCACATGGCGGCTTAAAGATCTGGACATAGAAGTAAACAATTGGTCTCTCCTTCTCTCCCTCCCTCCGCCTCCCCCTCCCCAATCTCTCTCTCTCTCTCTGTCTCTCTCTCTCTATGTCTCTCTATCTCTCTATCTCTCTGTCTCTCTCTCTGTCTCTGTCTCTCTCTCTCTCTCTCTCTCTCTCTCTCTCTCTGTGTATGGAGGGAGGACATACATGTGAGAATTCATGTTTGCATGTGTGTGGGTGATGATCAGAGATTGGTGTCAGGTGTCCTTACTGCTCTTCAGATTCATGGCAACATCCACTTGCCTTCTTGTGTGAATAGGAAGATGGCACAGAACAAACACCAGTGTCTCGAGGGCAGAGAGAAATCCAGCAACCTTGGGGAACTTTTCTGTGCAAGTCCTGTCTGCCTCCTGTACCTCTCAGCCCAGGATTCAGTGTTTATATATCAAGGCAAGGACTCACCAATTTGGTTCTTCTCACTAATCAGCACGGTCCAGAGAGCCTGCCTCTGTCTCCTGAGTGCTGGGATTGCAGAAGGGCAGCCCTAGCCAGCTGGCATTTTACACAAATACTGGAGATCTGAGCTGTAGTCCTCATGCTAATGTAGTGCTTAACCGACCGGGCTATCTCCTCATCCTGTAGTCAAGTTCTCTGGCCATAAGTTAATAACCAAACCCTTCCTAACTACACAGGTGGCTAGGAAATCATTTAGTTGTGTGGAAGATGCTGTGGGGTTGAACAGCTTTTCAGTGTCTGCATTCCTACTGGAACTGCACAGAGATTTCAGTCTTTACTTTCCACTTATTTTTATTAAGTCCTCCATCCTCAAGCGAGCCATCCTTAATTCTACCAGCTGCTATGAGTATTTCTTCACAAACCCTCTTCATCATGAAGCAGATGTTCTTGTTTTAAATCATTCTTCTTAAAGTGAGATTTCAGAGAATGTAACACTATAGACACGATCTGAAAATTGCTGGTGAAGGCAGGAATATTTTTTCCTCAATCTAATAATTGCAAGGTGAAAGTAGGGTGTCTCGTTGAAAACACTTTGTTTTTAAAGACCAATAACTGATGCTCATAGAGAAGAGATTTTAAGGAAGAAAGTGGGCTCCGTGACATTTTAATATGGCAGCCATGTTAAGTATTGTGTTTGTCTTGCCCTTACTGACATCTTAAAGAGGGGAAAACGACATACACATTAAAAAGACCAACCAGTTCATTTCCACCAAAGCTCCAAGTGAACCTGAAGAAAAAAATGCTGCCACCATTTTAATATTAGATTATGGATTTAAATAAAATCACATGCACACCAAAAACATTGAAATCCTTTTTAATTATAACTTTAACCGGCCCAAGTATCTTTTAGTGTCCAGTGTTAGACTCAACAATCCAGTCAGCAATCCTCAAATTTCTACTCCTGACATGGAACCAATATCATGTTCTGTCCAGTGACCACAGAGTTCCCGACACTCTAATCTATAAGAGGGAAAAATAACTTTTGTTTTCTTTTCCAAACATTTTATTTATTGGTCTCCTGGGATGAGAAATGGAACTCCAAACAAATATAAATTGTTAGAGAATTGATGAAACACTATTGAATTTTTAAAGAAAAGACCTAAGGGTCTCCCCTTCTACCTGACCATCAATCTATGAACGCATTTGAAGCACTCTTTTTTCCTCCCTCCCTTCCTCCCTCCTCCCCTCCTTCCCTCCCTCCCTCCATGTGTGTGTGTGTGTGTGTGTGTGTGTGTGTGTGTGTGTGTGTGTGTAGTACATACATGCACTTACATGCATGCATGTGTGAAGACCAGAGTTCAATGTTGGGGTATCTTCCTCAATTTCTATTTATCTTATGTTTGAGACATGGTGTCTCACTGAACCTAGAGCTCAGCAGTGATGAAATAGGTCTTCACACTTACACAGCAAACAACCTAGCTGCTGAGCCATCTTGCAGGCCCTGGACATTTTGTCCCTTTAAATTGTATATTTAATATCAAGGTTCTAGAGTCCAGTGGTTTCTTCAGGTCCAGTGGTTTCTTTAGGTTTCAGTTGTTTATGATTAGATGCACTGTGAGCAGTGACTGCTACATTTCTTTAAACAGTGGCTGCTATTGGATGCTGAAGTTATAGGAAACAATTCACCATAATTACAATTCAAATTGAGCTCCCTGGTGCAGTTCCTCTTGCTCTCCACTTCGTGTTTTCTCCTGTCCCTGGGTTGTCTCTCAGAGGGGAGATGCTGAGGGCATAAACAACATTTACTGATTTGGGTTTTAGTGACTTTTTGATGGATTCGCTCATAACAGAATTTAAGTGTTATTAACAGATTCTCACCAAGCACATAAACAAAACAGTTAGTGTCTAGGCAGAGAGCCACATACTTTTAGAGCTCAATATGTTTATACTATATAGGAAGGGGGAAAAAAACCAAACAACACAGAGATACTATAAATAACTTTCTACTTGTCCTATACTAGTTTATTACTGTTGGACGAGAGGATTTAACCATAGGAGTGAAGAACAGGAGGACACTGTGGGTGGAGGAGAGCAATATGGCAGGGGAGTTTGTTACCCAGCAAAAAAGATACAGGAATCAAGGGTGATCTTCAGATTTGAATCCCATCTTGGTCACAGGGCATTTGTTTTGCTGTCTAAATTATCTTGGCACCTAGGGGAATAATGCTTCTGAAAACTACAGATGCAATTTTCTTTTCTGGCCTTTTCCATAATCCATAATTATGAACCATGCTGAGTTAGGGTATAGTGTTTATTGGAGAGCATCCTAAATGGCACTTTGAAAAATTGTAGCCTGGGTGGCATCATTTAGAAACAACCTTATGTGTGGATGTTGGCTTTCCTTTTTGTCTGGTGGGTTGATAATCTCATAATGGCATTAGTTTTTCAACCAATTACCCGATTGTTATTATCCGTTTTTAAACCTGGGCAATCTTTAAATGTCTACAGGAAGGTTTAAAACAGATCCAGGAGGTGGATTAATGTCACTTAGAAATCTTAAATCCTGGGCATTTGGTATCTTAAAATTCAAGAAGGGATGCTGGAGAAACTTCTAAATAAAGTTAATTTATATTCAGCTTCTGAAAAGGTTATATTATAGAACATATTGAAAAAGAGAAGGTTAGTTGGAAAGTCAAATGTGATAGAATTCAGAAATTATGAGGCTTTAGGTTATGAAAGATTTCCCATCTGTCAAAGCAGAAGTAGTATGCTCTCTTCCTCGGAGGTGGTTCATGAGACTGTGTGCCCCATCCTACTGTACGAGCAGCACTGAGGATCTCTATTTTAACGGTGTCATTGAAGTCAGTAATAGCCTATGCACAGAAGGGCATTTTCTTTGTGGGTTTCCACCTTCTTTCTTATCTGACTCATTGAGGGAGGGGGCTCGTGGTGTAGATATTTTAATTGTTCCCTCATAATTAATCTACTTTGATACAGCTGAAGAGTGAGGCATGTGGAGAATGAGGAGGAAAGAAATGGTCCAAGGTCCATGCAGACAGAGGGTGATGCTCGTGGTACAGTGGAGACTTTCGAGTGCTATTTAATTTTCAGAAGGTTCGTCTGTCTCAACTTAGAGTTTGGCCTCTGGAACTCTCACTGTGACCTTGATTCTTGCTAAGCATGTACCAGTCCATCACTTAGTGGTCTTTCTTGATTATACCTTCTTTAATGATATGAAATACCACATTTTTTTTCTGATATTGAAAGTGTATAGTATGCATATTTAGGTCTCTCCTTAGTCACTTACCTTTCTGAGTGGGTGCCAGAATCATAATATTCTTTTGGTTTTGTTTTTTGTTTTTGAGACAGGGTTTCTCTGTGTAACTTTGGAGCCTGTCCTGGAACTCACTCTGTAGCCCAGGTTGGCCTTGAACTCACAGAAATCTGCCTGCTTCTATCTCCTGAGTGCTGGGATTGAAGGCGTGCACCACTACTGCCCGGCCACACTATTCTTATTGTTTCCACTACCATTTTTGTCTAGAGTGACAAAATCCCCTGACATGTTTTTCCTTTGTCATTTCAAGAAGAGGAACTGCCATGGGAAATAATAATTCTGTCTCTCTTTCATTATGTCAAGTGTCTGTAACATTTATCTAGTTGTGATTTTTTCTTAAATATACTTGAATTTTATATTAATATTTTACTTAAGTACGTTTCAATTTTAATACACGAAAAAGTATAAATCAATTTTATTTTAAGTGATGTTTTTAAAAATTCTTTGAGAATTTCATGTATTTTGATCATATTCATCATTTTCCTTCAACTTCTTCCAGAACCTCCCCCCCCCCACTTCCCTACCTACCCACTTTCCTTCCTTTCCCCTCTAAACCTATCAAGTCTAGTTGGAGTTGTCCAACTACTCCTGGGCTTGCGGCCTGCTCTGGAGTGTGGTCAACATACCCTATACTGTGCCTTTGAAGAAAACCCAGTTTCTCTCTTCTAGCAGTAATCATATGCCAATAGACCCTCAGCTAGAGGTAGGGCATTGCCCTCCCTGTCTTTCCTCCATGCTGAGATTTTTGCGTTTTTTGCAGATCTAGTACGTGCTGTCATGATTGCTGTGAGTTTATAAGAACATCTTCCCTGTTATGTCCGGAAAACCGTTTCCTGGAAGTCATCCACCACCTCTGAACCTTACAGCCCTTCTTTCCCCTCTCCCACAGAGCTCCCTGAGCCTTGCGGGGAGGCGTGTGATGTAGATGTCCCATTTAGGGCTGAGCACTCTGAAGGCTCTTGTCCTCTGCAAGTGGGCAAGTTGTAGGCCTCTGTATTAATTACCATGTGCCGCAAGGAGATGGTTCTATGATGATGATTGAGTGATGACACTGTTCTATGGGTATGGCAGTAAGTCATTTGGATTTTTTTTTTTATTGCTATGTGTATTTAGTAGAAGAGTAGTGTTAGGTTTTCCATGTAGCTTTAGATTTTGGTCTTATTCACCGTATCAGGTATGGGTTCCATCTCCTGGGGCAGGCACTAAGTCTAGTTTAAAAAAAAAAGTGGTTGATTATTCCCACACATTTGTTCCACTGCTGCACTAATGGTCATATCTTGCCAGGCAGGTCATTGTAGGGAAGAAGTATCTAATTGAGGACCAGCAAGATTTCTCCATAGTCTATGACTAATGTATGTGGTGTCTTCAGTAATAGGGTCTTATTACCAAGTTCCGGAAGGTAACCAGTATCATTGGCGATAGTGTGTGATGTTTGTGGGGCAAGGGCCTATGGAATCCCACTGACCAACAACTAAAAATGAGGAAACCCATTCCTGGAACTGGGCATTAGTGTAGTCAGAGTGCCCCTCCTCCATAATAGGGTAACTCCATTTAAGCTCTTTTTATATGTGTATACATTTCAGGCAGCTTCTCCTGAAGTAGGTTTCTTTATGGCGTGTTCAAAACCCCTTTAATGATAGTTGTCCCTTCCATGTTCCCCATATTCCGTCCTATATCCTCCCCTCTGCACTTAATCTCTCCTGCTCTGTTTTTCTTTCTTCCTTTGTTGCACTATATTCTATTTCATCTACTTTGAAAAATTTATTCCTTCCCTAAGGCTCCTTACTAATTATCTAACTTCAGTGGGTATTCTTAACCCAGTCAGAATGCCCAAGATAAAAAACAAGTAAGCAAATAAAACAAAACAAAATAAGACAAATGACAACAGATGCTGGTGATGGTGTGAGGAAAGGGGAATATTTATTTACTGTTGGTGGGAATGCCAACTGGTAAAATCACTATGCAATCACTGTAGTGTGGTGGTTTTCAAACTGTGGGTCACAACCCCCTTGGCAAACCACTATCTCTGAAAACATTTACGTTCTGACTTATAACAGTAGCAAAATTACAGTTGAGAAGTAGCAACAGAGTAATTTTATGGTTGGGAGTAACCACAATATGAGGAACTGTACTAAAGGGTCACAGCATTAGGAAGATTGAGAACTACTGCTGTAGAGGTTTCCTCTACAAACCTGAAAACTGATTTCCCACAAGATCCAGCTATATCAGTCCTGGGTTTATACCCAAAGGACCCTCTCTGTATCTTACTACAGAGATACTTAACGCATCCATGTTCGTTGCTGTTTATTTATAATAGCTAGAAATTACAAACTGCCTAAATGTCCATCAAGCGATGAATGGATAATGAAAATGTGGTACATTTACACAATAGAGTGTTTAGCTGTTAAAAAAAAATGAAATTATAAAACTTGTAGGTAAATGGATGGAACCAGGAACAATTATCCTAAGTGAGGTATCCCAGAGCCAGATAAAAACAATTGCATGATTCTCTTGTATGTGGATGCTAGCTTTTAAGCTTTAGATATTGTTTCACTTGCGTTGAGTATAATTTTGAATAAAATCATTGTCAGATTTATTACCAGGTATATAATAGCCATGTAAAATGAATATGATAGCTGCCTGTGGCTTATCTATATTGTAACATTGTAGAATGTGGTATAATTTCAAATTGCTATATCCCCCTAAAACACCTGTGTGTTGTTCCTTCTGATTAGGTAGATTTTTCTAAAAGCTTTTTCTTCTTTTTCTGCTACATAGCTGTGTTCATGAATTCTGGCTTTGCATTCCTCTCAGTTTTGTTCATTTGTATTTTCTTAAGTTGTTGCCTCTGTACTATTTCATCACTTTGTTCAGAAAAGGGTTTCCCATGCTATTCTCCTCCTGTCTGTTTAATCCTGTTTTTTTTCTTTTTTTAATCTTTGGTTGTTATCCACTTCTTCATTTTCAATACAATTTGTAGTTTTCTTTCCTATTTAGACTTTCTGAGTTTTGCTTACTTTTATTGCCCTTGTCTCCTGCTTTTATTTTTCCTAACTCATTTCTCTTGTCTTCATTAGGGTTATTTTATTGATCTTTTCCTAGCCCATTAAATGAATATCTAGTTCTTGTTTTATTTTTTCTTAAACAATACCATATTTTTTTCATTGTTTTTTATTGATCCACTCCACTGACTTTTCTTTGGATTACTCTACTGAGCCTTCAAGCTTATTGAGTTGGAAATTATTTTTTTTTAAAGAGCAATGAGGAGTCTAAGTGCTGAGACCCCCTCCAGGTCTGTTATTTGCCTTCAGACCTTTTATATACATCTTCTGCTTGTTTTCACATTTTAAAAAATTTGTGTTATAATTCTTACTTCTTCTTTAATCTAGCATGAATGTGTATTTTATTTTGGAGTTTTCCTTTGCATTTTTATTTAAAAAGAATATCTTCTGATGTGTCTTGCAAACTGTGCTTTTGTGGGCACACATATGATCTATGTACATTTTCTGTACCTGCTTGGTGGAGATCCCAGATGTTTAATCTATTTTATTTTATTGATAAATACTTGTTGATCTGAAGTAAGATAAAAAAGAACTGTCAAACTATGGCAAAATAAAGAACTTGTGCTTAAGTTGAAGGATTATCTGAATACAGGTATAAAAGGACTGTAGGAGTATACTAATTTAGATGTACACGTGAGCTAGCTGAGACTTTCTCTGCAGCTGCACATACTGTCAGCTTACTAATCATATCCATAACCATGAGTCACTTACAGTTGGACTGGGCTTCACACTGGGACGTCTTGAAGATGTTTCTTCTTTGTATATGACAAATTAAGCATGCATTGAAGCTGTATTATGTTCAGATTTCTGTAAGAAAATCTTATTCATGGCATTTCCTGTATAAGTAGCTTTGAATAGAAATTCTATTTATGAAGTAGGGTTTTTTTTTTTTTTTTGGCTTCTTATGGGAAGCCAAACCTACTGGCTTTCGTTTGGAATGATATTAGCAATTTTGTTGCAAAGTGTTTTTCAGGAATTAGAATATTGTCTTAATCATGCAACAACTCATGTTAGCTTGTTTCCCCAGGAGATTAAGTTTAAAACATTTTAAGGAAGAAGTTAGAGCAATGCCCATATTTATATCTTATTTGAGCATTATACTATTATTTAGAATTTACTATTTCCCATTTGAATGCTTATTTTTTTTCATATTTAAAGAGTTTTCAGGTACTTTCTACCACATCTGTTAATCAGTTTTATTCACAATGACTCTCAGAAACTGATTAGTATTTCTGCACCTGTAGCTCTCTTTAATTTGTCTGCATCTGTCAAAATCCTTATATTTAATGTGTTCTAATGCCACAAAACATTGCAAACCTCACATAGCATACTTCAGGGCCTATGAATTGTTAGAATAATTGATGAGAAAAAGTTGATTTGAAATCTGTGTTGCATTTTATCAACACACAAATAATTTGAAAATCAGAAAGAGGTGTCATTCACTGATATTCAAAGCTCACTCAACAATAGTCAAAGACTTCAGCATGCACTAGCATATGGCAAAGAGTTGGTCTTTTACAGTTGGGCACATTTGAAAGACACTTGGTGATACATGTTAATGACTAAGACGAGTGTGTGTGTGTGTGTGTGTGTGTGTGTGTGTGTGTGTGTGTGTGTGTGTGTTGCTCTTTTAAAATGTAAGCTTACTGAGTTATTTTCTTCACACAATAGCTTACACAGGACGTAAGAAAAATCTTTAGCTCTATCTGTACAGAAAAAAAACCCCAAATACTAGAAATGAAATGAAGATCACTGTCCTGTGATATCTCTGGTCTACATGAAGAGGTTAGCGAATGCCTAGGTTTTTGGAGTCCTGAGTCTGATTGTTCCTTTTCCACATAATCATTAAGGATTCAGAGTCTCTGATGTGGTCAGAGACAGACCACATGGTGTATCCTCTCCAGACTCATATGCTGAAATGTTCACTTCCCAAGTTGGTGGAATTAGGAGGTGAGACCTTTGGATGGTGATTAGTTCATGAGAGTGAAGCCATCATAGATGGAATTGGTATCCCTATAGGAGAAGCATTGAGAGATTGAGTTTCCTGCATTTAATATGACATCAGCCAGTGGTTTGTCATGGATAGCCTTTATTATTTTAATGATATCTGTTTCTTACATTTCTAGTTTTTTTCAGGGATTTTTTTTTTTAAATGAAACAGTGTTAGATTTGGTCAAAGGCTTTTCTGCATCTTTTGAGATGATTGTCTGATTTCTGTCCTTAAGTCTATTCATGTGATAGATTACATTTATTGACTTATATATATTGAACCATCCCTGCATCCCTGAAATGAAGCCAAGTTGATCATGGTGAATGACATTTGGTGTAATTTTAAATTCAGGTTGCAAATATTTTATCGAGAATGTTTATGTCTATGTTCATCATGGAGATTAATCTATAATTGTTTTTGTTGTATCTTTATCTCCTTTGGGTATCAGGATAACATTGGCTTTATAAAAAGAGTTGTGTAGTATTCTTTCCTTTTATGTTTTGTGGTAGAGTTAGCAAAGAACCAATTCATTTTTTTTAAGGACTATCAAAATCTACTAGTCAAACGATCAGAATCTGGCCTTTTTTCCATTTGGGAGATTTATTTATATATCTGTGTCAGTTTCATTGTTATAGATATTTTAAAATTGTTTTATGAATTTTGGTCTAATTTTGATGGGTCATGTGAATGTAGAAATTCATCCATTTCTTTTAGATTTTTTAATTTAGTGGAATATACTTCTTTAAGGTATGTTCTAATAATTTTCTGGATTTCATTGCCATCTGTTATAACATCTCCCTTTTCATCTCTAATTTTATTTATTTGGTTCTACTGTCTCTAACCCTTGGTTAGTTTGGCTCAGAGTGTGTATATATATATATTTATCACATCCACTTTTATTACTTTACTTGTCTTTGTTTAAATCCATGAGGGGTAGAGCATCACTCGGATTCTGTGTCCAATGGACTGTGCAGTTAGATTCCTTCAGAATCTGGCACAAACTGTAGCACTGTTCCCATGAGCCTGAGTTACCTTTACCAGGTTACTTTGCTTTTCCTTTTCACTTTGTGTGCAGGAGTCAGCTTTATACACCGACATGTCACAGATCTTCCTTAAGCTGAGCTGCAGTTCCTTTCAAGCATAAACACTTTATTGTAAATCATTTGCTCTCTTTGGTTCCAAGACTTCACTTATAGCCAGAAAAAATGTTCTGGCACCACAGACTTCCAGACATATTTGCCTTTTAGAAATCTTGTTTCCAGCAGGCCTCCACAGGTGCCAGGATGGTGTAAAGAGTCATAGGTTGTTTTTT
The DNA here is from genome assembly GCF_007827085.1 of Peromyscus californicus insignis. Taxonomy (NCBI): domain Eukaryota; kingdom Metazoa; phylum Chordata; class Mammalia; order Rodentia; family Cricetidae; genus Peromyscus; species Peromyscus californicus. The sequence continues at coordinate 38,405,796 of NW_026294480.1, forward strand.
TTTTTTAAGTTCATCTTTCAGGGGTTGGGGGGGTCTTTCTGTTTCATTGATGTACATGTGCGTGTGTTTTATTGATGTGAAAAAGAAAACAGAAAAATTCATTTGTAGTTGCTTAAATAACTATAAATAAATGTAAGCAGGAAAGCAAGAGACCTTTGCAGTGGCAATGTTGGAAGACTAAGAGAGAAATTGGAGTATACATTGAAAGATGGAAAAACCTTCTCTCCTCATGGATAGGATGAATTTGTATTCTGAAAATAGCCACACTGAAAATCAAGGTACAGACTCAACACAATCCTCATCAAAATTCTAATATCATCTTTCCAGAAATGTGAAAAATAATCTCAGACTTCATATGGCAGCACAAAAGACTTGAGATACTCAAAGCAATTCTGAGAAAGAAAATTCTGGAGGTATCACCACACCTAATCTCATGTTGTATTGCAGAGTCATAGTAACAGGAAACAGCATGGGAGTGACATGAAACCAAGAAACATAAATAAACAAAATAGAATAGAGGACTCAGATATAAATCCACATGCGGGGCTTTTACCCAGAGTTTTCTTAAGTGCAAGCGGCAGGAAATATTAGATAGAAGAATTTAGATTGTGGAGATAAACAGATAGAAAATACAGGATAGCCTTGAGAGGGCCTGGAACCTATTCCTACGGGCCCTGACTATCTCTGCCCTAAGGCATTTATAGAAACACCAAGGTGTGGAGCAAAAGACCTCACCCACCCAGCACAGCTGAGTGCAGACCGTTTCAGACACCTGCACTCGGGGCCGTGGTCCAATCATCCTCTCTATGCATTCCTGCTGGGTAAAGCCACGAGGAACCTGAAAATGGGCTCCCGCATCCACATAGCTACAGACTGTGGTATTTGACAAAGATGCCAATAATATATACCACAGAAAGCAGCTTCTTCATCGAGTGGTGCTGGACCAGCAGGGTAGCTACACAGAGAAGCAAGAAACTAGATCCCCAACTCTTACTCTGTTCTAAAGTCATCTCCAAATGGATACAAGAGTTTAAGATCTAAAACCCTGAACTTCATAAAGGGAAGAGTAAGGAGACCACTTAAAGACACAGGTACAGTTATAAACTTTCTAAGTAAGATTCAAGTTGCTGGGTAAATAGTGGCAACGATTGACTAATGGAATGTTACAAAATTTTAAAACTTGGACACAGAAAAGGAAGCACAAATCAAAGCGACAAACTACAGAGTAGGTTGTTTTGCTACATATACATCTGACACAGGATTAACATTTAAATTACATAAAGAACAAAAAAAAACCCAATATGAGTTGGACCACTCAACAATGGACTAATGAAGCAAATGGATAGTTCTCACAAGATGGACACAATTTGTAAATAAACATATGAGTAAAGGTCATCCTCACTAGTCCTCAGTGTAACTTAAAACATTGAAACTTCATCTTCCCTTCACCCCCAGTCAGAGTGGCAACCATGAACATAAATGCTAGGGAAAACGTGAACAAACGTGAACTCTTCTACACTGATGTGGGAATGTAAAGCAGTGGAGCCACTGTGGAAACCAGGGCAGAGGTTTCTTAAGAAGTCACCAATAGATCTGCCATTAGACTCAACTATGTCATTCTTGAGCTCTTGTGCGAAGGAGTCCAAGTCAACACATCAAAGATGCTTGAGCATGAGTGCTTTATTGCAGGACTGCTCACAGTAGGTAAGTTTTGGAACCAACCTAGACGTCCAGCAACAGAGGGATGGATAGAGAAAATGCAGAATATATACACAATGGAATGTTTATTTTAATGTTTGCTTTTTTTTATCGGTATGATGTGTGTTTGAGTCTCTCTCTCTCTCTCTCTCTCTCTCTCTCTCTCTCTCTCTCTCTCTCTCTCTCTCTGTGTGTGTATGTACATGTGTGCACATGCTGCATTCCTATGTGTGAATGCAATTACATGAGTGCCAGTGTGGTGAAATGAACTCTCCATGCTGTTTGCTGCTACCTAAACCAGGCCAGCTGACCACCGAACTTTTGAAGAGTCTCCTGTCTGCAGCTCCCATATTGTAGTAGGAGCTCTTAGATTAAAGATGTTTGTTATTGCTGTTCACTTTGGTTCTGGGATTCAAACTCAGGTGTTCACACTCAGGTAGCCAGCATTTTTACCTGTCTTCCCTGCCCTCCAAATGATTTTTTTTTTCAACTATAAAGAACAGGGTTATGATATTTGTCGGAAAATAAATACAACCAAAGATAATAATAATACGTGAATCAATCCAGTCTTAGGAAGAGAAATGCCAGGTTTTCTTTTAATCTCTGATGGTAGATTTTATAATAGTATAAAATTATGTGTGTATATTATGACATAGAAACAGAAGGAAATGCAGAGGAATGAAGGGAGTGAGAAAGAGGAGGGGATATGCTCAATATTTATTAGATATGTATGAAAATGTCCTTTTGTAGTACAGAACCATGAATAATGAACATAGACAATGAAATCAAAAGGCCAGAATATAGGTACTTCGTACAACAATAAAGAAGTAAAAGACGTTCTAGGAACTATGGTTGTTCTTCCATCATATGAGGACATAGTTTGAAGGAACCGTCTGTGAGAGGGAAGACCTCACCAGACACCGAGTTTATTGGACCTTTGACCTTGGACTTACCACACTCCAGAAAATAAACTCTTGTTGCGTACAAGCTCCCAGGTTTATAGAATTTTGCTATAGTGATTCAAACAGATTCGGGCAGCCCTTCTAATAGGCAGAAGGTCTAAATAGTTGAATTAAGCATTCAAAGTGTGAAAATGCATGCCTGACCTCAGGGAGCCACCTAAAGAACTATTTCTCTGGTGTAGTTAGCTAGAATCTTTTGTGCCTGTGCCTGATCCACCTCAGTTTAGCACAGTGCTTCTCTAATGGGGACAGTTTTGACTGTATGAACATTAGGCAATGTCTACAGACGTTTTTGCTTGTAACAACTAGGGAAAGACCACAGAGTAATTTTTGGCATATGGATTGACAAATGGGTAAAGGAAAACAGAGTCTAGAAATATACACACATTATACAGTAACTTAATTTTAAGATGTCAAAGTAATTAAATGAGAGGATGGAAAGTCCTGTTAATAAATGATATTAGCATAAGTTAACATACATATGGAAAAATTGAATCTTCACCTCCAAGTTCATACCACAAAGGAAAATTAATGCAAAATAGAGCCTGAATTAAAAATTAAAATATGTCTAGAAGAAAACATGGTACACACACACACACACACACACACACACACACACACACACACACACGCTTGTGTATACACACACATACACACATACATATACATACACACACAAAATATATTTTCAAATTAGTGATAGGCCAAGATGTTTTTAACAGACTATTGAAAATAACCATAGGTACTAACAAGTTAGATTGCTCATTAATAGGCATGACTAAGCAAATGAGTAAGCAAGCTACTGATGGAGTTGCAAGATTCATGAAGTACGTGTCATAAAGGAGTGAGTCAATTTTAAGTAAAGAATTCTACACAGAATAAGAGAAAGTGCTCTCTATAAATTTCAGTCAAAATAAAGTACTTCGGTTGACACTTCACAGATGTCTAGTTAACACAGTAGGGAGTGTCAGCATCACCAGTCTTTGGGGAAATATATTGACAACCACAATAAGATAGTACTGAGTACACACTGGAAAGGCCAACGTTAAAGACTGATGACACACACCACTGACAAGGAGCTGGAGCTACCAGATGCTTAACCGGGGAAAACCCACGGACTTATCAACAGGACAGTGAATAAACAATTTGTCACACCTATACGCTGTCATAGAATCTATGGAAATGAGCCACTGACTCAACTGACCTTGTGGATAAATCTCACAGGCACAATTCTGGGCTAAAGAGTGAAGAAAAAGCCCTATCATGCTTCAGATGATTCCATTTCCAGGAAATTCCAAAACAAAATTAAAAGAAAAAAATATGACTGTTTTTGGGAAAGAAGATTGGTTAAAAGAGTATTTTCTAGAACATGTAAACATACCATAACATAGTAAGGTCACAGGTTATTTGTGTGTTTCCATTGGTCAAAACTGTGTTCCTAGGCTTTATGCGTTTTTCCTGCACATAAATTTATCTGAAGGACCCTTAAGATGTTAAGAGTCTGATGCAGTAGAAAATAGAGTTCATTTTAATCAAGCAAGTTCTTATTTGCTTTTTTATGTTATATTTTCTTTTGTGTTTTTATTATACCATGTATATTACATGTATGTACAAATTAAAGGGGTTCATTATAACATCCGTACAGATGTATATAATCGACTTTGAGCATATTCATTCCTTCTCTCTCTTCTTCCTTTCTTCTTACACTACTACTACTTCTGCCCTTCCAGTTCCACGTCCTCCTTCTCTCCCCAGCTTCCACATGAGAGAAAGTGGCACTATTTGTTTTTTTGCAATGGTTTATTTCATTTATCTATGTTTGTTGTTGGCATTAGAATGTAATGGCAGAGAGTGCACAGCTTTGTCTTACACATGATTTTAGAGGGTACGTTTTCAGTTCTTCTCATCCAGTGTAATATTGTCTATATCTTTGTGACTTACAGTCTTAATTATATTATTTGAGATTTTTGATTTTGCTAAATGTAGGTATTTACAGCAGTAACTTCCCTTCTAGAATTAAATTCATTTTGGGAAGGAATTGGAGGAATAGAGGAAAGGGAAATAGTATTCAGGATACATTATGTGAGAAAAGAATCTACTTTCCTTCCTCCCTTTCTCCAGCAGGATTCCCTGAGCTTGATCCAATGTTTGGCTGTTGGTCACTGCATCTGTTTCCATCAGTTGCTGGATGCAGCCTCTCTGATGACAGTTGGGCTAGGCACCAATCCCAGTACATCTCACATAGGCAGGACACACTGTAAGTAGAAGGTTATGTGGCTGGGTTGGGTGTCCCAGTCCTTCTGCCAGAAGTCTTGCCTGGTCACAGGAGAAAGTCAGTTCAGGCTGTGTATCCACTATTGCTGGGAATCTTAGCTGGAGTCATCCTTGTAGATTCCTGGGAGTTTCCCTAGCACCAGGCTTCTACCTGGTCCTGAAATGTCCCTCCCCTTTCCAGTTGTCTTTTCAGTACTCTTTCCCCTGCAACCCCTCCAGTTCCCATCCCCACCTGCCCCAGTCCACCCACAAAATCTCTTCTGTTTTCCCGTCCCAGGAAGATACAAGCCCTCCTTGTTACCTAGCCTCTCTGGGTTTTGGGATTGTAGCATAGCTATCCTTTACAGCTAATATCCACTTCTAAGTGAGTACATACCATGTTTGTCTTTGTGGGGCTGGGTTATATCACTCAGGATGATTTTTTTTTCCAGCTCCATCCATTTGCCTTTGAATTTCATGATGCCATTGTTTTTAACAACTGAGTAATACTCCATTGTGTAAATGTATCACATTTTCTCTATCCATTTTTCGGTGAGGGATTGTAGGAGCCAGAGGGGTCAAGGACATCATAAGGAAATCCACAGAATCAACTAACCTGAACCCATAGGAGCTCACAGAGACTGAACCAACAACCAGGGAGCCTGCTTGAGACTGACCTAGGCCCTCTACATATATGTGACAGTTGTGTATCTTGGTTTTCTTGTGTGACTCCTAACAGTGGAAGTAGGGGCTGTCTCTGACTCCTTTGCTGGCTTTGGAACCATGTTCCTCATACTGGGTTGCCTTGTCCAGCCTTAATACAAGAGAGGTACTTAGTTTTATTGCAACTTGATATGCCATGGTTTGTTGATATCCATGGGAGGCCTGCTCTTTTCTGAATAGAAACAGAGGAGGAGTAGATTGGGGGTGGTCAGAGGGGAGGTGGAGGGAGGGAAAACTGTGATCTGGATGTATAATAAAAATAAATATTTAAAAATAAATAAATAAGTCTACTTACAATAAAAGGAAAATATTTTATCAAAACTATATGCATTGTATCCCATCTTTCCAATGAATAAAATTTAAGTTTTTGAGAACTTTCCTTAGATGCTAAATGATAGAAAACTTATTTACATTTTTTTAACTGAGAGCCACAAAATATGTATCTTACCATCTAATGTATGTTTACTATGTGCCTGTTAGTGTGTGTGTATTTTATGTGTGTGTGTGTGTGTGAGAGAGAGAGAGAGAGACCGTGAGACAGACAGACACAGACACACACACACACACAGAGAGAGAGAGAGAGAGAGAGAGAGAGAGAGAGAGAGAGAGAGAGAGAGAGAGAGAGAGAAATGGAGTCTTAATATGTAGTCTGGGCCGGCAATGAACTTACTCTGTAGTCTGGTTAGCCTGAAACTCTTTATTAAGGTCTTTCTGTCTTGTCTTCCTGAGTGCTGTGCTGGGAGTATAAATGTAACCAGCGTCCTCCCTCCCTCCCTCCCTCCCTCCCTTCTTCCTTCGTTCCCTCCCTCATTCCCTTCCTTCCCATTTTTGTAACTTATTGTACAGAAGCATGTGTCTCATGATGATTTTGCCTTTTAAATGTTTAAAACAGGTTACATAGGATAAATACTACGATGATTAAATTTAGGTAACCCAATGAACGGAAATGTGATAAATAGAAATTCTGTGAGACACAGTATTTTTAAATAACCGAAGAAGTTTTAAAACTATGTGTGCAGCCTTAAACAATTAGAGAACTACTTTGATGCTACTTGGAGTTCTACTTCTGAAGTTGGCCTTTGCAGTAGAAAGGTGTCAGGAATCACACATCACTGAATGCAAGTCACATTCTTTTTTATTTTAGTAAGTCCCCCAGACTGATGTGAATAATTCTTCTTTATTTTGGTGCTAACTTATATTTAAATTTCAATGTAATTAACTTCTTCAGTGTACTGTACAAACACATTTTTATTGTAATTACACAATAAAAATGAGTTCAGGTATGCTAATTTTGTCTAGTATTTCATGACAAAGTATTTTAAGTAAACTGATAATCTGTGTTAAGTATGTGCCTAGTGACTCTTCAATAAGAATAGCTTAGGAAGTAGTCTATCTTTTCTGATAAAAAAAATAGGAAAATAAATTGATGTTCATGAAAATGAATATGACCAAGGAAAATGATGCCATAACTGGAGAAGAGATCCCTACAGTCACCAAAAAACTCTAGATGACTTCTACATCCACTGCCAAAGATCCCTTCTGTTTTGGGCCATGTAACCACATAGGATAGGCAACTTATGATTGGTCTTGTGTTCCAAGGACATTATTATGAAAACTAATCTTAGGGCTGATAAAAATGAAAGATGTTCCACTTGTCTTATGTTGTTGAACATTTTTGCTTTTTTAGTTTTGTTGTAATTTTGTTTTGTTTTAAGATACATAAACTGTGGAATTTGTTACAATGCATTTCTTGGTTATAAAACTTGATAGAATTAAGCGACTGTTGAGTAAGTTTGCGCCTATTACTTTGGAATTATCTTACACTTGGATTTTTATGTCTAACTTTTCTGAAGCCCTATCTAAATTCATCATTATAAAATGACACTGTGAAAAAGAATGCAGACATTATATTAGAGAATCCTTAGAGACTTTGGGAAGACATGTTTCTCACGTTGTTTCTAATCATGCTCCATTTTCTTATGGCCTAAGAATTATTCAGTAAAGATTTGTGGCATAAATATAAAAGAACAGTTTGTTTGCAGCATGCCTAATTCATTTAAATAATATGTGTTAATGTGGTGCCTTGAAAGTGGTTTGCTTTCAACTGTTTAAATGATGGGCTTTACTTAGCCATGGCTAGACCATGTCCAGAATCTTATAATCCTCAGATACTAGAAACCAAAATATGTGCATGCGCACGCGCGCATGCACGTGTGTGTGTGTGTGTGTGTGTGTGTGTGTGTGTGTGTGTACATTTTCCCCTTCATCTTTTAATGGGCATCTAGACTGATTCCATATCTTTGTTACTGTGAATACTGTGTATAGAAACACTTGTTTGTGTAGGCACAAGTGAAGGTCAGAAATTGACAATGTAATGTCTTTTTTAATTCTTTTGATTGTTTTTTTTTTTTAGTTTTTAGTTTTTTGAGACAGGGTTTCTCTGTGAAACAGTTTTGGCTGTCCTGGAATTCACTTTGTAGGCCAGGCTGGCCTTGAACTCACAGAGATCCACTTGCCTCTACCTTCCAAGTGTTGGGATTAAAGGCATGCACCATCAGTGCCTGGCCTTTTTTCTTAATTCTTAATTGCATCTCTCTCTTTTTTTTTTTTTTGGATCCAGGGTCTCTCACTGTACCTGGAGCTCACTGTTTTAGCTACAGTGGTTGGCTAGTGGGACCCAGGAATTTTCCTATTTCCATCTCTACCTGCTAGGGTTACAGATATGTGTTGCCATGCCCAGCTGTCATGTGAGTGCTAGGGAATCTAAATCAGAGCCTCATGCTTATATGGCAGACTCTTTTTCCGCTGAACCATTTCCTCAGATTATGAACCAAATTTAACAAACACAGCATTATATTTTGCTCTGGTTGCATAGCATTATTAGAAAATTATGAACATTTTATTTTTTAAATAATAAATTTTGGTTATTAGAAAATAATGTGTATCTTAAAAATATTTCATAATGTGGTTCTCAGTGTATATACATGGATATCAATATATACACACTAACCTAAAATATAAAATCCTGCATTTCTTCTTAGTCTTTCATTTTAAATGTTTTTCTATGTAACTGAAGGACTCTATAATCCACATACCATTCCTTCCTTGTTAGTAATTTCTCCATATTATATATAATGTTTTAGTGGTCATCTGTATGCATACATTTTTTTATTTGCATTTGGGATTACTTAAAATAGATCACCAGCTGTGAAAATGAAGGTCAGAGGCTTCTCCACAGTATTCTGCGTAAGCATACTTGGCTCATTATTTGCTTGCTAAACATACATATTATAATTTTATTTCTGTTATTTTTTAAGTGAATCTCAATGCTTAACTTTGCATTTTTGAATAACTAGTGAGATTAAAATTTGAACATTCATCTCCTCAGGACCTGCTTTTGCCATGATTTTATTTAATTTAGGATTTTCTTAAGGATTAGGATCACCTTCTCTTTCTCTAAAGACTTTATTCTTGTGCATCTTATTTTAATGGATGGCTTTTGTGTTTATCATTTAAGTGTTGTTTGATTTCAAAATAAAGAAGTAAAAAAGGGAGAAAAGTGACATCATTTGACACTGTTTTATAGAAAGAAGTCCACAGACACGGAGAACCTATGTGACCTTATTATTAGATAAAATTCATAGTGTGACACATAATCTGTGACATACAGTTGGGTTTTATTCCTGCAGTGACATTGCTTTAAAACTATAGTGAAGGGAAGGCAACTAGTTAACTTGTTTTCTACTTGATTCAGAATGTCCAGCACTGGAAGCAATATTATCAGTCCTGAATCTCCATGTCAAGATGGTTTGTGGCAATGTCAAGATGCTGAAACCATGCCTAGGTCATTGCTCATTAAAGATGCTCTTTGGGCCAGCAGAAACCAAGAAAAGGATGCTCAGTCACATCCCTTCAAGACAGCGCAGAATGTTCTGTTCTTAAAGAAATATTCAGAGCTCTGTCTTGCTGTTAGAGCACTTACTAGTCATCTGTTTATATTTTTGCTTGTCTTGTTTTCTTAGAAACAGTGAATATATTGGGGAAAGGACATTTAAAAATCTTTATACTTTTGCTTTTTCTGTGTTAGACCAATGTTCTTACCATTTATTATATACTAATATTATATACTATATTATATACTAATATTTCCCCTGTGGGAACATACATAACATTTACAGCATGATTTATTTCAAACTGATAAAGCAATACCCTCTGCCAGTTATTTCTTGTTAGGCATTTAGCTTCGAAATTTTTGGCAAGTATTAATTTATTCTTTGCCTTTTTTGGACTTTTTGCCTCCTTGAGACCATGAGGATGCTACCTCCCTGTCTGTTCCCTTATGTCTTGTAATCTTTAGTTTCTCACTTCAGTGATCTGTACCTTCTGTTGTCCTCTCAGTCTTTGTTTTTCTGTTACTGTGATTTCACATTCTCTCAACACGCCCCATCAGTTACTGTATGAAAGGGCTGATCATAGGTTCTGTATATTCGTACACTATGATCATGAGTAGACATCGCTCCTACTCTCATACATAGATGGGCAAATGTTGATTTTTTTTCTATCTAGCATTTGCCTTTCTACTATCTAAGCATGTTGATTTCTTATCAGTCAATTACCATCAGATGACCACCATCTTTCCCAGGAAGAACTCAGAACTTTGGTATATTGTGAACCCACCTAATTTAGCAATTTGGGAAAAATCAATCCAACAGCATGAGATGAAAGATAGCTTATAAAATTGTGGTGTCTCTAAGGTGGTAATCTTTTTTTTTTTTCAAACCAGACTGGATATACCAATCTGGCATTGTTACCGCTGAAGTTTCCTCATTCCTTTTGAGGGCATAGAAATTTCTATAATAATGGAAATAATTACACATTTAATTGCAGTCCCAAAAATTTGCATTCTTGGATGAAACTGGCTTAAGCCCCTGTCCCACTATTGCTGTAATCACAGTACTGTCTACTGCTAATTTGAATTTTAATTGAGCTTTAAACATTTAACTAGAGGATGGTCCAATGGAAGATTCTATAATGATCTCAGTAATTGGTAGGCAAGAGTTATTTTTTTGTTGCTACTTTAGCAGAGAGAAATCTGCCCAACAGGGGTGTGGAAGAGCTGATAACCTTCAAAACCGACTCTTTACTTTGGGGCTTTCATGAGAAAACCAGGCAATAGAAATGGAGAAATCAGAAGAGACAGGCGTCAAGGGATTGCTGTGGTGTCGAGGATCACTCAAATTGTTGAAATCCACACCAGAACCTTTCACCAGTTAGGGCAGAATGTCGTCTCTATTGTGAGTCCCCTAAGATACATTTAATTCAGATATACCAGACCTGACCATTTTTTGTTGTAATTTTGTGTCTTTAAGGACTTTTAAAAGCAGCCTACACTGGATTTTGTTTCTAACTCAGTGATTTAAATGTTAAGAACATTTTCCTAATCCATTTCTTTAAATGACTTTGGGGAGAGACGTGAAAGTAAGATGACCGACTCTCAAATGATCTGCATTTAGAAGAATGTTCCTTAAATCGTGAAAACAGAGTGCTGGTGTCTTCATCATGATCCAGGAAGATAGTTTATTGGGCACAGCAGGTGTTGACTCGAATATAATTACATGTTTCTTCTGTGGTTTCTCATAGGTGAGTCAGCAGCTTTATTTTATGATGAAATTAACAACCTATAAGTGATTCTGAAGAAGGAATTCTCAGAAATATAACGAATAAATGTCATGGTGTGGTGGAAATGAAGTGCTAAAGTGAAATAGTCTTATTCCACTGTGATCTCGGATGTTCTTGTTGCAATTATGGTCATAGTGTCAGGAATAAAATTCAGTCTGGCAGGGGAGTGAACCAAACTGCCTTATGTTCTCGGGAGAAAATGTGAATGATTATTTGTGAATGAGAAACTTCAAACTGCAGTATAATAAGACGCCAGCTGTAGAACAACTAGGGTGGCTCTTAAGCTTTTAAAAATAAACTTTACTGAGTGATGAGTTTTTAAATGTCTGATCACAAGAGAATTGCCTGTCAGACAAACTATCCAGTTATATACAAGATTCCTTAGGGTCAGTAAACTTCTTTTGTGTGTGGATTCCCAGTTCACTCTCTTTAGCTCAATTTTTACTGTGTGTTCAGCCATGAGCTAAAAACCATAATCTGTTCATTTTATTATATTTTGTTTTGCTATGCATAGTTACATGAAGGAAAAGGCAAAGAGACACATAACTTTCTTGGGGAAGGAAACGATATTTGCATTCTGAATCTAGAAATCTTCTACCTAGCAGCTGAGATGGACTAATAAATATGTAACAGATTTTGAGGCCAAAGGTAGATGCTGACTACTGTTCTGGGGTAAATGATCATTTAACCTCTTACTGTAAGTATTTGAGGTAAGATAAGCTATTGAGGAAGAATCATCAATACACTCTCTTTGTAATATTATCTAGGAAGTTTGTGACACTGTGGAAGACCATGCTTAAAGATCTCAGGAAGAAAATAATGTGGACCAGTTAATGTTAGCAGAGTCTTAGATGCCAATAGATCTTGTGCAAATTCAATACAGTTTGTAACAACAACAACAACAACAAAAACCCCATAAGGCTAAGAAAATGAGTTTTCTATTGGAATATTTCAGTCAGTTCAGGAAACAGGATTCTATTTAAACATTTTATTTAGCTCCAGTTATAGTCAATCCTTCTTAAATAAGTAAGTGGATGCTCGATAATGGTTCAGGGACATTACAGATAAGCTATTTGTTTACTTTCCTGTGGGAGTTTATACAAAAAAAGCAAAGCCACACAAATACCAGTTGTCAAAGTGTTGAGGGTGTTGGTGTCCCATGAAGGCTAGAGACAATAACTGTTTTAAGAACTTGGTCATTTCCAATCATTTTAGAAACTTAAGGGACATGAGTTAGAAAATATAAAAGAGAAAAAGGTTTACTTACGGTGAGGATATAAGGAGACATGATATTATTGTAGGGAAGACTTGATTTCATCCTCATAAGATGTTTATATTCAGAAACAAGATTGTAGAGATATCATGATAGAGGGAGACATCATGGGGACAGGGAAAAATCGGGTGCTAAGGAAATTCCCAGGAATTCCCAAGCATGACCCCAGCTTAGACTACTAGCAGTACTGGAGATGGTGCCTGAACTGGCTTACCCCAGCAATCAGATTGGTGAATACCCTAACTGTCATCACAAAACCTTCATCCAGTAACTAATGGAAGCAAACACAAAGATCCACAGCCAAACACCAGGCCGAGCTCCAGGAGTCCAGTTGAAGAGAGAGAAGAGGGATTCTATGAGCAAGGGCATCAAGATCATGATGGGGAAAACTACAGAAACAACCAAACCAAACTAGTGGGAACTCATGAAATTTAGATCAACAGCTGTGGAGCCTCCACAGGACTGGACTAAGCCCTCTGCATAGCGAGACAGTTGTGTAGCTTGATCTGCTTGGGGGACCCCCAGCAGTAGGATCAGTATCTATCCCTGGTGCATGAACAGGCTTTTTGGAGCCCACTTCTATAATAGGATACCTCACAAAGCCTTGAGGCAGGGTGAGGGGCTTGGACCTGCCTCTACTAAATGTACCTCCCCACGGGAGGCCTTACCTTCTTCTAGGAGGGGATGGAGGGTGGTTTGAAAGGTGGAGGCTGGAGGAGTGGGAAAAGTAAAGGGGGGGATCTTTGATTGGTATGTAAAATGAATACAAAATTTTCTTAATAAGAAAAAAGAAACATGATTGTATGTGCATATAGAAACATGTATGTGTGTATGTGTTTAAGAATTTTGTCCCATCTTGGCTTAAGAAAATTTAAAGTTTTTAATTTTATGTTTGCCGATTCATTTCTACATGTGAAACAGTGAACTAAATGCTAGAAACATGGAATAGCCAAGAACTTCAATCAATTCTTATCTTTTTTTCCCCAACATAATATTTTTATTGATTTGGGAATTTTACATCATGTACCCTGATTGAACTCACTTCCCAGCCCTTACAGGTCAGCATTCCCACCTTGTTACCTCCCCCTAAAAAAAGAATAAAAAGAAGAGGAAGAGGAAGAGAGGAAGAAGAAGAAGGAGGAGGAGGAGGAGGAGGAGGAGGAGGAGGAGGAGGAGAAGAAGAAGAAGAAGAAGAAGAAGAAGAAGAAGAAGAAGAAGAAGAAGAAGAAGAAGAAGAAGAAGAGAAATAAACAACAACAGCAGCAGCAACAAATAAATGAAGTCCAATTTGTGATGCCCATGTACTCACTGGAGTAGTGAGTAGTAGGAAGGTACTTTGAGGTAGCAGGAAGGTCAAGAACAGTTGTCTAGAGGCAAGCAGTAGTTCTCTGAGACATCCAGGGGGCACCTCTTCTACACAGCAGCACCATGGAGGAGTTCATGTCTGGGATCCTCAACCCAAATGACAACTGGGTGAGCCACACATCTAACAGACAGTGCATTTGTTGATGGAATTTTAATATTTTATTCTGTGTTAAAGACGTTCTTCCCCTAGATATTAAGTTCCTGGAGACCACAAAGCTTGTTCTTAGTATTCTGTGGTGTCTAAACTAGCACCTTGCACAGACAGCAGGCACTTAAGACTGACATTTGGAATGCAACTCGGATGTTTTCTTGTTGGGAAAATCAAAGTGTCTCACAGATAGGCGTGGCTATGAGATGAGGGGCCAATGGTCCTTATCTGGTTTCTCACAGCTTTCATAATTGAGTTATGTGGCTGAGGCCAATGGCAGAGCTGTGATGGAGGCAGCTTACTGTTCCTTTTTGCATTATGAAAACCTTGCTGGCATTCGAAAGTCTAATCCTTTTGTGGGTAAAACTTTTCTTATTATGGGAAAGGATAGAGCTAGACATCTGTAAGCTACTCTGTTAATTTAAAAATGTATATTTGTTAAGAAGGCACCTTTAACTCCAACTTCACATTCAATTTGTGTTCATTCCTACCTACCTCACACTAAGTCAATACTCAAGATTGCTTAGGAGCCTTCTTATTTTTCTCAGCTATAAACTCCATTTCATTTTAAATGATTGTATAGCTCCAGCAAATGATCCGTGAAGCATATGAATAAAAATGAGGGTTAACATTTCATGCTTAAATAGCTATCATGGTAGTCAGTGTAATGGGCTGGAATTTTAAAAATAATCAATGATGAATCACACCATGCCCATATCATCTTATCCTATGGGTTCCATAAAGACATCATTTGTAGATGTTCTGAGTACATCTTACTTTTGCTAGAAATGTACAAAGAGTCTCATTTTATGTAAACAAGTATCTTTAGTTTGGAGTACAAGGGCCTTTGGAGAGCAAATGCAAGGAAAAGAGCTGTGGAGGAGTGGTTTTTATTTTTGCCATAGATGTTAGTTCTTTATACAACAGTGCTTAGGTATCAAAAACTGCCTGTCATATTTCACGGGAATGTATAGCCATAAAGCTTCCTCTAGGGTGTGTGTAACTTTCTCCTGTCACTATAGAGACAGAGTAGCTTTGCAATTTCTTGAGCATTTCCTACAGCACAGTAAACAGTTACTATATTTTCCAAAGTACTGTGACAACAGATTGGATGTAGCCTGAGTTCATGGTGATGGAAAGATGGGCACCCTGTTTACCTGAACCTATCCAATCAAACTATCTTCATGTATACTAGCTGTTTCTTTGAAGTATTTAATCAGAGACGGTGAAAACCTCTGTCCCTCTTTTGAGCACCATGAAAGTATATAAAAACACGCTTCTCATATCTCAGATCCTGATGATTACATCCAAAGTCACTTTTCAAGCAATGTTAGGCCACTGGCTTTTCTTGAAAAGTGCCATTCACTTGCCAACATTTGTACAGACAGAACTGAAAGGAATTCTTAAGGTTATCTTGCTGTGATCCACCATTGATGAGGTTGGGAGGTTGTGGGCAGTACATCACTTTGTACATTTGTGTGGTGGTAAAGTGAGGTGGATAAGGTCTATTGCTTTGTGCTCACCTTAGTAGTGTGACATGCATCTATAGCCGTTATTTAAAGCTGTTTCGCTCCACTCTGCTTCTCCCCTTTTGATGCCATGTTTTTTAAAACTTTATTTCCTTATTCTTAAATCCCAAATATGGCACTTCCTTTTCTATAGGCTTTTTAAAATGTAATTTTTATTTTTTTATTTTTGATAATTTTTTATATCATTTCCCTCCTTCCCTCTCACTCCTTCACCTCCTCCCATGTATCCCCGATCCCTCTCAAATTCATGACCTGCTGATGTCCTGGTCCTCTGTCCGTAATAATCTTTCTTCTCTATTTCATGTTTCTTGAATCTTAGATGTAGAGGTTGTATTGTCTAAATATCAATTGGGACTGGGCTCCCCACAGTTACCTCTTCTCTGCATTTCTACCAGTTTTGTGGGTCTCTGTAATAATCTTTGTCTTCTGGGAGGAAAAAGTGTTTTTAATGTGGGCTGAAATCTAAATTTATCTGTGGGTATAGGTGTTTAGAATGTTGTTAGAAACTCTATTGACTTAGGAAATGGCAGTAGTTGGTTCTTCTCTAGGGTCCCGGATGGTTGGTTCAGTTTACAGTACTGGCATGAGTTTCTTCATGTTGAGTAAGCCCACAGCTGTTGATTATTCTCAAGATGTAAGTGTCACTATTGTACCAATGTGGAAATGTTTCCAGGCCAGTCACTGTTGTGGTTTGTAGGCACCGTGCCTGGGTAGGACTGTTGATTGCTTTTCACCATTGGCAGCTTACACAGCACCTTACGGGGTCATTACAGATAGACCTCAGGGAAGAGGCTTCCAGGGTAAAGGCAATAGCTATGCTGTTTTCCACGTGCTTCTGTATTTTGATTAAGGGACTTTTCTAGTTCTAACAGGAAGCTTCAGCTATCTTCTTTTTTCTTTTTCTTTTTGTATAATTTTTTAAATAAGCAGGGCTCTTTGAAAAACAACGAAGAGCAGGATTCCTTCTATCCATTACGCTTTAGTCATCTGAGTGGCTAAGCAGGCAGTACTTCCCCTTACAATCTTCACATTGATGTCTACCACATTCCAAAGGCTGCTCTTCAGGACACTTAGGCAATTGTGGTTCCTCTTGTGATAACGAATATTTGCAGGACTGCCAAGCACAGTTTGCACTTGCTATTCTATTACATAAGACAGTTAATTATCATGTAAACTAATGTAACACATACAAATTAAGAGAAGCATTCCTAGGAAAACTAAAGAGAATGCTACTCAGTTTTTCTCAAGAAAAGTTGTTGAATTAGCTGTGAGTGACCAGTCACAAAAGACTTGGGAGTATAAAAAAACGTGCTGAACTCTGATTGCTTCTCAAGTGTCTAAACTCCTCGTTTCATAAGAAAGAGAAAAAGAGCAATCATAGATGCTGAACAGAGGATGTGTTTTATGTGAGATGCTGTAGAAATCTAATAGGAGATTCAAAGCAAGGGCATGCCCTCCCATCAAAAGAGTAGCAGACTACATCCAAATAAATGTTTGCACAGCCGGATCTGAAAGGAACTTTCAAGGCTGTCTTATCATGATCCATCTCTGATGAGGTTGGGAAGGTGTGGGCAGCACATCATTCCATGTGCTTGGGAGTTGGTAAAGGGAGGCTGATAACCATGATTCTAAAGGATGTATGAAGTACGAGTTCTGAAGATTGCCAGTCTTCATTTATTTAATGAACTGCTTATTAGATACAAAGGCTTTTGATAGGCTATATTTCAAGTCAGTAGTTTTTTTTTTTTTTTTGAGGGGGGTACCAAAAGTTGGGAAATATGTTAGCGATTCTTAGTGTCCTGGTGTCATAATGGTGGAGAAAGCTTGTCAGGTGTGAACTAAGGAAGGACAGAAGTGTCTGTATTAGTTGATGACCAGAGGTGCAGTGACATTGGCATGTATGGGAATGGTGACTTGTCATAGGCTGTCATGGAGAAATGCCGGCAAAGCTTTGAGCCATTTTACAGGAGATTGTCTCGGGAACAGCTGACCCCAAAGATAAGCTCATTATCAAGAGGCATCTAGTATTAGAAATAGGGGTTTTTGTATTTTCCATTATTACATGCTGTAAGCATCAATGAAATTCTCAAATTTCCTTGAGAGAAGGTAATAGCCACATTGATAGCTTCATTCCTCCCTCACACAGCGTCTGAAACAGGTGCTGAATAGCCATAGAATAATGATCATGCTCCCAAATGGGATATTTGGTTCCTTTGCATAACAATTGAAACAGAAATAGCTCTCCTGTGAGAGTTTTTTGTATTTTATCTCCACTTTCCATTTTTTGTGTTCCCCATCGTAGAGAGTACTGGGCACTTTCATGTTAATGTATGTTTGGTCTGTATTCATTCACCTGGTTTCACAGAACTGACTGAAGATGAGGCAGGTTTGCTTGAGTAAGGAGCTCAGCTTGGTTTTTGTGAGGTTCCATAGTCCTTCTTTTGACCAGCAATTTCATTTTTCAATGGGCCATTGTTCACAGACTTTCTTTTGCCTCTTTAAATCCAGCAACAGCCCAGATGTGAGCTGATCACAGTGTGACCCCCTTGTGAGATATGGTGCAGACTGCAGGCCCTGTTGTGATATAGACCCATCAACTCCAATCTTTTATGGCTCTTTTCATATTTTAACTCCCATGAGGTAAGGTACTAAAGGACATTAAACCCACAAAGAGAAATCTGAGTTTATGATGTGTAGCTTCTCAGGAATTGTAATTAGCATAATCTGCTTCTAGAGTTTTCTGATATCTGAAGAAAAAAGTTACCAGTTTTGTAATTTATAATTAACATTTAACATAAAAACTTTTTTAGAAAGCTCAGTACCTCTTACAAAATGTTTAAGAGGCTCTAATTGTATGCAAGATTATATCAAATGACTAGGAAGCAGACAGCTCATGAAACTAAGAACATAAATATCATCACCAGCATTGATGATGAAAAAAAGCATATTTTGAATTTCCAAGTATGAATAAAAATTAAAGTTTAAATTTATGGCACAACGAAGAGATCTGAAAATCTTCCCCCAAATGTGGACCCTAAGTATTATATTTTTAAAGAGCCCTTATGCCTTATGTGGTAGGTTGAGCTGTGGTCCTCAGGGAGGATCACATCTATGGCCTGATGATTGGAACCTGTGCATATGGCCTCCTTAGGAAAGGATTGCTGCAGATATAATGAGTGTCTTAAGATGAGACAGTCCTGGATTGCATGGATGGTTTCTAAATCCAGTGAAAGCATCTTTAAAAAGGAAAGAAGAGAAGGCACTGCATTTGATGAGAAGGCCATACAGATATAGCCACAGAGGAAATAGCATCTGGGGCTACTACAAGTTGGAAGGTACCAGGAGCAGAATGCAGAGTGAGCATGCCTGACCAGAACCCTGCTAGAACACCCAGAGACATGCAGAAGTAAATTGTTACTTTGTGTCACTGGCTTGGGGTGAACTGTCTTGCCACCACTGGGTCAAAGACCAAATCATAAAGAAAATTTCAACTGAATGAAAGTGTGTGCACAGCAGAGCAGATTTCATTGGATGCTAATGAATCAGTACTCTGGGGAAAATTTCCAACTCTAGATGCTTGTATTAGGAGGAAGAGATGACCCCAAATCAGCCTCGGCTTCTATCTTAGAGTAGCAGAGAAGAGCAAAGCAAGCTCCAAAGTAAACAGAAGGAAGGAAATCTGGAGATCAAAGTAGAGATCAGAAGCATAGAAGAAGAAAAATCAGTAAATTATTGGAAATACAAGTTGGCTGCTCGAGAAAATCAATAGTATAGATGAACGAGCAGAAACAGACCGTTCCAGGCCATGGAAAGGAGAGGGGAGAGAAAAGAAGAGAGGAGGGGAAGAGATGGAGCGTGGCATCAGTACAGATGGCACGGCTGTGAAAGGACTATAAGGAGGTGACAGGGGGCATGTGGGATCCCAGGGAAGCTGTTTTATTTCTTGACCATCCCTCCCCATCCCCAGGATTCAGAGGGCTCCAGACTTACCTCCAGGGAAAGTCTTGTTTGTCCGAGGGTTAGGATGCAGCCACCCTTGCAGCAGCCAACATGTAGTTTAACATTTTTGCTCGTTCAGCTGCCTTTATTGTACCTGGTCAACGGCAGGTTTGCACTTCTTTTTTTTTTTTTTTTTTTTTTTTTTTTTTGTGAAAAATATTTTTTTTTTTATTAATTTATTTTGCAATACAATTCAGTTCTACATATCAGCCACGGATTCCCTTGTTCTCCCCCCTCCCGTCCCCCTCACCTTCCCCCCAACCCCCCCCCCCCCCCATTCCCATCTCCTCCAGGGCAAAGCCTTCCCCACAGACTGAGGTCAACCTGGTAGACTCAGTCCAGGTAGGTCTAGTCCCCTCCTCCCAGGCCGAGCCAAACAATCCTGCATAGGCCCCAGGTTTCAAACAGCCAACTCATGCAATGAGCACAAGATCTGGTCCCACTGCCTGGATGCCTCCCTAACAGATCAAGCCAATCAACTGTCTCATCCATTCAGAGGGCCTGATCCAGTGGGGACCCCTCAGCCATTGGTTCATAGTTCATGTGTTTCCATTCCTTTGGCTATTTGTCCCTGTGCTTTATCCAACCTTGGTCTCAACAATTCTCGCTCATATAAACCCTCCTCATTCTCGCTAATTGGACTCCCAGAGATCCACCCGGGGCCAAGATCCAGCTATACCACTCTTGGGCATATACCCAAGAAATGCTCAACCACACCATAAGAGCACTTGTTCAGTTATGTTCATATCAGCATTGTTTGTAATAGCCAGAACATGGAAACAACCCAGATGCCCTTCAACTGAAGAATGGATAAACAAAATGTGGTACATATACACAATGGAATACTACTCAGCAGAGAAAAACAATGGCATCATGAGGTTTACAGACAAATGGATGGATCCAGGTTTGCACTTCTAATGAGGTGAACACTTGGGGTAGGCTGTCTCCCTGTTCCTGGCAGAGATTCCTTCCCTTCTAGGATTTAGTTCATTTAGGTTTCTTTTCACCCTGGTTCTCTGGTAGCTAAATTGACGAACTGACTTTGGAACTCATGAGGCTTGTTCCTGTTGAGAAGGTAGGAGGTGTGGTCTCTTGTGGTCTGTCTACATTCTAACATGAGACAGAAATGTCAGACTGACATGCCCCTTCTGTGCTCGGGGACTTCTGAATGAACTCTCAGCCAGGGCCTAAGCCCTTTCTGGGATCTGGGGCTGTGTGTTTGTTTGCTAGATGTCATACAGTGTTGCACAGATGAGTGACTCAACAACCCAAATTTCTTTTCTTGGAGTTCTGGAGCCTAGAAGTCCAAGGAGAGTTTTTGGTGAACTTGTTTTCTCCTGCCACATCTCTTCTTGGCTTGCTGGTGGCTCATATGGTGTTTTGTTCTGTCATCATCCTGTCTCTTTCTATGCTCCATTCCTCTCTTTTTATGATGACAGTGGCCATGTTGGAGGGTGGATTCCTCTACTGACATCATTCTGACTTGCTGCATTGAAGGCCCTATTCTAAATACTTGGAGCTAGGGCCTCAATGTGAATTGAGGAGGTACCCAGTTTAGTCTACCTTATCCCAAATGGTCTGACCCTCCCTTACTTTGCTGAGCACATGTCCTCCCAGTGTGTTACTCTGTCTGTTCTAGCCGGACTGGACTTGTTTGCTGATCTTAAGAGTGTACTGGAGCCTGTCTCATGGAGGGGAACTTTCACTGTCTGTCCTCCCCACTGGTCCGTGCCTGACTCCTCCTCCTGTAACTCACCCTGATCCCATTGCTATGCTTATTCTTTATAGCACCACCCAGCTTGTTAACTAACATGTAATTTATCAATTATGTGTATTTTCTACCTCTAACCAAGTTTCATCCAAATTCTATAGGATTGAGTTTTTGTGTATTTTTTTTTCATTGCTTCATCGCCCTCTATCAGGGACACATTGGACATTCTGTAATGCATAAAGCAAGGGAACAAAGGTGTTTTGTTGCTGCTGCTATTTTTTTTAATTATTAGCTTTGTGTGTCTCCTAAACCCAATCTTCTTATTCTTAAAAGATGCTTCTTAAAAGAAAAAAAAATATTTCCACTTTCAGGGAAACCTTAGAAGGACAATATCAGATTAACTTAGACAAATGGCCGTAGCACATCCGCCTGTGATGTGCAGATGTCCTTAGTCTCCACTGAAGAAATGCAGTATTCCTGGGGGCTTTTAATCATGCAATCCTTTTGTCATGATTATATGAGGTGACTGTGGTGACGGTTATCCTTTTTTAGGTCTCTCCTTTTCTCTGCTGTAGAGGTTCACTGTTCTCTCACACAGTCTCTCAAACTGGAGGCCACACTCCCAGGAATGGTAATGACCTCTTATGCTGCATGGATTGATGTGTGTTGTTTCAAACAATACCATTACTGTTAGAGTGAGATATCTTCTCTTTTGTTCCTGTTTTTCCTATTATTTCCCTTTGTTCAGCGTATCTCTTCTGGGTTTTTGGTCTTATTAAAATTTCTCTTAATTGGATTCATTCTCCCTGAAAATAATTTCATTTTTCCTTTCATGGGTTGTCATTTGAAATAATTCTGGATAAAGATTTCTTAGCATTCATGGCTAAGGACGTGGTTCAATAAGTAAGGTGCTTGCTGTTTAACTGCAAGGGCTTGAGTTCTATGCACAGAACCCCTGTGATAAAAGCTGAGTGCTGTGGTGCATGCTTGTAGTCTTAGTGCTGCGGAGACAGAGACAGGCAGATCTGAGACTTGCTGACCAGCCACCCAGCCTGCTTGGTGAATACTAGGCCAAGAAAGAGAGCTTGTCTCACAAAAGAAGGTGGATGGCCCCTGAGGAGGTGTTGACTTCTAACTTTCACATACATGTGCAAACACCACCCATACCTGTGCATCTGCACACACAAATGTGTACCCATGCCTACATAAACACACATTCATGCATACACTCTCACATTCTCTCTCTCTCTCTCTCTCTCTCTCTCTCTCTCTCTCTCTCTCTCTCTCTCTCTCTCCACACACACACACACACACACACACACACACACTCACACACTCACACACTCACACAAAAGATTATCAGCATTCATAATACTGCTTTAAGGGTAATGATGCAATGTCTTCATATCCACGGAGTGAAAAGGGGAAGTCCAGATCTTTGAAGGTGTGCAGTTAAAACTGAGGGAAGGTAGATGGATGGAGGCTATGGGGCAGGGGAGAAATACTAGAGGATAGGAAAGGAAACAGACTACAGAGGAATCAGAAGAGAGGTAGGAGTGAGTAGAGAATATTTAGCAAAAGAAAATACAGAAGGAAAACAAAATAGTAAAACGGCTTCAGAGAGAAAAAAAAATTAAAGACGGTAGATAGTATTTTTGAGTGGCAGCTGTGCCTAAGACTTTGTGGTGGTTGGGTCCTTAGTGCATATAAATACTCTAGTAGTCTTCCAAATGAGTCATCGTCATCACTGGAATTTTACATGTGTGCAGACTGATCAGTTAAGTAACTTAATATGTCCCTCCTCTTTTATCTAACACTCATATAAATCATATTCTTATTTGAAAGGTACTTGTGATTAATTAGAGGCCACTAGATAAGGGCCCAGGACAGCGTGTGAGTCTCAGCCTTCTAATCTGTGGGTTGACAAGATCAGTATCTGAAAATTTTTATCTAATCTCAGCCAAAGAGGTTAGTGAGATGTATACTAAACTCTCCAAGGTCACCCAACCAGGACGTGACAAAGCAAAAATATTAAGTCTCTGAGATTTCATAGTCTACCTTTTTTTTTAACACCTCTGAGGTGTAAAGATGAATAATGTATGACTCTGCCCTTGAGGAACTTATGGCCTAGTGGTTGTTGATAGAGTGAACAGAAAGATGATTACTATGGGCTATGAGATCTACGGTTATCAGGTAAGTGGAAAACAAAAGCATTATTCAATTTGGTTTTCAAAAACAAACGAGAGTGGACTCAGTAAATGGCTCAGAGAGTAAGGGTGCTTGCTATGCAATCCTGAGGACCTGAGTTCAAATCTCCAGCACTCCCAGAAAAGCCAAGCATGGCTGCAAGTGCCTATAATCCTAGCACTCATGGAGGTGAAGATACCCAGAACTCAATGGCCAGCTAGCCTAGCCAAAGGCAATGAGTTCCAGGTTCAGTCAGAGACCCTGTCTCAAGTGGATAAGGTAGGGTGTAATAGAGTAGAGCCTCAAATGTCCTCTTCTAGTCTCTGCACATGCGCACAGGTGCATGTACTTGAGCATCCACACATGCACACACACACACACACACACACACACACACACACACACACACACACACACGCATGCACACACTGAGTAGAAATTTTCTTGGTGGGGTGTGAAGGGAAGAGTGAGAAAGCATTTTAGACAGTGAAAGCATATGAATAATGGCATCAATATAGAGGAGACTGAGATGTTAGGAGAGATGCCAGTTACTTAATTTAACTGCAATACTTAGCCAGGGATGGGGCCTCAAAACCAAAACAAAACAATAAAGTCTCTCAATTAAAATCAATTGAATTTGACTATGTAGACCAAACTGGCTTTGAACCGTTGAATGTGAATGTCTCTTACCCCTGAGTGTTGGAATTATAGACCCTGTACTTACACCTAACACCTCTTTTTTTTTTTATTACAAACTGTATGGCCTATGGCTCAGGATTCTTGCTAGTTAGTTCTTTCATCTTAAATTAATCAATTTCTATTAATCTATATGTTGCCATGTGGCTGTGGCATTACCAGTCTGCTGGCATTTTGTTGCTCCTTGGACTGCAGGCTGGCATCTCTCCTGGCTCCAACTTTCTTCATCTCCGTCTTCAGTTTGAATATACTGCCTAACCTTATTCTGCCTTGTTATTCACCAAACAGCTTTATTTATCAACCAATGAAAGAAACACATATTCACAGCATACAGAAAGACATCCCACAGCACTTCCCCTTTTCTGTCTAATCTGTCCAAAAAGGAAGGTTTTAACTTTAACATAGTAAAATTACATATAATACAACAGTTATCAAGCAAGAATTACAGTTACAATATCTAGTCTATTTGTATTTGGCAAAATTAAAGAAAATACTCTTTCATCTATCTCATTTCTGTGAGTCTAAATTTTCATATCTAATTTACCTTTCATTGTAACCAAGGAAAACTATAATTATAACTATCTAGTCTTCAACTCCATCAAAGACCTCAGAAGGATATAATATTACCTAAGTAAACAGGAAGTGCACTGTAAGCAACTTTCAAAATTCTAGAAATGACAGAGACATCTGGCTGCCTGGAAGTCATCCAAAGTTCCTCTGCAATGTTGGGGCATCCATCTTTAGCTTACAGGCCTAGAGTCTCTGGCAGACTTTTTTGTGAAGCATGAAAGGATTGTCTTGCCTATTGGCAAAATTCATCAGTCACTTTCCTCTGTGTCCTGCAGAATGTCTCGCAGTATCTTCTGTGAAGCAGGCCTGAAGGACCATCTCACCTTGTTTTGGCAAAGTTCAGTGGTCATTTTCTCATGGGTCCTGCATGTCCAGTTTATATAACATACTGTCAAGCAGTCCAGGCAAGAGCAGTTTCTTGCCCAAATGGCCAGTTTTGCCAAGAAGAAGATAAAGTCCATATGGAGTGTCTTCGATGCCCATCTTCCTCTTTGAAATAAATTGGTGTTGCCAGGAGCAGACATGTCTCACTGTACAGAAAAGTCTAAGTTTTTAAAACATTTTAAATGCCATATTCTATAGGTCTTTGAAGTGTTTGGAGATTGCTTACCTAATTTAAATATATCTATGTATACCTAGAAAACTTAATTAACATGACTATGAGTGTGGTTATTATAGATGACTATCAATCTTTATTTCTTTATTATACATTACAATTTTAAATGAGTTGCATAAACATAATACCTTAAATAAGAGTAGAAATACACATATAATATAACAAAATTAACTTTAAATTTGTATCAATAAACTAAAATCCATAGCAGTGTAAAATATTTCTAAGAAGTTGCTACTCTTTAAAAGTAATACAATTATCTACTCTTTCATCCTATCATATCTCCTTTTCTTCTTTAGAAAGAGATTGCATTTATAATCAAACCCCTTTAAACAAAAATAAACATGTGTAAACAACATTTTGGGAATTTGGGCATAGCTTTTCATACTACTTCCCGCTGATTGGGGGTGCTGAGAAAATTTGAGATAATGGTCAGGTCCTGGGAAGACCAGCTATAACCTCTGTTGATAGATACTATCTATCAAAGTTCAGGAGGTCTTGCTTGATCAAATCTGATTCATCTTAACCTGGAAAAAAATCCACAGCCTCTTGCTTCCTGTGGAAACAAAAGCAGAGCCTCTCTTCCAAAGCAACATATCCTTAGATCCAAATTTTGAAGTCAAGATACCTTCAAAACATATATATTGATTTAACTTAGTAGCTTTTACAATCAAATGTCTTTCTGCAGGTAGCTCATTAATAGTCAAAAAATTTAAAGAAAACACAATATACATAATCCAGACCCTCTGTGTATTTTCCATCTTTATATGACTATTTCTTTTATGTTACTTTTGTTGTCTCTTTAAAGACTTTAGTTTTTAAAACTATATATCTTTATATAACTGCCTATACTCATTTTCCTCTCTCTTCCAAGCCTACACACATTTTTTTTATGCAAACTGTAAACCGTTTAGAGGTCTATTCCATCTGAATCTGTCTTATTGTGTATATATAATCCTTTTCTGACCAGGAGAGATTTTAAACTGCTAGGATGCATGGCAGTTTTAGCTGTTGACTCTGCCCTGTTCTGTTTTCCAACATGGTAGAGGTAAATTCCTGCCAGCTCTGGGAGCCATGCTCACCACTAACTCTGGGAAGCAGTGAGTCTCTGCTTCCATCAAGTGGCATGTAGCCCAGAAACCTTTTTTTTTTTTTTTAAATCTGTACTAGCAAAAGCTAAATCCACCATGCAGCATGCTGCATAGCTTGGAGATGCCTCTGTGTGCAGTGGGAATCTGTCATGCCATGCTCAAGTTCAAATGCTGCACCATCTCTGTGCCTCTATTATTTTTCCTACTGAATAGTGAGTTCCTTATTTTGTGTGTTATTCCTTTATCACACACATGGTTTGCAAACATTTTTTTCATAAGCTGTGGATTGCCTTTTTATTGTATTGTTTCCTTAGCTGTGGAAAGAACTTTTAACTTTAATGTGGTTTCACTTATTTGTTCTCACTTTTGTTGCCTAAACTTTTGGTGATTTTTAAAAATAATTACTGCCAAGGCCAAGGTATGCAAGAGCATACCTCTGCATTTGCTTTGCACAGCTCCCTGGCCTCAGGCTTTCTATGCTCAGCCCATTTTCAGCTGACCATTCTCTATGATATAAGGATAAGGAAAGGGTCCAGGTCTTTCACATGTGGATGCTCAGCTTCCCTAGCTCTGTTTATTCAGGATGTCTCCTTTCCCTTTTGTGTCTTCTTGGTACCCATCCTCCTTTGAAAATTACTGAACCATATACTCTTGAGTTTATATCTAGACTCTAAATCCTATTCTGTTAGTCTGGCTGACTGATTTCATGTCATTATTTCTTTGTCATACAACTTGACTTTGAATCTTGGAATTTATAAGTTTCTTATTCTTATATGCTGGGGTTATAGGCCCTATACTTAAAGCCAAGGATATCTAATTTTTTTTATCCTACTATTGAGTTGTGTGAGTTACTTAAATATTTTGGGTATTTGACTCTTCATCAGACATAAGGTTTGCAAATATTTTCAGAAAGTGTGCTGGCTTCAACTTTGTTTTTCTTCCTTAGGGTAGTTTTGGTTGTGTGGAGTTTTTCATGGTTCCATATAATTTTTTAGAATTGTTTTTTCCTGTTTTGGGAGGAAAATGCCATTGCAATTCTGATAAGATTGTGCTAAATAAGTATATCATTTTGGACATGATGGATATTTTAGCATTAATTCTTCTAATATTTTAGTTAAGAATATATATATATATATATATATATATATATATATATATACAATTTTTTTATTTATTCCATCAATATTTTATCAGCTTTAATGAAAGTATCTTTTACCTATTAGCTTATGTTTACTCTTAAGTATTTTGTTCTTTTTTCATTCTATTAAGAAATGGATTGTTTTCTTAATTTATTTTTTGGACATATCATTATTATGCTGAAGACATGAAGCCAATTACTTGTAGGTAGATTTTTGTGTTTCATGGGTTTACTAAATTTGTTCTTTGATTCTATTGTTTCTAACAGCTATCCATGGAAACATTAAGCTGTTCTATAGAGCAGCATGTCATCTGTAAATAGGGATAATTTTACTTTTCAAAAGATTTGAATGCTGTTTTTATCTTGTCCAGTTGCTGTTGCTAGTATTTCTAATTCTAGCCTGAATAGAAGTCATGAAAGTAGGCATCTACATATTGTACTTAATATCAGAGAGCATCTCTCAGGTGTTCCCATTGGAAATGTTGGGTGTTTATCATCTTTCTTATGCACATACATATTGAAGTTCCATTTTAAATACCTGAAGCTTGTAGAGTAAAATAAATAAGAATGGTGTGTAACAAAGCACAGAAAAGCAAAACAAAATTGTTAAAACCAAAAATCAGAAATGGTTGTTATGCAATGAAATATTTGACCTAGCCATATGTTGATTCTGAGCCAGTCACACCAAATATAGTGATATAGATGAGTTGCAATGAAAAAAAAATCCCAAAATATATGCAATAGAAACCTCAAAAAAAGGGAGAATAAGAGTGCTTATAAGAGTACCAGATGGCGCAAACATTAGAGAAAATGAAATGGCCAGCAAATGAGGGAAGATGTAAAGAGCCATCTAGCAGGATGCCATAGCAACTCCAAAGGTGTCGCAGCCAAAACAGCCGGTAGTCCACAGAGAGATGGCCAGAACCGAGAGGAGAAATGGGCAGATCCGCAATTACAGTTAAGACTCCAGCATCCTTCCTCCTTCAGCTGACGGTAAGTCAAGAGTGCAGAGCCCAGCAACATTGTTACCCACCTGGATTGCATCGATATAGAAAGAGTATGCATTGAATAGTTGCCAAGTCATGGTATTTTCAAGTGTCAATGGAACTTACAGCAAAATAGGCCATGTCTATGCCATGAGGAAACACTAGCTCAACCTAAAAGTAGCTGAAGTAGAGTAATTTTCCCCCTTCCGACTGCTGTCGACTTAAACTATGAATCAATAAGAGAAACATAAAAGGGAAGTCTGCAAACAGTTGGGCCTAACAAACCTCCAGATAATTCAGGGATCAAGGAGAAAGTCTCTAAGAGGGGAACACAGTAAAGAAGCCAAACCAAGTTAAAGTAAAAATGCAGCGTAAATGATCAGAATGCAGCTGAAGAGCACTGGGGTGGACATTTAAAGACCTTAAGGATTAGGAAAAAAAAAAGTCTAAATTTATGACACAGACTCTCCTTGGAAGAACCCAGGAAGAAGAGTAAAAACAAACTTAGAGCCAACCTAAAAGAGGAATTTAGTTTTGCCAACTAATTCATAGAGCATTGTTTCTTCTGAAACAATCTGTTTGTTAAAGTGGGTTTGGGTTTTAAAGCAGGGCCTCTTTAGCCCAGGGTTTTATGAAACTCACTATGAAGTCAGTTTTGCACTTGGGACAATCCTCCTGTTTTTGCCTCCGAGTTCTGGGGTTCTACGCATAAGCCATCTTTCCTGGCTTGTTATAAAGTTCCTGATTAAACAACAACAACTTATAAAGTCATGTTTAGAATACTGAGTACTGATTAAATCATCAGAAAATGAAGTTATAAATGGAGGTGATGGCTACTGTAATGATGAAGATAATTGTTATGTATCACTTCCCTCTTTTTGACCACACTGAACATCTCTCTGAAAATGAACCACTAAGGATGAAACAATAATATTTCTTTTGCCTTTGATTAACTACTGTTCATCTTATGTTAAAGAATAGTGTTGTCATGAATTTAAACTGGTGTTTAGAGGCTAGGGAAATTGTTTTTTCATATGTATGTTCTTATTTATGTAATCAGGTCATACAAATACTTTACCAGTGATTCTTAATGGTGGTGGTTGCAAATTAGAATCGTCTAGAGAACTTTAAAATATGCTGGTACCTGGGTGCCATCCAGGGAAATTCTGATTTAATTGGCTTATGGCAAAGAGTCTCAAAATACAGTCTTAAATGTGCAGCAGCAGTACTTGGGAACTTGTTAGAAATGCAAATTCATAAGTCCTCCCTGGCCTGACCATCTATGTTTAAACAAATCTTTCCAATGATTCTGAGGCAGTATGTCTCAAATTTTAATATACTTAGGAATTCCTAGGGAATCTTACAGAAGTGCAGATCATGATTGCTGGTTTGGTCTAGAGTTGGGATTATTAAGAAACTCCTGTAGATGCTAATGTGGTGGTTGTGGACCACAATTTGAATAACAAGGGTCCATATGACATCTGTACAAGGGTCCACATGACATCTGTACATTTGCATTTATAAAAAGACTTCCTAATTTGGAATGCAGCCAAGGTTGAGGATAACAAGTCTAGATTATTTTTTTTTTTGAGTCTGCCAATGCAACACTAATACTAATTGAGTAAGCTTTCCTTCATACTCCATACTTGAGATTGGAGAATCCTTAAAAAGCTTACTATTTTGAAAAAAAAAAAGTTGTGTGTGTGTGTGTGTGTGTGTGTGTGTGTGTGTGTGTGTGTGTAGTGTATATGTGTGTGTATGTATGCAACTGTATGCGAGCTACAGTATGAATGTAGAGGTCATAAAGAGGACAGATCTTGGGAGTTGGTTCTTTTCTGCCACAATGGAGGATTCAGTGAGCAAACTCAGGTTTTCAGGTCTACAGTCACTGAGCCACCTTGCTGGCCATTATTATCTTTTAAATGATGGTTACTAATCCTTAGTTACACACAATCCCATTGTGACAAATTTATCCATTATTTTATATATCCAACATTAAACACCCTGATCTCTTTAAACTTTCATAGTTATTATTGTTTATTATTTGAGAATTTTATGCATGAAAATGTGGTTTGATCAAATTCACCCCCTCAGGGCCCTCAGTCAATACCCAGCCGCCTAGTCCTTTATTCAAAAGGGCTTTTTATAATATGCCAAGGGGAGAGGCAAAAGACCTCTCCCTTGCAAGATCAAAGCACACCATACAGCCAAGTGTAGACCTTACCAAACACCTGGTAAACATGCCCCTGGCCAAATCATCTCATTATGCAGCCCCATATATGTATATACATATATGATTACATATACAAATATAAAGGTTAAATATACATAAAAATATATACATTTTATGAAGTTTCTACAACAGTAGGCTTCATGTAGCTTCTTCAAAAGATATTGCCTTAGTTATCCCTTCTGATACTCCCTTTTCTACCCTCCTCTCCCATTCAAAACTCCACTAACCCTTCCTGTTCAACTTTTCTTCATTCCTACTGCCTGTGTTGTGTCCCCTGCCTTGAAGTCCCTGTAAATGGTGCCTTCCTATTTTCCCAGTTTCTGTGGGAATTGAATTAAACTCCAATTAAACACATGTGTCTAAAGATTAAAAGCTAACGTTCTCATATGAGAGACAATATGCTCTGTTTTTCAGGGTCTTGGTTATGGCATATAAAATAATTATTTCCAACTCTATTCATTTCTCTGCAAATTTTGTTTTTTTCTTTGCAATTGAATAATAGTCCATTGTGACTATGTACTACATTTACATTATGTATCCATCCACTGATGGATAGTTGAGCTGTTTCTATTTCCTAGCTATTGTGGATAGAGCAGCAATAAACATGGATGAGCAAATATCTGTGGTAGGATATGGAGACCTTTGAGCATGTGTTGAGGGGTGATATAGCTGGGTCTTATGGTAGATTTATTTCTAGCTTCTTAAGGAACCTCTACTGGTTTTCTTGGTGTCCATACCAGTTTGCACTTATGTAGCTGAAGTTTTTCTGTGTCCCACCCAGTCCGCAGCCACTCAGACCCAAGTAAACACACAGAGGCTTATATTAATTATAACTGTATGGCCATGGATCAAGCCTTTTGCTAGCTAGCTATTATACCTTAAATTAGCCCATAACTATTAATCTATGTATTGCCACATGTTTTGTGGCTTTACCTGCATCCTATTATATGTTGCTCCTTGGGCAGCTCACTGGCATCTCTTCACTCAGCCTTCCTCTTCCCACAATTCTCCTTGTCTGCTTATCCCGCCTATACTTCCTGCCTGGCTACAGGCCAATCAGTGTTTTATTAAATTAGTGTACAAAAGCATTATCCCACAGCACACTTATACCGACAGTGAATAGCTGTTTCACTTTCCCCATAGGCATGCTAGTGTTTGTTGTTATTTGTTTTTTAAAAATTTGGGCATTCTGACTTTAAGACATTGGAGAAAGAAACTGAGGAAAATACCAGAGTATTCAAAGAATCCTCTCGCTCATAGATTGGTTGGATTAATATTGTAAAAATGTCAGTTCTACCAAAAGTAGCCTAGAGATTCAGTACAGTTCTCATCAAAATTCCAATGCAATTACTTATAGAAATTGAAAAAAATTCTTAAAATTTATATAAAAACTCAAAATCCCAGGTCAGCCAAACCATCCTGAACAGTACAAATACTGTTAGAGATATCACCATCTCCAAAGCAAAGAAAAACCTTGTCAATCAAAATAATGCAATACTGACATAAACCCACACACACCAATCAATGGAATAGAACTGAGGACTCTGAAATAAACCCATCCTTCTCCTCTTCACCCCAACTAGCATTATTTCCCTAACTAATCATTTTAAAGGGTCGCTTTTCAATTTCCAGATAAAGATTGTCAGGGAGATGAACTGTTCATTTCAACACATCAAAAGATGGTTAGACCCCTCTTTGTTGAGGGAATGTGGACCTTTTCACTTCTTCTACAGACAATGTCTTGAGACAACTGTCCTTACCTATCACTTCTCATTTCACACAGAACAGTGCACGCTTACCTCTTCTGATGTTATCAAGAAACACCCACATATGAATACCTTCATGTCCAGTCATTTGGTGTACATCTCCCCTTACACTTGTTAAAGTCACCAAGAAAATATAACAGTCTAAAGCTCATATTCCCTTCCATAACCATCTTTCTTCCTGTATCTTCTACATCAATCATAGTAACTCTTGAGTCTTCCTTGATTCTGTTCCTATTTTTTTTTCTGTCCCAAATGGGGCTCATTGTGAGATCTCAGAATTCTCCCCGTCTTGAATCCATCCACTTACCTTCTGTGCCTTCTGCTGCTCTGGTGCAGGGCTTCATCATTCCTTGCTTAAGTTTTGGTGCGATTATCTAAATCTTTTCTTGTCTTTAGTTAGCCTGACCTCTCACCCATTAACCTTACGGTATCTGGAATGTGAATTCGTGTTCCTTCTCATCTTTAAAACTCTGATGATTCTTCACTGACCTCACAATTAAGTCTAAGATCCTTAGTATGCCTTAAGAATCATAAGCAGTTTGCCACTTGCTCTCCTTTCTGGAAGCATGAACTTGGTGCTTTTTTTAAATATGCACCACTTCTCCTGCCTATTTGAATCCTTCGAAGAGGTGATGCCTCTACTTAGAGTATCTTTCTATTCCCCTATGTATGTAACCCTTTCTCTTGTATTCCTCCAAGATACTGGCTTTGAATAGATGCTGTCCTTGATCCCACCTTTTTAAAGACTGAGTTCCATACCAGACCACAATCTCTAGGGCTATAATTATACTGAACTTTAATTCCCTGTTTACTTGTTTGTATTCTTGAACAGCTTCTTCTAGACAGGGATTAGCTTGTTCCCCATGCCCAGAAGCATCAAGCTTAGTGTCTATATTATGGTTTTTGCCTAATAAATACTAATAAGCAAAATTCCCAGATGTGTAAAGGAAAGATTTTGGCCATGGCAAATCTACCAGAGAAGGACAAACCTATCAGAAAAACACAAATCACATTATAGGTTGTAGCTCCTTTATTACTCCCAATCTTCAGCTTCTTACACTTGAATATCTAGAAAAAGTGTATGCAAAATGAGCAGAGAAGGGTCTTCTAATTAGGCTGAGTGACATAGTTTCTTTTCCCAAAGCATCATAATATAATTTTAAAGGGTGCTAGTTGACTCGTAAAATTTTAATATGTGCACAACGATGCTTTTTCTGGGTTCTAGTTTTTTCCAAACTTGGATGAAAAGTCTGATTCAACTTGCATAATTCTATTTCCTGAGTTCTCAGCTTTTCCTATTTCAGTTCTTGGGTCATGTGTGGTGATTGGTCAACATACACCTAATCAGGTGTGAAGTCAGGTAATAAAACACCTTCAGATTCTGGACTGGTACTGTGCTGTCACAGGTGATGGACTTGTGCTATGATCTACAACCTTGATTTATCCCCTTGGTCCAGGGAGCTGTACTTACAAACTTTTAAGGAAAAGTCAGGTTTCAAAATTTACATTTCATTTCCTACATTCATATTCACCTAAAGAAAATTCATAACCCAAACCTTAATAAACAAACAGCAAAAATGTATATAGGGCAGAGACAGGACAGCATCTCCTGGGGCCTTTGAGTGTTTCTTTGGAATTCTATCCCCCAGTGGCTATCTGAATTTCGTCATTCCCTCCTGCTTCTGCCGAGTCATCATCTCTGGAATCTGAGAACAGTTTAAAGTGGGATTTCACTGCTAAGGGTTGATGGTTGATGAGTTAGACCACATCCCAATGTGAATTCATGTCTTGTTTTAATTCCTCTTGTAGAGGAAACCTGCCTGGGGAATTCAATGAGCCCACTGCTTGCCAAGTTGGAAACTAGATGTGCTTATTCTTATTACTCTACATTTCCTTACATACTTCTATGTAGAGGTTGCCTTGAACTCTGTTTCTCATTTCCTGTCTCCCCTGCTTATCTAAATCTTATTTTGCAGGTTCACTTCATTTCACTCTCTCCTGTAACTAGGGCAAAGATCATTGTCCTTCATCATTCTTGATATGACATTTCATTCTCTCAAATTATTTCCCATTCTTTTACAGCAGACTTTGCATATATATATATACATGTATATGTATGCACATATGGTTCACTGTGGTATACATCTCCTTGTGACTATTTAAATGATGTGCTCCTGGGAAATGACACATTCCTGTCATGTTATCTAAGGGCTTATCCAAAATCAGGTTAGCACAGGGAATTCTTTGGGCTATCAGAAAATTCTTCTGGTATTTTCTGTGACTTTCGAAATTACCAACTAGAAAAAGTTCCATGAATTACGCTTCCCTGGCTCTCATGGAACCCATCAGTTTTTGTTCCTATGTTTTTCTTCTTACCACCATGGGACTGTTCTTAAAGAATTAAAAGATGAAATTATAGGCTTAGAGATTAGAGCAATCTGGATAACTTCATCCTTTCTTTAATTCCCAGCTACAGGGAGGAAACTGGATCAGTTGTGTTTCTTGATCACAGCTGTCCTTGTCTTTCCTATCACTAGTTCCCGGCACACCAAAAGCACTTTTTTTTTCCTGAATAGATATGTCACACCCACGAGTGTCTGTGGCACATAATAGTGAGCTTGTGCCCATGTTGACATAACAGCCACCCTGACAATTGGTCACCATATGTGCCTTCCATTGTTTTCACCATTCTGATAACAGTAAAAATGGCTTCTTCTAAAGAATCAAGCAAGAAATGCAGCTATATTCTGGCTTGGCCAGCTGAAATTTTAGAAAGATCACTTTCCAATAATGATAGCTGGTGGAAAAGAAAACGTATGTGGTAAATATTTTAAAAGATGACATTTGAAATCAAAGTCCAGTTTCTGTTGGGGCTTTATGGCTCTGTAAATGACGTGCAGAGAACCTGCTGGAAGTTGCTCACAGTCCCATTTGGCTTTACTTTGCAACAGGAGGGGGCAAATTGTCTTCCTGAATCAGAGTCCCAGTTGATCTCAGATCCCAGAATCAATCTTTCCTGGTGATATTATATATATATTAGTGATGTTGATTCCTCTTTTATTTGTCAAAAACAGTACTGATCAATTGAATCTAAAAATATAAAAAGTAAAGCAAGATGAACATGAAAATGTGGTATGAGACCTAAGAAGATTTTCTAAATTATGTAGTTTAGCTGTTCTCAGTATAGGCTTTGGACTATAGGCCTCTTTGGAGATCCGATGAGAGGGATTTGAAACTCTCCTCAGGCATGTGAGCATGTCTCCATAGAAATAAAGTTCACTGGGCTGGAGAGATGGCTCAGAGGTTAAGAGTCTTGTCTGCTCTTCCAGAAGACCTAAGTTCAATTCCCAGCAACCACATGGTGGCTCAAACCATCTGTAATGAGATCTGGTGCCCTCTTCTGGCCTAAAGGCATACATGCCAGCAGAACATTGTATGCATAATAAATAAGTCAATCTTCAAAAAAATAAAATTCACCACATAATTTCAACAGGAACTTAGAAACCAAGAGCTTTTTAGTGGTGTAACTCCTCATCTAGGAGACTGCAGGATTTGGGACCTGCTCTCCCATAGTGCCCGGGAAGCTGAGGCAGTACTAGATCCAGAAGGTTTGTATTTTTGCTCTAGAATTGGCTGTTCAGGAGACATTGCATCACTATGATCAATGAGCTACCTGTGTTCTGTTCTACATGCTAAGCCTGTGGAACCCTGCCACACAGGAAGAGCACCCCTGCCCTTTGATCATATGGAATGACCTCACCCCTAGCGATTGCTGCTGCTGTTTTGCGTTGCCCTGACAACTCCTCATGCTGGTGAAGTCACCTTTTGACTGGAAAGGTGAGCAGTAGCACCCCCAGCTGAGCAACTACTACTTTCAGAATCTCAAATGGAATATTTTCTCCCATTCTCTATTGTGTTCAAGGTGATTTGGAGTTTGCTTTGAGAATTTTCTTTTTCTTCTTCCGGTTGACTGACTGTTTCCTTCAGTGCCCTGGTACTGATGAAGATGGCAGGGACAAAGGTGTGCCTCTCTGTTTAGTCTGGAATCATTAGTTGAGCTAAGTCCCATGATAGTGTTTGGCTTGACACCTGCATGGCATGTAAAGTTTGGGGCTACAAAAGTCATTGGTTTCTTAACTTTAGATGGGTCTTTAAACTAGAATGGCAAAACACCTAAATCAGAAGTGAGGGGAAAGACCATTAGCAAGAGCCATGCACACACCAGAGTCAGTCTTCCACTGTGAGTGAATGAGGAAAGCATTTATCTTGTCAGAAAGTCCCACAGAATATCATAAATTGCTTCAGACAGCAGATATTACAGATAGGAGTGTTCTCTTCAGTGCAATAAAGCCTCAGATATAGATCTAAAAACAGCTGTCCAATATTTTTTTTTCTTTTTTGCAAGTTGTTAAACCATCCACAATGTCATCTCTGCAGAGTGTTCCAAGTTAAACCCAGGAATGGATGCCCACACGTAATAAAGGGGTTGTACATATGATAAGGCTAGGGACACTGTCTGAGGGCTTCCAAGTACCAGTCACGGGGGAGATGCTTCTGAGGATGCTCAACATTTGCTCTTAGGAAGTCCCTGTGAAGAAAGTGGGGGTGGCTTCGTCTTTAGAGCTGAGAAAACTGAGGTCTATAAAATGTTTAACACAAAGACATATAAAACAAGAGACAAATCTTTTTTCCTTTCTTTATTATTAAGAAATTTTCTATTTTATATACCAACCACAGATCCCCCCTCCTCCCTCTTCCTGCCCCCCAGACTTCCCCCAACCCACCCTCCCGTTTCCACCTCCTCCAAGACAAATCTTTGTATGTGTGCTTACAGCTCAGGCTTTCTCTTCTACAACAAATAGGTTGTAAAGTGCTATATTTTAAATGTGGTTTGGAAGTGCTATTATTATTTTCTATACACATGTGCATTGAAATATTATCAACATATACTTTATATGTACATGTAAATATTTATAAACATTTGTTGATATATCATTAATACAAATATGAAATTCAGAAAATATGAGCACATATGTTTATACACCCCCCCTCCCCACAAATACACAGGCACACAGGCACACACACACACACACACACACACACACACACACAGAACAGTTACATACCAAACACAGCTAGAACCAAAGTTGGCCCTGATGAAGAATTCTCTTCTCTTTGAAACCTTGCTTATATAGTATATTTTCCCTAGTCCTCTCCACAAGGTGTATTTCTAGTACAATTATATTCAAAATGTATATATAAAGTTTGTATTGTTTATTATTATTTTTCTATGAGGCTTCATTTATCACAGTGTGATGTTCTTTAATTGTTGTTTAAATAAGATCTATCTGGTGGTAGAAGAACTAGAAAGAACAGCATAATTCCCGAGTAGCCTGAGAAGAATCTGCACAAGGTTATGAAACCCAGAGGTTTGACCAAATTGCTTGTGTTTTGTACAAAGTGAAAATGCTCTGCATGTTATTTAATCTATAATACAGGACAGAATGGCCATATCTTTTGGCTGAGTGTAGACATGTATCCAGTGACTTTTATTTGTACTTTGCTGGTAAACCCACAAGGATGGTAATTGGCATACGATTCTCAATGTGTTTTATCCGCTTAACAATAAATTCATGAAGTTATATTGTGGTTTGTGCCTAATAAATATTAATAAGGAAAGTTCTCAGAAGTGTGAAGAAAAGAGTCTGCCATGGTAAACCAGCCACAGAAGGGCAGACCTGTCATAGATGAACAAATCACATCATAGGTGGTAGTGTTTTTATTTATCATAGTCAGCACCTTCTTTTGACTGAGTAAGACAGACAGGGCAAGCCTCAGCCTCTGCTGTTTTCATTTCTACTAGGGCCCCCAAAGGAAACAGCCAGCCATAGGAAGAAAAAACATGAAAAAATAAAACCTCACCAAGTTTATTGATTAATGCTATTCCGTGCCCATTTAGTGCTGAGCAAGGGTAAAACGTGATAACTGATGTGTGTAGAGTGTGAGCATCCACAGATCCATTCTGTCAGAGGTCAGGCTCAGAAACCTCAGGTCCCTCATTCTCCTCTCCCTTATAGGTGGCTTTAGAAACACCCTGACAAGCACAGGTTACCCCAAGGGTGGAACAACACTAATATGGGGAAACTGTCCATGATGCAGGATGCCAAAAGAGACATGAGCAAAATCGAGTGATACCAATGAGCAGTTAGCATTTGGAAGGTGACCTTTTCTTCCTGAAAAATAATTTTGGGTTACCAGACTGTTGGACATCAAGGTTCCCTTCTTTATAAAATCTCATAAAAACACTCTGATTCCACTTTATGTTTCTCAAGAGCCAGCTTTCACAGGGTTTTCCAATATCTTGCAGTGAGAAAGCAAGCCATTTTTACTCCTAGCAAGAGGAAACTTCTGTAATCAGTTTTTTTCCCCCTCACTGTTTCTGCTCCACTCACTAATGATAAGATGTCGTTCAGGACAGGCACTTGGCTCCCCAAGCAGTGTCCTTTCCCTTCTCTTTGTGAATGGCTATGTGTCCCAAGATGTTTGCTCTCTCTGGAGGGAACCAGCTCTGTATACCTGTGTTCTGTGCTAGTGAGTGTCTGCTCACTGATGTGTATAGGGTTGTATCTTTATTGGCTTTGTTGTCATGTTTATGAGAAAGGCTCTTTCAGAGAAGTCCCTCACCCTGCCTGCTGGCCCCACATCATCATGGGGAGGAAATGAGGCATCTTGGTAAAAGCACAGCCTTTGAGTAACAGGTTACAGGCTGGGGTGATCCTAAGCAACCACTGTGCGCCTGAGCTGTGTGGCATGTAAACAGTAGAGAGAATGGGGGCAGAAAGAGAAGATTTTCTGGATAAGTTCTGTCTCCGTAACTAAGTCTTTCTCATGAAATCATAGAAAACTTCCAGTGTGGACCATGAGTCATCCTCTGAACCAATTCCACTGTGTAAAGTAAGCCTTGAAGTTTTTGGTAAAAGAAATGCAGTCTTGAATGACCTAATTACAAGTCCTTTTCATCATGCCCCTGTGAGTAAGGGCTCCTGGGCAAGCATCTTTCTTTACAATGGGGAACGAGGTGGAATAACTTTATATCTGAGTTCTGGGCTCCAGTATCTTGCCAGTTTGTGGAATTATTCAAGCAAGTCAGACACATCATATCATGGGAACCTGATGAGTCCTTGTCCTCTTGTATCTATATCACTTGCTTCATATAGCCCCTGCCCATTCTCACTGCTTCTGAACTCCAGTCTTCACATGCCTTATGTACATGCAATGTCTATCTCTGGGCTGAAAGTTTCTGTGATAATGATTTGTTGCAAATTTAATCTGTTCAGTATTGATACCATATATCCAGCTAACTCTGACATAGAGGGTAAAAACAACCCAGGTGATTAAAACATGGTACATTCAGCTTTTCTACATCCACAAGTAGAATGCATGTTCTCCTGTAATTGGCACAGGGCAAGAAGTGCACCTGCAATTTTCATCACTGTTTCCTGTGTGTCTAGGTCAGAGGTACCTGATACATAGTAATTTGTATGAATCTGTTGAATGAATGAATAAACAAATCTCACAGGTGCTCTTGGTAAAGGCTTTACTGAATGCTCTCTCTTCAGCTATAAAATATTTACTAATCTGAAATCTGGTGAGTTAGTCTATTCTCCATCGCCATGACAAAATATGTGGGATAGGAAACTCCAAGCTTTGTTTTGATTTATGATCGATTTTGGGTTTCAGCTTACATTTCTTGGCCTTGTTGCTCTTTTGATTAGTTGATATGTCAATGACAGAGAACACACAGAGGGGAGGAGGAAACCTGTTCCCACTGTGGCTAAGAGGGGAGGGAAGGGGGAGGGACTGGTAAGGTCCTTCAAAGGCATGACCTAACTTCCCTCTACTAGGTTCCCTCTACAACTTAAGGCTTCAACCTTTAGATATCACTGGCTACTGACCACTTCTTAGTACCTGGCCTTTGTGAAATATTTAAGATACAGACCATAACATCTGGATGGGATGAGGTCTGTGAGAAGAGTACACAGGTCCTGAGCAACATAGCCAAGTCTTCCAAACTCAGAGTGGGTGTTGCAAGCAAGATAACAGGTCTAGAACAGATGTTGGTGACATAGCCCACCTCTGGAGATTAGTGTTATATTGAAGTACCTTTGAGGATTCAAACATTACCAAATATTGGTGATTTGGGCTATACTTAACACCTCTTGAGACTCCCTAGTCTATGCAAGGGAATTACCTCAAAATAATTAGGGGAGGATGAATGACTAGATAGATAGACAGACTGATTATGTATGTATGTATGTATGTATATATTTTTAGGCTGTCTTTACAAAGCTAATTTTTCCAGAGAGAAACTGGTGTGCAAAAGAGAGAAGATGGTGTAGGGGAGGGAAAAAAGCCTTTTATTTTATTTTTTTATTTTTATTTTTTAGCATATTCCATGATTCACTGTTCACAAGGCCGACATACCATTTCTCATCTGTATTGAAACAAAATTATCAGCAAAAGCTTACCTCAGCCACAATAATAAAGTCATGTCAGGAAAATCTGGCCTAATATAAAAGTTAGAAAATTCTTTTCTTTCTCTTTTATTGTTTCCATGAAAATTTGAATCGGAGAAGAAATTTGAGAACCCTACAGATCACTGAGTCTCAGCGTTTCTGGGCTTCACATTTAGCATCGTCTCCCTTCTAAGTCTTTGTTTTGACATGTTTATCCACTCTTCTAATCGAGCTCTTATCATCTACAAGTATAAATCACATCTGGTTTGCTGTGGAGAGGATGTTTCCTGCTTTTATCTTTGTTTTCCTTTTAAGAAATTATGAAGACATTGTTTAGCTTGTTATTTCTCTCCTGTATTTTTACCCAAGTTTATTCTTACTTGCTTTTCAAAGGTAAAGATCTCATGCATTTTCTCCTCTTTTGGGAACCTTTTATGCAGTTCTGTGCTCACAGCCGGTTTTGAACATCAGTCTTTGCTGTTTGCTCATTTGGGAGTGGCCGCCAGATATATTCCCTTTTGTGGCCATATTATTATTGAAAAGGGGATTAAACAGAATTCTGTCAGTCTGTCTGAGGTTATGCTAAATTGATTCACAAGGCACTTTGAACCCTGCATATTGAAGCAGTGGGAAACACTGAATAGTTTTTATCCAGCAGCATTTAGGCTGGGCAGCACTCCAGATGTTGCTTAAACTGTGTTAGCGGTTTGATGAATCTTGTGTTAACTGCTGAGGAAGGCGGTGATACCAGACACACTGCCAGTCCTTGCCATGTCTTTTTTTTTTTTTCTTTTTGGCATGGATTTGTATGTAGCATAGACCTATGAGCTCACTCACGGAAAGGTTGAGCTCAGCAGCTGGAAGGACGATGGTCGACCTGATGATATGGAATGAAGGAAACAGGTGAAAAAAGAATAAGCCAAATCATTGTTTTGACATTTCTAGATATCTGATATGGGAATAGAATCGAAGGGACTTTCCTTGTAGGTTACCCTATGACGTCTGTTTTAGCGTCCTTGGCAGGACTCTTTAAGGGATGACTAGTCCAAAATCTCATTAACCTAAGCTTTGCTGCTCCTTTGGAGGTAGGAGCAACGCAGGTGGGTGTTAGTATAGAGTGTATAAGACCAAAACCACCTCAGCCACTGGCACTAATTGGCTCCCCTGGGAAGTCCCAAGAGAAGCTGTCAATCTTGAAGACTGTTTTTGTTTGTGATTTGTTGTGATTTCTCTTCTGTTATTCTTTCTCTACCTCCATCCACATTGCCTGTCCTTGCACAAATAAATGGATGTTCCCAAAGTACAAATAATTAGAAAGACAAGATATACCTCACATGGGATTCAACTGTGTTTCCTCTGCTTTCCTGCCCTTCCTCCATTCTTGCTGTGACTGGAAGACAGTCCCTGCTCTGTGAGAGGATGCTTTCCAAAGTATAGCTGACATAGCTAGAAAGATTGCCTGAGAAATTCATCGGAGCAGCACACTGTCCCAGTGTGTTATAGAACGTGATTTCTGGTTTGCCTAAAAATGACTTTAATTCCACTCTTTTGAAAACTGACAGTGTGACAGTCTTAATCCCACCCTTAATTAGATCATTGTATTTTAAGGTTAGATTATGGGGTAAGGGAAGCTACATTTGAAAGATTTGGAGAATAAAATAGAGGCTTTCTATAGTCCTGGGGAGGACGATAATGATAATAATAGCTACTATTTAATAAGCAATTACATGTGAGTTAACTACTCTTGTCCTCTTTCATAGGAAGATACAATGCCTCAGAGGGAATTTGTCCAAGGTTTCAGACAAGTCCAAGGTCAGGATTTGATCTTAGGTTTGTCTGACTCCAAATGCTTGTGCTCTTACCTGTCATGCTTTGCTGGCCCTTTGTTTCATTTCTGTCTGGGCTCTTTTTGTCCAAAATACAAAAGCAGTTCAGTTATTGACCTAATCTGGCAGGCACACCTTGCAGTATTTGAGGAACAAAAACATCTCAAGGATAGTTTACCAGTCACACACCTGTTTTGTTATTTCACGTGATATGTTTCAGGTCTAGGTGTTGTTGATGAAACCAGGTGATGAGTTTTGTGAGTGCTGAGGGTGCCTTCTCCTGATCTTTCTTACAATGAGATAGATTAGAGGGGTGACTAGAGAGATTTGGAGGAAACTTCTCTCTTCCTGAATTACATAGACCAAGCTTTGTTCTGTCCATCCCGGGTTGGGGAAGCTTCACTTCCTCTGGTCAATATGTCATGTAGGATACAGGGTTAGAGGACATTCAAGAGAACAACTAAGTTCAGAAATAACATTTTTTTTTTTGTTTCAAACATGTTTGAAGCTCAGGAAATTGACAGTTTCTTCTTTCTGAACACAATTTAAGAAGCTTATGTTTGGGGTAGTACTTATAAAAGGATTTAATCCTGATCAATGAAAATTGATTTTTTTTAAAAAAATTACAATCTTCAAACCTGAGGCATTCCTGTTAGGTTGTAAGTGCTAAACACAGCTTTCCCCCTTTTAAAATGTGTGCTCAGTGCCATCTAGCTTGACCAGATCATTGGAGAAGCAGAAGGAACTGCTCAATCCTTGGTGTTTATTCCAGTGTTGAGGCAGAGTCTAAGTCCCTACATATGGCCTGCACGTTGTACCACTGAACTCTTGAAGAGCAGGGGCCTTCCTTATTTTTGTGTAAAGAGGGTCTAGTCTAATGCTTGGCTCAATGACCAATGGTTAGGCACACTAATGAGTGACTCAAATTTTCCATAAATGGAGAGACCTACCTTGGAAGTTTTTGAGCTTCTTGCACAGAAAGTATTATTATAAGTGAATTTTTGAAATGGATTGAGTTTGTAATCAAAATGATAGATCAGGATAGATTCCTGATGAGCAAAATTAACTAGGGGCCATCAGTGCTAAGTAATTCAGATCAGCCCCAAGC
The DNA here is from genome assembly GCF_007827085.1 of Peromyscus californicus insignis. NCBI lineage: Eukaryota > Metazoa > Chordata > Mammalia > Rodentia > Cricetidae > Peromyscus > Peromyscus californicus. Next base: position 38,449,866 of record NW_026294480.1, read on the forward strand.
ATTCATTTGCCTACTTCCATTGAGAGGGATTGCATTGTGGTGGTGCTTTTAATGGGATACAAAGGTAGGTCATTGAGTTACATCCTTAAATTTCTAAGCCATCTTAGCCTCATACCCTTTTCATGACAGACTTAAAGAGGTAGAAGAAGATAGATGGGAGAAAAGGAATCACCATGGAGTGAAAAACTGATTCTGAAAATTAAGTTCAGAGTTTAGCTAGAGCCCTCCTCTCAAATGCAGTTTGAGCAACCATTTCTGTTCTGCAGTCAGGTTGTTTTTTGTTGCATGAAGAAGGGTACAAGCGTATTTTTATAGTCCAAATCATACTTCAGCCACAATGTTTATCTTCTCCTGTGGTAACCTGTGCTAAGAGTAAAAATTCACTAGCAAAGACCTCAAAGTCAAAGTTTCTTTTGGGTCTTCTTTCATTTTTATGTCTCTCCATAGGTTAGATAGAAATTCAATGAACAATAAAATGACTAAACGTTGAGACAAATAGAGAGGTGGTCTCTAGTCCATGTACAGGCAGGACAGTTAGCCACTGATTCACAGCCTGTCTGGAAAGGTTAGCAATTACTTTGAAATTGTATCTGGACTATCTCTTTTCCTTTGGGCAGAAGTGTTCTTAGACTTTCCCAGTAGATTATAATCTGTCCTGTATTTTAATGAAACTTCCAATGTGGAGGACACAGGCTCCCTGAGGAACTCATTGTGAAGTTTCAGATGGCTATCTGAGCCAGATTTTGTTGTCTATTTTTACTGTTTGTGTTCTCCATGGGGATGATCAACTTTTTGTAAACAGGATTGAATCTATATAAAACCATTTTATGTGGCACTTCAACAGACTGACAGATATTTATGAAACAGAACTGCCATGGGGATCAACTGATCCAATTCCTTCATTGTAACTAGTGGAAGTCTTCTGCCATCCAAATGAAGTAAACTTCACTGGGCTCTTTCTTTGAAATTCATGTTGTATTACTGACTCAGTTTTCCCTATTCCTTCCAATTTTTTTTTTTTTGCAATCTGCATCTACTGTTTATATTTTCTTCTCAGTGTTAAAATCATGTTGGCTCTTTTAGTCTATATTCAAAATATATGGCTATTTTTCAAAGCTTAGTTTATGTAATTCAGGAAGAGAGAAGTTTCCTCCAAATCTCTCTAGCAAACAAAAATTTTCTTTTCTGTTAGTTGATCTTGTCTTTCACATTTTCATACATGTATACAATACAATCTAATTACTCTTATCTCCCACCACTGTGTACAGTGGTGAATGCAGAGACTCATAGCTACTCAAGATGGTGAGAATCAATGGTAGTTGAATGCCAAGTCCTAGATAAGACATTTATATCGCTTTTTTTTTTAATGAAAAAGTGGCTATTGCCACTGAGCATGGAGTTGCACACCTCTAATTCTAGGACTGGGAAGATTGAGGCAGGGTGACTATTAAATCAAAGTCAACCTGGGCTGCATACTGAGACCTTGTTTCAAAAGGGAAAAGAGATGGAGGAGAAGGAGGAAAGAAAGAAAGACTATGAAAAGTGGTTCCTGGTGTTGACGGAAAGTCAGAGCAGCAGGGAAACATCTCCACGGCTTGGGCTGCAGTGCTCCCGATGAAGCTACAGGTAGGGGGTTGTGATTTACTCAGCAAACCTGAGCCTCAGTTTATCACTTTCAGATGAGGGTCTAGATCACCACCAATGTCCCCAACAGGCTTCACATTAGGTATTAGCAGATACACAAAAACTATGCAGTTTATAAAATACGCAGATGAGGCATGGAAGCAGATGAAATCAACTGCAACAGATTTCTCTCCTCAAGTACTTGGTTTCACATATTCTAGTTTAATAACACAAGAAGTACACCGTGGAGCAAGGTTTTATTTTTGTTTGTGTCCCAGTGACTTTTAATATAAAACGACACAGCTCTTATTATGTTATGGGATTTTCACACATACTTTGTTGATGATCCTCCAATCCCCTGCCCTCCTCCACTGCTCCCTCTTTCCTTTCTCCATCTGCTTCCTTCTGTTTTCAAGACACATATATTCTTATTATTACTCTGTTTTAAAAAGACATCTTTCCCCCTTTTAAAATGTGTGCTCAGTGCCATCTAGCTTGACCAGATCATTGGAGAAGCAGAAGGAACTGCTCAATCCTTGGTGTTTATTCCAGTGTTGAGGCAGAGTCTAAGTCCCTACATATGGCCTGCACGTTGTACCACTGAACTCTTGAAGAGCAGGGGCCTTCCTTATTTTTGTGTAAAGAGGGTCTAGTCTAATGCTTGGCTCAATGACCAATGGTTAGGCACACTAATGAGTGACTCAAATTTTCCATAAATGGAGAGACCTACCTTGGAAGTTTTTGAGCTTCTTGCACAGAAAGTATTATTATAAGTGAATTTTTGAAATGGATTGAGTTTGTAATCAAAATGATAGATCAGGAGTTTCCAAAGGTTATAAAGATAATTTAAAGACAAAATTACTTATAGATAGCCACATGTAGTTTTAAAAAAGGCAGAGTACAGCTTTGCAGGGATCTCTGGTTGGCCTTTTTTTCCTAGGTCTGGTAATTCTCCTAATATTTTGAGTCCAGACTCTGTCAGTAAATGTAGAATTGTTACTTAAGGAAGTTCAACTGGATTACTAGGATATAGGGAAGGGACACAGCCCCCCACCAGGAGATTGGCTTCATTTTTCACCTTGTATAAGGCCACTGTGTGCATATGAATGTAATTCTTTAAATTTATGATGAGTCTACTTTTCTACTTTGCTGTTTCATTATCCTCTAGTATTTTTATATGCTTCTGGAGAGCATGAAATATGCCTTCTATGCAATTATCTCTCTTCAGGTAGCTAGTGTTTTGTGATCATAGGAAGAACTCAATAAATATTTTCTGAAAAAAAAATGAATATGGTAGCTCAGACATTTTTTCAATTTAGCATCTGAAGATGGAGGTAGTAGATACGATGAAATTATATTAAGCCAGAGCTTACGTTTTCACAGTAGAGAAAGCAAGAAAAAATACCTATAATTTCACAACCAAAGAATAGCCACTGTTGAGAAGTCAAATTGGTCTGGGGAGATGGTTCAGTTTATGAAGAGCTAGCTTTACAAGCATGAGCAGCTGAATTTTATCTCCAAGTTCTGTGGGAATAAAAGCCAGGCTTGGTGGCATGTACTTGCATTTGTAGGACTGGGTAGAAAAAGAGTGGATTCCTAAGGTTTACCACCTAACCAGCCTCATCTCCTTTGGTGAGCTGTAGGTCAATGAGAGACTCTGTTTCAAACCAAACCCCACCTAAACCAGAATAGACAATATCTCTTGAGGAACCACAGCTAAGTTTATCCTTTGATCTCCATACATATGGGCATATGCATAGCATACACTTGTACACCTGTGTACATAAGTACTTATGCTCACAAAAAGATGTTAGATTATTTTCATCTATATGTAGTTTATATAAAATATATTTTTATTTGTCATTGCAACCATAATATGTGTGCAAGTTTGTGTCTTGATTGTAGCTAGAGTTTTTCTGGTTCTGCCTGGGCCGCTGTCAGGACAAATCTCTCTCACCCGCCAGTCCCGTAGCCGCTTAGACCCAACCAAGTAAACACACAGAGACTTATATTACTTATAAACTGTATGGCCGTGGCAGGCTTCTTGCTAGCTGTTCTTGTATCTTAAATTAACCCATTTTTATTAGTCTATACTTTGCCACCTGGCTTGTGGCTTACCGGTATCTTAACATCTTCTCATGGTGGTGGCTGGCAGCTCTCTCTCTCTACCAGCCTTCCCTTTCCCAGAATTCTCCTCTCTGTTTGTCCTGCCTATACTTCCTGCCTGGCTACTGGCCGATCAGTGTTTTATTTATTAACCAATCAGAGCAACACATTTAACATATAGAACATCCTACAGCACTTGATTATTTTTTATTTGAAATTAAAATATTCATAATAATCATAAATACTATCTTGTTATGATTTTATTCTACAATAAAAAGAAAAAAAACCCTGTTGATACCAAGATCATTTTCAGAAACAGAATATTTACTTGAAACTACATAGTTTTTTCTTATTTTAGTGATTTATTTTATTGTTTAAATATTTATGTATCTAGCTATCTATTTATTTTGTGACTGTGAATGTTCATGTGCACAGATGCCCACAGAGACCAGCAGTGGGTGTCAGATCCTCTAGAATTGGAGTTTCAGGTGATTGTGAGTTGCCTGATGTGGTTGCTGGGACCTGAACCTGGGTCCTCTGCAAGAACAGCATGTATACTTAACCACTAAGCAATCTCTCCAGCTTCAAATTTATTTTATTCTTAATTATCCACATGTATGTATTTATATGTGACTATATGCACATGTGAATATAAGTACCCAAAGAGTTCAGAAGAGGTCATTAGATGCCTTGGAGCTGAAGTTAATAAATGATTTTTACCCAACCATTGTGGGTGCTGGGAACCAAATCAGGGTCCTCTCTAAGTGCAGTGTATATATTTAATACCTAAGTTATTTCTCTAGTTCCAAAAAGCCATTTTTTTAAATAAAAAAGATAGGATTTTAGTATGCAGTCCTAGCTATCTTGGAACTCACCTGGCTGGCCTTGAACTCTAGGAGTGCTGGCATTAAAGGTGTGTGCCACCATGCTCTGATGAATGGTTTTCTTAAGTGCTAATTTTTTATTACCATATTTCTTATTAGATTTTCCTTTACTTTATTTAAATATTTACTTTTCCACATAAAAGGCTGGATGAAACAATTTAGGCACAGAGAATGTCTTGGTTTTCCTTTTGACTATTTTCAAACATCGAGTACTTACTGCCAAACAGTTTTGAAGAATTTTGTCCAAATATTTCCTCTTTATAGCAATGCATGTCTATTTCAAATTCACTGTAAATTTGCCATATATATACATCCATATATACACATATGTCATATGTCATATGTATGGATGTATATATATCCATATATATGGATATATATATATATAGTCTTAACTGATTATAGAAAAAAAAATCCCAACTTTGTTTAATATTTGAAGAGGGGTTGGGCTTACTGCTGAGGTCCAGTTTTTTCTAATACGTTTATTATTTTTGTTCTTTTGTGAACTGTTCTCTCATGTGGTTCTATCTACTCTTCTTACTGAATTGGTGTGTTGTTTTATTTTCTAAAGCGTGTTACCTCCTGAAGATAGGACACTCAGGGATCCTTTCTGAAGCCTGATAAATCCAGCGGCAGCAGGTAGCCACGGCAGCTGCTTGGTGAACTGTTGCAATGCGGCTCTGCGTAAGCAGGGTTACTAAACGGTCCCTCTTCCTGTTGGCTCTGTATTGCACAAGTGAGGCTTGGCTGGTGGGGTCTGTGACAGTTATCAATCTTTTCGTTGTCCCCACCATTATTAGACAGGTCCAAAAAAGTGCTAGGGAGTTGGGGTTGTGGGCATCTTCAATTTGCGTTGCTCTTTGAGCTATGAAGCATTGCGATTGAGTCAATATGGCTTGCTCCTCACTTGAGCAAATTGCCAACAGCTTGTGTGTGACTCCTTGAGCATAATGAGAACCTCCTTTTAGGAGAGGGGACAGATTGTGTCTGTACTTGGCAACCCACATCCTGCTGCAGCTGGGATTGCTTGAGACACTCCATGGAGCAGGGGGCTCATCTGACAGAAAAATGTCCGTTTTGTCTGAGGAGCTGTTGAGTCTGTCAACATCTGACAGGAACAGTTTCCCTAGCCAGACTTCCCTTCCCAAACTCCTGGACATGACCAAAGTTAATGTAAGATCTCTGCAGTCCCTTTCATTCCTATCATTTTGTCAGGGAACTAAATGCTAAATGCCTTTAGACATACTGTAAGTTAAGGTTCCTTCATATAACAAGATGGATTTAAAAGTCCCCATCAAAACATATAGGTAGCATCTTTATAGCTATTTTTTTTCTAAACCGTACTTTTATTTTATGAGTTTGGGTGTTTTGCCATCATGAATGTCTGTACATTGTATGAATGCCTGGTGTCTCTGGAGGCCGGAGATAGTCAGAACCCTGGAACTGGAGTTACAGATGTTTATGAGCCATCATGTGGATTTTGGGAGTAGAACCTAGAGCCTGTGGATGAGTAGCCAGGGCTCTTGACAACTGAGCCATCTCCCCAGTCCCACACCTAGTATTTTTATATATATATATATATATATATATATATATATATATATATATATATATATATATATACAGATTCTGCTTGCATGTGTGCCTGATCACCAGAATAGGGCACCAGATCTCATTATGGATGATTGTGAGCCACCATGTGGTTGCTGGGAATTGAACTCATGGCCTTTGGAAGAACAGCCAATGCACATCACCTCCTAGCCATCTCTCCATCCCCTGTATTTCTTTTAATAATATTTACAAAAACTCTCATGAAATATAAGTAGTTAAGGTATGAGTATTGTCATAAAACTTATTCTGTAGTAAAGAAAACAAAAGCTTTTCACCCAATAGCAAAAGTTTTAGACAGAATGAGTAAAAACAGATAGAAATCACCTGTGTCTGGAAATCTTTCCCAAATAGCCCCACCTAGTTATTTAAATATAGATTTTATTATTTTTCTCATAAGTTTACAATGCCTCCTCCTTACTCACAAGATTAAATTTAGATTCACCTTGGCCTTATTATCTCTGCAAATTTCATTTCACTTTTAAAAACAAGCACTTATACATAAAATTCTGTGTGTTTAAAGCACATCATCTGATGTTTTGATGAACATAGGCATTTTGACATGATCAACCACAGTTCAGCTAACTTGAGGATCTGTTATCTCAGTGTCATTGCTATCAGTTTGTATGTTTTTAACTGCTACAACATTGCTAAACAATTCCTAGTCGGTTTTCTCGATTCTACCTCAGGAAGCTTGCGCGCGTACTCTGCAGGAAACAAACCTACTCCAGGCTCTGTCTGTGTGATTACGACTTCAGACATCTACCTGCTTGTTCTCTAACCCCCTCCAGCGTTGCCGCCTCCATGCTATGTCAGCTCATGTGTCCAGAGTACACTCCTCTATGTTTGATGTGTACATCCTGTTATTTTCTAGAAATGCCAATTCATTGCATTTGATTAACAATACAGCTAGCATCTGGCAGTAACATTTTCTAGTGTGACCTTCCTATCCAAACCTCTGGATAAAAGTCGGATTTCTGGGCTCTCCTTTAACTCCTTATACTTTATAGGGAGCAGAAGGCGTCACAAGTCTGTGATGACCAGAAAGTTTCCCATGCATGATGTATCCAGTAATAATTATTTGATATTTTCCTCCTAAAACATTATACAGATTTCAGTGATAAGCACGATTCCAGTGCATGGAGGGACACATGAGTTTTTTATTCATTTCATATTTTAAATTAAGTCAAAACCACATGAAATAGGTTTCTGTTTTTTTCTTTTGAGGCAGGGTTTCTCTTGTGTAGCTTTGGAGCCTTTCTTGGAACTTACTCTGTAGCCCAGGCTGGCCTTTAACTTACAGAGATCTGCCTGCCTCTGCCTCCGAAGTGCTGAGATTAAAGGCATGCGCCACCACCGCCCAGCTATAAAATAGGTTTCTATCTTGTAGAATGGCTCCTAATATTTAAGAAAGTGATTAAAAACAAATTTTAAAGGATAGTTTCAAATCTTCAAAGAGGCCATATTTGACATTTTTTAAAAATACTGTACAGATAATTGTAGTTATCATGTTTGAAATAACATCCTTGTATCATGGTGACTATGTGAGGGAAGAAGGCTATATGAAGTCTGGGGATATACTTTAGTAGTTAGAATTTTTCCCTAGCTAGTATGTGCAGGATGGGTTTGATCTATAACATTGAAAATAAAATAAAATAAATGACGAGATAAGATAAAGCTGCATGTAGACTGAACTCTAGCAGTTTAGAAAGAGAACTTGGAGGAGACAGAGTTGAGATCCTGGGAAGTCATCCAAAAAATGAAAAATGAGTCATGAATAATTATTATGCAATATAAGAGAGATATCCCTTATAAATTACAAGTTAGTGTTGGAGTAAAATGAATTAGTGATGAGAAAGTAGAATATCTATACTGTTTCTGATCTCAGCTGATGGTGTGGGATGATGCTATTCATCTTCATCCCTTGCTCTGAAGAGGCAGGCACAATACTCACAGGAAGGAGAAAGGTCAAATTTGAAGCTCCTGAGATAGGGAAATAAGGCATACATGAAGGTGGCACTCCTTGTCTTTAGGCACTATTGGTACTTGACTACCATTCTTCAGGAGATCTGAAAGAAACACACCATGTACTAATAAAAGCTCCAGTATGCACTAATAGCAACACTAATCAAGCACTTGTTACAAGCCAGAAACTGAATTAAATGCTTCATGAAGGGCCTTTCATTTCATTTTTCCAGCTGTCTAATAATATAGACTCCATAATAGTCTCACTTCACAGATTAAGAACCTGAGGCAAAGGTTCTTAAAATTCAAATAATTTTTTTAAAAATTTCAAGATCACGCACTGATTCTTGGCTAACAGATGGCACCTTTTCTTTGGTACCCATGTGGCATTGGTTCAACAACCTCTGTGGATATGAAAATCTGCAGTGCTCAAGATCTGTCTATAAAGAAGTGGCATCGTATTTGCATATAATTTATGGACAACCTCTTATGTGATCCAGACCATCTGTGGATTTTTATAATGCCTTGTACAATGTCAATAGTATGTAAACAGCGGTCACACTGTACTCTTTTTAGGGAATAACAATAAAAATATTTATATATGTTCAGCACAAAGACAAAGTGTTTTAAAATTCATAGCAGTCCATGGTGAGTTGTAGAAATAGATCCAATGGGTACATAGGGCCAGCTGTGTGTCTAAGTGTCAAATTATATGTATCATAGTCTATCCTTTAATCCTTCCATTCAGTTTTACATACGGTTTATCTAGATGATTCTGGATGAGCCAGATCATGGCTATAAGATCACGTGGAGGGATACCATTCTGTGATATTCTTCGCTGCTGTTAGTTTTGCTTTAGTGAAAGGCACATTGGATTGGGTATCAGGATGAAAGGGTTCTCATAGCGGATATGCAATTTCTAAATTTATAGGGTGCTTCAGCTTCCTGAAGGCAGTGCTGGATCAGCTGACACCTTTGACTGAATACGTGTCGAACAGTATCATTTCTAATTGTGTGCTTTGGAGTGCAGGGATGCTGGCACATTTATGAATGCACTTGACTAATATACCTTAAATAGTATCATCAAGACATGAAGAGAAGAAGCAATCTTCTTTTGCCTCTTAGTATAATGCTGAAACTTGGATGTTGCAGTCATCCAGGGATTGTAAGAAAGGAGTGTCACTGCCCTCCCATGTGGCAATATCCCTCCTATGAAAAACATCAATATCTTTACTTTGAAAATGGTGGTGTATTTCTGACTCTTTGGCCTGCTCTTCAGACTCTTTTCTTCCTGTTGGGTTGGTTTGTCCAGCCTTGAAATGAGGACTTTTGCCTTTTCTTATTATATCTTGTTGTCTCTTAGAGGCCTGTTCTTTTCTGAAGAGGAAACAGAGGGGAATGGAGCTGGGAGGGAATGGAGGGAGAGAAAACTGAGGTCTGAATGTATTATATGAGAGAAGAATCTATTTTCAATAAAAAAGAATAAAAAGAAAATTGTATACTTTTTTTTTGCTTATCATCACTAAGTAAAAGTATGCATAGAAGTATACAGAAAGAAAATATATGTATGATACAGTCTTCTGAGAATTAAGGTATAGCCCTGTGGAATTGGCAGCTTATCATACCATGGTCTTCTATAGGTAATTTATCACAGGATCAGGTTCTCTTTGCTCTGTCCTGTTATTACAGGTTATCTGGGAAAGATACTGAAATATTGACAGATGCCTTTGAATTACTATTTTGGAAACCATCAAGACATTTTTCTCCCTTTGGTTTTAATGCCCTTGACTTCAACACTAATTCAAAGCATTTCAGCTGCTGGGTATTGTCTGAGCATCTATAATGGAAGTGAATAATATTAATTAAGAAGGCTGTGCTTTTAGCCTCACAATTGAGTCTCTGGCTCCAAGAGCTGTTTTCAATGAATTCACTGCCTGGGATTATTTTCTTCTCATTGTAAAATTGAGCCAGCCTCTCAAGCCTGGAACACCTTCCAGTTTTTCAATGAAGCAGGCTCAGTCCTGCTAAGGCTCACCCATTGAGCCCTGGGAAGTGACTTATTCTGCTGGGGAAAAACATTTTTGGCTTATTGTTATTTTAGCTGCATATGGAAGACTACAGAGGAAGGCATGAGACAGCAGTGACTCTTAGCCAGCGTGGGGGATGACTTGTATGTGTGGAACTCTGTGCTAAGGGAGAAAAAGGACTAAAACATATTTATTTAGAACTTCTGAGGCAAGGTGCAAAGAGCCCCTGCTGGAGGAGCCAAGATTAAAAATTAAAGTGCTTGAGATCTGCAGAGTAACTGTCATCAGCAAAGCCATGGGCCTTTCTGGTAAACCTCATGCCACTGGATTAGTTCTGACAAATTGGCTCTGAGTAGTAATGTCCAGCTCCCCCTCTCATCCCTCCTCCCGCTTCCCACCAGCCTTCCCCTCCCCGACCTACCCCCATCCACTCCTCCTAAAGGGTAAGGCCTCCCATGGGGAGTCAGCAAAGCCTGCTATATTCAGTTGAGACAGGACCAAGCCCTTCCCCCCTGCATCAAGGGGGAGCAAGGTGTCCCACCACAGGTAATGGGCTCCAAAAATCCAGCTCATGCACCAGGGAGAGATTCTGATCCTACTGCCAGGGGGCCCTCAAACAGACCAAGCTACACAACTGTCTTCCGTATGCAGAGGGCCTAGTCCGGTTCCATATAGGTTCCACGTTATTGGTCTAAAGTTCATGAGTTCTTATGAGCTTGGTTCAGTTGTCTCTGTAGATTTCCCCATCATAATCTTGATTCTCCCCCTTGCTCATAGAATCCTTCTTCTCTTTCTTCAACTGGACTCCCAGAGCTCATTCTGGTGCTTGGCTGTGAATCTCTACATCTGCTTCTATCAGTTACTGAATGAAGTCTCTATGATGACAGTTAGGGTACTCACCGATCTGCTTACTGGGGTAAGGCAGTTCAGGCACCCTCTCCACTATTGCTAGTAGGCTAATCTGGGGTTGTCCTTGTAGATTCCTGTGAATTTCCCTAGCACCATGTTTTTCCCTTACCTCATAATGTCTCCCTCTATCAAGATATCCTTTTCATTGCTCTTCCACTTTCTCCCTCCCCCAGCTTGACCATCTTATTCCTTCATGTTCTCGTTCCCCATCCTTTCCCCTCTATTGGCCACCCACCCATCCCCAGTTTACTCATGGAGATCTCATCTGTTTCCCCTTCCCAAGATGATACATGCATCCCTCTTAGGGTCTTCCTTTTTTCATAGATTCTCTGGAGCTGTGGATTGTAGTCTAATTATCCTTTGCTTTACATCTAGTATCCACTTACAAGTGAGTACATACCATGTTTGTCTTTCTGAGTCTGGGTTACCTCACTCAGGTTGATATTTTCTAGTTCCAGCTATTTGTCTGCAAATTTCATGAGATCATTTTTTTTTACAGCTGAGTAATACTCCACTGTGTATATGTATCACATTTTCTTTATTCATTCTTCAGTTGAGGGGCATCTAGGTTGTTTCCAGCTTCTGGCTACTATGAATAATGCTGCTATGAATATAGTTGAGTAAGTGTACTTGTGGTATGACTGAGCATCCCTTGGGTATATGCCCCAGAGTACATACCTCACTATTTTTATGCCTTAAAGTATGGTTATATTCCCCAGCCCACCCCTTCCATTTTAGTTTAGATGTCTATCTGCTATGGTTTGAATATTGTTAGTACTCTAAGGGTCTTGAATATGCTATTGGAAAGTGGTGGAACATTTAGGAGGTAGGATCTGATAGGAAGTTCCTAGTTCATCAGAGAGATATAAAGTAATTTTCAACATGATCCCTTGGCAAATCTTTTTGTGAAAATGATGCTAGCAACTTGCATTTTCATAAGAGGATTATTGTAGCAGGAAAAAGCCTGGCCCATCCCATGATCTTTCTCTCTGGTTTTATTTGCGATGTGACTACTGGCTTCTACACAGGCTTCATCTAGAATGTGCAGAAATCCCCTGCCCTCACTAGAGGCTAAAGAAGTAGGTTGGCCTCACCTTGGACTCTACTGCTCTAAAATGGTGATCTAAATAAACTGCTTCTTCATGAATAGCCTATGGTGGTTATTTGTCACACGGTGCAAAGCAGACTAATATACCACCCTATTGAACACTTGAAAGTGATCATCAAAGTGAAGAGTAAGAAAGCCCTAGGGATAGAAAGTCCCTTGTGAACAAGTCTTGGGGCTTCTTTGAGCCCAGATCTAGACTGTTGCCTGCTTGGCAATGACTCTTAGCTGTCTCTAAAGATACATATCCTCATGAGTAAAGGGCTGAGGCACCTAAGAAGAACATGCTTTTAGGTGCCGTGGGTATTCAAATTAAATTATTTCAGTATGCTTGTTGTCATATCATTTGCAAAGAACAATAGATCCTAATACACAGCAAAAATATCTCTGCAGCAAAGATTGTTTTTAAGCAATGACTCTGGTTCTCAGCATAATAAATGCATTTGATAATAGCATCTACGTTAACAGAAAAGAAACTCTCAGTCATCTGGGTCAGAGTGCATGTCAGAGCACTGAGAAATCTTCCTGTGTTAGCAGGAGGAGGGATGGTCATATAAAAGAATGCTCTGGCAGTTACTTTAAATTTCTTTTACATTATCTGGTCTTATAAATGCTTTGAGTAGTACAGTGAGTTATGACTGTCATTTCTAGCTCTTTGAGTTTTAATATTAACTCAGATCTACCTTAATTTCTTAGAATATTAAGATGTGTGGTTCTGCTGTGTTTATGAGCAGAGGAGAATTATGAATATATTTGAATTTCTGTTTTCTCACTCCATTTTCCAGTGCAAACCAATTATTATTATTTTTTTCATAAAAAGGTATATCTACTTATACTTCTACAAAGAGTCTTTTCGGAGAATAGGTTTTGAAGATTCATGTAGATTTCATTTCTTGTGACCTTATGTAGGCTCCGAGCTGTTAAATCTACAGTGTGTGAGTTCTTGTAGCAGAGCAGTAATTTAGTGACATTTGAATGTCATGCCTTCTCCTTAGCCAGTTTGCATATTGCATGCAGACTAAACTTTGGATTTTTTTTCTAAAGAAAACGCAAGATAGGTTGGTGAGTGATTGTGACGTAACTTGTTACTTCAAACCAACTGTATTTTATAAGCATGTCTGCCTTGAATGCCCCACTGTACTGAGAACCAGACAAGAGTCTCTGTCATGCCAGTTACGCCTTAGGTACTAAGTTGCTTCTCTATTATTTTGATCTAAATGCTCAATAGAAAACACCTCGTCCTGCATGGAGAAGTAACCAGATGGGGCCTGAAGGTCGCAGAAGCTGCACTCACACACTCTTAAGCTGTGGTCAGCTTCTCCCTAAAGGGTTGTAATCTCCTGAGCAACTTCCTTTTGGGGAAAGTTGCAACGTGTAGAAACATCTGCAGGAGCAGCCTAGCTACAGGAATAGGGCTAGAAGCTGTCTTCCTCAGAAGAGCCACCTTGCCTGGCAGTGGGCCAAGGATAGCCCTTTCCTGCCGTGACTCAGGCCCCGCCTACTTGTCAGTTACCAGTTTGGGAAGAGACTGAAAGCACAGTGGTGGCTGGTGGAGCCACATGTTCCCTCTTTGGTGGTGCTTCTGACATGGTGACTGCCAGCTGTAAGTGGATCAGGTATGCTGCCCCTTTCTTGAGGGCAATTAGGAACAAAAATATTAAGGGTGAGGCTATGGGCCAGGCAAATGCAGAGTTTGGGGGTCTGAATTTAGGAAGATTTAGACATTTCTTCTTGAAATCAGAAACAGACAGACAAGATGATTTTGATACTGTATCAGACATGGCCAGTCAATGGAAGCTTGGCAATATACTGTTTGATAAAAAGGAGTTGATGAGAACAATATGTCTTAAAAAGAAACATTGTAATGTTTTGAATGAGTTGTGAAGATCCAGGTTCTTTCCTATTTCTTTTGTTATACTCTTGAAGTGGAGTTACTGAAGTTACCTCCAGGTAGATGCAGTAGTTTCCTAAGGTTCTGTATCCATCTTTCCCCATGGGTGTTTCAACAGTCTCTCATTATTGACAATACAAGGTACGTGGTCACCCAAAGACTTCCTATCTCCTTAGAAACGAGACAAAACATTCTGACTACAGCAGACGTGGTGCTCCCTGGTTTGATTCTGACCCCTCTCTTTCTCACTTTGCCCCACTCTTACTCTTGGAGAACCTCATTCGGGTCCTCCCGACTTCCCTGATGTTCCTTGAAATATGCTGTGTACACTCCTTCTCAGAGCCTTTCCACCTACATTTCCCTCAGTTAGAATGTGTTTCCTCCAGATGTCCACATGACTCATTTCCTCATGGCCCTCCTGTCTCTGTCCAAATGGCACTTTAGAAGAGAGGCTTTTATGGCTCTGTTGTCTAAAATAGCACATTCACACATGCCCCATAACTTTGCTTCTGCTTATACCCTGCCATCTTCCTCCTAGCTCTTAGGACCAATGCCTGCCACATTCTATTAAATTGAAGAATAGGAAATTGTCTCTTGGTGGGTCAGGAAGAGCTGAAATGTTTATCATTTCATGTGGTTGAATCTAAACTAAATTTATTAATTGCCTTATTACTTTTGTACCTTCTTTTACATGAGTCCAGACATTTATTTTGATTTGGGTCACATCTCTAGTACTTAAAACAGCAGACATTTAGAGAAGTTGCCTCAAATGAATGTAAATGAAGATGCAGACTAGTGGGATTTGTTGATAGTAAACAGAGGAAACTTAAATAGCAAGTAATCTTTGTATGTGTGATTTAGAGGAGAGTCCAGAATAAAAGGACTTCTGAGAGAATGTAGAAATTATGAAGGGTTTATTTGAAGCCAAGTGAAATACAGTTTCTAATTTGAGGTCTGGGGTATTTATGGTCTTTAATTTAGGTTTTTAAATGGACCTTTCTGAAATCAAGGCTAAGATAAATAATCTGGCTTTAAGCCTTTTTATTTTTAGGTGTGTGTGTGTGTGTGTGTGTGTGTGTGTGTGTGTGTGTGTGTGTGTATCCATGTGAGTTTATGCCATGTTTGTATGGGTGTCAATTGAGGCCAGAAAAGGGCCTTGAATTCCCTGAGATTAGAGTTACAGGGCTCATGAGCCACTGGGTATGGGCTTTGGGAGCCGAACTTGGGTCTTCTGGAAAAGTAGCAATTGCTTGTTGGGGAATATTATTTTAAGGTGTGTTACTTTTGTTTATGTAGCATTTGTTTAACACTGTGAAGCTGTGTTACTGTGCCTGTCTGAAATACCTTATGGTCTAATAAAGAACTGAATGGCCAACAGCAAGGCAGGAGAAAGAACAGATGGGGCTGGTAGGCAGAGAAAATATATAGAAGGAGAAATCTGGGAGGAAAAAGAAGTAGCTAGAGAAGGACGAGGATATCAGGCCAGCCACCCAGCTACACAGTAAACCACAGAGTAAGAGTGAAGGTAAGATTATAGAAACAGAGAAAGGTAAAAGTCCAAAAGGCAAAAGGTAGACAGGCTAATTTGGGTTAAGAAAAGCTGGCAAGAAACAAGCCAAGCTAAGGCTGATCATTTATAATTAAGAATAAGTTTCCCTGTGTGATGTATTTGGGAGCTGGGTAGCAGGCCCCCTAAGAGAGCCAAAGAGTAAAAAAACAACAACAAAAGTGCTCTTAATCACTGAGTCATATCTCGCTTCCAATATAACACTATGATAAAATAACCCTGAACTGAGAAAGTTTTGCAGTTGGTGAATTATAGGGATTAAGCTTGCCAATTGTGACAAAGTTGATTTTTATTAGAGAAAACATTTTTAGTCCAGTTCTAAAAAATGTGATTAATGGTCTAAAATACCATCCACACTACATTTTGAGGTATTAGACAGAACAGACAAACTGTTCTATTCGCATCTGATTGTGAAAGGAAATAAAGACATCACTATGAGTCAGAAATAAATATGGAATAGAAAACCAAGATACTTGAGCTGATGCTAAGGTTCTCTTTGAAACGTGGTATTTGTTCCACTTGCCAAGAATTTGGTTTCAAAAATGAAGTATAGATAAGAAATATACGAGAGTGCAGGTTAAAACATAGACATTCAGTAGGCAGTTGTGGCCTTTGAGCGAAAGGGACAAAGAGACAAAGAAGCCATGTTTTACAAAGTTATATATTCCACCAAGAACATTGCTGTAGATTTGCACTTCCTGTGGATTTAGGATTTTAATTAGAATTTTAAAAAATCACAATTTGAAAACCTAACCCCAAAGGCTCAGATTTCTAACACTCCTAAGGTACTTAGAAAAATTACTTGCAAGAATCATGGGAGAAAGATGTCATTAAATCAAGCTTTACAAGCTTTCTGCAGATAAAACATCTTTGAAAGACTAACTCACAACCTCAAATTATAAAACATTAAAAAAAAAATTCCATAAAAGCTAGCATAGCAGAGTGGTGTCACAATCTAATATCTTCAAATGTTACAGAGATCATATAAAACAACACTGAAAATGAAGCATACTGAATGATTTATAAATATAGGAAAAAGTAAAATGCACCAAACAAGAGCTAGAATTCTCAAAGTGATAAGTACAGCAGTTGAAGTTATAGATTGTTCGTAGGTGAAACAAGAGTGAATAATCAGTGTCATGTAATTTGAAGAAACAAAGCAGAAGCTACAGAAAAGGAGGAGCTTGGAAGTATAAAGGAGGAAGAAACGTGAAAGAGAATAAGAGTATTCAGCAAGTCTTTAATAAGCATGTTAGGAGGCCATATCTGATCATAATACACATGAATGAAAAACTTAAAAAGGCCACAGATATCTCAGCTAATTAACACAGATGTAAACAATTCATTAGTCAAACAAGAATGAGTGAAAATTAGAGAATGTTTAAAATGGATTCTGATTTTAACTCCTGAAAAAATTTAGGGGAAGTAACACAAGTGACAGGAAACAACAGCCTTCCATGTGTGTATTTGGAATGAAAAGATAAAGGGGTGAGGATTAGGAGGCTCAGCACCCAATTCGAGATTTTAGAAAGCACACAGGCAAAAATAAAGAGAAAAATTCAATCCAGAATGTATGTATTAATAAAATAGAAACCAAAAACTCAAATCCAGTTTCTGAAAAGACTTCAAATTAGAGTGACTTATAATAGATTTGACCAAGGTAAAAGTCAGTGATAATGTGTCAGAAATGATACTTTTAAACTGGAGCAACAGAGCGATGATGCTTAACACTGTTTATATTTAACTGGTAGCTGTTGGTAGTACTGAATGGAAAGGAGGAAAGAGAGGCAGAAGGGAAAAGGAGACACCAACTTATCATTGATTAAAAACAAGACACTTTACAGGAAAACTATTAGAAATAATGCAAAAAGTTTGAGGCTTTGCCCTGGAGGAGGTGGGAATGGGGGGCGGGAGGGGGGAGAACAAGGGAATCCGTGGCTGATATATAGAACTGAATTGTATTGCAAAATAAAAAGTAATAAGCCTGGGGGGGAAATAACAGAAACCCTTTCTCAAGGCACACACAAATTGAAATATGGGGGGCTCAGAGAAATGACTCATCAGTTAAGAGAGCACACTGCTTTTCCAGAGGACTGGAGTTTGGCTCCCAGCACCCACGTGGGATATCTCACAACTGGCTATAACTCCAGATCCAGCAGAATCTGACACATTTAGCCTCTGTGGTAACCTGTACCCATGTGCATATATCTACCCAAAGATAAGAATAATATTAATAATTTAAGAAAAGACAATGAAAACAATGAGTGTCTCTCTGACTCAGCCTTCCACTTCCCAGTTTTTTCTCCTCCTTGTCCCGCCTATACTTCCTGCCTGGCCACTGACCAATCAGTGATTTATTTATTGACCAATCAGCAACACATTTGACATACAGACCATCCCACAGCAGATCTCTGTCTCCTGAGTGATAGGATTAAGGGTGTGTGCCACCACTGCCTGACCTTTATGTCTAATCTAGTGGCTGGCTCTGTCCTCTGATCCTCTGGCACATTTTATTGGGGTGCACAATATGTCACCACAGGGGGAGCATGTTCTGTGCCTCTCCCAAGGCTTTTCTAGCAGACTGGTAACGTGTGATGTTCTCCAGATTGTACATATGTCACTCCACTATCTACTTCCATTTTCGTGGGGCATTCTCCCTCTGTGCATATCTCTGTCAAAATATTTCCTTTTAAATCCTATCCCTACATCATTATTCTTCATTCAACAGCCGTGTGTGTGTGTGTGTGTGTGTGTGTGTGTGTGTGTGTGTGTGTGTGTGTGTACACGAGTGTGCATGCACATGTGTATGCTGGTTCACTTGCCCATGAATGAATAAAGAAAGCTCCAAGTGTATGAAAAAAAAAAAAAAAACAAGTATACTGTAGAAGGAAAGGCAAAATGTAGAGTTCATGTTTTTTCTTATCTAGAAAAATTTATATTTTTAAAGGAAAAGAATATATTGGAAGAATTTTATGATCTCTGAGTAGGCAAGGATTTTCTCAGACATTGAAGCACAAGCTTCAAGGAAATAAATTATAGTTTTACCATATTGAAAGAAAACTTATGGATAGCTGAATATGCCAACAGTATTAAAATATTACAAGCTTCAGATAACCAACAAAATGAATACATATGTATAAATATTTAAAAATTCAACTGAGTTGTATATGAGCAAGACACTCACAGAGAAGAAAATAAAAGTGAGCTATAAATGCATAAACACCTGCTTTATCTCACTAATAACTGGGTCAATGAAAATTAAAACAGAAATTTCCATTTCAAGTCAGTCACTTTGGGAAAATGAAAATCTGAGAATGCCAAATATCAGTGATGATGTAGGATAATAAAGAGGAACAAACAGCTAGGAAAATGGTTTAAAACTCTTTTTATAAGTGAGACGGTTTGAAATTATTTAATAAATTAAAACGAGCATATCCTGAAGAAAGAATTTACAGCTCTAAGCATACATTCTGGAAACAGTCTCTGTGTTTGCTTAGACACATGTAGAGAGGAATTATTTTGTCACTGTATTGTAAGAGTATAATCCTGAAAAATTGTATGTTTCTATCAATAGAAGAAAACACGAGTAAAATCATATAGTGAGATAGTGGACTATGACATAGAAATACAATGCTAAGCTGCATGAGATATGTTCCCATGAACAGGTCACAACAACATGAAAGCAAGCAGGTAGGAATGAAGCACAAAGAAGTCAGAGAATGATGAACATGGCAATGCCACTTATTTCAAGTTTTGAAATATGCAAACCAACACCCTGTATTCTTAAGCAATTCATAATGAGAAAAAATAATTAAAAAAATTGGAAATCCTAAACCCCAAAGTTTAGGATATTTCTGTGAATCGAGGCGAGGAAGGAGTGAAATGGGATGAGAGGTAGAGGAATTTACCGAAGCGTCAATCTGTCCTCATGGTTTGTGTATTCTTAACATTTTATTGGATAATGACTTGAGGCTCTCAGCACATGGAGAAGTAGTACAGGAATGTCCTGTGTACCTTCACCAGTGTTCTCCAATGATTACAGTGTGCATGACTATAGTGCAGTATCAAAGCCAGAAGCTGGACGTTGATCCTTGTGTTACCTTTATCACACATAAAGATTTGTGTAATTACTCTGTCAATCAAGAGTCACAGCAACCACATCTCTACCTAGATTTCTTGTTGTGGCTTTGTGCTCAGCCTTTGGAGCATTTTATGAATGTACCAGCAGTTCCTTTCTTTTTGTTGTTGAGTACTATTCCATGGTATAGATGTCATGACTTTTTTAATCATTCACTGGTTGAAGGACATTTTAATCTTTTTATATTTTGACGATTATATACAGGCTTCTCTGCAAAGGTTTTTGAGTAGGGACAGACTTTTATCTCTCTGGAATGAATGCTCTAGAGTAAATCCCTGAGTAGCGTAGTAAATGCTTAGGATTTACTCCAACTCCTTTCCTTTTCTTTCCTTTTTCTGTGTTGTGTTCAAACCCTGGACCATGCATGTACGAGGCAAGTGATCTCCTGCTGAACATCATGCTTAGCTATGCTTCTTTATTTACTTTGGTATTTTAAAGTTGCTGTGTCATTTTATGTTACCTTAGCCATGTATGAGAGGTCTGGTTTCTGGGCATCTTGGCAAATATTTGGTATTTCCACTATTCTCATTTCCACTGTTCTTTTGGCTTTGCAGTGAAATCTCATTATCATCATAAGTTGCATACATCACGTGGGTATCTCATTAGATTTTTACTGATGTTGTAATAAATGCCTATAAACCCAGTGGCTTAAAGGAACAACTTGGTTATCTCACAGTTTATAGGTTAGAAACCTATAGTCTGGTCTCACTGGTTTGAAATCAGTATAGTACACCATGTTCCCTTCTGTAGACCAGATGGAGTGATCAATGTATCTGCCTTGTCCAGCTAATATTCCTTGACTCTTGGCTCCCTTTTCTTTATCTTCACATTAAACAACTGTGGATTGCGTTATCTCCTGGACCACAGTATCCTGCCCTCTTTGTCTGTAAATCAGGCAGGCACATCTGGATAGATAAGGCTAATTACATTTTCTTATTTTGAAAGTATTTTTTGCTTGGTTTAAAATTCTATTCATTCTTTGTCTCAGGTTGGCCTGAGCTCTCTATGTCACCCTAGTTGAACTCCACCTCTTCGTGCTTCTCCTGCCTCAGTCTCCTGAGTGCTAAGATCACAGATGTGAGCAACCATGTCTATCTAATTACACTGTTACAAATCCAAACATTTTAAAACCTGTCTTCCATCTGCAATCTTAATTTTCCTTTGCCAGGCAGTGCAACAAATTTATTCATCCCGGGCAATGGAAAAGGATGTTTTGAGGTGCTGCCATAGTAAAGATGAAAGCACAATCTCGTGTATTAATAGGCCATCCACATGTCCTGTCAGCAAAATGCTGTTGTAGAATAGTAGTTAAATATGTGTTACATTTGTTTATTCTGTGGAACATTTGTTTTAAGATGCAAAGATATGCTGCATTCTTTTATGTTGCATTTGTTTAACTTTGTGAAGGTGTGTTACTTTACCTGTCTGAACTATCTGATTGGTCTAATAAAGACCTGAATAGCCAATAGCAAGGCAGGAGAAAGGATAGGCTGGGCTGGTAGGCAGAGAAAATAAATAGGAGGAGGAATCTGGGAGGAGAAGTTGGAGGAACATGAAAAGGAAGAGGATGCAAGGGGCCAGCCACCCAGTCACAAAACCAACTGTGGAGTAAGAAGTAAAGAATGATATACAGAAACAGAAAAAGGTAAAAGCCCAGAGGCAAAAGAAAGATGGGATAATTTAAATTAAGAAAAGCTGGCTAGAAATAAGCCAAGCTAAGGCCAGGCATTTATAAGTAATAATAAGTCTCAGTGTGTGTATTTATTTGGGAGCTGATTGGCAGGCCACCAAAGAGGCAAAAGTGCCAGAAGAGCCAAAAGTGTGAAAAACAAACAAATACAAAATGCCCTTGTCTTCTGACCATTTTCAAATTCCATAGTTCTTTTACAGTTACTATTGAGCTTTGAAAGTTGATTCAATGTGCAATTTTCGTCAAAATGAATCCTTTAGCTAATGTTTGAGTTATATTTACATATCTTTGCTTCTCACAAAAGGATTTTTTATTAAATATATAGTAGGCATTTAATAAAATGAATTAGTAAATACCTTGGACAAATGGATCCTATTGATATAATATTACTTTAAATTAAAAACATACAAAGAATTGTCCCAATCACTTCAGTGATATTTTTCTGTTACAAAATTGTGGCTTTTGTCATAGTTCTGAGGACTCTTCACCAAGACAATTCTGTTCTGCTTCTTAAAGACTTTAGAGTTTCCTCTGCAGTACTCAAGCACCCATTTTGATCTAAGTTTCGTACAAATGGCAAGCTGTTGGTTGAAGCTTATTTCACCTATCTGTGGATATCTATATGGATTTCTGTAGTGCCCACTGCCCCCTGCCTCTAACCAAGCCTTTTCCCCCCTCTATACAATTGTTTTCCAACATTTGTAAAAAAAAATTAAATTGATCAACCAGAATGGAGTATACCATGACTGTTATCCCAGAATGATGGAGGTTGAGGCAGGAGGATCATCATAAGTTTGAAGCCAGCCTTGGCTACACAGTAGGTTCAAGGCTAGCCTTGGCTGCAGAATGAGACCTTGTCTAATATTTTTTTGCTCATATTTATGTGGAGACAAATTTTTAACAGTGTCTCACTTTGGAGATCAGGCTGGTTTTGAGCTCATGGTGAACCTCCTGCCTTAGTCACCCTGGTGCTGAGATAATAGGCATGGGCCATCATGTTTGTCAAGATAAATGGCCTGTTTCCG
The DNA here is from genome assembly GCF_007827085.1 of Peromyscus californicus insignis. Classification (NCBI taxonomy): domain Eukaryota; kingdom Metazoa; phylum Chordata; class Mammalia; order Rodentia; family Cricetidae; genus Peromyscus; species Peromyscus californicus. The sequence continues at coordinate 38,472,404 of NW_026294480.1, forward strand.
AAAGGCAAAGAGAAATATAATAAATGATTAAGATGCAATAAGGCAAATAATATAATTAAAATATTATTTTGGCTAGATTGAAATATTTCTGAATAATAACACCATAGGGAAATAGTCACACTCCCTGACTCTAAAAACACTAAGAGGAATTACCATAGAGAGAAGACTGATAGCTCCATGACTTTGATCAAGACCACTTCCCTAGCATACCTTTAGTCTCACACCTAGAAAGTAGAAGTAGAAGAATCTCTGTGAGTTTGAGGCCAGCCTGGTCTACATAGTAATTTCAAGGATAGTATAGTGAAATCCTGCCTGAAAAACAAAAACAAAAACAAGCAAACATAAGACTTCCCTATAGAGGCTTCAGTTTCATTTCTTGTGAACCAAGAGGCTAAACTAGAGGGTTCCTAGGAGTTTTCACCATACTGATAGCAGAGACAGAATATAAGCACTTATCACTAGGTTTGGAATAAGGGAGAAAAGGATGCAGACCATCATCATCCTTAGAATCTAAAGCAGACTGTTGCATCCTTTCCTAGGTACAGGCTACAAAATTCACTAGATGTTCTTGGGCTGAGGAAGACTTGTTTCAAAGTACTTGGTTTTCATTATATCTGTAACTAACCATAATGCCATAGACAATATTATTGAAGCCAGTTGTAAAAGCATTACATGCTTCTGGATTTCAGAGTGGGATTACTAAATAATGCTTCTTCAGACTTGATATCCAATATACAAGTCAAAAAACAATGTCTGAATGTCCTACAATGCCAATGAAAATTTAAATCTCTAAGTAATGCTTACAGTCTTTTTAGAAACTGTTTTAATTAATAATTATACTATTGTATTTTAAGCATAATAATGAAGCTTCTATTTATTTATATAGCTAAATATATTATATAACCTATAATCTAGATTATTGTTTGTTTTCTGGCTTTGTCTTGTCAGAAGTTATTTGAAGAGTCCTAGAGCAAAAACATAGCAAGCAAAAATCAATTTCCTAATCTCTCCACTTCTTTTGGCAAGCAGATTTTTACCATCAGAAATTTTTGATTTGATAAAATAATAAAGTCCCTCTATTATATATCATTGACTTTAAAGTTTCTAAGAAAATAAGTGATAGACTATAAAATGATTGAAAGCCCAAGCAAAGTAGAATCAAATAATTCCTAAAGAAAAAAAAAGTAGCGTTTTTGTCCAAGGGTGATGCACATTTTAGATGTGCCCTTGAACCAGCACTAATGACATCACCTACAAGAGCATGAAAAGTGTAGAATCTTAGACTGAATTTTGCGTTTACTAAAGATGAGTCTGCACTGACAAAGACCTTGAATTATATGTAAGGTAGTACTCCAAAATAGGAAAAGAACACTGGTGGGAAATTGGTGAAATCCTATCAAACTCTGTAGTTTACTTGAGAACATTTTAGAAACATCAACAATTTGGTTTTGGCTGTGGTGTATGGCTGTATAAGAGGATACTGTTAGAAGCTATGTGGAGAGTATATGGGGATCCTTTATACTATCCTTGCAACCTGTCTGGCAATTTAAAATTATACCAAAACAAAGGTTTTAAAAATAATTCCAGGGTATCATATGATTAATTTGCTCACTAAAATTTGAGAAATGCTGCTAAGATATTCTTGAAAAAAAAATACAGTTTCCAGAAACTTTAGATTTTTCTATACTATAGATTAGAAACATTTTCTGGTGATTCTCATGTGTGATAAATATAAGAATCTTAGTTTAGAGTTCTCTTTAAAAGCTGCTTTTCTTTGCACAGTGAGATAGAAATTTCCTAGCTTTGGTCTGTGAGTGCCAGTCTAAGGTCTGACACAAGACTGTTATAAAATTTTCAACAGTCCGTGGAACAATAAGAAAAAGAAAGAACAATAGTGTTCAATTTGGAAGGTAGAAAGAGGTCTGTGGACCAGATAGAGAATTAATCTTGTGCAAATTAATTAAAAACTCTTCCATTTAACTATGTAGGAACTGTCCTAAACATACAAAGCAAATGAAGAAATGCTAATTCAAGAATGTGTACTAACTCTGGGTTACCGAATGAGAGTTTACGGTAGTCAAACCCTAACTCACTCACCACTTCTCTTTGTCTTGCTGGCCTAACGCATTAGATGCTGTATTTGAGATGGTTGTAGTCCAGAATAGGGCTCTCTCCCTCTCCCAACAGTGAAGTCTACCTAGAAGATGTAGGCCACAGTCATTTCTGATTCCATTCTGCAGTTCATTGTTGCAGAATCACTCAGGCAATCTGCGGCCCCTTTCCTCCATTCTCCCTTACCTTATAGGGTAGAAGTTAGCTCCAGAAATGGCAGACCAAGGACTGTGGGATCTAACCATCTTGTTCCAATCTGCCTATAGTTTAGAAGCATCACATTTGGAGAGGAGAACTTGAAATAACAGAGAGTTCTGACCCTTGTGAGCACATTGCTTATAAAGCCAGAGTTAGATGGCTCAATAAAAATTGTTTTCTCAAATCCAAAGACTTTTTGGAGACTGTCTTTGAGGAAAAAGGCAAAAATCTGAGACAGAGCTCCATAGTATATCCAGAAGAATATGCATTATTTGAAACAGAATATGAGGAAGTTCATGACTAAATTATTGCTGAAAATAACAGAAGTCTTTGCAGTAGGTAATTAAGGAGAAATTGTCACTCTATAATAGTGACTCATAAGCTTATGTCCATGTGGAAGTTTACCAGAGATAACGAGGGAAAGAGACATTTAAGAAGAGTTATTCTGGGGTTATATCAAGCCTCAAGTCCTGTCCTCAAATACTCTCCCTGGAAGGAGCCTAAATTTGATTAGTTCAGACTGTGGGGCAATATGCAACCCAAGGCAGAGCAATCAGCTAATAATAAGTGATGCTAAGATTAGGGTGAGATACCAATAAAAGTAGATAGATTAGTAGAGATGGGGGGGAAGGTGGCCATGAAGAGTCCCTCTAAAAACTGTTACTTCCTAATGATTGTGCCCTGAGGATGGCATCCTGAAGGAAAAACAAACTTTATAGAAATATTGCAATGTGCTAAACAATTGAGGAAATTGACATTAACAAAATCTAGGGTGCAAGAGTCAGTGTCAGAAGTTGTAAAATCAAAAATTTTATTTTCAACAGCAGATAAATTTTCATCAAAAAATTAAAAATGATTCATGGAAACATGGAGGTATTGTAGCATGAATCTTAAAAATTCTTATTAATAAAATCAAACCCGGGGCCAGTTATTGGGGTGAATACTAGAAGATCAGAGAGACAGAACGAGCCACAGCTAACCTCACCTGGCCAACTTCTCAGCTGGTCTTGTTTCCTCAGACTGGAAGCTTCTGTGTCCTCACTCCAGTGGCTCTCAGCTGAACTGCTGCTCGAAAGCCTGAAGCTTAACCAGCTAAAAGATTCTAGTTTCTGGTACTCATGCCTTAGATATCTTTCTGCTTTCTACCACCACTCCCTGGGATTAAAGGCTCGCTTTCTGGGATTAAAGGCATGAGTCACCATGCTTGACTGTATCCTTGAACACATGGATTTCTGCCTCTGGAATGCTAGGATTAAAGGTATGTGCTATCACTGCCTATCCTCTGTTTAATATTGTGGCTTTTCTGTTCTCTGACCCCAGATAAGTTTATTAGGATACACAATATTTTGGGGAACACAATACTACCACAAGGTATCACCAACCCATGGGGGATGGGGTGGGGGAGTGGGGAGGGGATAAGTCAAGGGCAACTGCATTTGAGAAGACTCAGGTGTTAGAGTCACAAGACAGAAATATCAAAGCATCTACTACAAACATATTCAAGAAACTGAAGGAAACCATGCTTTCAAAGTAAAGGAAGATATGACAACATTCATCATATAAATAATGTCAGTGCAAAGGTGGAAATGATAAAACTGAAATAAGAGGAAATTCTATATTTGAAAATTAATCTGTTTAAAAACTCTACAGAGAATGTTCAATGGGATCTATGTTGATAGAGAATGTGCAGTTTAAAGAACCCAGAGGGAAATATAATCAAGAAAATATAAACAGAACCACCAGAAAGAATAGGACACCATCAGTCACAGCAACCTATGTATAACTACAGTACCAGAAAAGAGAGGAGAAATAGAATATTTGAAAGAGTAATGCTTGAAAAATTCCCAGTGAGAAGACATCAATCTATTTACCTACAAAATCAATGATCTCCTAGTAAAAGAAACTTATGGGGATCCACACAAGGCACAATATAGTAAAACCGTTGAAAGCTAGCCAGAACAAATCTTGTAAGTAGGGAGAAACAAAGACATTAATAAGAATCTCTGCAACTGATGCCTCATGGGTAACAATGGAGACTAGAAGACAAGCAGGGTTATGGAATTGGTCAAACTGAGGGCAAATATGACCAAAGGAGGTTCTTATAACCAACAAAAGCATCTTTTAAAGTGAAGATGATGAAACAAAGTGATACCCAAGTCAACCAAAAATGGAGAGATTTACATTGCTAGCAGAACGTCCTTATAGAAATCTTCATGGAAGTTCTTCAGATTAAACGACAATTATTTGTTAAAAAAAATCAGACAAGTTAGATGAAATGTTCAAGTTCCTAGAAGAACAAAATCTACCAAAATGGACCTGTTATGAAATAAAAACTCTAAATTCACCCACAGGTAAAGAGAATCAATTAGTGTTTTAATTATGTACAACAAAGCAAACTCCAAGACTATATCATTTCCATTCCTATAGTATAACAAAAACTTAAAAAGTATCAATCTTTCACAAATTTTCAAAAAGAAAAAAAGTTGAAACATCATTAGCTGCTGTTGGAAATGCAAAGCAGTGCAACCTCTGGTCCAGAAGTTTACCTACACTCTCAGTACGGAGGAGGCTGAGGCAGGAGACAAGTTGTCACATTCAAGTCAGCCTGAGCTACAAAGCGAGTTCCAGGCCAACCTGAGCTACCATGAGATCTTGTCAGTTGAAGAAAAAAGAGTTATCTTTGTCCAATGGCCCATGGAAATTGGTGCATTTTTAAAGTTTTAAGAATTACTTAATAGAAATTGATCCTCAACTGCCTCACAAAATGTACATGCTGTAACAGATGATAATGTGCATTGGAATGGAACACAGGTGTTGATTATAGATCTACTATGTGTGAGCTGCTGGTGTGTGTGTGTGTGTGTGTGTGTGTGTGTGTGTGTGTGTGTGTGTCTACAGCCTCATTCTGTGGTTAATGTTTAAGACTGTGTATTAATAGTTGTTGCATTATATCAAAGTTTGTGTGTTTCTGCTAACTTTCAAAATTTTTCCTTTTGAGGTTTGTATATGGGTCCTGAGCTCTCAGTGAGTTTCTGAAATGGTGCCATCTGTGTGCTGATGGAAATGTGCATTTATTCACACACACTTGCCCTGCAGGTTGCCAGGGACTGCTTCTGCTCATGGAATGGTGGCTGCTTCACTTGTATGGGTTCACTTCTTGGGTTCCTAATTTTTTCATTAACTCCTCATGTTTCTTTTCGGTCTCAGAAAACTTTTGAAATAATTTTCTTTGATCTCCCTCTCCCAGACATGAAAGCATCTGACATTCTGAAGGCAAACTTGAAAGTATGCGAGACCTATACAGTAGCTTTCCACTTGCCTTTTGTATTGCACAGTCTGGGTGTAAGGACTCCTTCTGTGCTGTGAACAGTTGGAGCCACATTGCCATCTATGAAAATGCCTGAAATAATTTTGCTTCTGAGATCTATGGGAAACAACCTGTTGGACTCAGCACATGAGGGCTTGAGAAGCACTGGCCACCTTGCTCATTGGAAAGGTGGGTGGAAGGCAATGCTGGACACCTTCCTCCAGGACGTCTCAGGATTGCAGCTTTGGTTTTTTTAAAAAATAATAATTTTATTAACGCTTAGGGAATTTCACACAGTATTCATATTCACCCCCAAATCCTCCCAGATCTACCCCCAATGCACTTTGTATCCCTTTTTTAAAATGTTTTTTGAAGGTATTATCTCAGTGTAGCTGTCTCGGTCTTCTAGTTCTTACAGTCTGTTTGCCCCTCTTCCCTGATGTTCCGTGAGCTTCAAGTGTAGTGGTTGTGGTGTATTTGTATTAATTGGGGCTAGGCACCTGCACAATTGGTTGATCTCTGTATTTTGACAAGTTGTAGGGTTTTGTTGCTTTTGTTTTTGTGCTGGTTTCTATCTGTTGCAAAGAGAACCTACTATGATGAGGAATGTGAGCTATACTTATGTGTAGATATAAGAATTTATTTATTTTTTTAAAATGCAGTTAGAGATTATGCTAGCTTAGGAAAGTGGCCATAATACGTTCTCTGCTAGGTTCCATGGCCTCACCAGCTCCAGGTATTTGGCTAAATTTACAGTCCAGGCATGAATTCCCTCATATTGAAAAGGCCTTAAGTCTAATTAAATGACTATTGGTTACCTCTAGGATATAAGTGCCGCTATTACACCTATAGGAATATCTTGCCATGTTGGTCATTGCTGTGGTTCATTGGTGTTACAATGGGATAGGAGTATTGGTTGGCTTTCTCTGCTGGAAACTTGAATAGTTCCTTCCAAAACTATGAGAGCTAATTCTCAGTGTGAAGCCTTCCAGTTCAAATCCAGATTGATTTTTCCAACTTCTGTATCAGGAGTAAATTGTGTGTTCAGCTATAGGATTTTATCTTCCTATCTGGAAGGCAACCAAGGGCAATAGCAATAGCCTACATTGTTTGGGGGTCTTTGGACCACCCCCCGCAACCCCCACAACCAACAACTCAAAAGGAGGTTTCCAGTGCCTGGCACTGGGGCTTTTGTTAGCTAGTCTGTGTTGTTTGAGGGGAATATTGTTACCCCAATTGACATAAATTCAATTAAAATTATATATGCATTATATATAACTTAATAAGCAAAAAGCCTTTCCCTCAGCATCATTTCTCCTTCCTTCTTTTCTCTCCCTCTGTGTTTCCCTCTCCACCTGGTAAGTCTCTCTCACCAATTCTTCCCCAATTTTTTTCATGCATCTTTGATTTTGCTTCCCAATTTTTGATTTTTGAACACATGAGACAAAGAGATGCAGAATTTTGTGTCACTCAAACAAAACATCAGTGCCGAAAGAATGATTGCCAATCCTGTCAGTAGTCCAGGAGGCATTGACCAGAGACTTAAAGGATTTAAAGTTGCAAGAAGATAAGACAGGATTATTCCTTGGCTCTAAAGGCTTAGAGTAACCTTGCTCATAACTTTGCCGACAATGGAATTCTCGTCTCGTAAGAACAGAGTCAACTGTGATACCCAGAGTGGTGCTCAATATCAGCTGCAGTTGCAAGGCACTTCCCATAATATTTCATTGTGTCTTGGTGTCACCAGACTTTATGTGACAGTTGCTTAGAGCTGATTTAACTGAAACAACTTAAATCTGCATATCCTGCAGAGCCACTTTGTACAGGAAACACCAAAATCTGAGTCACTCTTCTTGAAAGAAGTGTTTGTTACATTAAGTGATTGATTGATTGAATTTGTTTATTGTCTCCTGTAGGGCAGGAGGAAGGTATAGCACAGTGTACATGGGAAGGTCAGAAGACAACTTACAGAAGTCAGTTTTTTCCACCATGTGGGATCTAGGGATTGAACTCAGGTTGTCATACTTGGTGGAAAGTATATTGACGCATTCATCCATTTCATTGATCCAGTGAATGGAGTGTGTGTGTGTGTGTGTGTGTGTGTGTGTGTGTGTGTGTGTGTGTGTATGTGTGTGTATGTGTGTGTGTTAGAAACAGTTGACTGTAGACTCTACCTGTCAAATACCAGCCTTGAATGGAATTAATGGGGATAATTAGAGGAAATTTATTAAACACACTTACCTGAAATATCCCCTTCCCCATATGCTATCTTCAACTTCGCTGTCTGAGAAGCTCATTTTGGTATATAATCACTTAAAATATGCACAACTATCTCAAATGTTAATGTCTTACCCCTACATATGAATTATGATCTTGTTTTCATAATGATCTTCATTATGTTAAAGACATAGCTGACAAGATCATACATGCTCCAGACAGAAGGATTTGGGTTTATAATGGTATGAGTTCAAGGTTGGTCATATATCTGAAAATGATTATATATAGTTATCATTATCTCATTAGAATAACTTACTGTGGACCTTTGTATACACATATTTTCACATGGTTTGGGGTTCCTTTTTCTCTCCTTTTAAAGAAAATATGTTTTTTAATCTTTTATGCATGGATGTTTTACCAACATGTATGTAGGTGCACCATGTGCATCCCTGGTGCCTACAGAGGTTACTTGTGTGTCACAAGTTACAGACTATTGTAAACCACCCTGTGAGTGCTGGGAACTGGGGTCCTCTGCAAGAGCAATGAGTGTTTTTAACCACTGAGACATCTCTCCAGCCCCTCCTTTGTCTATTTGACATGTCACCATTCAAGGTTGTGTTCTTCTGGAGATACTAGTGAAAAGGGTTTATAACCCAACCTAAATGAATCAAATAATTGAAACAGCCCCAGAAGGTGTGTCTGGATTCAGGGCCTGAGAGCCATCACTTGGACCTTATTTCTATTGTGTGGCTAGTTTTTCCTTTATACTGATCTTATAAAACAGGCCCCATACATATAATCTTGTCACCAACTTGAATAACTTCCCATGTACTTTGCCTGTTGCTTCAGCAACCTTGGGAGAACTACTGTTTTCCTTTATTCATATAGTTTTAATGAAAATCTCAGGACAGAATCTTATTGGTTTAGTAGGCCTTTTTTTTGAGGGTGGGGGCATCAACCAGTTTCTAAATCATGACACTGAGACATATTAGTTGTGAATGCTTGGCCTAGCTTAGGTTCATTTCTGGCTAGCTCTTTTAACTTAACATGTTTCTCTTTATCTACCTCTTGCCTCTGGGCTTTTTACCTTCTTTCTGTATATCTTACTTTCACTGCTTCTGGTGTCTGCTGGCTGATCACCACCTGGCTGGCCCTGGGAGTCTCCCTTGGTCTCTCCTTTTCCCCCTTCTCCTCTCATTCCTCCTCTTGAACTTAGATTTCTCCTCTTATTTATTCTCTCTTCCCCTCAGTCCTGCCTATCCTTTCTCTGTCTAGTTATTGACTGTTCAGCTCTTTATTAGACCAACCAAGTGCCTTACGCAGGCAAGATGAGACAAATGCAGCCCATCTTTACACAATTAAACAAATACAGCATAAAGTAACACACCTTTACATAGTTTAAGTAGTATTTCACAGCATCAACAAATGTAACACATCTTTGCCTAGTTAAAATAATATTCCACAACATATTGTCCTAATAAGGGTCATATGGTCATAATTGAAGTGGTCATTGTGTAAGGAGAAGGTCAAAATGTAAGACAGTCTGGGATGTAAAAGTGTGGTTTTCCTGAGAAACATTACAATGTCATCCTGAGAAACAAGGAGGATGAACCTGTCCCTTTTGAACACATAAGCACATTGTATAATTCATTTCCATCTTTATGAACTATTATTCATTAAACATTTCTGATTTCTTTTTCTGTATGAAGATACCTCCCCTTTCCTTTACAACAGTGGTTCTCAATCTGTGGGTCATGATCCCTTTGGGGGTAAAACAACCCTTTCAGGGGGTTGCCTGAGACCACCGGAAAACACAGACATTTATATTACAATTTATAACAGTAGCAAAATTATAGTTATGAAGTAGCAATGAAACTGATTTTATGATTGGGGGTCACCAGCACATGAGGAACTGTATTAAAGGATCACAACATCAAGACTGTTGAGAACCACTGCTCTCCAACAAATCTCTATCTTTTAGCCTGGTCCAGGCCATGCTTTCTTTTTGGAAATGGACAGGGTAATGAGATTTGTGGAAAGAACCAATCTATACAGTTACTCCTGGCAGAACTGAGGGTTTCACATGACATTTTTAAGAGCCTAAGCCAAAGCCTATCCATTTCTAATGGATGATGCTCCATTACCATTCCAAGGCATATCTCATTTTGTATTGTCAAGTGACTTGGAGAAACTCTTCAATGAAGACACTGTAAACGTAATAGATGTTGGAATATCTGCTTATGTTATCTTAGTCATTTAGCCAAATGTTTTTGTCTCTACTATTGACCTAAAGTTCTTTATGGCAGCCAGAAATTGTTATAATTAGACATATAATTAAATTAGACAAATGGTACTCTTGTGATATTAAATGAAAACTCCTTTTCTAATACATGTTATATCAGATTTAAATTAAAACTGGTTCTTCTTATTATTTTCCAAAACAAGATTGTGCTGTATAGTAGATAAAGTGCCTCTTTGGTGGATAATAAAGGTTCTAGAATATTTCATCCTCACAGGATAAGGATGGCCATCAAGGCATGAGAGAGGAAACGTAGGACATGTTTCTACATTGCAACAATTTTTATCCCAGCCTGAAGAATTCAGGAACACTTTTATCCCAGCCTGCAGAATTCAGGAACACTGGTGTATTCTTGTTTCAGAACTATGTTCTAGTAATTTTTGAGTACTATCTTTTATTTTATTTATTTATATAATATATTTGTTTTCAATGAAGATATAATTACATCATTTGCTCCCTTCGTCTCCTCACACCCTTACTGAAAAAGTTCTAGAGAGGAGGATAACAAGATATTGGTGATAGGAAAGGGAATATGGGGAAAATGGGTGTTGGCATTAATTGAGGAGGGAGGAGGAAAGACAATATAAGATGAATACTATCTTTTTTCTTTTGTCTCATTACTGCCTATTATTTTTCACTCTATTGAAAACAGAAATGTTGCTAACATAATAAGTCCTGATTATGGTTGCCCCTCCTTCTACCCTTCAAAGTTCCCTCCTACCTCCCCTCCCATCTGCCTCCTACTAGAAAACAAACAAGTTTCTAAGGGATAAAAATAAAATAAGATAAAACAAAAACCAACACGTTGGAGTTGGACAAGACAAACAGAATGAACAGGCACAAGAAACAGAGGTCTACTCATTTGCACTCAGGAATCCCATAAAGAAAACTAACCTGGAAACCACATATATATGCAGAGGACCTGGTGCAGATCTGTGCAAGCCCTGTTTATGCTGCCTCAGTCTCTGTGAGTTCATATGAGCTTTTCTCATGTTGATTTAGAGGGCCTTGTTTTCTTGATGTCCTCCATCCTCTTTGGCTCTTACACTCACTCTTTCTGCATCCTCTTCAATCAGGCTCACTGAGCTCTGAGGGGAGGGATTTGATAAGGGACATCCCATTCAAGGCTGAGTGTTCCAAGGTCTCTCTCTGTCTGCATAATGTCTAGCTGTGAGTCTTTGTATTTGTTCCCATCAGAGGAAGCTTCTCTGATGATGGCTGACCTATGAGTACAGTAGTAGGTTCCCAGGGAGTGCCTGTTGGAGCTGGGAACTGGGATAAAGCAATGAGTTGGAAGGGGGGAACTTAGGAGGGGAGGATCTGTGTGATGCACTGGAGATGGGGGGAGAGGGTAACGGGAGGCCTCAGCAAGTGGTCTGCTACAGAGCTGGGCATGTAACTGGGGCATTGGATTTGGAGGCGCTGAGGGAGAGGTGAATATCTGCAGTCAGCCTATCTGTTTGCCTTGTTGAAATCAAATATGGTCTTTTTAAAACTTCTACTATTTCAAAATAATTATAAACTAATTTTGTCTTGAGTAAAAGGCTCAAGAAGTATTTTAGAATTTCTATTTTTGCATTTTAGTGATTTACTTTGCATTCATTATATTTTGATAGATTTGAGCCTTTCATAATTTATTGCCAATCAAAAATGAAATCAACAATTAAAACTGTAGTCCATCACAACTTCCCATGATGGCCATTGCTCTGACTATTCTAATACATCATTTGAAGATGTTGGGTGTTGTGTAGTCAGCACTACCCAAATAATTTATGTAAGTGTGTGAAAAATCCCCTTCAGCAGAAATAGTTACTTCCAGGAGGAGGCTAAACCACCATTAAAGTGAAAAATTATGTAAGACTGTCTTTGTTCAAAATATTAGGCACAAGTCCTGATTTCTCTAATGAAATGTTGCTGAATAACTGCTGTGGTTATAGCTACTTGATTCAAAATCAAGTGTTGATTCTTGCCACTTGACCAACTACTTTAAAACTAGTGGTCTGCAGGCTGATCCCCCAAGTGATTGTTCAAAGAAATGGATTGTGCAGGGATTTGCTTTTGATGACAGTAAGTGAGCTGGAATCAGGGGTGTAAGTATTTTCGTTGTTCTGACTTGTTCAAGGATATTTGTGTGCTAGCATGGAGCTCTCCACTGGTCTTTAACAAACAATGGCCCCTTTTGAAACTCAGAAGATTATTAATTAAGTATGATGTCACTTGTATTTCTTCTTTCACTTCTCTGAAATGTTGTGAAAATGTCAGCTCAAGAGATAAATATTTTTCTCTCTCTCATCAGCTGTATCATAATGATTTTATAAATGTCTGAGAACTTTACAGTCAAGCAACTTTAATAGTCTATTCTCAGGAGAAAACATTGTGGTTGACAAAATAATATTTTATGGGAAAAGTAGATAGCTTGTGAGAAAGATGATTTGATTTTGTAATGTTTATTTACAAAGGCAAATAACAAGTCATCAATTTTTAGAATATGTTGGATATGGATTTGTATTAAAGATGACCAGAGTTCTGAATTTAATATATCTTAGCATCAACGTGTTTGCTATGCATGAGTGAAATATATGAGTATACACATAGTTTCACTGCTCTGTCTCAAAATCCCAACTGTATAGCTATTTGACAATTATGTACATTAAAAGGCAATATTGACATTAAAAAAGTTTAGCTACATAGTCAGGCTGAAATTTGGTTCCTATGGTAACATTTTTTGGGAGTAGTGGGCCCTATCAGTGGTGATTAGGTCAGAAAAAGAGAGAGAGAGAGAGAGAGAGAGAGAGAGAGAGAGAGAGAGAGAGAGAGAGAGAGAAACAACCTTCCTTTCTTCCAAGAGTGAGTGGGACTGGTATAGGACTGTGTTAATTACTAAGAGCACAGTCACCATTCTATTGGTTAGTTCAAGTCTCAGAGAATACCAGATTCAATGGGGATATTACATCATAGTGTGTAAATACTGGGACATATTGTTTACTCAGATCACTAGAGGAATAGTCTTCTATGTTGACATCTGTTGATTAATCCTGATGACATGATGAATCCTGATGATTAATCCTGGTGACATGGATTATCCCTGTATTCCTCTTGAGAAACACTTAAGCCTTCTTCAGTTAGTCATGCACTATTGGGTTCTGGTTAGATGGATTCAGTTAGGTTTAGTTCTTCGTGGTAGTAGTGTATGAGGTAAGATTAACTTCTCTTCCTCTTGGCCAACTATCCTTATTATGGTGAGAAAAGCAGACAGGATCATGTGGGTCTTTTGCTGCTTCTGCTGTTGTTCTTTTGCTTATATTTTTGTTTTGAGGTGAATTTTTGAAGAGAGACATGGGGCAAATATAAATGTGTATTTATAATTATAACATTCATTATAGGTGGAAAAAAGTATATGTTGCCACCAGGGGAGAGAAGATCGTGAAAATATTTCTGGAATAAGAAAAGTTCAAATGAATACTTAAAGAATGATGAGAGTAGAATCTAAAAATGGTTGGTGAAGTAAAAGATGCATTTTAACTGACCTTGAGATGGGTGAGAACATGGCATTGAGGACTGTGGGGTCACTGAGGAATCAAAAGTAGACAATGAGACTACAAAAGAAAGCCTGGTCAGAGAGGTGGAAAATGAGAGGCAGAGCCCTTGGAGCCTGATGGCATGAGAGGAATGTGTGAGTAAGCATTCCACCGACTGAAGTGCTGAGATTAAATGGATGTGATCATGAATGATGGCACTGTCAGCTTATAAAGATAAAGCTGGTCTCTATGTGGAAAAATCAATATGGGATTCTAAGAAAGAATGTAGAAAGGGCAATGAAGAGGTTATTCCAATCATCTAGGTGCTATAATAGTAGATAAGCAAGATAAGTAGATAAGCAAGCAGCTATTGGGGTATTAGGGACATAAGACAGTTGGTTTAGTAGGATGAAAAGAAGGAGAAAAAGATATCTCATGGGTTACTTATTTTCCAGACTATATGGCTACATGGAAAGGGTTTGTGTGTGTGTGTGTGTGTGTGTGTGTGTGTGTATGTGTGTGTGTGTGTGCGCGCGCGTGCACAGAGTGTGTGCATGTGCTGTATGTGTTTGTCTTTCTAGGTCTGTCTGTCTTTCTCAGTAGGCTAAACATGAGAACACCAAGACCCATCATATAGGGGAGACAATAGACTAAGGAGATGGAAACTTAGGACCAAACCTCTAGTAAATGAGCCTTTGGTCACCTGAGCTGGTAAATAGGTAAAAAGGACCAAAAAGTAGGAAAAACTTAACACAGTGTGATATTACATACATCAAAGACAAGAAAGGGTTTAAAGTAGTGATTCTAAAACTTCTAATGCTATGACCTTTTAATACAGTTCCTTACATTGTGGTGACCCCCAACCATGAAATTATTTCATTGCTCCTTCAAAACTGTACTGTATGAATCATAATGTAAATATCTCTTTTCTGGTGGTCTTAGGCTACCCCTATGAAAGTGTCATTTGATCCCCAAGTTGAGAACCACTGGCTTAAAGGATGAGGAACTCAATATCAGTGCTAAATGCTGGGAAAGAGTTAATTAAGAGAAGTGATAAAAGTTGTCATTATTGACAAGAGTCAAACTTTTCAAAAACTATGAAGGTGAGGCAAGCCATGCAGAAGTAGATTGAAGGGTGAGGAAAGTAAGATAGTGAAAAATGGTACTTCAAAGTTTAGCTGTGAAGGGGAGAGAAGTAAGAAATAATCATAAAGTGAAAGGAAATTCTGGCAGACAAGAAATAACTAAGTGTGGATAGAAGAGTCTGGGAGTTGCTGATGGGATTAACTTTGAGGGTTCTTTACCAATAACTGCCTCACCATTAAGCATGTAATTCAAAAGCGCTACTGTTTATAATATTGAATTTTAAAATTACTTTCCTATGTTCTTATTTTCTAAACAGAAACAGTACAGGTAATAATGTGTGCACCTGTCAAAAAAATCTGTATATAAGTTAAGAAATGAGGTTGACATAGTCTCATGGATCTGCCAGAAGACATGTGACTCCTGGAGAGGAAACCCTGGGTGTATTGTTCAGGATGTTATAGGCAATGTGGGCTTCCTGTCGGTTGACTTAGCCCCCAAGTTCACTGAGATATGGAGCATCCACTTTGGGTGCTATACATGGAGTGGGTTTGTATCATAGCTGGGAAACTCTAAGATTAGGAAACCTATATCATTTTATAATAGATTCAAAGAACCCAAATGATTCCTGCCCTGGAAGGAGACTTACCTTTAGTGTACTAGAAAATAATTAAACCTTTATTTTGTTCCATAGGAAAAGACCACCCCTCTCCATCTTTAATGGCTATTTGCTACACAGGTGACCTTAAAATATAGTTCTGGGCCTAAATGATTCAGTCTGTATGAAGAGGGGCAGAGAAACGTGGCTCATGGGGTGTTGTTTCCTGATGGCAATGCTGGTTAGAATCGCCTGTGTGCTGGAATTAAGTTCCCTTCTCTTTTTCAGTCCCAGTGCTCATCAGAAGATGCCATGTTATGACATCTAGCTGTCATAACAAAATGCCACACACCACATGGTTTACACAAGAGATTTTGTTCTGTATAGTTTTGGAAGCTCTAAGTTGAAGGACAAGGTGTTAGAAAGATTGGCTTCTTTAACTTTTTTTTTTTAAATTGGCAAAATGACTTCCTTTTGGCATTTCCATACTTTGATCTCAATACCTTTCATGGTCATCCTCTCTTGTCCACCGTACTCCTTCACTTTGGCTTCCCATTCCCAACCAGCCATCTTTCTATTTTCAGTTCTTTTTAAAATACAGACTTTGCATATGAAAAAGGTGATGTTTTCCTTCTGAGTCTGATCTCCAGTTCCATCAGTTTTCTTGCAAACAACATGACTTACATTTTTATGGTTGAATAATGTTCCCCAATGCATTCATGCCGCATTTTCCTTATCCACTCATTTGTTGATAGACAACAGGCTGAGTCCTCAAATGCCTAATGTGAATAATGCCAGGAGAACATGGCTGTGCTGTGTCTCTATTGGATGCTGATTGTGATTCCTTTGGAATATACCCAGGAGCCCTGAGGTCTCTCTTCCTCGCTTCCCAACAGTGGCCTTCTCACTCTGTCCTCAGATGGCTTTTCCTATGTGGACTCATCCTCCCTAAAGGCTCCTCTCCCAAGACAATCATTTGAGGAATCACAAGCTAGCCCTTAAGAGATTCTCAGTGTTATTTGTTACTCACTCTGTCTACTACATGAATGAGAAAATGGAGGCTTAAAAACAGCCAGGGGCTTTTAGGAGAGCTATAAAATGCTGCGGTGGGATTCAAGCAGAGCTTGTTTCCTCGTTTTAACCTTCTAGATAGTTGTGTTGATATATTTTCTGTATCCAAGGAGAGCATGATTTCTTAGCTTTTAGGTAGAAGTCACTGGACTTTATAGAACACTGTGTCATGGGCCATAGTTTATCGGCCAGATTTCTTTTCCTCTGTTCCTCCCTCTCCTCCCTTCATCCTCTTCTTGCTAACATTTACACTTGTGTTGAGCACAGTCACTGAGTGCTATTCTGGCAGCGAGTGGTTTAAGTGCTAAGAGTCCGTCGATAACAAAACGAAGTCCAGACCTCATGGAACTGACAGTCTAGGTTTTATGTGAAAGACTTCTCCTTATCCCTTTTTCCACTCTCCAGTTGTTTTATACTTTGAACTGAAGGGGAAAAAGAACCAACATTTGTCAAATACTACCCATAGGTATTAAACATGTTTATTTACGTTATCTTATTTAGTGACTGATGGCCTACAGATGCAGAATGCAATTTTTTATTTATATAAATAACATTTATTACCATAAATATATTATTATATTTAAAATTTTCAGTTATGATGATGCAGATCCATTTTGTCTTTGTGATTGACTGGGGAAACTGAGGATTCAAGTGACCAGGGGCACTGCTGTGCTAACAGAGGCCGTGTGAGCATGTGTCTCTGTGTTGAAGATCGGCAAAGTTGGAATTAAATTAGCTTAATGTTAGAAACCTAGGTATCCATGTGTGTTTGTGTGTGTGTGTGTGTGTGTCTGTGTGTGTGTGTGTGTGTGTGTGTGTGTGTATGCATACACATGCAAGCCTATGTGTATGAAGTAATAAAGATGCCCAAGTGAAGAAGGGGGACTTGGGACTGAAAAGTGCCAGATGGCTTTAGTGACAGGAATCTGGGGGAAATCAAAACAGAAATTAAAACAGTAGCACCAGAACCACATTCATGTCTTAGGTGGCCGTCAGGCTTCTTCCTTCTGCTTCCTGCCTTCGTTAGCTTCTGGTATCTGTGGATTTTTGCTTATGTATGTGGTTTCCCTTGGAGTATCAGGAAGGAGGTTTTCAGGGGAAGGGATATATATATATATATATATATATATATATATATATATATATATATATATATATATTATATATACACACACACACACACACATACACACACACATTGCAGTTGAGTAACTGATCATAACATAACAGTGCTAAACTTACAATGGACTTGAGGCCCGCTACGTTAATGCTCATGATATTTTCGTGGTAGATTTCCTTCAGCCGGGTCTTGCTGCCAGGTTTTCTGGGGCGTCGTATTTTATTTACTCGAGCGGCTGTGGTTGGTGGGTCGGCTTCGCTGTCGCTGCAGTATTTTAGCTCCAGTCTGTCTGAGGCTGACGTTTTGTTTTTATGCTCTACAGCTGGGGCCTGGTAGGTTTGCTTTAGCTGTTACCAGAGATGACATGTATGTAAAGAAAGCAACCTTAAGCACAATTTAAAGTCACCATTTTTAAAAAAATCATTCCAACATAAAATGAAACAACAGCTAACTCATAGTTTGGTACTTTCCAAGAAATACCCACTTGGTTTGATATCATCACAGAAGGTTTTTCGAAGTTTGTATTTTAATGATAGGCAAAATGGGTGGGGTTTAGGCTATTTTTGCCTTTATGCATTTAATTAGATTTTTCAGAATTACTGACTTTTTTTTTCTAGCTAAGTGCACTTTCCACAACCATATACTAGTTGTTTAAAATTGCTGGTTCTTATGCTCCAAGGGATGCTTGGCCAATTGCAGTGTTGAACATAATCTCACTCACATGTATGGCCTCACCCAAGACTCAGTGTCATAAACACTTGGTCAGTGTTTTGCCAGCAAGCAACATTGACTGCACTGTTTTATTTGGTTGTAGTTTCAAAGCAAAAATTAAGCCACTTTATTAAAATTAAGCTACTTATGGTCCCTCACATCTACAGTTCAGCAGGCAAGAGACTGAAGCCTGAGAACTTCTGCAAATGGGAGACCAGTCTGGTCTACATAGTGAATGCTAGGCTAGTCTGAGCTACTGTGTGAAGTCAGTTACAAAACAAAACAAATCTACAAAATAAAACAAAGCAAAACACCAATAAGCCAACAATGCAGTTGCAGAGAGCAAGAACTCCAAGGCTTAACTTAACTACTGACCTTGTTCCCATGTGACAGGCAAGTTGTTTAAATCCCTCTGTGCCTCTGACTTTCCATCTGTAAAGGAGAAGTGATAGGACTTTCATTATGTTTAATGTAACATAGGCACTGGATGGTAGTCACTACATTAATTACACAGAAGGCAGCTTTTAGTAGGTATTGGAGAGAGTTCTACAGTGAGGAGCTGGGCTCTCAGCACTGCTGGCCTATCAGTTCAGTTTTCCTAGTGTGCCCGATTTCTTCAGCATACTGTCTTTCAGAGAGAGAGAGAGAGAGAGAGTGTGAGCAAACGAGCTCACGGGAATGACTAGCATAAAAGCCAGAAGCTCCATTTATAAAACTGATAGAAAAACATTTGAAATAATTACAGAAGTGATTTTTTTCTTGCAATCATTCTACCTACAGTTTTGTTTTCTTTTCTCCCCCCCCGTGTGTGTGTGTGTGTGTGTGTGTGTGTGTGTGTGTGTGTGTGTGTGTGTGTGTGTCCATGTCCGTGTCCATGGCACATGCATGTACACGCCTTTGGAAGACACCGAGTATCTTCTTCTATTGTTTTTACCTTCCTGCCCTGACACAGGACTGGCTGTTCAGTGAATTCCCAGAATCCACTTGTCTCTGCCTTCTACTTCTGGGCTTACAGGTACACATCTCTTCACATAGGTCCTGGGGATTTGAACTCAGGTCTTTCTGTTCGAAGAACATGCACTTCTACCCACTGAGCCATCTCCCCAGGCCCACTGTTAGCTTTCCCTAGAGATCTCAGTCGGCATGTGTCAGAAAAGGGCAACTTCAGTAGATCATGGGGACAGAAGTGTGTGAGAGAGAGAGAAGGAAAGAAAGAATATGAATATCCCAAAGCCCTGTTATAAATGTTAAGAACATCCATCCATTCATTAAAGCCCCGGTTCTCAGAGGGTTGAGCTTCATTGGATTTCTTAGTGTCTCTAGAAGAATTTGGGCAGAACTTGCTGCTTCCTCCTCCCACTCATCCTAAGTATGGCCAGAAATCCTCCTCAAAAAGTAGGCAGTCCTAGTGGCTTGTCTGGGGACCAGAGTGAGCAGTTGTAACTTACAGAACTGCCTGGTAAATCTCAGTTCTCCCTGAGATCTCTTAGAATGTTCCCTCAGGCAGGACTTGATACTGCAAGGAGAAGTGAGGTAGAGGCCCAGAAAAGGCCCACCTTCGTCCATCCCCACCAAGACCATAAGTATGTGAAGGAAACCATCTTGGACTTCCAGATCTGTCCACCACCAGGTGACTGTGAGTCAGTCAGAACAAAGCTTTCAGCCCAGTGCTTGACAGTCTGACTCACAGGCCATGCTCACACCAAGCCATTAGTTTTTGGATGCCTTGCTGTACTAGGAATAGGAACCATGTCTTAAATCCATGTGAGATGCTAGAAGCAGATAGAGCAGAGGGAAACCCACAACCTGCTTTTCCAGGGAAAAAACTGCACAAACAAAACATAAAAACCCATACCTTTTATTTTATACTTATGTAATTCCTGCCTTCAAAAGACCTAAGAGGGACCCCATTCCTCTCCCTTATTCACCAGTGGTGGACATTAGCTTAGACAAATGAGGGCTGAGAAGTGAACGTCAATATTGTCTTGATTGGTGTTCCTAGGCTTATACTTGTGGCAGCCATCTGCTCTCTTAGTTACCACCCAGAGAGGGGATGGGGGAAGGAAGGGAAATCTTAGTTTCTCTTGGAAAGCTCTTGTATAACAGAAGAATGTGGGGTTTGTCTGAATAAAAAAAATAAGTTGAGGTGATGAAATTGGCATTTTGTAACTAGGAAATCCTGAGATAAGTATTAGCTTTAGTAACAAAAATGAAGTGTTTTATTTTTTTTAGTACAAGCGAGCTCACAGTTTATGAAATGAATCCCCATCATATTAAATATGCGAAACACAGCCAATAAGCCAACTAGAATATGCTCATTACCTTATTAGCACATCTCTTCTGGATACATTTATTTTTTTCCCACTAGGTATAGATTCCTTTGCTGTGATCATAACCCATGTGTCTGATTGAGTATGCTAGGAAACTAGGAATTCATCAGCAAATTATTTGGCTATTGTGAAGCCTTGCGCGGGTCTCGTTGACTTGACACAAACTTGCCTCCCGTGGGTAGAGGGACTCTCAGTTGAGGAAGTGACTCTATCAGATTAGCCTGTAGTCATGTCTGAGGGGCATTTTATTGGTTAATTCTTGGTGGTGAGATCTTAACCCACTGTGGGCAGTGCCACCCCTGGGCAGGTGGTCCTGGGTTGTGTAAGAGAGTAGGATGAGTAAACTATAGAGACTCAACCAGTGCTTCAGTTTTTTTACCTCCAGGTTTACCTATCTTGACTTCCTTCCCTGACTTCTCTCAGGGGATGGACTGTTATCTGGATATGTAAGATGAAAGAAACCCTTTCCTCTCCAGGTTGCTTCTGGAGATTGTGTTTATCATAGCAACAGTAAAAGCCAAGTTGGATACACCTAAACAGAGGCGCATATGTCAGCAAAGCTATGTGGAAGCTCCCTCTGAGGGCTGTAAATCTTGTGCTATCTCTGCTGCGTTATATGCATACTGAGTGAGCTACTTCAGGTCTGCCTCCTTGATTATCTCTTTAGTCCTTCTAACATGACTATTCAACCATAATGCTGGGTTTCATCAGTAGATCTGTTTCCATTGTTCATTGAACTTGCCTGTGCTTGCTCTTTGTAAGCTAAGGACCTCAAAGGCTCTCTTCAGATATGAGATTTTATTATTATGTTTTAATTTTGTTAGCTTAACTCATAGTGCTTCACAGTTGCCTCCAGGTACTGCCCGAGAGCAACACCCACTTATTCCCATCAATCAGGTGCCATGCCAGAAGCACCGGACAATAAAACTCCAGTATACAAGGAAAGGGGGTATTGACATATTTCCCTTCAGGAAATGAAAGGAATTCCCAAATTCATGGAATTGATGATATTTAATGTAACATTCTGGAGTAGTACTTCTCAGGGTTGGATGTACAATAGAATTACCTGAGGAAGAATTAAAAACAAACACATCTAGGCCTCACTAGAACTACAAATTGGTAAGGTTGAGTGTGGAATGCAGGCTTCAAAAAGTAGTTTCCAAAAGTCCTCAGGTGACTCCCACATGTAAGGAAAATTGAAAAGCTCTGTTGTATAGTGAGGGAGAACAGGATAGGATTGAATTAAAGATAGCTTGAAAGAACACTACACAAAGAGAGTCCTGTGCTCTAGGACCAACTGTAGACTTATGAGCAAAGTAGCCAATGATATTTGGCTAGGGTTCTTCCCTCAATCCCCAGTCCTATACCTCTCCCATATACTCCTGTCCTGTTAACACCCATATCTCTTTGATAAGGACTGCTGGAAGTATCCCATTTTGACAAGCTTGGAGACCTGGAATCTTTCACATCACAGCCTCACAAAATTCATTTTTTTTTCAAAAGAAAAATATGTGTGTGAGTGTTTTGCATTCAGGTATGTCTTGTGCACCATGTGTATGCAATGTCTGCAGAGGCCAGAAGAGGGCATCAGTTGTCTCTAGGATTGGAGTTACTGGAATGTGGCTGCGAGCCACAATGTGGGTTTTTGGAATTGAACCAGGTTCTATGGAAGAGCAGCCAGTACTCTTAACTGCTAAGCCATCTCCCTAGCACCCACCCTGATGCACATTGCTTAAGTAATGACCCAGGATAAAGGGATGTGAATTATTTGGCTTGCTCTCCCCTGATCAGGATAATTCTGAAGTGCAAGCTGTAGTAGTGTTTTCCAATGGAACTAATGTGCAAACCTTTCCATAACATCAAGGGCAAGGTAAGCTTGTGCCTGAATGTGAGTCTTCACACTCTTCCTTCCAAGAGAATCGATTATTTCTAAGAAATGTCAGCTGAAATAAACACTGCACTGTGATATAGCTGTAAGAACTTCAGTTCATCATGAACGTGACACAGAAACCACAGGGTTCTGTGAAGCACACCTTGATAGAAAGAACTGATAGTATCTCTCAGCTTCCCCCAGCAGTGAGCAGGAGTCCCCTACTGTGGGCACCTCTTTACTCTGGAGCTTGCCCTGGACAACTATTTTCTCCTGCTTCTTGCTCCCTGATTTTTTTCTGGGAGCTCTTGGTTACAATCACCTTCACCAATGTCTTTGACTTAGATTCTGCTTCTAGAGACTCTAATAAAACAGGCATTGAGGAGTTTGTTGGAGCATAAAAGCTGTACTATAGAAAGACTATTCTAACTAACCTGAAGAATGAGAATAGAAAAATGAGTAAGTGCAAGCAGAAGAGATTGAAGACAGTCACAATATACTCTTAGACAGCAAGCTTAGGACTTGGCCTCTGCCAAGCCTTATATGTGTGTATATATATACACTCTATTTTATTTCTTTTAAAATCAGTACATATTGCAAAAAGTAAGGAGTGTCATCACCACACTTCCATACAGGCAAATGTTCTTTGATCGTTTTCTCCTTCCTCTTTCCTCAATTCCGCATCTACATTCCTAGCAGTTCCCTTTCAGTTCCCCTTCTGTTCCCCACTGGCTTCTGCACAGGAGAAAAAGCACATGCTACCTGCTTTGTGGGGCTATTTCCTTTCAATTTACACTGAGGTTCCTACTCACGTTTAAAAAAAAAAAAAACAAAAACCCTTTTCACCATTTCCAGCCTCTGCTTTAGTTTAGACCTCCATTATTTCTGAGAGGTTTAGGGCAACTGGTCTACATTTCATGAGAGAAATCAGAACCACTCTATCACTTCAGTAGAGACCTAGGAATGGCAGATTTCTTCTAATTTATGCACTAAGGCTTCCTCTGTGAAGTTCCTTTAGGTATTAAAGCACACAGACTGATTCTGAATTACATCATAAAGACACCTAGGCATATCCCAAATATTATACGAAAAATAAGTTAATTAAGGCTCTTGGACACACAGTTTTCTCCCTCTGCAAATGAGGAGGATGAATGAAATGACTCCTAAGGTCCCTTCCCATGCTAACATTTAGTGTTCAACAATGGCCAAAAGATTACATCAACTAAAGAACACAGAACAGATCATTCCAGTGGCAATCATCACTTCTCAAAACAAATTGACAAAAACCATCATCCCATTTTCAATGACCAAATCTCTGGGAAGCTAACCTTTGCCTATCTTTCATAATGATATGTTTACTGCTTTAACTTTGCTTTGGAAATGGGGAACCATATAATTGGGTTGATAAGGTCAGCATGCCAGAGCCTTGGAGAGAGATTGGATGGTATTTGTGACTGTGTATATTTGCCTAGACATGCTTTTTGTCATGTTTATTGTACTTTAATGATTAGCTAGAAACAATAAGCCTGCTGTGTATGCTATTTTATTAATGCACTGTCGTTTGTGGGGTTTTCTAAGGTAATTTGAAAATAAGAGAAAATATAATTATTTGAGGATGCTTTGGGAAGAGGTGGATGTATTTATACAATTAAATAGTAATGTAATAACCCTGCACTCTCAAGACAGAGTTCACCACTATCCGCAGTTTTTACAGAGGATGTGTAAGGCTGAATGAGATGGGTTTTATTTTCCTTAGTTTTAAAGGAACCTGTAAATCAGCAGTTGTGATTTTATTGATCAAGAAAGGCGATTTAACAGTGTGTTAAATCTTCCGCTTATTACTTTATCTCCTCTTGTCCCCAGACAACCCTTAAATACTGAAGTGTTTTGTAGACTCTCTGTCGTACGACTTACCTAGGCAGAAATCCAGACTTCATGGTGGTATTCCTCAGACACTCCACTGAAATCAAGCTAAGTTCCATTCCCTTTAGTTTGCTGGCTTTGAGTTGTGAAAAATGACTTTGAAATGATAAGACGTGGTAATGAGCATAGATCTTAAGGGTACAGCACTGTATTTTTTACCTGTGTGCATTTGCAGAACCACCATCTAGACTAAGGTATAAAATGAAGTTTAGAACTAGCCTTCCTTTATTGTCTCTTCCTAGTCCAGTCCCTCCATTTGGAGGGAACCATGACTCTGACTTCTACTACCATAGCTTGATTTTTGCCTGTTCTTTCACTTTATGGAAATGAATGTGTGTGCATTGTGTCTGGATTCTTGGGTTGAACTGTATGTTACTGGGTTTGTGAGGCTTGCTCTATTCTTACACATATGCACACACACTCACAAATATGTAAGCACAGATTTCAAATATATATATATATATATATATATATAAAAATTTCACATACATATAGATATATATGAATGACTATGGTTAGAATATTCCATTAAACGGACTATTATTCTGTTTATCATGTGTATTTGATTTATTTTCATTTTTCTGTTACTATGAATTGCTGTGATTTTTGAGACACACATTTAGTCATTTTGTTTTTAGTTGTTGTAGCTAGAATTATGATTGCTGGCTCATACTTCAGCTTCAGTAAATGCTGGCAAAGGGTTTCAAAGTGGTAGTGTTAATTTTTACTCCCACCAGCCATGAAAGAGAGCCCCAGTGTTTCAGCATTTGTTCTGATATATGATATTGTTAATGTTTTCAATTTTAGTTGCTCTGATGAGTGTGTGTTAGTATCTCATTATAGTTTTTATTTTTGTTCCTTTGAAGAACAATAATGTTAAATATGAAAACTTATTTTATGAAGTATGATTCAATTATTTTAATTATCTTTTGCTATTTATTTCCTTTGTACATTCTGATATATATGTGAAAAATATAGCAAATTTATATTCTTATTATCTGTTACTTGGGTTTCCTTTATTTATTAATAGTTTCTTTTTTCCTTTTGTGGTGTTGACGTTTAAGTGAGAGGCGCACACATGCCAGGCAAGTGCTCTTCTTGTGATTCTAAATATACCCTACCCATAGTTCCTAATGATTTCCCTCCTTCCTTCACCCTTTCGTTCCTTCTTTCATTTATTCAGTATTGAAGTAATTGTTTCATTTGAAGAACAGAAGCTATTACTTTTGATAAAACAACTTATCATTATTTCTCTCTGTAGCTGAGCCGAAAATGGAAATGAACTAAAATGTATTGTCCAAATCTTCCCCTGGAATTTCCATGCCTTTAACAGACAACAGTGGAGTTCTAAACTAGTTATAGGAGGCAGATTATTCCATACAGATGGAAGGCTGGAGACAGATTGTTGGTGCTTTTCATTTGGCCACCATTTCTTAGGATCCACTTTCTCTTAGGCTTCTTGTTAATGCTGATACACATCTGTACTTTCCTGAGAAATACACTGGACTTTGTGAAGGCATAGGCACTCTCTCTTTTCAATTATTAAGTATGTGAATTATGAATTTATTTAATCCTTGGAGACTTCTTAATCGTTCAGGATCTGATTTATTAACTGTCTATTAGTTCCAATGACAGGATCCTGTTACCCCAAGCAAGAAAGATTCCTACAAGAAAGGTAGATTCTAGACTCAGAGGAAGAACCATGATCCCTGATGCTGATGTGACCTGAGGGTGCAAATAGTGCTGTGCATATGTCACCTGAGTGTGTAAACTCCATTGTGCATGTGTGACCTTAGGGTTCCATCACGCTCACATCCACTTTTCTCTCCGTGTTACTTCCATCAGCATCAACTACAGATGCGTTTATGAGGCAAGAAAACACTAAAGCTGGCAAGTGTCAGCACTCCTGTTGATATTCAGTACTCTCTCAAGCATCTCGAAGGGGAAGAAAGAGCCTTTTTGTCCCGTTCACTTCAGTATGTAATAATCCTACTGATGGATTCAGGGCTGTCTTGAGTCATCTGTCAACCTCTGTGAACAAAAGGGAGAGGAAAAATCACTATCATTAGGCTCAGAATGAAATGAAGAGAAAGTTCCCCCCATCCCCAATAGAATAAGTAGGTATGCTATTGCGAGAAAAAGTAAACATAAGCACCAGGCAGGCAGAAATAATAGATGTTCACTATAGAGAGGATAAAAGGTGTCACGTAACTGTGCTATCCACTGAAAGTCAGAGAATGATTTTAAAGTACCTGGTAGAGAGTAGAGGCACAATGATATTTGTTGAATTTGAGCTGCTTTTTGCCTCCTGCTTTTGAAATTGGAAGCCTAAGGAGGATTATGGAAGGTCTAAGGATTGTAAAATGTAGTATCAAACTTTTGTGGGTTTTCAAGGTCAAAATGACTCTATATATTGGAACCAAACTCTGCAATAGTACTCTTTTACTAGATCCAGGGACATACTCCTGATGCGAAGGCATAGGACCCCAAGTCTTCCACGTCATCACCCCTAAAAGGGTTGTATTTAAGGTTCAGTAAATGATGACAAAACTCAAATTTCAGCTCTTCTCA
This sequence comes from Peromyscus californicus insignis, assembly GCF_007827085.1. Classification (NCBI taxonomy): domain Eukaryota; kingdom Metazoa; phylum Chordata; class Mammalia; order Rodentia; family Cricetidae; genus Peromyscus; species Peromyscus californicus. The sequence goes on from NW_026294480.1 coordinate 38,499,332, forward strand.
TTGCTAGAGATTTTTCCAATAAGAGAATAGAATGCTTTATGGTTATAACAATGACACTAAAATAATTGCTAAGTATGACTAATAAGCAACACGAATCATTGCCCTTGGAGTGTTAACTCTGGAGGAATAAGCATTTTACAGGGAATCTGTTTTCTCTTCAGTTCTTATTTCTAGCTGTTGTACTAGATAGTCTTATGTCAACTTGACACAAGCTAGAGTTATCAGAGGAGGGAGCCTCAATAGAGAAAATGTCTACATAAGATCCAGCTGTATGCAAGCATGCACAGCATTTTCTTAATTACCAGTTGATATGCAAGGGCTCAGCCCATTGTGGGTGATTCCATATCTGGGTTAGTGGTCCTGAGTTCTGTAAGAAATCAGGTGGGGCAAGTCATGAGGAGCAAGCCAATAAGCAGCACTCCTCCATGGCCTCTGCATCAGCTCCTGCCTCCAGGACCCTTCCCTGCTTGAATTCTTGCCCTGACTTCCTTTGGTGATGAACTATGATGTGGAAATATAAGCTAAATAAACCCTCTCCTCACGAAGTTGCTTTTGGTGTCGTGATGTTTCATCACAGCAATGGTAACCATGAGTAAGACACTAGTCATATAAATTTATCTTGCCATCTTACTGAGACACGTCTTTCCCCCAGGCTTGGTATTACATGCAATAAATAGTTGTATTATACTGAAAATATATATTGTATTTTCAATTATTAAATTATGTGAATTGTGATGTTTACTTAATCCATTAAAACTTCTTGGTCACTCAGAATGTGGTCTATTAATTAAAATTTGCTAATTGCAAGTTATAGAAATCTAAGCTTTCCCAAATAACAAAGAGTATGGAATATGAGTAGATTATCGTAGATCTGAGATATCTTTGTTTCACTCAGGCTTTGGCGTCAGAATCACCTAGGAAGATGGTTAAGGAGCAAGCTTACTAGGCACAAGCACCCAGTGTTTGTGACCCCATAGGGAAAGGTTGGATTCTCCTACTGGTATTTTAACAAATTCTTAAAGACCCTGCTTTGAGTTGGGCGAAGAGCATACTTAAAGAACTGGATAAAAGAAAAATTCATTAAAACTTGAGTATAAAGTGATTTGGGGGGTATCATATTTGAACTGACTAGCATTATTTACAATTTAAACATACTTCGCTTTCCTCTCAAATAGAATCTTTGCTGCAAAACAATATTATTTACTTCTCAGTTCACTTTCGTAATTAAAATTTGTTGAGAGGTGGGTTGATGTATATATTGAATTAATTTCTTGGAAGTCATACAATTTGTAGAAGGAAAGTATAAATAACAGTTTCCACTCGCTTTGTTCTTTTCTGTTCATCAGAAGCAATCTTCCCCTTTGCTCTGAGGCTCCCCAGATGGTCAACCTAACAGGATTTTTTGTTTTGCTTGTTTGTTTTTCTTTCCTTTGTGTATTCTTATTGTGCACATACCAGGCATCAGATGCCCCGACACAGCACTTCCAACTGAGATGAAAAGAGCTCATGCTGAATGCTGCCATTTCTAGCCCTGCTCACCAGATGAGTCAGACACTCCTGCAAAGGGCTGAATCACAGGACTCTCCTTCCTTTGGTCACGACCAAGGCATCGCAGTCACCCTACCACAGGAATTAAAATCTGGGGGCAAGAATGCTTTCATTTGTAAAAATGTCAGGTCAATATTGACATATAATAAATCATGCTGAGAATTACATGGGGGAAGGGAAGAAGGCAGATCCTTCAGTGAAAACTGTACCAAATGATAGCTTTGTGCACTTGGGCATCTCGGAGGGAGCATGGCTTTCTACACTGAAGTCTTTGGGGTTTGCATGCCTTCTGTTAATTCCAACTTGTTTTGGAATGACCTCTCCCCGCTTCTCTCTTCCTCTCTCCACTTGCCCTCTGTATTAGCATCACTGTCAATAGGAAAGGTGGCCAGTCAGCCCAGTTTGCTAGTCTCTGACGGCTGCACTTCAGGAGGATTACATGTTGGGAATGTATTACTTGAAAGAAACAATCAATATATTGACACTTCAAAATGAAATTTTAATTTATAATAGTTAAATGGGCCCTAAAACTGTATGTTCAGTGATATCTTCCATCTACAAGTAATGCTTGGGAAATGTATAGATTAGCTACCCTCTCAATCATTCTGAAGTCTCCCAAACACAAACAGGATTATGTTCTGAAGTCACATTAATTTCAGAGTTAAAAGTAGTATGTGAGTTCAGAGCAGTGACTTTTTAATACCAACTCCCTGGGGCCGAAGCTGGGTGATTATGAGTTCTAGGTGTGTGGGGGCAGTTTAGAGAGAACTCCCTCACAGAAAAGGTCTGTCCTCAACTTTGGGTGCTATTAATTAAAGAAATGTTCATAAAAGTTTCCAGGACTTATTTTCACTAAGCGTATGGAGTGCTAGTAAATATTGTACCATCTAGGTGGGTGTTAGCATCTCTGAGTAGTTAGTCCAAAAACTAGATTAAAAATGGCTATATAAGTGGGTTTGTGGGAAGAGAACAGGTTTATACAATAAATATTATTTTAATGTTTCTTCTTGTTGCTGATGTTGTTTTTAATTTTTTGAGACATTATCTCATGTAGCCTAATGTGGCTTCAAGCTGTCAGTGTTTTTTTTAAATCAATCTTCTCTATTTTCCATATATATTATTTATACTATATATGTAATATACAGGCATTCAGTGTGGAAGCATTTCATATATACTTACTTTTCAAGAGTTCTAAAGGAGTCATTTCTTCTTTGGGATACTTTAGATACCTTCCAGTGCAGTATGTGTGCTGTCTCCAGCCCCTTTCTAGGTCCTGTTTACTTGGTCCCTTCTCTTCAAAGTGGAAGTTGATTGTCTCACATCTTTTCTTCCCCCTGAGTCAGGGTCATGACATACTGCTGCTGCCTCCTCTAGGGAAGAGAAGTGGCATCTTGGAGGCACCGCAGAAAAACAAGTGCAGACACATCCACAACTCAGGAGCACAGCATTTGGGACTTGTATAGATGGAGAGGGTGGCCCCTTTAGATGGATGGGGAATTGATTTTTGGATGGGGAAGGATCAGAAAAATACCTGTCAGGCCTGGCTGTTCCTGCTGAGACTTTCTGTGTTCCCCAGTCCCACACCACTGGCCAGTGCAGGCCACTTGCTGTGACCTGGTCTCTCTTCTGTGATGAGCACCATCCATGTGACAGAGATGAATCGACACAAAATAGTACCAGTGAAACTACTCTTGTTTTGTGAGGAGGTCATCTGCCTCAATGACATTTTAGCCCCATGAAGCTGTTCTGTTCTAGCTTGTTTGAGGGGGGAAAAAAGAAGATAATATTTAAAAAATTCCTTGCTTTTGCAAAATCAGTGAGGTTTGAAATGTATTTCAAAATTGTTAATTTGATTTTTCAGGTAGCTGAGGTTAAAAGCATTTTAATTTTTTAAAGATATGTGTTAATTTTTGCCGGGAAGGCAAAGTGTTTCTTTTTCACTCCAAGATATTTCTTATTCAGTTGTTGGGAAAGCCTTTACTTGGAATGTGCAAGTCTTGGGGCTGGAGAGATGGCTCAACTGTTAAAGAGTGCTACCTGCTCTTCCAGAGGTCCTGGAAGTTGGATTCCCAGCACCCATATAGTGACTCACAACCCTCTGTAACTCCAGTCCCAGAGCACCCGATACCCTCTACTGCACAGGGTGCACAAACGCACATTCAGGCAGACACTCATACATGTAAAATAAAAGTACTCTCAAAAATATTTTTAAAAAGGAATTTACAAATCTTATGCTAAAGAACAATTCTAGAAAATTCAAATGGTTTCCCTAACTAGTTGTTAGGGATCTAGTTTGTTCTCACAGTTTTAGCAAGCAGATGTTTTGCTAAGCACTTCACAAATTTAAACTTGTTTTTATAATTTTTTATGAAGTTTTTTTTATACACAAGCATAATGTATACTAAATACTTATCTCCTTTAAGATAAAAATCACAAATTTGAGTGTTCGTGTATTTGTTTCTTGGTTCTCATTTTCTCTGCTAGCCCTGATCGATATCTTAAAATCTCACAAAGCAACCAAAAAACACGTAACAAGTGCAATTTTCCTGAGATTGTTTTTGTGTTGTTTGAGTTAACATAAGATTGAGTATCCTCGGGATGTAGTTAAGGAAAATGGCAGAATCATTTTCCCCCAGAGGTAAAGAGCACTATGACATCTGTGAATTCCAAGCTATTATGTACCAGCACGGATTGAGCTTGCAGTTCACATCCAGGGGGAATCTTTGAGCCACTCTGAATTTTCCCTTGTGTTCAGCATATTTTACCTCATAGCTGCAGAAGAAGCAAAGTAATTACTTACAAATCAGTAATTTACTTGCCTAGCAAGGCTTCTGATCACGTTATGGTAGTTCTTATTAAATTTTCCACTAACATAATTATTGCAGGGAATTTCACCACATAAAGCAAACACTTCATTTGGCTCAAGATAATTAAAAAACACAACTAGTTTACACCTGCTTCATGATCTCCGTCCTCCTACCCCAGTGCTCCAGTCTGCCACAGTGAGTTGCAAGAATAGCCACCCAAAATGTATCTCAGCAGAAAGATGCTATGTCCAAACACAGGAAAGAAACTCCACACTGGGAATAGTGCCATGAGATAATGGTGACATTTCACCATCCTATGACATTCCCAGTTCCTCTTCTGCATGATTTAGTGCTATACAATAGCAGACAGTTTGCTGGGCTGAATGATTGCCAAGTTTTAGCTTTTCTCTTTTTATTTCTTAGACGAATGCCAGGATTGCCAACAGGAAGCTTTTTCCAAAAGCCCCCATCACTGCCCAGAGTGAAAACAATGACACAGTGGTGTTCTCAGTGTTTCAACAGTATGACGTGCTTGTCTCTGGGACACGGGAAGCTACATGTCCTTAGGAATTTCCTGATTAGTTGGTTGACGTGTAAAGGTTCTAGTGCTCAGTAAGAACAATGCAGGCGGCCACATCACCAACACTAAAGACAATACCTTCCTTGGGGGGAAGCAGGCTTTCCTTCAGTGTGTCCTTGGCCACGCCATCTGACTCTGTACTGATACTTTTGGCATGAACTTCTCTACCAGGTAATTATTGAAACCAGGACTCTGGCCAGCTGTGCATTAAGTCAGAGAATGGGGAAGGTGAGGATTACAGAAATACATTGTTTTAGTTTATGAGCATTGAGGCATTGCCTTTTTCTTTACATTTCCAAGCTCACGATTAGAGGCCCAGTCCTCACAAGGTGGGCTTCCCGCAGATGCCATCTGGCTTTGCTGGCACCCCTTGCCCTTGTTGGCAGTGCCTACATGGGGGAAGTGCCCTTGATAGTGGCTTTCCAAGGCTAGCAACCCCCTCGTGAGTCTGTAGACTGCACTTTGATCATCAATGATTGTTCACGATGCATTTCTATAGTTTACATTATTGTTCTTTCATTGTTGTTGTGTGTAGGGTTTCGTGAGAGGAGAGTCCTAAGGCTGGTGCTGGAGGGAGTTATGAAAAATACAATAGAGGTTTAATGTCAAGTTGGAATTGGTTGCTACTTTCTGACTTTTCCATAGCATATGTGCCCTTGAAAGGCAGGCTTCTGCTCCACAAAGGGGTTATATGCCCAGTTTGCCACAGCTGTGTGTGAGAGTTAATTGTAATAGTTAACTGGATTGAATTCAATACCCAAAAGGGGATCAGTGAGGTGTATCTTTGTGTGTGCGCCTACAAGGATGTTTATAGAGAGGATTAAACTGAGGGAGTAAGGACCAGTCCTGAATGTGGGTAGTACCATCCCATGGGCTGGGGATCCATACTGAATAAAAAGGGGAAAAGGAGAATGTCACTAGTATTCACTCTATTTCCTGACTGAGGACACAATGTGATGGTTACCTTCTACTCAAGTTGCTGCCGTGCCCTCAAACTTAAACTGTCATCCAAAATCAGTACTTCCTCTTTCAAGTTATTTCCTGTCAGTCTTTTCTCCATAACATTGAAAAAGTAACTAGTATAGAAATTGGTACTGAGAAGTGGGGACTGCTTGTGACCATGTGGTTCCCAAGCTTTGGAATTAGCTTGTGGGAGGAATGTGGAAGAGTTGAGAGTTCGAAATGAGAAAAATAAGTCATGTACAAAGCACTTAGTGGACCATCTGGGTAAGAATGACTGTAATGACCACTGTGACAAAAGAAATGGTCAGTGAAGGAGGAGTTGATGAGGTTTCAGAACGAAACAAGGACTGTATTGAAATTGGACTCGATAGCATTCATGTTACATTCTGACTGAAAAATCCCCCAGTATTTTGCACGTGTCCCAAAGGTTTGAGTGAGACTGAATTCAAAAGTAATGGACTAATTGTGTTGGCGGAAGACATTTTCAAAAAGCCAACTTTGGGCTGTAGTATTGGTTATTATTGACCACATTTACCTAGATTTACACTGCCCCATATTTGCTACATATTTTTCTTGTAAACAATATTTATTTAATTATGACATTTAAGGGAAATTTCATCCTTTGTAGTCACTTTTAGAAGTGTTTCCTCCTTAAAATAGGAAATACTTATTTTTCTCAATCTAAGTTTACGTGCAACAGAAGTTCTCTAAGACTTACTCAATTAAAATTTCGGGTTACAAGTCAGTATATTCATGTATTTGTGAAGCCGCTTGTGTGGAGGCAGAGTATACTGCCGAATATTTGTAAGGTATTGAGCTTGTTCACTGAGGAAAGAACTGATGTTTATTGAGTGTGTACTGTCTGTCAGTCACTTCCTGTATATATCTATTATAATTCTTATAAAAACAGTGATGAGCATGTACATTATTAAAACATCATTATTTTATTCTTAAATGTTATCATTCCTATTTTGTACTGAAATTCTGAAGGCCTCTGTGGTTGTCCAAGTTTTCACAAATGATGACAGGAATCCATGGTCTTTCCAGTTATGCTAAGAAAGGTAGTAAGGCAACAAAAGAAAGCATATGATGGCCTCCCATTATATTCATCCTCAGTTGGCGGTGTTCTAAGCCAGGGCGGATACTGCCATCCTCTTGCCAAGCGTCTGTGGTAGTGTTTCTCTCTGAATCAAATCCAAACTTAAACCACCCTAAGTCCTGTGCTTTCTTTTCCACTTAGCGACTTCAGTTGGCTTTCCTGCACTGCCTATATCAAATCCTCAGCTATGCTCCAGGAAATTCTTCTTCTCATTCTTTCCTTCCTTACTCCTTTTCCTACCGCACTTCTCTCATTGTCCACCTGTTCTCTGGTCTGTGCTCTGCTGTAGTGACATCATGCCTATTTCCCCGCATGCTGTTCTTCAGAGGCAAGAATGGGTCCCCGTCCTTTCCCTCCACTCATACCCTTTGCACATTTGTGTGTGTCTGGTGTATAGGGGTGTGTGTAGGGTTTAGTGAGAGGAGAGTCCTAAGGCTGGTGCTGGAGGAAGTTATGAAAACTACAGTAGAGGTTTAATATGTGTGTGTGTGTGTGTGTGTGTGTGTGTGTGTGTGTGTGTGTGTGTGTGTATATACGTGCACTCATCTGTGCATGTGCATGTGAAGGTCAGAGGCTGATGTCAAGAGTCTTTCCCTGTTTTTCCCCACCTTATTTTTTGAGACAGGGTCTCTCACTTAGTCTAGAACTTCCCATCCCAGCTAGACTGCCTGGCCATGGAACTTCTGGGGTCTGCCCTCTTCATTTTCCCAGCACTGAGCTCATAAGCATGCATGCACTTCCATTCCCAGCTTGTATGTGGACAATGGGGTCTGAACTCAGCTTCTTACAGTCTCACAGCACACACTTCTCCTTGAGCCACATCCCCACTGCCTCCCTGGCACTCTTTAATGTCTCCCTAAATCCTGCACACATCCCTGGCTTCTAACCTCTCTTGTTTATATTTTCTTGATTACTTTGAACTTTTTAGCTGCACCACACAGTTTCTTAACCTCTAATTACAGATGGTTACACAATCCTTTCTAGGATCAGTCATACTCTCTGATTGAGATTGTGTTTAAAGAGATCTGAGTTAGCCTCTTTTCTCTTCTTATGGCATTTTGTTGTATAGGTGATGTATCCATTGGAGATGCTCAAAAACAAAAACAAAAACAAAAAATAAAACAAGCAGCACAAAAACTTGGCTTTCCATCCTGAATGCTTATCAGCTCTTGCCATGACATCATTTTAGGTTAGGTTATTTTATAATACAATATTTATAATTACAATGATAAATTAAAAATAATTTATGATTTATAAGTACAATTTATAATATTGTAAGTTATAATACTTATCCAGTTTTAGACCTTGCCAATCTAATATCATTGTTGAATATCTGTGTACTTTTTTTTCCCCAGAAAAATCTGTGGAAGACTTTTCCCTGTTTCTTTGTTTTCTTAACATGTGGAATTTGAATGTCAGCTACCACCTTGTAAACTGTTTGTATAAAATACCTTTGAAATTTTTGACTTGGAATTCTATGTCTTGTATGTAGAAAGCTTTCATTTTTTTAATGGAGATGGAGAGATGGAGATGATGATGGAGATGGAAAGATGACTCCGTGGATCATGTGCTTGCTCTGTAAGCCCGAGGGCCTGAGTTCAGATCCCCAGTGTACACAGAAAAATCTGGGCATGGCAGTGCATGGCAGTGCACACCTGTAATCTCACGCAGACCCCTGGAACTCACTGGCCAGCCACCCTAACTGAATTAGTGAGCTCTAGGACCAGTGAGGGACCCTTTAGGGAATGGTTTATGAGGACAACTGATGTTAGCCTCTGGCCTCCACATGCATACACAGGAGACGCCTGTGCACACCTGTACCCACCTACACACACACACACACACACACACACACACACACACACACACACACACGTATTCATCCTCAGAAACAAAAATGAAAATGTGGAATGGATATTCAGAAATTTCAGAATAGGCACAGGAAACTTAGGTATATGCTGTCATCAAATAACTCACTCATTGTTCAATTTCTTTTCTAGAACAGTAGGGGAGCTGGAGGTGTTCTCTGAAGCCTCCGAATATATATATTTCTGTGTAGTACTGTGTTAGTGAAGAGTTTCCATAAGAGAGACTCCCGCAGCATTTAAGATCATCTGGAAGGATTTCAACTTCTGAAGCAGTTAAGCACTTATTAGCATAAGATTAGAGATGGTAAAAAAAAAACCTAGGGCTGATCTGCAGGTGATTTCAAATTGTGTGTTACACTGCAAATCCTTTTTTTTTTTTCCCTCCAAGAAGAGTCTGTCCAAGTGCTAGTGAATATGTTTTAGCAGGAAGAAATAAAAAAATCCTGAGAGGGTCGGGATGCAGAGGTCAGCATCTGCCGCGAGAAATAGGATGTGATTTCCTTTATACTGACTGACGCCAGCTTTGGAGCTGTTTCAATGACGTGAATTGAATATTGTGTGGTTTGTCTAGCTTTTAAACGGGAGGGCATTTATGATTGCTACTATGCACTGCCCTTCCAGGGGAAGTTTTCAGGATGCGTGATGATAGGAGAGAGTCACATTCTCTACCTTTGGAGGCTTTCCTCTTAGAGTCTCGAGGAATGCCAACATCACCTCCATAGACAAATGGCAGGTCAGCCTGGGCCCATTTCAAATGTTGCAGTGCCAGAATATGAAAACAGGATCTGCTCCAAGGAAGAAACAGGTGTGGATGCCAGAGACAAAAGGACATTCTGCCAGTTTGAGAGCATAGCAGAGTGTACCGAGAGGTGGCCAGTGAGAGGTTGTCCAGCCAAGCAAGCTGTCACTGTGGAAGGTCCTGCAAGGCTTGTGAGTGGCACCCCACAGGCTGGCAGGGCAAAGTAAGACCAAGCGCTAGATTCGACAGTTGGTGGCACGTTGGGTACGAAAGTGTGCATCTGGCTTTTGAAGGCCTGGTCTGACAGCCTCTGAGCTGATCAGCTCCACAGTGTGTGGAGCTGCGAGGGTGAAGCCGAAAAGACAATAGTAGGGGGAATATGACAAATTCCCAAGGCTCAATATGGAATACAAAGTGACTAACAGCCGCCTGCCCCCATCATAGTTAGTGATGCTTAATGTGTGTCAAGGGAAGCCCAAGACCTTTCACGCAGCTTTTCAATCCCAGTCTTTACAATCTACGAGGCCTTATAATCTATCACTTTCCATACCTTATAGTAGGAAACTGAATCACAATAAGATTAAGAGCATGAACATAGCTACACTTCCGAGGAGTGACAAGACCATCAGTTCAGCCTGGCCTCCTGTCACAAAAACCCATGGTTAGCCACCACACTAAGTCAGCGCCAATTGGGAAAGGCAACAGAATCACCCAGGGCTTTACAACCTTTTGGAGGAGGTAGTGGACCTCATCGCTTTTTGAGATGCTACAGACCATCATTTAATTTACCCCAGGGTTATTTTTGCCACCTACAGAATGAGGTGCTCCTTGCATCTTGTGATTAGGAGGACTCAGCAATAGATATTATCTAATAACACCATGTCTGGCAGAAGACATTGGTTTCTTTTCATTCTCTGAAATCCCATTAAGAAATTCCTGCTGAGGAAGAAGATTGTTCCATGGCACGGGGTTAGGTCAAGCTCGAGAAGGCCAAGGATGCTCCAGATTCTGGAGGAAGGTCCCACCAACCAGAGCACTCCATGCCACTTACCCATAAACATACAGGTTGCTCCTTTCTTCAGATTTATAGAAAAAAAAATGTGTTGGCAAGAGTGTTTATGTATTATTAATTTAGTCAATGAAAGTTGACATGTTAGAGAGGTAAACAAAACCTCCTTTGGAAGCAATAAGTAGCAAGTTTAATAATTGTGTGTTTTAATAAACATGTTAATCATGTATTGTTTTAAAGATTATTTGGCTCTCATTAAATTTGATAGCAGTCAGGAGAACTAACTGAAATAAGTTTAAACTTTGAATTTCTATAATTACACTTGGATTTTTTGATTCGACTGCACATTTCGTGGCATATGCTGCTAGTCTGAAGAATTCTGTCCCCAGACAAGCCATTAATAGTCTGCAGTGGCTTTCCTACCAGAAGCATCAACCCAACCCCAGCTAAGAAATCCCACAACTTATAATTTCCTTTATTTTATTGATGTGGCGCAGTATACTAATTTTAACAGCTTTCCTGAGGTATAATTACTGTATAAATTTTACATGTTTGCCTTATTCCATTTGATGGGTTTGGACACATGCCAGTCCATTTTGTTTGAATTTTAGCTACAAACTATATTCACAGTTCTAACTATGCATACTTAAATTTTTTTGTACTTAAAATTTTTATGACTAAAATAGCATGTGGTCACTTTAGAAAAATTGATCCTAGTAGTCATAGAAACCAAAGGAAACAACCCACCCATCATTCCAGAGATAAATGCAATTACATCACAGGGCATGTCCTTCCTTTGATCTTTAGTTTTATTTTTTAAGTGGCCTTAGGGATCAGACTCAAGACCTTCAACAGACTGCTTCAGGCACCCTACCTCGGAGCCGCATCTCCAGTTCCAGGGCACTTTAAAACACATCTTACTGCACAATCCAGGCTGGCTTGGAATTTTCTATGGAGCCCAGACTAGCCTCAAACTCAAGATCCCTTTGTCTCAGCCTCCTGGTATGCACCATTGTACCCTGACAAATTATTGTCTATGTGTGTGCAGACACATTGTAGAAATGCCATCATGGCATTTAACCTGCATTTTTCACGTAGCCTTTTATTGTGAACATCTTATATCTATGCATTTTTATCCCCCTTTAGAACAATCTCTTTATATTCCACTATATTTTATAGAATATTCGTTTGACGGTCTTCCATTGTTGTGCGTTCGGTTGGTTCACGTTCTTTTTTTCCTTTTAAGAGCACGGCTTCCACCATCATCATCATTTGTCATCTCTGTCCGTCCATCTGTGTGCCCTTTTGTCATGCTGATTCAAAGGGCCAGTGTGTTTATCAAGCTTCTGGTATATTTGCCAAGTACCTGTCCAAAAATATTGTCCTGATTATATTCCCACCAGCAGGAAATGAGCACTCTAACATTGGGTGTTATTATTTTAATATGTGACCCAACAGACAAAGGAAAGCAGCTTTTGAGTTTTCCTTATTTATTTGCTTACTAGCAATACTAAACTATTTCAAGCATTTAACTTTTTAATGTTATCCCTTTTCTTCAATAAAAAAGCAATATATATATATAGCCTTTGCATAAAAAACACATAACCTGTGCATAACCTCCCTTCAGCTCTCATTTTCTTGGGACATATTCACTTTTCTAACTGATTGTTCAGAGTTTTTCATGCTGTCACTCTGGAAAAGATGTTAGAACATTTTTGTCAATTTGTACTGTACCCTCAACAGTTTTTTTTTTTTTTTTAGTTTTTTAAACTTTTATGTGTAGAGGTGTTTTTCTTGTATGTATGTGTGTGTAGCGTGTGTTCTTTCCTGATGCTTATGGAGCAGAAGAAAGCATTGAATCCCCTGGAACTGGAATGAAAGATAGTTGTTAGCTACCATGTGGGTGCTGGGAACTAAATCCAGGTCCCATGTAAGGGCAGGAAGAGCAGCAAGTACACTTAACCAATGAGTCATCTTTCTAGCTCCTGTACCCTCACAATTTTTGATAAATAGAGCTTTCATTGTAAAATTAACAAAATCACTGTATTCTTCCTTTATACACCTAGAAAGGAAGTGCTGGGTGCTGGCCTGTATCACACTCTGAAAGACTTCCTTTCCCTTAAGAAAGAAAATACCTTTTCTTAAAGTATTTCCAAGGCCTTGCTTTTCACATTTAAGTCTTGAAGTCATAGGAAATTTATCCTGAAATGATGATATAAAGGTATTTTTTGAAGTTTTTTCAAAATGAGTATTGGCCGGGCTGTGGTGGCACGTGCCTTTAATCCCAGCACTCGGGAGGCAGAAGCAGGCGGATCTCTGTGAGTTCGAGGCCAGCCTGGTCTACAAAGCGAGTTCCAGGAAAGGCGCAAAGCTACACAGAGAAACCCTGTCTCGAAAAACCAAAAAAAAAGAAAAAAAAAAAAAGAGTGTCAAGTTGGCAAAGACTGTGGTTGAATAACATGTAATGTATATACTGATAAACTGTTATCTCTATGAAATAGCTAATCTCTCTATCTTACACACACACTCTCTCTCTCTCTCCTCCTTCTCTCATATGTCCAATTTTCTTTTCTTTTCTCCTGTTAAGGTCAGTTACTTTCCTTATTAATTACAGAACTTCTCCTTGCATTATTACGGTTTTCTGGAAATCATACAGACTTACTGACACATTTGTTTACACTATGTCTTTATAAATAGGCAAGCAGGGAAAGGTAATACCGGAAGACCAGTTGTGGGAGTAAATATTGCATAGCTGAAAAATTGTTACAATTAGTGCAGCATGGGATGAGAAACAAAGAGGTTCATCTTCCTGTTCTCTCTGCCTTTGTGTGTATTTGAAAATGCCTATAAAAATTTATCTATACATACTTAGGTAATTTCTATTGGACCTGCACGGATCTGCAATGACCCTTGCTTTCTGCTTCAGAAACACCTTCTCTCTGTTGTTTTTATTTTGCTACGAGGTTTGCTTTGCTTCCATTAAGCGTACAAATAACTGTCTCTGATGTGTGAAGGACTATGGGAGTCCAGTTGAAGGTCCTCAGAAACTACAGTCTGATGGCCTCAGCCTCCTTCTGCCTGAGCTCATCCACAGCACACCTATGACTTGTGTCCATCTTGTAGCTGGCTCTTCTTCCACATCATGACCAAGGTCTTGGGGAGGGTTGGGGATGGGCATGTGCGCTCTGGAGTTTGGGAGATTTCACCACACTTCTGCTTCTGCGTGGTCTCTTCATCAGCAGAGTATTTCTCCCGTGTCGGTTTTCTTCAGCCTGGCTTTATTGAAGCTGGCAATTTTCACCTTGTCTAGCTTCTCTGCAGTTCTACCAAAACAACTGTGTGGGAGCTCCTGTTGTTGTCACTCACAGTGCTGTGGCAAGAGATCAGTGATTTTCCCTTGTCCTCTTCAAGGTGCTACATCTCAGTTTGATCGTTCAGCTTTTCTACAACATCATGGTTCCTTTCAAGCAAACGCACTACAACTAAAACAGGTCTCCAAGCCTAGATTTTTGATTGTGTGTCTACGGCTATGTGTGTGAATGTAAGTGTGCGTATGTGCATGTATGAGTGTGTATGTGTGTGAGTGTTACTGTATGTGAATGTGTATGTATGTGCATGTATGAGTGTGTATGTGTGTGAGTGTTATTGTGTGTGTATGTGCGTGTATGAGAGTCTGTGTGTGAGTGTTGGTGTGTGTGAATGTGTGTACGTGCATGTACATGCATGAGTGAGTGTGTATGTGTGTGCACATGTGTAAGTGTGTGCTGCAATTGCATTTCTAATTGTGTATAGGAAAAACATTACTTTGTAATCAACCACCATCTCTAAGATTTTTACTTTTTTTTTAGCATTTCATACATGAATACTGTATTTATATCATTTCTACCCCCACCCCCTGCTTCTCCCCCTGCACCTCCTCCTGCACACCTTTAGAGTTATGGTCTCTTATTTAATTGTTGTTACATGTATGTGGTAGATTCGTACATATATGGATACCTAAATGCAGCCTGCTGAGCTCATTTTCTAACATATTTTTACTTTGGTTTTCAACTTTTAAGTAGCGTCTTATCATGTTCAAACAGTAGACTTTGGTGCGGGTATTCAGTTAATTCAAATTCTAGCTGTATGTACCTCATTTCCAGTACTTGTGGCTGTCATTTACTGGTTTTACATCTGAGCTGTTAAATGCATTATTAACTGAAAGTAGTGGTAATATGTGCATCTCTGCTGCTCTGGCCATCAGTGAGAACATGCAATGTCTTGCTAATAAGCAAGATACCAGATATTTGAAGAAATGTTCCTAATATAGAATCCTCAGATTAAATCCTGGCACAGTATTGAGATTTTCCCACATCCTTTAAAGATATTGTTATGAGAGTATTTCATGCTTTCCTTTCTGATTGCAGTATAGATTTTCCTACTCCTAAACCCCTTTCACATGAAATTCTGGATTTCATGAACTATTTTACAGAAACTCCCTAAAAGCATGTGACTTCTCCATGGTTTTTCTACTGTTATATTTGCCATGTTACATAAAACTGAGCTTGATAGCTAGGAGAATGAAAGAGATAAACTTAATTTCTACCTAGTATTGGATGCTTGGTGTAGTTTATGGGCCCTTGTCTAATAGAGCAACATCCATTCACTATAATTAAGATACGGGGGGAAAAGTGTTGTTTTATGTCAGCAGTCTGACTCTGGAGACATGATTTCCACCTACAAGGAAGAAGCAAGCTCCCAACCAGCAATTCTTCCAGGAATCATCTATTACAAGATGACCTTTCTGGGGGTGTGGGTATTCAGTTAATTCAAATTCTAGCTATATGTCAGACACTTTCCACCTTTTCAATGAGTTCTAGTTTCTGTAACTCCATTCCTTCTGAAAATTAGGTATCTATTTTACAGAATTGTGTGGGAGTAGAATTGGTACATTTTAAGTGATTGGAGCATGTGCTGGCACACAGTAAATGCTTTTCATCAAAATGACAAAATCACTGTTTCATGGTTTTGGGAATGAAGTACTCTCATCCATGTGCCATTTGCCGACGAAATGCTCTTGGAATGATTTCATCTCTGTCTCTTCTGCTTGTATTTTTAATGTTCTTGAGGCTGGTCTAATATTCCTGTTCTAGGCATGTGTCATAAGAGAAAAGTCAGCATTACCTTAGAGAACTCAGTGGCCTTTGCAATTGGACTGGCTGCTGACTCTTACTAGGGTTATTATGTTTAATACTGTGATGACCAGTACAGTGTCTTTAGTGTGGTTGACACTATCCTCACAGTGACAGAATCCGAGATGAGTTGGGAACTTAAAGAACCTTTCACTTCAACTGCTACTTAAATTTCTGACATTACATTTGATTTTATTTGGCAGCATATTTTTAACTTATATTGTTTCCTTGATGAATCAAGGAGAATTTTTAAAAAATGAAAGTCTAGCTTTCCAATTTTCACTGCTCTTTTGACATATTGAGCTAGTAAGCCATTGGATGATTTAAAAATGTATTGCTTTCTATTAACACTAAGAAGAAGATCTATTAGCAAAATAATCTTCAGGGTTTTTTTTTTTTTTTTTTTTTGTCGTGCAGTCTTATATCTATTCTCCATTTCCATCATGAATTAAGAGGGAACAAAGGCTGATTTCAGGTGCCAGATGGGTACCACAAGCATTGCGGTGACTCAGCCCAGGCTCAAGTGAGGACAGCCAAGCTCTGAACAGCTCTAGGGTGATTGCCCTGGAGTGAAATTTCTTTCCTACATCAGGCCTTTTGTCTGCACTCAGAGCCTTTTAAGTCTTCTGAGAAACTTTCTGGTTGCCTGGTGCTGGCAGTTGCCAGTGAGGAGTGGGTATTACAATTAACTTCTTACTGGAAAAAGGAACAGGGCTCATTTCGAGGCCATTCAACGAGTTCCTAAAGAAAGAAGAATCAGAGCAAAAATTATTTCTAACCTTCAGATGTAAAGTTCATTTGACCTCATTGGAAGCCGTGCAAAAAGCACAGGCCTGAACCCAGAAGCTAAAGATTAAGAGAACCTTTCTCTGAAAAAGGCTATCAATTTGAGGCAGTCAGGGGTGAGATGGGAGGGGCTGGAGGGAGCAAGCAAGGGAAAGAGGGAAGTGATGTAATTCTGTTTTACTTTAAAATGTATTTTTTTTAAAAAAAGAAATCCTTGTTCTGTTCTTCTGGGGTGTATCAAGAATTAGAACAGCACCTCTAATTCTGTGGCAATAGAAGAGCAGAATAATAATCACAGAATGAGTGCATTTTAATTACCAGTTTGTCTGTCTTAGTAACGTCTGAGTTTGTAGCATATTCAGTGCTTGCTCATCTACATTGAGAAATTAACTACAATTTTAGAACTCGTATCTTTGCCACTGATAGGTTGTACAGTGAGGTCTGTGCTGTTCTAGTCTCTAAATTTGATGGGTCCATGTGAATCATATTTTTGCATTGATTGTTAGAACCCACTGAGGAATACCCTTGGTATTTAGATATCTCAGCGGACTGACTAACAATAAGCCTAACACTTAAGCAACACGGTCTTTGAGTCGAGTGTCCTGCTGAGTATGTGGTAACACACAGGCTCAGAGTCTCATTAAAACACATCCTTTGCCCTGAAGTAGAGACTTAACATTCACGTTGAGGCTAACCTTGATGGTGAAGCTGGAATGGTTAAGCTCTGATCCTGATCTGGCACTAGGAAGTGATCTCAGACAGACCTTGAATCCAGCTGTAACCAATTCTCAGATCCATAATGTCCCAGGAATTGACTTTTGCCCTTTTCTACCTTTTCTCCAAGTCACTTGCTCTTGTTTCTGAATTAACCTTCTTCAGAGTCCTTTCTTCAGAATCCCTTCACGAGAATGAAAGCGTCAAGAAAGAGAGTGCATGGAAGCACTTGACTTGACTTAATCTACCACATATACGCTGAACGTAGTGTACGGTGAAGAGTGTACGGAATGTGACCAGGAGTAGTATAATTGCCACTTTCACAGAGCTTAACTTGGTGGCTGTTGGCCTTTAATGACAACAATGACTTTGGTGAAATAGTTGACGTTGTGAAAAGAAAAGAAATCCAAATTCTTTGTCCAACTTTTTTGAGTGGTTTTGTTTTCAATATTTTAAAATCAGCTTTTCTTCAATTGATTGAAATTTGCCTCTTGGTTCCAGCTAACACTAACAGCCTGTGTAGTTTCCAATGTGTCTGGATGTTAATGGTACTTCCACCCTGGGCTCATTTTCTTGTAACAGTGCTAATGGGGTTCTTGCTTCCTAAGAGGCAGGAAATTGATATGTTTGGGTTTCTGCTTCTAGTCTTTGGATTCCTGGTTGTGTTTTTCTCCTTGTTTATGTTTCTTTTAATTAACATTGAGTTTCTCCATTTTTTCTGCCTTGCTTTTCTTTTGTTTGTGCAGTCTTTGGGGCAGTGACTTCTCCAGTAATAATTGTTAATCAGGGAGAAATGATAGCTTGAGGGTTCTTTCACAGTTATTCAGGGCTAGGATAGTAGTTGTTCTGCTGAGGCCTCATTAGGTTAACTTTTATGTCTCCAGTAAGAACTGCACAGTGTTCTGTTAACTCATTTTACTTCTTTTATTTTTAACTCAGACTCCAGTTTGTTTTCTTCAGGTTCTTGTGTCTCAGATGATACTCAACCAGTAGTATTATCAGTCTTAAAAATAATTCCATCTGCCTGGGAACTGCTCGCATTGCAGGTGTCTCAGGAACCTAGCACTTAGAATTCATGACTAATAGAGAAGCAGAAGCAAAGGAAGAATTAGGAGTCTCTTGACTTTGTAATAGCTTGGCTACAAAGTTTTGGTGGTAATAATTTCGCTACTATATCTTGGCTGTGTGATTCTGGGATCTAGAAAGGGGCTCCTCTCTCTGTGTCGGCTTTATCTGCTGATCTGTCCATCTACCTAGGAAACAAAATCTTGGTTCAGGTACAGAGGCAGAATGGCCTATGTTCCTGATCTCAGCTATTTTCACAAATAAAGTGCCAATCATGGTTCTAAAGCAGCACTCACAGACCTCAGTGTGAGAGCAGTCACAACACTATTGTGATGCTTCTCAAATTCAAAAACGCTCAAACGGGCAAATTTCTTTAATCTGATATGAGATAGGAAAAGTACTATAATGTCTCTATGAACCAACCTTTTGTTGTAGACATTAGGCAGTGTGAGCTAAAGATTTTGTGGGGGAACATCTTGATATCTTTTTGTTTTTCCTCTCAGAGCTTTCTGTGTGAAAACTCTCAATGTACTTGTTGTAACTTTGCTGGTTATGACACATCCCAGTGGCTTTTTCCGTCCTGGGCCTCAGGTCAGCAGATTCTATACCATACTGCCTACGATTCACGGAACAGCACTGTGCTGACCATCCCACTACCCAGGCCTGGACGGCACTGTAAGGAAGCAGTGTGAGGGAATGTGGCTAGGAGAGCTGTTGAAAGCAAGCTTCTGTTGTCACTTTTGGTGTAGCAGGACTAAGACCAAAGCCGGGAAACAGTAGGCCTCTCCTTATGAGAGAACTAGATTGTCCCCAGCATTGTACGTAGGGTAAAGAATTGTGTTTTCAGTTGCTGCAGTTATTCCAGATGGGGGGGAAAAAGCCACACATCATGGCATCCTGGAAGGGAATGTAATTGATTTACTGCTAAATGACTCAGCTGGATCTTTTCTCAAATAGTGGTCAAGGTCAGTATTGCAAAGAGTGGTCCCTTGGCATTTCCATACCCTTGGAAATAAAGCCTTAGGCTACCTTGGGAGCCAAATGATGTGATTTAATTTGTAAAATGTCAATTATTTCATAATAAATTTCTTCTGAAATCAAAAGCTGCTGTTCTCTTGAAGAAGTGTGGCTGTTTGCCATTGTTCCTGGAATGGCAGTTTGCAGCCCATTTTTACGGCAGTGGGGTTCTGTAGGCAGCTCTGCTTGAAGGGCCAGAAGTCTCACCAGATGCCTAAAGGGCAGGGAAGAAACTGCATCCCTTCACTTTCTGTTCTGTTCTGTCCCTTTTGCTTGGGAACATCAGTCTATGAAACGGCATCTGAATAACTTAATGTAAAGTGCTCACAAGAACAGAACAGCGGAGAAGGCTTTGCAGCCATTAGGTGGAAGGATCCCTTGCAGCCTTCTAGGGGCCCCACACCAGCTTTTCTGAGCTGTCAGAGAACTTAGTGTACTGGGCTATTGTTCCTCACCCCCAGCTGTGAGCTCCTCAAGGAGAGTTTATCATATTTATCTTTGCATCCCTCAACACTAGTACAGTTCATTGCATACCACAAGTGCCTAATAAATGCCTAGTGAATGAATTAGTCAGAACGATTGCTGTTATCCTTTATGGAGAAGAGAAGGGATTAGGGTAATGGCTCTGGGTGGGCAAAATCTACTAAGAAAAAGACTCAGTCCTTTAAGTTGTGGGACAAAACGTGCTTCTTTCTCATTATTCTAGTGAAGGCATGTAGTTCAGTTAAGCAGAACTCGGTGAAAGTTTATTGTGTTTATTTTATGGACTGGTTGTCTATATAAGCAAGAAATGTTTTGTTTCCAAGAGGAAACTGGAATTTGGGGTAAGAATGACAGTGACATGTAGGGAAACGGACTCTTTCAATGTAAGTTGGTAAATTGGTTTTTGGGAGTACTCAGGAGGTAGGGAGGAAGACAGAAAGGAGGTGTTGACCAGTTGGCAGTAGGCTGCTATACTGAAAGAATCAGGGACCTTCTAAGAAAAAAAATGGTGTCTGAGTTGAGTCTTGAAGCAGCTGTCATCAAATGAAGAAGGAAATATGCGGATACGGAGATAAGGAAGAGGAAAATGTTCTCGAAGGAAATGGAAGTGTGAAAAGGTCCAGAATGTGAAAGACTTGCTGCAGAGTCTTACAGCCAGAGTTCAGTCCCTGGATCCAGAAAGGTGAAGGGCGATGCACAATCCTTCCAAAGAACTCAACTGTGAAGAGAAAGGCGGGATGGTGGCTGAGGGAGAAGGAGCACAGGGTGAAAGGATGATGTTCGGGGAATGAGTGGAGAGGCTGATAGTCTGCTCATAACTTGGGTAGAAAAACTCCAGTGTTACAGCTGGCAGAGCAGGGAAGATAGGCTTGGGTAGATTTCTGAATATTTCTAACCTTCCTTCTCATACTGCATTTTCCCCAATATATAGATAGGAAAATACTTTATAGATTGGAGTCCTATTGGTCCCATCAAACTAATTCACTTGCTTGCTAATTTAGAACATGGCTTGCATTTGTCTCTTTCTTCAGGGTGCAGTGTATTTTGTATACCCAGGAACTAGCACAGAGGTACCATTGTAATTGGTTTTCTAAGTGAAATGCTCAAGATGTTCTTTTGGTAGACAGTATCACAAGATTCAAAAGAAAGGGGGAAAGTGTCTTTTGGTTGATAGCCAATAGAGGGTAGAAATAACAGCATCAGTGAGAGGGGTCTTAATTTTGGCTATCTCTTTTTAACTAAACCATCCCCAATCCTAAAAGATAAATTCTAACACAACATGGAAAATAGCAAACTTGGTAATTCTAGAGCAAGAAGAAATGAGTAAACAGTCTAACAACCCCCCAGAATCATCATACAAGCAAACACTAGCACTTCTCATTATATTCTGAAGTAGGAAGCAGGCTAGTGATTTGTTTTATATTCATGCAAGTACTTCACAGAGCAATGGGAGAAGACCCCAGAACAACCATAGACAGAAGCAGAAGTTACCACTAAAGTAAGAAAGGGTGGTTACTGGCTGTTACATTCATGCAAACATTTCCTGCCTGATTTTTAAGTGTTTTTTTTTTCTCTTCCCAAGTGTTGATAATTTGAGAAAGAAAAGAGATTCAGAAGCTGGAGTGGAATGAATCACAATATACTGCCTATGCAAAAGGACTGACTTTGCTATGTCTCATTCTAACTTTCCTTCTGTGTATAATTTTAGGTTAGTTCTATATAAGTAACTTTAATGTTAAAAATTTTTCTTGTCCATTTCTTCATTTTCTCCCTTATTCCCTCTCTTCTCTGCCTTTCTGTCTCACTTTCTGTTTCTCTCTCTGCCTCTCTTTCTATGTCTGTCTGTCTCCCCCTGCCCCCCTCTCTTTGTGTGTGTGTGTGTGTGTGTGTGTGTGTGTGTGTGTATGTGTGCATGTGTGCATGCGCCTGCCTATGTAGGGGATGAATCTTAGGACCTTACATTAGCTGGGCAAGCAATCTGTCACTGAGCTTCACCTATAGCTGCATCCGACCACACACACACTTTTTTCAGTTACCGGTGCATCATGCGCAATTTCTTATCTAATTAAAATAATATGCATTTATATTATGCAGTAGGAGAGGTTGCATATTTTAATTAGCTAGTTTCCTGTAATTGAATATCTAAATTATTCCCAAATTTTCATTGTTACTATTAGTACTTTCAAGATTGCTTTTGCATGCAAACCCCTTCTCACAGTTAAAGTTACTTCCAGAATTATTGTATAAAAGTATGTGATAACATTAAAGCCCTTGGATTTTATTAGCAAATTCCTTCCAAATGTTTCACTTTGAAAGCATGTCAGCAAGATGTGAAACATATATTTAATCACATGTATACCTTTTAATCACATTTATATCTATTTAGGATTTTATTAAAAATAACATTGGTAACTTATAGAGAAGGTAAATATAAATTTAGAGATTTTAATTTCCTTGATAATGAGATAAAGTAGTTTCTGTAGTTATAACTTTTTTTCTAATTTTGCAAAATCTATACTTAGTGGTTGAAATGCTCATATCTTTCTTAAGGGTTTAAGGCAGTGGTTCTCAACTTTCCTAATTCTGTGACCCTTTAATACAGTTCCTCATGTTGTGGTGACCCTCAACCTACTACTTCAGAACTGTAATTTTGCTACTGTTATGAATAGTAACTTAAATAATTTTGGAGATAGAGGTTTGCTAAAGGTGTTGCCACCCACAGGCTGAGAACCACTGGTTTATAATTTTGCTTTTTCTCTGTTGCCTTAAGTCATTGCTAAGTAGTCAATACTCTGCCAGCGCTGTGGAGCAGAGGAAAAAGTGATGGTAAAATGATCTCAGCCTTTTGAACTTGTGTTGACAATCACATGATGTGTAGTATGGAATAAGGTGCCTTGTGCCGTTCTGAACTGAAGAAACAATGATTGTTAGAAAATTTAGGGAACAAAACGGAAATTTGTGCAAATTGTCTTTGGTTTTTGCAGTTCATCATAGAAGCCCGTGTGATTTGGAGACGTGCGGTCATCAGTAGACAGGGTGGGGCTTTTGCAAGACTATAAAGAAGAAAAAGTTCAGAAAGATGAACAGTTTAAAAACATGAACTTGAGGCTTGGACTTAGAAATTAACACGGAGAGATCAGAACATCTAACTACAAGGAAGGAGTGGTGTTGAGGGTGGGTAGAATGAGTCAGGTTAAACGTGTTTGGCAGACTACTTGATCACCGCTTGGCCTTTGTGATGCCCCTGCAGAGAAAAGTCTGCACTGAGAGTGAACTGAAACCTGATGGTCCACGTTCATCCTCTGTTGCTAGTGACTGCTTTCTGTCCTAGAACTGAGTAGGTAAACTCTGTTGGAAAATCCTGTGATGCTTTTAGAGCTGTGCAATTAGCTTTAGGGAAAATACTGAGCAGGGTAGAATATTCAGCTCCGCAGACACTGGTACAAGAGGAGAGGGCCCCTTCAGTTTCCTTCCTGTCCTATCGTGGGCAACTCTGTGACCGTAGGCTGATCTCTCATGCACCCAGCTCCTGAATGACTTCCCATATGCTTTGAGCTCTCTAGATCGCAGTTTCTAGACCCCCAAGCAAGAGCTTAGTTGACTGATATCTCATCACATAACACCCGGGCAGATGATAGAAGCTATAAAATTCAGGAACCCTCTACTGTTCTCCTTGGTCTGGTCTAAAGTCTGCTTTCTCTTAACTCACAGTTTCAGAAAATATGAGGAAATCCCAGGTAATTTCTTCTTTTGTCTAAACAGAGGCCAACCAGACAAATGCTGTCTACCTTCTGTATGGAAAGGGAAAACGTGTGTACGTTTAATCCATGAAGATCTTCAGTTAAACTCTCCATGAAAATTTTGTACTGCCCCCTGTATGTTTCTTTTCCTTTAGCTGACATTTGAAGTATTTAGTTCTTAAGCCGATTGCTTCCTCCTAATTTATCTGCATGCATTTTGTTGGCTAGGTCTAAATACATTGAGCCTGTTTGAACTGCATGAAAGGATTGCCTTTTATGACAAATATATTCTCTATCTACTATTTTCCCCTTTACATTAGAGCCTATTCAAGGGGGTTAGGCTGTAGCTCAGAGGGAGGGTGGCTGCTCAGTATGTATGTAACACCCCAGGTCTGGTCCCATCCTCACTTCTCCCAGTCCTGTAAGAAGATCCAAGGGGTGACAGAAGCAATTTCATTTCAGTTTGGTATGCCATTAGAAACATCTGTCATCTGGTGAAGGAAAAAAGACTCAAAATTGTGGACAGATCTAATTGAATACTTCTTAATTATTTACAGGCAATACACCTGGGCACTTCTTTTTTTTTTGCAAAACAGTGGTTCTCAAACTTCCTAATGCTGTGACTCTTTAATACAGTTCCTCATGTTGTGGTGACCCCCAACCATAACATTATTTTTATTACTGCTTCATAACTGTAATTTTGCTACTGTTATGAATGAAAATATAAATATCTAGGTGTTCCAATAGTCTTAGGCCACTTCTAAAAGGGTTGTTCAACCCCTAAAGGGGTCATGCTCCACAGGTTGAGAACCACTGCCTCAAAAGAAGAATGTCTGGTGTTATATACCAGCTTTATTTCAGTGACTGGCAGGTCGAGGCTCAGGGGTGTTTTATTTTCATGTTTGGGAGCAGTCTTATGTTTTAACAGCCATTATATTACTCTAGGAAAGGAAAAATTCTAGTTCCATCAAAAGAGAAGAATAGGAAATTTGTCTTAAGTCCCTAACATATATTCAATAGCTTCCCTGAAATTTGAGGGCAATTGGCACCGTATTTCACTCTTAGACTTGACTGTCATTAGATATCAACACATTTTCCATTGAAATGAGCGGAATTATGTTTGAAGGGAACTCTTCAGAAACTTTCTGGTATTAGCCAATTAATTCCTACAGCAACCCTTGGTGGTGGCCTGGGAGAATACTATCATCTCTACTTTTCAGGGAAGCACACAAGTCAAGGGTTAAAGAGATGAAGTTTTCTCCCAGTACCACACAGCTCCTGTGTGGACGAAATGTTAGCCGTCAAAACGATTTCTTCTGATGAGCACTTCAGAATGTCTGCTCCTTAAACTTTTAATCCCCGGGAGAGGACTTTTCTGATGTCTGGTCCTTGCTCCGAAGCTGCCCAACATACCCAGGTGCTGGGGTTGAGGCTCCTGCTCTCAGAGTTCCATCAGAGCTTTCCTAATCTGTTTCTCTTTATTTCTATTTCTGAAGTTTATTCCCTGCAGGAGTGGACTCTTCCTTCGTCCTAATTGACTTTTATATGGAAGCTTCTCTCATAATGGCATCACATGTGCCAGCACCCCCTCCATTTTCCATTTTAGCGTCTCTTGCCTAGAGGGAGAAACACATTCTGTTGTCTTGCATTGTTTTTGCTAAGGGAGACATTTGTAGGGACTCGGATAAGTGCCTTCCTGGGAGTCAACTTTTTTTTTTTTTCCTTATGAAACATTCTTTGGTGCGGGCACACATTTTGTATTTGTACTGGTTACCCTTTGCTGATAATTCAATTGCATTGTTCTATGATAGCAGCAGCAGAGCAGTATGGAGGTGTCAACAAAAATACAAACCATGGCCACCGAGAGACCCAGTTTGCATCTGGGAGCTGAGTTCTCTCTGGAGCAGATGCATTCCTACTAATGTCAGTAGTATAACATTTTTGTAGCAATATCCACTTTGTGAGCTCATTGAGATGTGTGGGAAGCATTTTTCTTGGAAGGAATGGGGTAGCAGAAAAATGTAATCCTCTCGCTAGAATGCAGACCATATCTGTGCCGCCTGTCTTCTGTTTTGCCCGCGGCTCTTTTCTCTTCCCTGGCCTGCTTTTCAGAGCTTTCTGTCCTGGAAGGCTGACAGATGAAAAGTATATCAACAGCTTCCTTTGCCCTCTTGCTCAGTTGCACTCGGCTAGTGGGGAGTCCTGGCAGGAGATCAGAGGTCATGTGCTTCTCTTCACTTCTTCCCTCCAAGCTGTGCCAGAAAGTAACCGGGCTTGTCAAGGAAGCCGGCTCTGCATGATTGCCTTCTTGGAGATGCTGGCATCCATCTCTGCTTGCTCCTTGAACTCAGTGTGTACAACTCTTCCGTTGCCTGCTCCCAGGACTGCACTGTCTTTTTGGGTCCCTCCACCGCACCTTCAACTTTCTTTTCTTCGCTAAACTCTCTTAAAGTAATCCTGACATTAGTACACTATCTCCCAAGATCCTGATAAAAGATTCACTAGTACTTAGTTCACATTTGCCTAGGCCTGTTTTATTTGTGCGAGTGTAGGCTTTGTGGACAATAAATAAGAATCAGTTGTATCATTATTACTTGCCACTTGGTACTCAGAGAAAAATGTAGATGTTGAAGATTAAAGCGGCACCCGTCTCTTACAGACCAAATATTTTGCTAGATACTGCTTTATGCACATCACTCAATCTATACTCAAAGCCCAGGTGTCCAATAATGTCTCCCTGCTCAGTCAGGTCCCCCAGAGATGTACAGAGATATGCCAATTTGGCGCCCAGGTTTACACTCTTTAATGAAGTCCAGGCTGCTTCCTAGCTACATAGATGGAGAATTCGGTCTTTCAATTAAATCCATTTGTTTACTCACATTTCTTAAGTTTTGAATTCCTGTGGGTCAGTATCTCTTAATGATGGGATTAAAGGCTTTTAAGTCAAATTTCTTAAAGACTTGATTAAATCAACAAACCTTTCTAGGTCACATCCATTATTTGTATGATTTTACTGATTTGTTCATTTGAAATCATTGATTAAGTAGCTCACTATGGGCACTACTTCATGCCTAGTACCCTAAGGGTACTCATTACATACCAAATGAATAATTAAATATTTTCAATGAGTTTCTTTGTTAATGTATCAGCTTCCCACAGCCGTTATCTAGATTTTTTTCTCTCTCTCTAGGCATGGGCCTTTAGTTCATAATTAAAACAGTCTCTATCCATTTCTCAAATGAGATGAATAACATATTTCCATATTTTTCTGAGCCCATACAAGATGCAAAGCATCATGGGTAATCATGAAGGTGACTCAGGACCTGGAGGCACATGAACAAAGTATTTTTTTCTTTGTAGGTTAAGTCCTCTATTCAAACCCTCCTCTGTTAAAAACAGTCACCAAAAAAAACCATACACACTCAAAGAAATTATTTTTTTTTTTCTCTAGAAACTCACATTGGATAATACATTTCCCCTTGCCTTTAGGCAAACGTCCTCTTCAAGCTAGAAAAGGCTTTTTCCTTTGGTAACTCTGGGTCTCTACATCCAGGGGTATTCTTAACAATAATAGTAGCTGTTCCCTCTTTCTATTTCCACCTTGCTGTTAAGGGACCTTTGGCCTCCCTAAAAATACCCCACTTTGATTTTTAAAACTCTGAATAGAGTGACTCATACATGATTAAATCAGGTATTTTTTTTTTTCAGCCTTGAGAGAATACCACTGTGGGCTGATTGAAAGCTTGGTGAAGGTCCCCATCCAATGGTGTTATTGGGCTCTGGACCCCTCTGCTAGATGGCTGGCTCCATGCTGGGGTCCACATCCATGCTGTGTCCCCTATAATCTCTTGTACTTGGAATTCATATTATTAAAAGCAGATAACTGTTTAAGATTACTTAATTTTCAATATAATTCATAATATCATGTACCTTAGTATTTTCAAACACTTTTTTTGTGTGTGTGAAACCAACTTCTTCAGCCCTTAATTGTTGCTACTCTTTTTCCTAAGCTTCAGGCACATTGTTTTCCCTAAAGAAGCTTAGACTATATCCAAAGGATGGGCCAACACACTGTTGCTACAACATTCCACACCTACAGTGTCAACTTGTACTATTAGTCAGTATTTTGGTCAAGCTCGTTGGCCTCGTCCTCTTCCCTCTAGAGTAGGTCCCCAAAAGACATATCATACCACATATGACCCTATCCTGTAAATAGGCAAGTCATGTCGAAATGTAGGTGAATATTAGAAACGTACCTATTTAATATGTTCTTCCCTGAAAACACAGCCTCCTCCCTAGTGTCTTGGAAAGTGGAGGTTAGGTAACAAGGCAATTGGTGTTGTGAAAGTGACAGCTATTCTGAAATAGTCTGTTACTGTTTAACTAGTACGCCGACCTCTCCTTCTTGCAAGCATTCTTTTCAACCCCTTTGCACTACAAGGCTAGAGAATTTGCTTGACTGCTGATCACCTATTGGGATGTCTTCTCTGGTTATATAGATTCACTGGTAACACAACAAGACAAGAAAGCAGTGCTCACAGCCATCCTATAGTTAGTAATGTCCTCCCAGTGGTGGGCAAGGCTATATTGCTGACCCCTTAGTGGGAAATTGAGGAGTCCCTAGTTTTCCCAGCAAGAGTTGGCACATGTCACGATTCAGCTGCATCTTCCGTTCATGAGAGCATCTTTAGGCTACATCTACCCCACCTATTTATTTCAAGTACTAAAAAAGTAAGCTGAGATATTTAACAGAAAGCAGATGGCGCCGAGGTCTGTAACTTGTATTTAACAAAAGCTGTTTTGGAAATGTTCCTCGTGTCCACTTTTATTGCTTTAAACACATCAACATCTCCGCCTGTTCTGATGAATTATTTAAGAATCACTGTCCCAGTCCATGGCAGTCTTTCGAAGTGCACATGTTAATCATATACTTGATTAAACATTTCCTTGCCTTTTTCTCCAGCATTCCAGCTGCTTTTGAGTGGACGACTGTTAGAGGGAGAGTACTGGCGCTGGAAGCATCTAGTGGCATCTGAACTACTGAAATCTCCACCATGGAAAGAGATACTTGTGATTTACTTTCTCGGAGCAAAAGTGTAAGTACCTTCCATTTTCACTTTTTTTTTTTTTTTTTTTTTTTTTTTTTGTAAAAACGTGTCCTTAGGTTTTTAGTTTTCCCTGGGTTTTAACACTGTGTTGTTGTAATTAGGTTTGTGGGGAAACTTTGGTTAACTTTCAGTTCTCCAACTGCGTGCAGATTGTTAACAAATGAAGACTTCTTCGTCTGTGTGGCCTGCTTGACATTTGATGGGGCTTCTTTTCAGTTTCTCTGCCTTCCCACTCATTCATATAAGCTTCATGGTGTGATACGGAACACCCTGATGTTTGAGTTCATAAAACAGAACCATAGCTAAAGTTGAAATAGGAGAAATGTGTGTCTTGACTATCAGTCTGTCTGGATAAATCCAAAGGTAGAAATTGAAAGCATGTTAAAGGTACTTATCAGCCATACACATTCTCACGTCCCATGCCTTCTCCAGCTCTTCACTCTGACACAGGTCTCTAATTGCCAATTTTAATCTTCCTCTTTAACATGTTTAAGTTGCCCTTCTTAGTGCCCTGAGGAAATTTAAGCATTTTTTTTTCCAATTACACAGTATCTGTAAGGTAGCAGAGTCATGATACATTTGAGTTTTCTATTATCTTATAGGAAAAAAAAAACATACAAAGTAAGTAGAGCGATTCAAGGAAAGCTGTACCAGGCAAGGATGAAAGCAGATTTAATTTCCATCAGGCAAGTTTTAACAATATGTCCCTTTGTTCATTTACCCAAGGGGAAGAAGCATCCAAACAGATGTGGCTGTGACGTAGGAAGATTCATTTGGAGGCATCAGAAAAACCACAAATGCAAACACATTTCTCTAGGATGGGAATGCTTTGTGTTTGGTCCTGTGATCTTACTGTGATGGCCCAGGGCCATCTTTCATTCTTCCTATAGAGCTGGGATGAGTGTGTGGAAAGGACAAGATGGTATGCCTCACAGCATTTCTTAATAAACAAATAAAAAACGAGGCTATGCAGAGAGGTATGCCAGTCATTTAATTGAATCCCAAGTTTAATAACCAACCAAATAATTTCCAAAAAATTGGTGGAATGTTCATATTCATTTGTTTTAGTAGCTGGTGTTTGGTTATGTGGAATTTGCATAACATAAAAGGCCAGAGCATTGTGCCTGGAATTCTTTTTTATCATTGTGCTTAGTTGCTCATTGTAATAAGGGTGACCTGCATTCAAATTACTGAACTAAGAAGACATCTGTTACTGAGTTTTCGTATTATAAATCAAAGATGAATGCAAACCATCAATGTGATACTTCCTTTTATTCAATGTTGGGGGAATGTGACTTGAAAAAAAATTAGGGCAGAAGGGAGACTGTTTTAATAATTAAAACATACCATTTAATACTTCTCTGTTCTTGGAAGGAAAAATCCTTCTAGAGGTAAATATTTCAAGGAGGTGTGCCTTGAAGGGGCTGAGAGTTCTTAATTTACATGCTAGAAGATTTCCTGTTTGTTTGTGGTTTGTGCAGTTTCTTTGTCTCTCTGGAAAGGCTGGAGCTCCCAAGATCACGGGAGCTTGAGCTGCTGCATTCAGGTGGCAGTTGCCTCAGGGCTCTGGTTCCTTGCTTCCTTGCTTCTTCAGAACCCACTGGTGCAGAGAGAGCACTTCTACTTCCACTCAGTCGAGTGACTCTGAGCAGAGGATGGCTTCTTATCGGAGAAATGAGGCTGCTGCTTTCTTAGTAAGGACTCTCCACTTCAGGATTTCAAACATGGTCCAGCATATCACCCCTACCACTGAAGTCTTAGTCACGATAGAATCCTAAACAGCACACTCAGAAGTAGCTGTTTCTGTTTGGTTGGAGAAAGTTTAAATAATTTGACTTAGGAACTATCAAGTCTTTATTTTGGCATTATGACATTTGGAAATCAGATAACATAAACATCAAATGAAAAGACTGCTTCTGTGACTGTTCATGTGCTACTGTGTAGATCCTGTATCCATCACGGTGAATTGAGGTGTATTGGTTATTTTTTACTTCTGTGACAAGCTGAAAAAAAGCAACTTTAAAAGAAAGGGCATGTGTGGTTTCGTAGCTTGAGTTCTAGTCCATTATGGCAAAGGAGGTGTGGTGGCAGGACATTGAGGCTGTTGGCCACAATGCAGCTGAAGGCAGGAAGTAGAAGGGGAATGTTGGCACCCAGCTGGCTCCCTCCCACCTTCCTCTTTATATCCAGTCTGGGCCCCATTCCCTGTTGTGATGTTGTATTCATTCAGGGTAGGTTTTTCTTCTTCAGTTAAAGCTCTCTGGCTATCACTCTGTCCAACACATACACAGATGTGTCTCCTAGGTAATTCAAATCTAGTCAAGTTGACAGTGAACACTGACCATTGCATAAGGCATATAAGAGAAAAGAAGACTAGCCTTAGACATTCACTTTATTAGTGAGTCCTCTTTCGAAAAGAGTACCAATGGAGCTTGCAATACTTCATCGGTCTCCATCTAATGTAAAACATAAAGGCATAAAGTGAGTAGTTAAACAGATTCCTGCTTAGCATCACTTTTGAGTTTCTATGAATTTAGATCTCGTGATCATTTGTAAATTGAACTGAACAATTCCCTAAAGAAAGTGTATTAGTTAGGCTGGCTTATATCATTTTAAAATGCCAGATTGGTTGCTTAAATAGAAATTATTATTATTATTTTTTAGAGGCTAAGACTCCCAAGATCCATGTGCCAGCTACTTCAGTTGTAGTGAGGGATCACCTCCTGGCTTGCTGATGTCCTCAGTGGACCTCACATCACAGACAAAAAGCTCTCTGAAGTCCCTTTTTAATTGGTCAGTCTTCCCAAACTCATCTCACACCCTCATTTCCTGTGCAGCTCCTGCCTTTGCTTTGGGAATTGGGGATTTAACTTATGAGTTGGTGAGGCAGAAACATTTATTTAGCCTATAGCAGAGTTTGATATTCTTAAGGGATGATTTTAATATGTTACCATGATATATAAATCCAATATGATCAATGCTGTAGAATCAGCATATTCTTTCAACTGTTTAACACTAGAATGATTTAATTTCCTTTCCCCCAGTTTATATTAGAGAACTCCTCATGAAGGTTTTGGGTTACCAAACAACTCTACATAGACCTACGAGCTCATTTGAATTTTTCTCCAAAACATTTTTCTCCTTGTCATTATTACGTCTGCTTATTTTATGCACCTTGTTTTTAACATCCAACCTAATATTACAATGACACAGGTCTCTGAAACATCTTGCCCTGCCAGTGGATATACCAAATTGGATGCAATGGAGGTCCCAGGGGTGGGGTGGTGGTAGGCAGAGAGAGGGAAAGAGAGAGAGGGAGAAAGAGAGAGAGCTGGATGTGTATGGAGGTGGAGGTGGAGTAGATCTGGGAGGAGCTGGGGAAGGCAGGGTGACTCTCATCACATTATATGGAGTTTTCTATTTTGTGTTTATGGTGGGGCGTTCAAGACAAAGCTTTCCTATGTAACCCTGGCTGTCCTGGAACTCACTCTGTAGACCATGCTCTCTTCAGCCTCACAGAGATCTGCCTGCCTTTGCCTCCCGGGTGCTGGGATTAAAAGTGTGCCATCACAGCCCAGCTAGGTGAATGAAACTAACAGGAGTTTGATTTTTCTATACTTGATTCCACAACTTTGTGAAAATAAAATGAAATCATTATTCCTTACAATATCTCTCCTGTTATCCTCTGAACTTATTTTTTTTTAATATAAATCTTCTATGGTGAATCAACTGGATACATTTTAATTCTTCCTTAATCAGTTCTCTCGTGTATTGAATTCTAAAGTATCTTGGAGGATTTTTACCTAAAACTCCCAATTTTGGGTACCCTAAATCAGCTGAAAGAGATCTGAGATGTTATGTGCTCAATTAGATTCTTTATTTTCTTGATGAAATTGCCCTCTGTCTGACTTGGGATTCTTTTGAATGTTTTATATTGGGACAAATGTGTCACTCACCAGATGTCTTTAATTGATGTTCCCTGTTCTCTTGGGCGGAATTGTTGTTTAGTGTTTATTCAAAGCTGGAAGCAATTCCTGGCTATTTGCAGAACACTGAGAATCTGGAGTTTTTTTTTTTTTTCAAACGCTGAGCCAAAAGCCCACCTATGTAGACTGTCTGTTCCGAGTTCAGGAACTGGGATCTGCTCTGGGGTGACTGGGGTTCTCTAAAATTGCTTCTTCTCACAGATGATTTTAAAAATACTGTCCAAAACTTACTTACCAAATGTGTCCTATTCTTAAAAACAATAACCTTTTCCCATTTGTATCTTTACACTTGCTGATTGGTTTTGGATGCAGTCATTTTCCTGATGACCCAGGGTGGGTAATTCCCTCAATTTCCTCTACATCTCATTGTATTAGAGCCTGCCTGGTGAGGAGAGGCCGAAAAGAAATTGGGAAGGGATGATCCATTTTGCAATGGCACAGCCGAACTGCCTGGATTTGTTATTCCTCACAGCTACTCAGAGATAGTCTGGTTTGGGATTTTATGGTTGAAGTAAAAGTAATGGATTCCTTGCCAGACTAACTTCATTGCCCCACTATATCCATGCCCATCTAAGGCGCATGGCTACAGGTTCGTATCAGCATAGGATCCAGACAAATTAAGAATGTTAAAACCTTTATTTTTTCACTCGTGTTCACTCCTCAGGGTAGAAAGAGAGTCAGGAGAAATACTGTTCCTAGGATGTTTTGAAAAAAAACACAAATTAAAAAACAAAATGAAAATAAGTTTGCTTCTGTGCTTTGCCAGTCACAAACTGAAGGGAGAATGCATATGTAGCCTTAGAGATTTGATTAATTTGACTATTATTCCTGACTCCCAGGTAATGTTTTACAAAATTCAATGAAATATTTATTCAGTGGCTATGGGGTATATGAGGCTCTGGATATCCAATATAAATAGGATACTTGATGGGTCTGCCTTCATAGAACCTACTTGACAACTAGATTTATATATTTTATAGTTTATTAAAATTACTTCATCAACCTGTCACCCCAACCCCAATGACCCAAGCCCATTTCATTATAATTTTAATCCTTCCAGAGGATTCTGAAGCACTGTCTTCCCTCAGTCCCCACATCCTGTCTCTTCTCCACATTGTATATATCATCTTTAGAAGAGATATTTTAGCTCTGAATAATGTGGCCTAATTGTCAATTATGCTCATTGTTGCAGAAACAGATTATTTTAGAGTAGTTGAAAAGAATTTTTCTCAGATAATCAACAATAGTTTAAGAATAGCTGAGAGTATAAATGAATGTGAGTTTGGCAAAAAAAAGGTCTGAAAGAATAGGGCATGATCAGCAGTCACTTGCCCTGAAATCAATCACAGGTCACATGACTGTCCCAGCAGCCAAAACTGTCACTAAATTGTTGTCTGAGAAAAACCTCCACATTTTCTGATATGGTAATGTGTTTGCTGTTTCCTTTTAGGGTAAATTCAAGTGGGAGTTGAATTCCAAGTGATTATGACCAAGAAATAATTGTGTATATTGTTCTTAACAATATAAACACGGAAGACATATGAAAATGTAGAGGAGTCCTATTGAATTGATGCTCTATATTAAAAATGCTCCTTTTGGACAGTCTCACCCCATAACAAAATGGGAAATTTTAAAGAAAAGCATATTAATTTGTTGGAATTTTATATTAGTAGTGTTTGTTTTAGAATTTTCCCTATTAAAACTGACTTATTTTTAACTATTGCCACATTTTTATCCTTGACATTTGTTTGTCTGTTACTTTTTAATCTTTGAAATAGCAATCAATAAGCAAGAGTTCCGTTGGTAAAAATATCACTTTAAATTAAATCATCAGTTTCTTCGTTTTTCATGACGAGTCCTTCCAAAAGCAACATGGACTGATCCTAAGGTCTTATGTGATAGTCTTACCTTTGGATCTATGTGACTTGGTGGACCAAGTGAAATCATTTAATAATTTGAGTTATTATCAATTGCCCCAGAAAATTTACCATGAGCTTTCAAGGATAAAATGAGAAAATAACATTGAAAGCACATTATAAAGAAAAACAAACCGACAAAACCCCCAAACTAAACCAACCAATACCAACAAAATGATACATAATACCTAATTTTATTGCATACTTCAAAACTAAACACTAAATCTTAAGGAATTTTGCAACAGAATTGTTCCATCAAGCAAACATATCAACAAGACTTCTTGCTTTTATTATTGAAAAAATGACTTGTATGTTCATGTGCTTTACTAAGTTGTACAAATGCCAGATCCTGATATGTCTGTCCAGGGTGGTTGATGATTATTAGTGGGCAAGGCAGTCAAAGGAGCATGTTGGGTTAGCTAGATGCCTGACCTTGTTTTCTTTTTTCTGTAATCTAAGGTATAATCCTCACTACAGACCTGGAGTCGGGAGTATGACCCCATTTATAGAACTCAGATTTCAAAAAGAAAAATACTTAAAACAATCATTTTTGCTATTACCCTCTCCCCCCTTATTTCTGAGAGAGTGACATGGGGTTCTGTGTTGGCAGTCTTGCTTTTGTGTTAAGAATTTGATCATACATTAGATGTTATCAGCCTTAGTTTAATTCAGTCAACAGTGTTTATTGGGATCTTGCTGACTGCTTACGCTATAATAGTTATATTTCATAGAACTGTGTTCCAAATAGTATTTAAGAGACTCAGAGAATCAAGACACCACAGTGTACTTTGACATTGAGATTTTAAGCTTCACAGAGTAGCTGGTTCACTGAACATTATAAAATAAATGCAATAAAAATACTCCCAAATAAATAATTACCAAGTGCCAAGAAAAGCCATCCTTTCTATAAATTAATTGAAAACAGAAACTACCTGCCATGCTTTGGTGGTCCTTATTTCTGCTTACTGAATATATTTTAAAATATTACTAAATGCCAACTTGTATTTTTTTTTCAGAAGAGCCCATTGCACAGCATGAATTTTTCAGCAGGAATTCATTTCATCACTGTGCGAATCATCCCAACAGAGACATAAACATTGCTCAGGAACAATGGTCTCTGAAGGAATATTGAGAGGTCCACAAGGGGCACTAGGAAAAGATGGGCATTCCCCAGCACATAAACACAGAAGAACTGAGAAAGTAAAGATGTTCTTCTTAAGTGCTCAAGTAGAAAATTAGAACATGCACCTATCACCAAAACCACATGAACTAATTAGCAAAGCACTCGGAAAAAGATCACATCATTTTGGGTGGGTAGTTTCTATTTGGAAGCATTTTCTTGTTCTGATTTTCAAAAACAATCCATGGATCAAAAACATCAGGAAGAAAAAATGGAAATCAATGCTGGCAAGGGTGACATGTATTAGGTGGAGGTTTGAACTTCGTGACAGGAAGACCAGGAAGATGGCTCAGCAGGTAAATGCACCTGCTGCCAAGCCTGCAGCCCTGAGTTCAATCCCCCATGGTGGAAGTAATGATTTGACTTCCATGGGTCCTTCTCTGACTTTCTACACGGTGACTCATGGCACGACACAGTCACACACACACACACACACACACACACACACACACACACACACACACAACGTTTTCTTAGAAAATTTCCTCATAGATTTTTTTTTCTAGTATTCAGGCAGTGTTTGGGGGAATATTGAAATGACCTTAAATCAAAAGTTTCCCCAAGTCATGTTTTTTTGTATGTTTGTGTGTTTGTTTTTTATTTCATACTATAAATTATATAAAAATTGAATCTGGTGAGTTTTTAACTTCTCACTGTCAGGTTTACTAATGTTGCATAATATGTGCACCAGCAGACATAAATGAAGAAAATTAAAGTGCTTATTGACATCTTCTCACTTGAATTAAAATTTATGTATTCATTAGAGCAACAACTTTGGTGAGATTATGCTGTGCCTTAATCTCATTAATTCTTACCATATGTGACCTTGGATGTGTACCTTGATGATCTCTATTTTACTCACATAAATAAATATGGGGAGATGACAATGTGAGTGAGATTTTTTTGGAGGAATCATTCCACGACTCTACATTTCCTAGACCAAGTATTTCTCAGAACAGGCTCAATCAAAAAATTGTCCATTATGACAAAAAGTCTGAATTCTTTATAACCTTCAAGACAGCTACCATCTACTCCCAAAGTCTGCATAGGGAGCTGATTAATGAGCCAAGTATGTCTCACCTCTGATGACAGTGCTTCAGTTGGGCATTTGGTGTCTCTAAGGACAAATGAAATTGAAATGGCCTTCACTTTACCAGGATTTGGAAGATAAGTTACTTGTGTTTCTTAATAATAATTATTGTTTTTTTTAAATGGTCTTTCTCTCTAAACCTGTGACTGGGGTAGAGGTAGAAAGAGGTTGTCACATTTTGAGAGGCTTTCCTTTGGAGAGGTCTGAATCCTTTCATTTTAAGGTATTCCTGCAGGTCATCTGGGATTTATCAAGCTGGTCCTTGTTCTGTTAAGACAGTGAGCTTTAGCTGTTGGGTTACATTTAGATGGTGTGGTGTGGCCATGTAGATGGTGTGCTACATGTAGATGGTGTGGTGTGGCCATGTAGATGGTGTGCTACATGTAGATAGTGTGGTACTGCCATAATACCCCTAAACTATAACCAAGTCCAGCTCTTGACATACACCTGGACTTCACAGAAACAGGCTATAGTGTAAGGAAATCATAATACAGAAAGAAAACCCCTAGGTCTGAATATGAAAAATAATCACTTTTGACACATTCCTCCTCTGACCTTCTTTCTTCCCAGTAACTGTTTGACTCCTTGTGCTTTTCTTGTACATTCATAATGAGAAGCTGAGAAGCACTTTTCCTTTATCCTACCTGGTGTTCATGCTCTTCACTGCCCTGAAAGGAAGGAGGAATGCCTCACTTCAAATCTAAGCCAATGAACTCATTTCAAAAGTGCATCTCTGTCTATAGCAAATGCTTCTGTACAGCCTTTTGTAAGACTAAATACAGATGCCAGCACAGGAGACAGGGACTTTAACCTGCCTTTTGTTGTACCAAAGATGCAACTTTCCCCCAGCAGGAGAAAAATTTTTCTTAAATGGAACATTTCCAAGACTATATTGGTTTTAGATTTTAGACAAGGGCACTCCCATTCCACCAAAAACATTTAAAAGCATGGGAACAATCAATGAATCAAATAATGACCCTTCTCACCCAGTCTTATTACCTCTGTCATTCTCAGAGGAAAACCTCAAATTTATACTTTCATTGTATTGGGAGATTCCAGTGTGAACCGTCTTTCTTCTGATTTGGTCACAGAGTTGCAGATCACTCCAGGAAGTGGTGTTCCCCCACCAGTACTGAGAGGAAAAAAATAAGTTAGACAAAGTACATATTCAAGACTTTTAATCAATGTACCAAATTGCGAAGTTGGCAGGGCCACCAGTTACCATAAAATCTGGAAAGACAGAGTCACCTACAAAGAGAGGATGACATCATTTGTGTGCCACAGGTAGGCATTATCAGAGGCCACATGCTCCAGTAAGAAGATTCTGCTAAAATTATGAAAGAATTAGTGGATAAATGTGAGTTAGCATAATAATGTGGACACAAAAGATATTGTGGGTAGAGGGACACATCCTGTAGCAGACATTTGTTCTAAGAACTTCCTCAAGAAGGTAATAGGAACAGCATATGCTGTCCCGAATGACATAAAATGTAAATCAGCAAGGAACACCAAGATCTGTTGTCTTAGGGCACTGTGGGAAATCTGTCATGGAGGGATGGTGATGGTGAAGGAAACAGGGGGAAGCAATGCTTGATCTCTAGGGACAAAGGTAGGAATATGTGTGGAGATCATCACTGCAGTAGGAGGGATAGGGCACTCCCTAGAGATCAGAGATGCATTACTAAGATAAGTTTTGATCAGAACTTCACTCTTCTTGCTTGACCTCAACCAAGATCTGAACAAATACTTAACGATAAAGATAAGTGTGTAATTGGCTACAGTAGATGTAACAGGCAATTTCTCTTTGAGTCCCAATTCTAGAGCCCACCTAAAGCTAAAGGGTGAGAAGAAATTAATAAAATCACCATTGGCAAACCAGTCTGCTAGCAAAACACAAGGTATTCCAGAGAAATGTGAAGCATTGTGGTTAATTATAGTCATAACAAAGCTAGTCTATACCAGTTCCTAACCAAATTTAAATACACACCTCATATTGAAGACCTAGAAGGATGAAAAAAAAATCACATACATCTTTAAGAAATAAAAAAAACCTGTATCGCAGCCTCTGCTATCCTCTATGATATCTATCTTTCAGAAGAAAAGGATGTGACAAATGAGAAGGTAGGAGAAAACACAGAAAGTGGTAATACTCAGAAACCTCCCAATATACGGTAAGTGTTCCAGTTAATAATGTGAGGAACTATGATGAGGCTATAGGCTCTGATGGAAAAGTTTGGCAGCACAGGAGAGCAGATGTGTAATTTTAGCAGAGAGATAGAAATTATAAGGAAGAAGGAGGTAGGATTGCTAGGGAAAAAACACTAGTCAGAGACAAAATCTAAGGTCGTTTGTAGACTTGATGAAGCTAAAGAATCAGTGACTTGGAAGACAAATCAGCAGAAATTATACAAACTGGAACTCAAAGAGAAAGAAGAGGGAGCGGAATAAGGACAGAGGAAGGGAGGCAGGAAGGAAAGAAGAAAAGACAACAGACTAAATGTAAAATAATAGGAAAAGTCACACAGGAAGAAAGACAAAATAATACAGAAGAAATATTTGAAGAAATAATGCCTTAAATTCTTTAAAATTAAATTGACAGGCTCCAAATCACAGATTTAAAAGCCAGGAGTATACTAAATAAGATACAAATCAATAAACACACACACACACATACACACATACACACAAACACACACACACACAGAGAGAGAGAGAGAGACAGAGACAGAGACAGAGACAGAGACAGAGAGAGACAGAGAGAGACAGAGAGACAGAGAGAGACAGATACAGAGAGAGAGAGAAAGAGTGACAAAGACACATGAGTGAGCAAGAGTGGGTGAGAGAGCAAGAGCAAGAGTGTGTGTGTGTGTGTGTGTGTGAGAGAGAGAGAGAGAGAGAGAGAGAGAGAGAGAGAGAGAGAGAGAGAGAGAGAAATATTAAAGACAGACAGAAAATCTTAAAGGCATCCAGGGAGAAAATTGCAAACAATCTACAAAGGTACAAGGATAAGAGCTACAGTAAATTTTGCTATGGAAACCATTTAAACAGAAGCAGGAAAAAAAATACAGTCTTTAGAGTACCTAAAAGAAAACCCAATAACCCAGAGTTCTATTTCTAACAAGAATTCTTCATATATAAGACAAAAGTCTTTTTTACGGTGAACTTTCTTGGTTTGTGTTGTCTCAGATGTCTTCATAGTACTGTGTACATAGGCTTTTTCTTTCATTCTTCACATTGAAGAGGAGGTAGTGTTTTCTCCTACTCCACACTAACTCCTTCATCGACTCCGAGGATTTAGCCAGTTATTTGTGAATGGAGCCATCACTCATTGTTGTTGGAAAGAATTGCTCCACAGAGAAGATAAAAATATTTTGCATAGTAAAATATTTTAATTTGTCCCCGCTCAAGAAAGAATCTGGGGGAAGGCAGTGCTCCTAAGGGCTATAAGGAGCAAAAAGGAAGTGAAAAGGCTCTGCAGGGACACAACCATGATTGGAGGTGATTTCCAGTTGGTTCCATAGCAGAGGTTCAGTTAAAGCTACATTAGGGGCAGTGAGGTCTATAAATACAGCAGTATTGGAACAAGTTGCCTCAGGATGTGAAAAGTTCTGTGTGTTCTTTCTTGAGACAAAGCCAGGAGGAAAGGAGAAAGGACCCAAGAAGGAGCAGTGATGGTTGTGGAATTGGAACAAGACTCAGAAAAAGCTGTGGCAATTACAGCTAGGCATGCAGAATTTATTCTTCCTGCAATATGCCTCTTGTTTGTGGTGGAGTGGGATTTGCTGGCTCTATTTGCCTACCGAAGTCTGAATATGAGGAACATTAAAGAGTATTACTCCATCTGTGGTTTGTTAGGTATGCATTGCTTATATCCATAAATAAGAATAGGCCAGAGATGATCTGAAAATATTAAATGAGCGATTTCACAAATCAATTGCATCTTAAATCTGAAGATCTATGAAGTTGTCCGTGGCCTTGTGAAATCACACACTGCCTTTCTTTGCCCTACTGAGAAAGTGAGTCGTCCTTTTGCCCAGTGTATCCATACTGTATATGCTACATTTTTGTTAGTCTCATAATTACTCTTGCCGTCAGATTGACTGTGAAGGTGTTCCAAACAGCATGTTCAAGTACCCCTGGGGCAGAGGACTAATTCTACAACACAGCAGCTATCTCATATCACTTCATCACACAGGCATCCTATGATTCCACACTGTCACAAGTAGGAAAGATGAGTACAATGTATTTTGAGAAAAAGAGTACAATTCCATAACTTCTAGTATAGATATTGCTATAATTTTTCTGTTTTTATTGTTGATAGTTTACTATGCTTAAACTATAAATTAAGCTTAATCACAGGTACATATGAATGTGATAAGATATAGAACTTATAGGGCCCAGTACTGTTTGTGCTTTCAGGTATCTTAAAGGGTTTTTTTTTTTTTTACTAATAGATATTTCACGTTCCAGGCAGGATGAAGTAGGAGAATGTATGATTTCATCATAATACATACAGAATGCTGTGCAATTTAAAACATGAATTATTTATTTCTGGTACCTTCATTTTAATATTTTCAGACTGCAGTGGACCTTGGGTAACTGAACTTGGAGAATGAAATTGTTTGCTCCTGGCAAAATACTGTATTTGCACACACAGGAACTGCAATGTATATGCGGGAGCATGATCCTTGAAGTCATGTTTAATTTTTAGTGGGTTGGAACGATCTGACAGGTGCAAAGTAGGTGAACACTACCATACATCACTTCACCAAAGAGTTTAAACACTCTAATAGTGGTAAAATCTATTTATTACCTATTTACTATTAAAAAAATACTTTTGTAAAGGGAATAAATAAATAGAAGGAGTCTTTGAACATAATCTCCACGGATTAGGGGAAACTATATTTTGCATATGTGTACATGTAAATATATGTATATGTATGTATCAAAGTACAAGGCAGAAAGCTAAGCTATTTCAAATTATCTTGTAAATTATTTTTAATATACGTTAATGACCAATGTTTATTAAATATTTATCAAAAATCCTAATATACATACTGAACATACATGCCTATTAGTTTTATTCAGTCTTTAAAACTATCCTATAATATTAGTAATGTTATTGTCCTCATAAGATGGATGAGCAAAAGGAGTTGACATTTATATTAAAATACCTCAAACTTAGCCTAGAGAGAAGGTTTAGTAGTTAAGAGCATTGACTGCTCTTCCAAAGGACCCAGGTTCAATTCCCAGCACCCATATGGCAGCTCACAACTGTCTATACCTCCAGTTCAGGGGATCCCACACCCTCACAGAGACATATGTGCAGGCAAAACCACCAATCTACATAAAATATAAATTAATTATCAAAAAATACCTCAAACTAACATAGTTGAAATAGCACAGAAAAGGAGAAAAGGTCCCTGAAATTTATGTAGCTTTTGATGATAATGCTGAATATCATTTTTAAAACTTAGAGATAATATATTAATATTTTTATTGAAAGTAAATTTTAGAACATGCCCTATGGCTAGATGTAGACATGGGACAACTTTTTTGTGTAACTTTAAATAAATCATAAGAAGTCACCTATGTAAATAGCAAGATAATTTGCTATTTGGTCCTTATGACCTCTTGACTATGTTTCTCTAAAAACTTCATTTCTAATTACAGAATGGTCTTTCTAATATGAGTGGATTTAAGTGGCTAAATAGATTTCATCCTTCCTGGAAAAGAGGTTTACAGAGCACATGTTAATTTCTGACCAAGAAACACTTCAATTCAAATCTACCCTTGGGCAGTTTAACTGTTTTGTCTACCTCAGTTCAATATACTTTTCTAATTTATGTTTTATATTTTACTTTAGTTAAGCTTTTATTGATCAATTTATAATTTTATTCCGTGTTGGCCTTTGATAGAAGTAAGAAAATAACAATTCTGGGAACTCACTCCATAGTCCTTCCCAGATTTATATATGTATTTCGGTGTATGTTCTGTATATGCCAGTTTATGTAATCAACTGTATCTACCCAGGAATATGGTCTTTTCAACTTCACTCTGTTTCTCTGTTTCTCTTTCTCTCTTGTCTCTGTCTCTCTGTCTCTACCTCTCTGA
Organism: Peromyscus californicus insignis; assembly: GCF_007827085.1. Lineage (NCBI taxonomy): Eukaryota > Metazoa > Chordata > Mammalia > Rodentia > Cricetidae > Peromyscus > Peromyscus californicus. The sequence goes on from NW_026294480.1 coordinate 38,542,315, forward strand.
AAATTGCAGTCTGTATATTTTATCACTTTGCATCTACAAAAGAGTATCCCAGTCTTACTTGTTTATGCTTCTTAGCCTTTCTACTCAGCTGATGTAGATATCAGCAAATGGTGGAGTCCATTCCCTTTTGGATAGACTAACCATGTTCCAAATGTAATTTAACTCCCAAAGGTAAGACGATTTTGCCACATCCATAAAATGACTTTTCTATATCAATAATAGTGACCTTCAAATGTGCTTTCTGGTACAAATTTTATAGTCCCCAAACTTGAAAACAGGTCAATGGTTAGAATATCGTGTTCTCCAGCTGCCAACTCCATTACTTTCTGCTTTGTCTTATACTTTTTTACTTTCTTCTCCTAAATTCAAACTGCTGAATGTTTTCTTTTATTATTTGCATATCAATTCTAGGAACTAAAGAGTTAGAGATAAATTCACTCTCTGGATTGTATAAACAATTTCTTATAATTTAGTAAGGCTAAATTTTCTGTGATTTCATCTATTATGTTATTATATATCATCTTTGCCATCATCCTTGTTTCTCTCTGTGCTATTTTTCAAAGCATTTTAATTCCCTTAATGTGTGTGTGTGTGTGTGTGTGTGTGTGTGTGTGTGTGTGTGTGTGTGTGTAGACTTCATTGTGGTAAATGTTATATGATTCTCTTGAGTTTTCAAAGTGAATTTTGATAAACAGTACCTTACTAGAAATTCATAATGATCATGTAAATTAGGATGTGTAATATACTTTTATCAGGAAAAGGAGAATTCATGTACAATGAACAATTTAAGTCTAAACTCTGAGATCTGCTCATTCCCCTCTTTTGTTCATTTTCATAGACTGTATCAAAAGTTATGTAGATCACTGTTCAAAATGAATAGCCATTACTTTATTAGGGTGACTTACCTTTTACTTATCCACAATAATATAGATTATAATAACTACCTTAACTGTTATGAGAGCTCAATCAAGTAAAGTTTAAAGGGAAAATGCTAAGGAAAAAGAACTGGGAGGAGAAAGGAGCGAAGAAACAGCAGGTGTGAAACCATGAGCAGATTCCTTGTGTGTAGGATGATGCACATGAAAAATTAAGTGATAGAAAACTTGTTCTATAATTGAGAATAATAGAAGCTAATGAGATAATCTAGTTTTCTTATTAGTATGCTGTCAATTTCTTTAGAATTAGTTACAAAGAGTAACCTAAAGACAGGAGAGATTACAAAATAGTATATTGGGATTTGCATTGTATTTATAAATTCACATCTCACATAACAGGGGTGCATATTACTTAATGGAAAACCAATGAAAGAAATATAATATTGTTAACTGACAGTTGATTAGTAAATGAATCAAAGAAGATGGAGTCCGAAAACCCTCTCTGTTTTTCATTTCTTGCCTTGGCTCAACTACTCCCTTTATCCATTCTACAGTAGGAGTGGGTTGTGTTACATAGACTGGGATATTAACACTAGAAGGAATTCTTTATGTACTTTCAAAGGAAAAAGTTTGATTGGGGTGGTAATTAAATATTTAAGTTGAAAAACTGACCTAATTAATTTAAGATGTTTTGAAAAAGTGTAAGTGGCACTGAAATCAATAGTAGCACTAGAACTTACCAACAGTGGGAGCATATCATTTTTGTCATATATTTTCCATTGATTATTTTTATAGAATCATCATTTCTGCATCCTCCTTAGCAAGGTTTAATTCACTCCAAAGATTGTGGGCAGCTTTAGTTACGAACGTTTCTAATATTTGTGGCCTTTTCCCTCATAATCTTGACTAAATAAGTTTATTTCCTTTCAAATATATCCAATGCTGAGAGAGAACACCTAGCTACTTGGAAGTTTCTGAAGACTGGTAATCATCTATTTTGAATAATTTTACCCATATGGTGGTAGGTTATCTTCCAGAGCAGGGAAAGAATGCATATTCAGTAGAAATTGTTAGCAAGACAGTGGAAGCTGTGGGACATATGTTAAGGAAAGAAGTCCTCTCCCCAATTTTAGTAATTCCATGACATGAGATACAGTCATATTAGTAAATGAAATACAATGGTAAGTGCAGTTGGCCTTATTCTGTTCTGGAGGTTGATCAGAGAACAGCGTGGCTTGGTTAAACCTAGAATGTCTTGTGAGAAAGAAGAGGGCCTGAGGAGAGATCCTTAGTTAGAAAAGAGTCAGTGACTATTTTCCCAGTGATGGAGAAAGATAGATGACGAAGTTGAAAAAAACCAAGTCACCAAAGTCTAAACATTGAAATTACCATGCCAAGAATGTCTGCTCCAACCCCCTAAAGAGGATGCTATTTCCCTTATGGATTTGTGTTTAAGTAGATAAACCTTGGCTAGTTCTCTGGGAGCTTCGTTTCTGTGTACTCCATGCATCCCATACGTTAATCTCTGCCACCAGCGTTTGTGATGTGGAGCAGTGAAAGCTGCATTTCAGAGTTTTGTTTCTGACTGTCATTCTGTGATGTGAATTCTGTGGACAGTTAAGTGACACCCTGCCCGTAATGAGCCTCCTTGTAACCAGCTCCTGTCTCCTTAAATTTCTTGAGAATCTCTACATGATCTAACAGGGGCCCCAATTCTCTCCCATTGTCTTAATCTGAAGTGGTATGTTGGCTACATCTGTCAGCACGTTTTTCCTTCCTTCTTGGTTTTGTTGTTGTTGTTTATTTTTTTACATTTGGCATTTTTTAACTCCCTCTATAAGCAAAGGGTAACACAGATATTCAACTGTCTGTTTTGCCAAGCTGATGTCCTATTGCTTCCAAGCCATTTATTGAATAATCCATCTTCTGCTGGGAGTTGAAGCTTTTTGATTTGTTTAGCTAGAGTAGAAGGAGAGAAAGAACACAAATTAGCTTTCAGATTTCGCCAGCTCTGGAGTTATTACTACAAATGGCATATTCTCAGCCTCCAGGAAAATTCCATTTTAAAGCCAGGTCTGAGTGCTACAAGATGCCCTTGGGTCATTTCCTGGTTACTTGTAAATAAAGGATTTCTGTTGGATATTTTTCAACCTCACTTTTGCTCTTTACTTGACATTTTGAATTATCATTTGTAATTTAGGAATCATTTATTGGTACTTTCTCTTAATCCATTGTTTCATTCATCTTTATGTTAAGTGTTGGGGAAGAATTATTTTTGTTGGATTATTGTTTTCCTTTAAAATGAAATACTGCTGCAGTGAAATTTAATACGAAGCTAGAGAGTAAATGGCTATTCGAAAACCAAAGATATTTAAAGGAAGTTCTGTGACATTTCTGGTTAATTTAAATGATATGTTTAGTCCTAGAAAAAAATCCCAGTCATTTGATAGTTCTGTCAATGGTTTATGCTATACGGTGTCTTTACTTTTATAGTATGCCAGATTCATAAGAGGCAGGGGGTGTTCTCCAGGACTGGCTTTCTCTTATTTCATATTCCATGTTAGTGTTTGTTTCCCTGAACAAGGTTCTGTCCCACTTCACCCAGAACTTATGGAGTTGGGACTGAGAAAAAGCACCCCTTCATGTTACAAGATAGAAAAAGTAAGTTTACATTCTGGACAACATAGTGATGAAATACACCATGAAGAAGGCATCCCTGCAGTATGTCAGTGTAGTCAAGCTTCCCAGAACACTGCTAGAGCCACAGCTGATACTTTCCTGAAGTGATGGCTGCAATAATTATATTCCTCGAATAGAACAGATGTAGTGTCATCTGGTATCACATAGCCCTTTGCCCATATGCCTTTGCCATCTGTAGGACCAGACTACATGCACCTCTGTCTGTTAGAGATTCCTGTCTGAAAGAGCAAAGAATATCCAAAATATCCTGCTCAGGAAATCAAGTTGCTAAAGCATAGCATCATGTAGTTGAATCCTTGCAATTAGAAAGTATTATGAAGGTGCTTAACAACTTTCTCAAGAATGAGCAATACTCATCAGAGTAATAAGTAGCCAAGCAATGAGGGATAATATAGATAGAATGAAGGGAAATGTTAATGATGAAAAAGAGAAAGTGGAAAGACACTTAGGTGTTTTCAATGACCAACGCAGTTTGTAAAACAAAATGGCAAGCCCAAACTTTCATTGAAAGAGATGTATAAGCCTATGTACCTCCTTTTATCCCTGCCTGCAAAATGACCTTACATTTTAGTTTTGTGGGGCGTTGGTGCAGCTGTTATTTGATAATAACACAATGTGTTTTCCAATTTACTTAGATTGTTAAAAAAAAAACAGATAACAGAAAACCATCTGTGATTATGTGTAAATTGTTCTCAGGACAGAGACCAGGAACAAAATATTTAAAATCTCGCTATTGAAATCTCTCATTAATTTAAGGAGTTCTGCAAACTCAGTCTGCAGCGCCAGGTGAAGAGAATGTCCTGTGTTGGTCTTTCCGTGGTAAACACAAAATCAATTTCTTCCTTTGCTCTTCTGGTCGAGTGGCATCATTTTTCATTTTTCTGGCACCAAGTCTTAGGATTTTACAAGCATTAGAATCATCAAGAAGAATTGCTTAGCTGCATATTCTCTAAGTTGACCCCAAGAGACTTTGATTCAGTATGCCTGGGAAAGGGTCCAGGGATCATCATATTGAAACCAGCTCCTTGGGTGATTGTGAGGTAGATGACCAGAGGATCACACATGAACTAATACTGTTTTCTGGAAGCACCATTCTGTATCACATCTGTGGGAGCTAAATTTGAGAGAGTTATTCTGTAGCTCTACTATTACTTCAAAGTGTACAAGAAACACACAAATCCAATGAATAATTAGAATGGCATAACAACAAAGTAAATGACTAAAATAAAATAAAACTCAACAAAGGATTTGAAATAGGTACTTATAGCTATGATAGAGTCTGAGAAAACTAAGTTGCCAAGACACAAAGGACAATCCAAGATGATATGAAGGAAGACTGGAGAACATTTCAAGGGATATGGTTAATTTTGGTTATTGACACTGAACTCTAAGCCTTGGAGAATATAACCAATTTTACTCCAGTATGCAATTCTGCTATTACGGACCAGGCAAATCTATTTTGCTGAAGTTCCTATGGCAATAATATAATGCCTTTGTTGGGTTTATAATAGCCTAATTTTGACCATCCTAATTCTATGTTCTAATTTTTAAAAAATATTCCCATTCTCTAAACAGCTTGGAATGTAGGTCAGTGGTAGAGTCCTTGTCACGTGCAAGGCTCTGGACTTTATTCCCATTATCGTAAAACTACACACCCAAAAGGAAAGAAATGAGGTCTGCCACTTTCAATTTTCCCATGGATAGAAGGAACAATCTGTCCTTTTCCTTAAGAGAAGAGCCCTGAAAAGATGCACTTAACAGAAAATGGTGACAGGTCAGCTTTCCAGCGGTGGTGGATACAGCTGTCAGGGTAATGAGCCCCTTTGCTTGCCACTAAAGATGTATGAAATGTCTTGAAAATCACTTTACCTCATTACATCTGAGGTCCCTCTTCTTCACAACAGAGACATTGGGTGGAAGTTGTTTCTGTAGCCCTTACATTAAACAGATTGAGAATGCCCCAAGCCATTTTGTCTGTTATCTTATATGACCCTCTGCACAGTCCTCTATCTCTAGGGACAAAAGATTGTCATTAGAGTCAGATGAAAAGAAAAGAGATTTAGCAATGCTTGCATTCATTCTGGTTACAAATGACATTCTAATACATGTTCTTGTATGAGTGATAGTTGGGTTATCAGCCCTAGATCTCTGTGTCACGTGTTCTATTGGTTTGTCCTGGGTAGTGTCTTGTAACTGATGTGGCATGTGGTAGATTAGGACTAGTCCAAGGAAATGACAGTATCATTTTCAATCACAAGGCTTCAAGTTTAAATTGATAAGTATAGTCATTGGTATTTTCCATGTATGTTATCAAGAGAACAGCTGCTATTCATACCTCTTACCATTAGGTGGGGCAGTTGAAAAGTAGGAAAATAGTTTGACGTGAAACTGTTCATACCAGTGTCTTCAGATAACTGATGAAAGATACCCTTCTTTCAATACAAACTTAGCCAGCTTCTTAGACTCCTCCTCTTCTTTTTTTCTTCTAAAATCCATGGGAGTCAAGAGGGGCACACAGTTAGCAAAGTTAATACAATGTGATATTGTGGGTTTAGGTATTATAAAGTATTTCTCCTTAGAATTCAGAAAGACAAAATGGGGTATAAGGCCTTTCATGCATTATACTTTTCCAAGGGAACAGGTAATGCTTGTGAGGTTGGAGGATAAAATAATGGGATTTGGGAAGTCCGGGAAGAAGACAGAAGTGTTGGCGGTTATTTGCAGTACTCCTCTCTGTTCCTATTGATTTCCATTAAAATCTATTCCTTCCCCTTTTGCTGTTTTCTGGAAAAGTCTATGCCAATTAATTTACCTGACATCTTAATGGATAATTCATTAAGAAAATCTTTTGTGCCAAGCATATCATAATGAATTTTGGTTACTAATGTTTCTTTGGCTCTACTCGGAAGTGTCTTTATTGACCCACTCATAGATTTCAGATGTTTTCAAAGAACTTTAAAGATGATCTAGGGAAATTTCAAATCACTCTTAATGATTGTGACATTAAACTTTTCCTAGTAATTGCATACAATAAGGCACAGAGAAAGAGGCACTGAGAGGAATATATGAAAAGCAGGGAAGAGATAGGAAGAGCATTTCTGGTTACTTGAGTTTTATCTCCTTAAAAGAAACAGTCTTTATATCCATAATAAGAAATGTTGCTAGAGAAGAGTAGATGTGGAAGTTTATATTCATTATGAAGGAGTTTTTTATGTAAATAAAGCAAAGAGATTGGGATGTTTAGAAATGAAGGATGAAAAAGAAGAAATCAATAAGTACTTCAGTGAATGAATGAGGAAGTAAATAAATGTTATGTATTGTCTCCTACTCTGGACCAGCTAAAATGTATTTCCTACTTTTTAAAAAATACTTCTACTTTTTTCACCATCTTTAGAAATATTAATAGTTAAAACTCCCTGCAATTTACAGAACTCTACATTTGATTAGTTTCAGATTCTCAGCAAATCTGCATAAGCTTTTGAGAGGACTACAAACAGAGAAATGACTAAATTTGATTTAAATTGCTAACATTTAAAATGATGCTCATTTGCACAGGAGAATTTGGAAGCAAACTGGATTTTTACATTGCTATAATTTTAAATGACAGCTAGTGTCACAGTCACGTTCTCCTGGGAGCTTATCCCTGATTTCCAAGAAACCATGGCAAGAAGAACCAAATTGAGTGGCTTTGTCTTGTTGAGAAGTACAGAGCATTGATTAACTTAATGCTGAAAATATTAAAAATTTTATTTGATATTTACTATGTATTAGACACCAAGCTAAGCATGTAATCCTCCCAATGTTCTTGTGAGTTTGATGCTGTTGACACCATAGGTATCAATCATAAAATTGTTTCTGAAGCCATCTTTGTTAGTGAGTGTATGTGTGTTCGTGTGGTTGCGTATCTTCATGAGTGTGTGTGTTCAAACAAAAGAGCCCAAGTTAGATCTCCAGCATCCATGAAAAACAAAAACACACAAGCAAACAAAAATCAAGTATAGAGGCTGGTGCTTGTAATTCCAGTGCTGGGGAGGTAGAGATAGGCAAGTAAACCCCTGGGGCTCACCAGTCGTTTAGCCTAGCTGAATCAATGAGCCCCAGGTCCCAGAGAAACCTTTCTAAAAAATAAGATAGACAGGTCCTGGGAAATGACACCAAGGTTGATCTCTGGCCTCCACAGGCACATCTATATACACATGTGCAAACTTCCAGCACATGTACATGAACCTGTACACATATGCCTCTATGCACATGTACATGCACTGTCCAGTTGTTCTTTATATAGAGAGAGATTTTCCTTAACCATCTGTCTGAAGTAGCATTCTCATCATTCCCTACTATTTCCTGGCTCTCTTATTTATCTTTTTTTCAGTACTTACCACTGTCTGTGGTGGTTTGAAAGAAAATGGTCTCCAAAGGGAGTGGTACTATTAGGAGGTGTCACTTTGTTGGATGAAATGTGTCACTGCCAGTGAGCTTTGAGTCTCTTTTGCTCAAGCTTCCCTCAATGTGACAGTTAGTCAACTTCCTGTTGCCTGCAAGATGTAGCACTCTCAGCTACCAGCACCACATCTGCCTGCACACTGCCCTGCTCCCCATCATGATGGTAATGGAATGAACCCCTGAAACTATAAGTGAGCCATCCAATTAAATGTTTTCTTTATAAGAGTTGCTATGGTCATGGTGTCTCTTCACAGCAACGAAAACCCTAACTAAGACACTGTCTGACTTCCAATTTATTCTAGTCTGGTTCTTCCTTTTATCTTCATGAGAATGAATATTTCCCTGATACTTGTCATGTGTCTATAACACTGTCTGGCACTTGTTCAATAAATATTTGGGCATATTGAAGTACAAATCAAATAAGGAGATTCTTGTGGTAAGTAATTGAAAATCATCCTGAACTAAAACGTAAGAAATTTATAATAAGCAGAACCAATTAGTGTTTTCATCTATCAACAATGAGTGAAACATCTTTAGGATATGTGCTCAGTGTTCATGGTATGATGTACAGTCATACAAAATTGAAAGATCCTTTGCTGGACAGAGTTTGGGAATATTTGTATGTGAACATATTTCTATACCATGTTTAAATTCTGTGAATATATTCAGGAAAAGATAAAATAATAGCTTTTTTTGCTCTCAGTATGAAATTTGATCTTACTGTGTTTATGGAACTCCTAGGGATGTACTCACTATAGGGGTAAACATATCTAAATATAGTAACCGTATCTAAAGTCTTAGGAATGTTATATTGTTTCAACATCAGAGGATGTTTTTAAGGCAGCATCTCCTCTGTTCTACCTTTCTCCTTCCTCCTCTCAAGTTAGAGTGTCCTGCCTAACCCTATTCTGCCTCACCATTGGCCAAACAGCTTTATATATCAACCAATCAGAGCAACATATTTTCACAGCATATGGAAAGACATTTCCCCATCACTTCCCCTTTTCTTTCTAAACAACAGGAAGATTTTAACTTTGACCTACTAAAATTACATATATCAAGCAATAATTATAGTTACAATATCTAGTCTATTTGTATTTTGTAAAATTAAAGAAAATATTTTATCTATCCTATATTTGTGAGTCTAAAGTTTCATATCTAATTTATCTTTTAGCATAACCAAGGAAAATAATAATTATCTAGTCTTCAACTACATCAAAGATCTCAGAAGGATATAATATTACCTAAGTAAACAGGAAGTGCATTGTAAGCAACTCCAAAATCTAGAATGACAGAGACAGCTGTCTGCTGGACATTCACCTAAAGTTGGACAGTCACCTAAAGTTCTTCTGCAATATTGGGGCATTCATTTTCAGCCTATAGGTCTATAGAATCTCTCAATCATTTTTCTCTGTGTCCTGTAGAATGTCTAGCCTAAAGTACCATTTTGTCATGCAAAGTTCAGTGGTCACCTTCCTATGGGTCCTGCATGTACAGTCAATACAACATGTTGTCAAGCAGTCAAGGCAAGAACAGTTTCTTGCCCAAATGGCTATTTTTGCCAAGAAGAAGATAAACTCTATATAGAGTATCTTTGATGCCCATCTTTCTCTTTGAAGTAAATTGGTGCTGCCAGGAACAGATGTGTCTCACTGTCCAGAAAGTCTAAGTTTTTAAAACATTTTAAATGCCATATTCTGTAGGTCTTTGAAGTGTTTGAAGATTACCCAACTAAACCAATCAGAGCAACATATTTTCACAGCATATAAAAAGACACTCCCCCATCACAATGCTACTATGTATTTGTAAGAGTTGCTAAAATAAAATAGATAACATCTAGTGTTGACAAGAATGTGTATCAACCCAAGCCTTCAGTCACTCTCTGTGAGAATATACAATGTTAATCAGCTTTGAGCAACGGCTTGGCAGTATTTATTAGTACATAGCTTATTTCCCAGATACTAGTCTCCTAGCTATACATCAAACAAATTTTAATGAAAAGCCTACTCAAGAATGTTGATGGCAACATTATAGCACTTAGTTGCCCATCAAAAACACAGGATTCATAATGAAATCCCCCTAGTGTCACACAGTTTTAGTACCAATCAGCTACTACTACTAAACCGCAAGTACTACATTTAAACATATTGATCATTCCCTCAGACATCAATGTGCCAGCACAAAAGAATGAATACTCTAGGGATTCAGTTATCTAAAGTGCAGAAGAGACATAAGGATTGCTTGGTATAAGAAAGCAGTATAATGGTTATCCTCATGGCTGAGGGAGCTAGTTTTAAGGGCACATGGGGGACTTAGACTTGTTTGGATGCTGTTGTGTGGTGTAGTCTTTATAAAATCTTAGTGACACATATATATCTTCAAATGTATGCTAATATGTGTCTTCCAAGAATTTTTCTTTTTTTCAGTTAACTTACCGAGTCTTGACGTTTTACTTACCATATGATGTACATAAACATATTCCCAGTGTATCTCCTGATATGATCCTATGATGCCGTGGGAAGCACTGTATCTTAAAAAAAATTATTTGGCCAATTAAAATGCAAAATGTATTTACCAAAATTAGGTGTTGAAACACAGTTTAGTGTTGTTTTTAATTTTCTGTAATTGTTTGGGTCATTTGTTCCTTGACTTCGTGGTGGTGAAAATACCTGTACCTGGGGAGATGGCTCAGTGAGGAGGGATACTTGTTTAACAAGCATGTGGACCTGAGGACATAAATTCAAATCCCTGTCATTAGTCTAGGCTGGCATCCATGGTCTCTTAGTGTCTGCATTACATCTGTCCAGGTCCTTCTGGCTTTCAAAGTCTCCATTGAGAAATCGGGTGTTATCCTGATGGGTTTGCCTTTATAAGTCACTTGGCCTTTTTCCTTTGCTGCTCTTAATATTCTTTCTTCATTCTGTATGTTTAGTTGTTTAATTATTATGTGGCAAGGGGACTTTTTGGGATGTCTAGTCTGTTTGGTTTTCTATAGGCTTCTTGTATCTTCATAGGCATTTCCTTCTTTAAGTTGGGGAAGTTTTCTTCTATGATCTTGTTGAATATATTTTCTGTGCCTTTGAGTTGGTATTCTTCTCTTTCCTCTATCCCTATTATTCGTAGGTTTGGTCTTTTCATGGTGTCCCAAATTTCTTGGACATTTTGGGTCATGACTTTGTTGGCTTTAGTGTTTTCTTTGACTGATGAATCTATTTCTTCTACCGTATCTTCAATGCCAGAGATCCTCTCTTCCATTTCTTGCATTCTGTTGGTTATACTTGCATCTGAAGTTCCTGTTCGTTTATTCAGATTTTCTATTTCCAGCATTCCCTCTGTTTGTGTCTTCTTCATTTTTTCTATTTCCCTTTTCAGGTCTTGGACTTTTTCCTTCATCTGTTTCATTGCTTTTTCATGATTTTCTTTCAGGGCTTTATTGTTTTCTTCTACTTTATTTGTCCTTTCCTCTAGTTTTTTTATAGCGTTCTTCCCATTTTTTGTTTGTCTTTTCCTCAATTTCATTTTTGACTTCTTCTATATAAGCCTCTACCCTCTTCATGATGTTATTCATAAGGTTGCTTTCTTCTGCTTCTTCCATTTTGTGATTTTCAGGTCTAGCTATCCCTGTCACCCACGTAAACACGTAAAAACCTGGCATGACTTCAGGCGCCTGTGTTCCAGCATAGGGGAATGAAGATAGGTAGATGCTGGGAGCTTTCTGGACAAGCCTAGCTAAAAGAGTGGACGTCTGATTCAGTGAGAGACCATGTCTCAAGGCATGGGTCAGAGAGCAACAGAGGAAGATACCCAATGTTTGCTCTCATCTCTGCCTAGACATATGTAGGCACATAACCCATACACTCATGTGCATGCACAACACACACTCATACACATGGGAAGAAAGAAATAAAGGAAGAAAGTAAGGAAGGGAAAAAGAACATTGAAGCTGAATTTTTCCATCTTAAGTGTGTAGTCTATGATTGCTGAGTGTTGTTGAGTACAATGTTGCAGATACAGTCTTTAGAACATATTCATCTTACATAATTGAAGCTTTATGTCCGTTAAGCCTCAATCCCCCATTTCCTTCTGCCAGTGCTCCAAATCTATTATTTTCTGTAAATATGACCATTTCAGATACTTCCAAACTAAACTAATGTACACTAAGCTGAACCATGCCCAGCCATGCTGTGACTAGTTTATCTCACTTGGTACAATGGCTCCAGGTTTACCCACAGTTTTTATACTACAAGATGTCAATTTTTGAAGATAAAATAATAATATCTTGATGATCATGAATATTGCTGTAATGAATATGGAAATTTATATCTCTTCAGAATACTGATTCCATTTCTTTTTTTTTTTTTTTTTTTTTTTTTTTTTTTTTTTTTTTTTTTTTTTTTTGGTTTTTCGAGACAGGGTTTCTCTGTGTAGCTTTGCGCCTTTCCTGGAACTCGCTTTGGAGACCAGGCTGGCCTCGAACTCACAGAGATCCGCCTGGCTCTGCCTCCCGAGTGCTGGGATTAAAGGCGTGCGCCACCACCGCCCGGCGTTTTTTTTTTTTTAAATGATTTATTGCACTTTATTTTATGTGCATTGGTGTGAAGGTGTCAGATCCCCCAGAACTGGAGTTACAGACAGTTGTAAGCTGCCATGTGGGTGCTGGGAATTGAACCCAGGTCCTCTGGACAAACAATCAGTACTCTTAACCACTGAGCCATCTCTCCAGCCCCTGATTCCATTTCTTTAGCATATATTCCCAAGAGTGAAATTCTTGAATCATATAGTATCTGTTTTTTTTTTAATTTTTAAAGACCCCCCCATACTGTTTTCCATACAGCTATACAATTTCCGTTCTTACCCACAATGCAAGAGGACTCCATTTTCTCCTTGTCAACATTTGTTTTGAATCATTTATCTTTGATGTGGGTTTTTGTTGCTGCTGTTTTTTTTTTTTTTTTTTTTTTTTTAAATTTATTTTAATTTATTTTGCAATACAATTCAGTTTTACATATCGGTCACGGGTTCCCTTGTTCTCCCCCCTCCCGTACCCCTCACCTTCCCCCCAACGCCCCCCCCCCCCCCATTCCCATCTCCTCCAGGGCAAAGCCTTCCCCACAGACTGAGGTCAACCTGGTAGACTCAGTCCAGGTAGGTCTAGTCCCCTCCTCCCAGGCCGAGCCAAACAATCCTGCATAGGCCCCAGGTTTCAAACAGCCAACTCATGCAATGAGCACAAGATCTGGTCCCACTGCCTGGATGCCTCCCAAACAGATCAAGCCAATCAACTGTCTCACCCATTCGGAGGGCCTGATCCAGTGTGGACCCCTCAGCCATTGGTTCATAGTTCATGTGTTTCCATTCATTTGGCTATTTGTCCCTGTGCTTTATCCAACCTTGGTCTCAACAATTCTCGCTCATATAAACCCTCCTCATTCTCGTTAATTGGACTCCCAGAGATCCACCCAGGGCCTAGTCATGGATCTCTGCATCCAGATCCCTCAGTAGTTGGATGAGGTTTCTAGCACAACAATTAGGGTGTTTGGCCATCCCATCACCAGAGTAGGTCAGTTCGGGCTGTCTCTCGACCATTGCCAGCAGTCTGTTGTGTGGGTATCTTTGTGGATTTCTGTGGGCCTCTCTAGCACTTTGCTTCTTCCTGTTCTCATGTGGTCTTCATTTACCATGGTCTCCTATTCCTTGTTCATCCTCTCTGTTGTTGATCCAGCTGGGATCTCCCGCTCCCCCAAGCTCTCTTTCCCTCGACCCTCGCCTTTGTCTGCTACTCACATCACCAGGGAGGCTACCCGGAAAACAGGACCCCAAGAGAGACACAGGGATCGCCCAATGACAGAGAAATGGAATGAGATCTACATGAACAGCCTGGACATGAGTGGGGGTAATGAAAGGCGAGGGTCGAGGGAAAGAGAGTTTGTTTTGTTTTTTTGAGACAGGATTTCTCTGTGTAGCTTTGGCTGTCCTGAAACTCACTCTGTAGACCAGGCTAGCCTCAAACTCACAGAGATCCACCTGCCTCGGCCCCCTAAGTGCTGGGATTAAAGGCATGTGCCACCACTGCCCAGCTTACCTTTGATGTTTTTAAAAATAGTCATTCTAACAGGTGTGAGGTAATATTTCTTTGTAGTTCAAATGTTCATTTCTTGGTGATTACTGATATTGAGCATGTTTTGTATACCTATCAGCCCCAAGTATGTCTTTTTAAGAAAATGTGTATTTAGGGGCTAGAAAGATAGATTGTGGTTTAAGAGAACACATTGCTCTTTCAGAGGACCCAAACTTGTTTCCCAGCACCCAGGTCAGATGACGCATAACTGCCTATAACTCCAGCTTGAGGGGATACAGTGCCTCAGGACTCTGAGGACATCTGTACTTGGATTTATATACCTCCACCCTAACACACACACACACACACACACACACACACACACACACACACACACACTTAAAATAGACCTATAATTTTTTTCTAAAAAGAAATTGTCCATTTATAACAGAGCTATTTTTTTTAAATATCTGGTATGTTATCTTTTTTTCCCTTGAAAACTGAAGTTTTCATATAATATAATTTGATCATGGTTTCCCTTCCCTCAGCTCCTCACAGATCTTTCCATCTTCCCACCCACCCACTCTACATTCTTTCTCTCTCTCCTCTTTAGAAAATAAACAGGAAATGAAACAAACAACAACAACAAAAAACCAAAATACAAAGAAGAGAGAAAAAAACATAAATACACACATGATCCAACATAACAGATTGCAATGTTCATGAAAAATGTGGCCAAAGTGAAAAGTTTCTGTACACAAATGTAATTCATACCCAATGTGCAATGACTCCATTGGATTCCTGGCAGTACTGGCTCATCATGGTACTCCAACTCAGCCTTGGTTCTGAATATACATATGCACTTGGTACTTTGCTCAGCATTATGTGGGATGTCATTGGATGCTTCCTGAAATGTGTCAGCTTAGATTCAAGACTATTGCATGTTATGATCGAGCTGTGGTATTTTCATTATATAAAGATTTCTGCTCTTATATATGAAACATGAGGATGTAACTGGAAAATAAAGACTATCAATATCTTTTCTTTTTTTACCGTCATTCTTTAGCACACTTCATTTGTTAATGTGACTTTTGAGTGCTAATGTAGCTGGATATGCTCTCTCATTTAATTAGTTATATCCTACTGTGTCAAAAGGCTTTATTTAATTCTTTTGTGTATATGCAGGTATGTCTGCATATGTGTGCTTGTGTGTAAAGATCATAGGTTGACATCAGGGGCCTTCCTCAATCACTCTCTGCTTTATGTTTTGAGACAAGCTATCTCACTGACTGTGGAGCTTGAAAATGAGGCTACATTGCTTGGCCAGAAAGCCTCAGAGATCCCCCTTTCTCAGTTTCCCCAGCCCTGGAATTGCATCCATGTGCCTCCATAATCAACCTTTTCATGTGTGCACTGGGGATTGAATGCAGGTTCTCATGTTTGCATGGCAAACAGTTTTTTGGCTGGGCCATCTCCTCTGTCTTAAGGTTTATTTTTTTTTTGTAGATATAAAATGCACATAAATTTGGTTAGTATGCAAATTTTCTTTTATCTGTAATATATGACACAATTTTGTATATACCAAAGAATTGGTATTCTGTGTGTGTGAATTCTCCAATAAAACCTTATGTGTATGTATAGTTTAAAAGAAATATCACACTTGGGCTGACCACACTAGGTATGAGAAACTCCCTTTGTTGTTTAGGGGAATCCAGGAGACTTACCCCCCAAAATAGGCTATTACTGTTGCTCTTAGTTGCCTCCCAGAGGTTAAAGGTAAGACCTTACTGCTGAAGACACTGTGTACTACGGGCGTAAGACCCCGGGAACCTAAGCTGGATCTGACTTTGAAACCTCCTCCCTGAGGACGAGCTATCATAGTAACAGCAAGTGCTCTGTAAGCTTCCAAGGGAAGGAAACAACCAATAGTCCCCCTCAGCTGTACTGACTATGAACTCCAATGATGACCTGCATAGAAATGACATCCCTAATGCAACAGTGGCACCATTATCTCTCTGGTGACCGACAACTGTCTAGTTGAACTTAAGTCTGGATCAACAAGCACAGATGAAAGGTTATTTAGAGGAGCAAGTGGCAGCTTTCTAGTGTCTGCAATAATGAAGTGTCTCTCTCTGTCCAGCCACTGTCCACTGCCTATTGGTCCTTAGGGAGGAGTCATGCCTGTGGACCTTCCCCCCGCCCCACCTTTCCAGGATGGAATGTTAACAGGTCCATTCTTATGCAGTTTTTTTTTTCAGGTAATCACAGTTCCTAAAATTTCAAGAATGCAACACCCATTCATGTCCAGAAAACAGAGTTCCAAAGCATTTCACTGTTTCCATACTCCTCTTTCATGATGTTAACTAAACTGAGGAGGGGTAATATAAATGTCCCATTTAAAGCTAATCATTCAACAGTCACTTATTCTTAAAACTTACACCAATTATGAGTCTCTGCAGTAACCAGCACCCACTGAGAAAAGCTTGTCTGAGCAAGGCTGATAGTAGCATTAATACTTGGGCATAAACATAAATATGTAGATGGTTTGTCCCTTTAGCAACACAACACCGTTAACTCCTCCTTTGGGTGGATAACACCTAGAGTTGTGAGCTTTTGAACAGGTTTGCAGTACCAGATGTGAATTCCCTCCTGTCAGTCAGGCCTCAATTACAATCAGAAAGTGGCTGGTTACTCATACAGTAGTTATTCTACTATTGGACCAGTAAGCATAGGTTGCCTGGCAAGTCAGTACTAAGATCTAAAATTGAATAAGACTTATTGACAGTCTTCTTCCACTAACCTGCATAGAATCTTCTAGCACTTTGAAAGATAGCCAGCAGTGGCTATGCTTCCGGCTCAGTTCCAGCTTGATTTCTCCATGTCCTGTTACCAAATAATGTGG
This sequence comes from Peromyscus californicus insignis, assembly GCF_007827085.1. Lineage (NCBI taxonomy): Eukaryota > Metazoa > Chordata > Mammalia > Rodentia > Cricetidae > Peromyscus > Peromyscus californicus. Next base: position 38,559,293 of record NW_026294480.1, read on the forward strand.
TGTCTTCAGCAATAGGTCCTTACCATTTACTTCTGGTGAGCAACCAAAAGCATTGGCGATAGGCTGTCTTCTTTCCCAGGCTTCATGACCCTCCTTGGCCAATAAATCACAGTGAAGTAGCTCACATTTGGCTCCGGGAATAGTTGTCCACTCTAATAAGGTGCTTCCAATCATTTAAAATTATATATCAAGTGTATATTTTATTTATGTGTGTGTGTGTGTGTGTGTGTGTGTGTGTGTGTGTGTGTGTGCGCGCGCGCATGCGCGCCGAGATGAGTTTATGTGGACTGTATATGTGAAGGTGCTCACAGGGCCAGAGGTTGTAGGATCTCTTGAAACTGGAACCACCTGAAGTATGTGCTGGGAACCAAACCTGTGTCTTCTGTAAGATCAGGAAGCCCTGCTAAGCCATCCCTCCTGCCTCTTAATCATGTTTGGAAAGATTATGTACATATATATATATATATATATATATATATATATATATATATATATTGTATTAAGGGTAAGAGGTTAAGAAAGGAAATATACTCAAAGGATGATTTTTAAATAACTTTAGGATTTATCATTATCAAAAATTTTTAGTATACTTATTTTATATACCTATATACTCAGGCATGCACAGAAGTTTCTCAGGAGAATAGGTGTTGCAACTGAAAAAAGTTCAGGAAGTCCTAATTTATATCTATTGTCTGCTTAAGAAATCACTTTCAGATGAGAACCAGAAGTATTTGTCAATTCCACTTCCATTGCCTGACAAAGTGTATAAATGAGACATTTCCATGGTTCCATTTATGATTGGGGTTTATGGTGCATGATACATCCACATACCCACATTTTTACCTATATAAGTACAGGTTGTAAATACATAAAAATTGTCTAGTTATTTTTTATTGTATGTTCATCGGTATCCTAATCTTTAGGATTGTGATTGAAAAGGAAGACTGCATGACCCTACTTCCAAGGAGCTAGAAATGATTTATTAACAAGGCTAAACCTTCTGACTTTCTTTAGATGCAAACCTTTCACTCAGGGACCTTGCCACGTCTATTTTCTGCAGAGTGCCTCCTGCACTTGTCAAGACCAGTAACTTGTTTTGTAATCAGGTAGCATAGATATCAGCCTTCAGAATAGAAATGGCAACCAATTTACTGTAGGAAAGCATTTCCTCTGACACCTTCAGACCAATGCACATAGACCTCTGTCTGTGATGCACTCCTTAAAACAACCCCCAACGTATCTTGCTGCATGCATCGCCTCTCTGCTGACTAAACAGTGTGTTTAGTAATAGCATGATCTATTTTAATACTCTGACTTCAAAGGTATCTTTCTTATCATTTGTCACACTTGGCTCTCCTAAATTGCATAAATTGGTCATTTCATGCATTATAACATCTTGTTTACAGCAAGCTGGTTAAGTAGACAGATAACAGCCTAGTTTGCACAGATAAGAATTATTAAAGCCAGTCTTTACTAATTGATCCATTATCTCTTCGGTTTATTCCAACCCTCCAACTTTCATGGCTATATTTACTTTACATATAGAATGATTTAGTAACAATTACTGATTTACTCTATTAATTCATTTAGTATGTGTATGGTTTCTGTATTCCATCACCATCATATATGCAGATAGAATGGTGAACAAATTAAAAGTAACCCTCTTGTGATGATGTTCAAGTCAGTATGGGTGTCTGTTAGGCTGAGATGGGGAACAAATATTTCAGGGTCTGGAATTCTAAATGTAAACCTGAGGAAGGAAGGAAGGGGAGATGAGGCTTACTGTAAAACCAGACTGGGTTCAACTTTATTGGTCACGTTTTTAAGCAGCGTTCCTCAGTGGTCCGTGTTTCAGTTCCAGCCTCCAGGTTCCTGCCTTGAGTTCCTGCCTTGGCTTTCACCCATGGACTATAACCTGTTGACCAAATAATCCCTCTCCTCCCCCAAGTTGCTCCTGATCCTGGTGTTTATTGCAACAGTGGAAAGCAAACTAATGCAGACAATGCTTTTTAAGGGACTGCAGTTGAGAATGTCACACAGTGATAGAGTACTTAAACACCTTATCTTATCCGATGACAGGACAAAACTAAGTGGAAGAAAACAAAGGCTTGTAACCAGGCACTCTTCCTTGCTTGTTAACCTTGGTGAGTCGGAGGAAGAAGTATGTCAGAGTCACTCTTCATTGCTCCACACTGATAAACAGTGAATGCACTGTGGCCATTCACAGCCACGACTGGTAACCATTTTGATGTGACTAGCACAACACAATCTCACAGCTTGTACGTTGAAACAAACAAGTTTCGCTGTCGTTGCATGAAGGTGATTTCTTTGAAAAGACACCAGCTCTCAAATGTATCCCAGGGAAACATTTTTTGTGTGTGTGTGTGTATGTGTTTCCTCCAAGGGTGATCAATTCAGGAGAGAATCCGTGCCTTGCCAGTGATCACAGAGAGGTACTGATGTGACATTTTCTGTGAAAGCTGCAGGGCCTCTCATCGTCTGCCAATATTCTTGACAGCTGTTAGCTTTTCTGTAGTCGTGGCTTGCTCAAAGGGTGGAATACTTAAATGCTGCTTATTCTGGCAGTAATATATGAAGGAGAAGCTAAGCTAGAAGGGAAAAGGGAAGTAAACAGCTCATTTCAGTGATTACTGGACATAAGCAGAGAGATAATAAAATAAACACTATGAGTGTCAGTGAAAGTAGGTGAAAAAAATAGATGGATTTTTTCCAAACAGCAATAGTTACTACTGTTTTCATTGTCATGGTGGTGTGTGTTCTTTTACTCTAAGCCCAACTGACCCCGGTCACAGGACCATCGGGAGTACTGTTCCCAGAGCAATGACTCATTAGTCAAGTGTACAAGCAATCAGCTGATTCAAGCCTAGTTTAAAAACAATAGGGAACAAGAGATTTCAGAGCACAAAACATAGAGAGGCATAATTGATAATTGAAAATTATGTGCATTCACAGTACACAGTGTCTTGACCTACGTGTACGTTTTGAAATGTTTATCACAGTGGAAGCAATTAACATGTCTCTTTCCTTCTAGAGTTATCGTTGGTGTGTTTATGAGAGTGCTTACCATCTAAGCTCTTAGCAGTTTTCTATAGAGCACACCATCACCAGCATCACTCAATTACCACTACCCAACTCCCAGGCCAAACAACTCTGTTTCTATGAGGTTGATTGTATTTTTCTTAGGTTCCATCAGTAAGTGAGATCTTGTGGTTTTAGATTTTTAACTGTTTGGCTTGTTTCACTTAACATCATGTTTCCTAGGCTCACCTGTGTTGCTTATGGGGGGATTTCTTTCTTTCTGAAAGCTGAGTAATGCAGTGTTCTTTAATATTTTCGTGATGGTCAGTGTTGGCTATTGTGAATATTGTGAGGATGTGAAAGCAGATGTCTTTCCAGTATATAGATCTCATTGCCTTCTAATATGTCTCCAAAAGTGAGGTCACTGGATTAGATGAACACTTCCTTTAATTTTTGAGATACTTCTTTCCTTTTCCCCATAATGACTGTCTAAGTTTATAGTCCCAACAAAAGTATAGAATTCTCTTTGCTCTCCATCCTTGAAAACACTTAACTTTTATCTTCTTTGATACCAGCCTTTCTAATAGGCATGAGGAGTCTTCACGATTCTAATTTGCATTTTTCTGATGACTGGTATTTTGAACTTTTTTGTCATGTACTTGCCGGATTTTTCAATGTTTTCTTTTGAGAAATGGGTATTGAAGCACTTTGCCTATATATATATATTTTCTGCTATAGAGTTGTTGAGTTGCCCATGTATTTTGAATATAAATCACTTATCAGACGTATTCTCCCATTTCATGGATTATTTCTTCATTGCCAATAGCTTTCTTTTCTGCCAAGATGCAAAGTTTTAGTGTTGTATGACCTAATCTCCCTGTTTTTGCTTTTGTTTTCCCTACTTAGACTGACTTTGTATTGTGAGTGAACTAGATTCTTTCCTGAGATGTGTAGAGGGGCAATGACAGCTTGTTGGCCAAGAGAGAAAGGATGAATGGAAGGGTCAAGGAAGAACTTCTTTGACACTGTGCAGTTTTTTGGAGGGAATGGCCCTGGTGTTGTGTTTGTGGAATTTGCCCTTTCCAGTCTTGGGCACTAAAATTCCATCTAGTAGACTTGCTCTGGGAATGGACCCCAGGGTGGGGAGATATAGGTCCAAGGGAGAAAGCACTTCATGATAGAGAACTAGATTAGCTCTCACACATTATACAAAATGTACTGCTAGGCTTCGCCATAGCATAATCTGATCAGAAGTTTATACATACATATCAACAGCTATTATGTATCTAAGATATTAAGATATATTTCAAATGATCTTTTCAAGCTAAAAGTTCCATGATGTTGCCATTTTTTTTCTGAGCCAAGCATTAACACCTCTAATTCTGATCTCAATTACTTGTACTGACAAAATGTAAACACCATTCAATTCTTCATTTGTTATTTTCCCAAGTATAATGAGTACTAGCTGCTTGAAAGGCTCTATGCACGGTACTTTGGAAAACAAAGAAGGCTTAAATGATGTGTGGGAAATGAAAATCCTCTAAATGCCCCTCCACTTTTTATGAAAGTCCTAGATTGGAATGAGGTTGATTTGGGTCAAACAAAGTTCTTGACATAAAAGCAAAGCAATCATAAACAAGCCAAAAACCCTGTGGATGGCAGTGGCAGCTGAGATAACCCTTAAGTAAATTAGAACTGCTGAGGATGCTGGGAATTAAAGTCCTTTCCCCATAGCTCCTCCAGCAGTCAGAAAACAAGGATAGCTTGGATCAAAATCTCATGAATAAACATAGAGGTTACCACCGTCTCTGGAGGTGAAAAGTCATTCTTGAGCATGACACATTTGGGGCTCAGAGACAAGTGACGACTCTCTTGTCATCCTGAGAGAAAATATACTAACTTCTTTAAGCTAAGAATTACAGTGATTTCAGTGGCACGATTACAGGGCATGACTACTGGGACTTACATAACTCAAGCTTATTTAAATAATGTTTCAGAAAAGAACATATGCAGCTATTAAAGAGTCATGATAGAACAACTGTAATCCCAGAAGATGAAGCAACTGAAAAATATTCATGTTTGCCTCATCTGCAAGTCTACCATTTATTAATGCCTCTATACACATCCATTCTAAGCAAGGGCATTGAACCTTTGACCTCTTTTAAGCCTGAACCTATTAGTTATTTCAAGACTGAAGTAATTCTAATTGGCCATAAGTTCTGTGGAGATACTTATATTGATCCCATTAGCTATTAGATACATTATATGCCAGTTATGTGCAAAAGGTTGCATTTGGAACTGTATAGTATATATATATGGACAAAGGCAAAAATTCTTTCAACATGCTTAGTTCTAGTAAGGAAGGATGCCAGATACAAAGGCATTGCATTCTCAAAATGAGAGGGAAGTAGGTTTGGTTTGAGTTTGTGTGTATGCTCACATAGGCAAAAGAGCATCTAAACTGGTATTTGAGAAATGGATAGAATCCTAGCAGTAAACACTGGGGAGCAGACTCTCCATGGAAAAATAATAAAAACAGTGATAGACCCAGGCTAGTTGGAAAAAAATAACTTATTAATGTAACAATGGTGAATGGTTTTAAATAGCCAGAGGTCAGCTTACTGCCATGCTTCCTAGAAAGTCCCATATCTGTCAGTGCCTACCTTGTCCTATACCCCTAGTGTCCTGCCTATTAGAAAAAGGTCATAGTTTTCTCATTGATCCTGGGGAGCAGTGGAGAGAAGTGCTTTACTCTGGCCATGCAACAGTCATATTTAAATGTGATTTCTGTTGGCAGTGCCTTAAGTCATGGAATTAATTGGCACTTTAGTCAGTATTTGACAAGAGGGAGAGGAGATATGAGAGTAAACAGACCATTTAGAATTTCTCCAAATCTGAAGAAACAGGTCCAGACAGCCAAGGCTCCTCTCTTAGTTCCTTTGAGTTGCAACGTATACAGCAGCCTTAGCTTAGCCTTGGTACCCAGGAGATGACAGTGCCACTATGGTGCCATCGAGAGGGCATTGGTCTGTATTTCTGGGATCAGCCAGCCCACAGCTAGCTCAGTGTTTGCAGAGAGAGCAAGGGAGCTTTCCCTGAGGTGATGTTCCAGAAGTACCTACTGAATCAGTGGAAAAGAAGTAAAAGTTTTAGAAAACACAGTTCAGACTTTACTATTCCATTCATCTGTTCCCTTTGTTCTGACAACCCAGCTCACCAAATTCTTGTTGGTATAAATTCTTTTCTTATCTTCTTCAGTGTTGAGGAAAGACTGATTTAGGATCATACAAGTTCAAGTGTAAATATAGGTATAAATATAGATGATATCCAGGTGAACTTCTTAATTATCTCTGACATAATTAATCACCTCCTTATTGCTGAAAGGCTTTTAATTATGAAAATCAGAATCATCTAGAACATGTTAAAATATTCCTAATTCAAAGGCTGTACCAAAGGTCATTTACACCAGAATGTTGGGAGAAAATGTAGGCAGCCGACTTCTTCAAAATTCTGCAGGTGCTTCTACTGTATAGCTGGAGTAGATGGTGGTACACGCCTTGAAAATTAAAACTGAAGCCTAGCTTGGTATCAGGTAAAAATATGTGTATGTCTAATACGTATCATATTCTCATTATGTTCTTGACCAATGCATTTCTATTTTTAAAATAGTTTTGAAGGACTGACCTTCGTAAATTAGTATCAGGATAATTATTTTTGTGATGTATCTCGGTTAAGAATGTGAAGCATGTTGTACATAAACTGTCTGGAGAACGTGGTATTATTTGCAAACCTGCCAGAGAATGCAGCACATTTTACAAAGGTTTATGAAAACAGTATGCCTCGATTTTATAAGTACAGAACAGCTTCAAAATTAGCCTCCTATTACACAGAAAGCCCAGACATAGGAGAGAGGAAGGCTGAAATTCTCATTCATTCCCACACATTGACAGTCCCTCATTTCCATAACCCATGACACCCTGGACCATTTCTTCTTTTAACAACTTGTTCAGATGTCAAGATCTGTCCATTCTTTCAATGTCCCTTCATGCCTTCATTATTCATTTTCTTGGCCAGGATCCTGAATTAGTTTTTTTTGTGATTGTTTGCCTTGGTAAATGATATGCACTTTCTATAAGAATGGTTTTTGGAAACAGCTTCTGGCCAGGGCTAAGGTCTTCAGTTTGTTCAACCTCTGTGCTTCTCCACCGACCACAGAAATAGCCACAAGAAAGTAAACAGCCAAGACATTCAAATGTTCCATATGTGGATTCAATGTTGTTTCCCTAAACCCTTCGTTGTGCACAGCACTGTGAAACTGATGGAGATGCTTAGTAGTTCCCATAAAAGGATAACTCTGTGCTATCAGGACTGTGGCTGCTGCTGCTGTTCCTGTAGGTGTTTAAATCCTATCTGGTATGAATGGCTCAAATTTTATGTTATTCTCAAAGTCGTGAATCCCAAAACTGAAAGCAATGTTTTTCTACTATGATCCCTTGACCTTTATCAGGATTCCTCATTTCATTTTAATTTAAACTTTGTTTTTTTTTTTAAATTTCATACATGATCATTGTATTTGTACAATTTCCACCCTTCCCTCTCTCCCTCCAGCTCCTCCCATATCTTCCCACTCCGTCTTCATGACTTCTTCTACTTTAGTTTATTATTATTAATTATTAAATGTGTTTAGGGCTGACCACTAGGGATTGGATAACTAACCTATCAGGGAACTCATCCCTGAAAAAAAAAAAAATAACTGCTTCTCTTTCTTTCAGGAACCACTGATTGCCTGTAGCTCTTCATCTAGGGGTGGGATCTAAGGAACTTTCCCTATCTGTGCTGACAGGTTCACAGATGTTGTCATCATGTAGATCTTGTTTAGGAAACTATATTGTGGAGATTTCATGGGTGTAATTTGCCTATCATGTCAAGAAAACATTATCTAGCAGCAAGCAACCTATTCCTTGGGCTCTTATAGTCTTTCCATTCCCTCTTCCACAACGTTCCCTGGGCCGTAGGTGCAGGAGATACGTTGTAGATCTATCATCTAGTGTTGTGAACCCCATAGCCAGTTGCTCTCTGCATTTGGAATAGTTGTGGATTCCTGCAATGGTCTCCAGTCTTCTGCAAAATATGCTTCTTTGGTGAGGGGTGAGAGCTACAGTTATCTGTGAATCTCAGACTGGATATTTAGAACACAGGAATTATATTGAATAGTGAAAATCACAGCAGTAGGTTCTCCTCTGGGGTGTTGGACCTCTTCAGCTGGTTAGCTAGATTTCACATAGCCAGGCCTGAAATCCCTCCCATTGTGTGGGTCTTAATTCCAATTCAGCAGCTGTTGGTTTCCCTCAAGACAGAAGTGCCACTATTGCACCATTGTAATTGTCTTTCTAGGTTAGCCATTGTTGTGGTTTTAGATCTTGGTAGGACCACTGATTGCTTTTCTCCATTGGCCGTTTGACCAGTACCTGCCAATACCATAACAGCAAGTCTTCAGGGAGGAGGTTTTCAGATTAGTTCCAGATCAATGTTTTCAAGTCCCGTGTCCACAGTTTGTGGTGTCTTCAGCCGTCGGGTCTTACCTTTCAGTTGAGAAGGCAACTAAGGGCCATGATAATAGTTTGGGGAGTCTCTTGGACTCCCCTGACCAATAGCTGAAGGAAAGTTTCCTATATCTGGCACTGGGGTTTTGTTAGATAGTCTGTGACTCTTGGGGGAGCATGAAAAGAAGGTACAACTTGATTTACATTATATAGATATATGCATATAGAATGTATTTTAGGTGAACTTATAAAGTATTGTTTATGACTTTTTCAAACATGTTTAGTATTACCTGATCACTTTCAAATATTCCTCAAAAGCCCGTTATCCTTGCTCAGTCTCTATTCACTTATTACAAAATAATAACAATAAATAAGCATGTAAAACTTGTGCCCGTGATGATTAGGACCACTGATGGAAATATTTTGATTCACAGTAGATGAGGTTACAGTCTTCCTCTATCACTTGCCTTGGTCTCTATTTCCTTCCTTCCCTGTCTTCTCGCTCCCTCTCTTTCCCCCCTCTCCTTCACTCCCTCCCTCCCTTTCCCGTCTCCTGCCCTATTCTGTGTACTTCGCTATAACTTTGTAATTTCCTTATGTTCAGGGTCCTGTAGCTGGTGAATTCTTGTTTCCCACGTGCTTTCTAGGAGAAAGCTTGTACATACAGGTGCTCAATAATATATAGAGGTTTTTACATGAAAACACCCAAGAAACACGACCTATGCTACAAGCTACAACTATGGTTTAGGAGAAAAGCTGCAGTCATAAATATAGTTGTTGTATGGACGATCGTTTTTTATATTTCTGTGATAAATTATTATATTATGTCTGGAGTACATTATTGTTATTATTTGTATTATTTAAAATTACTCCGTATTTACACAACAATTCTTTAAGGACATCATTATCTTTATTGTCAATCACATCAGTTAAGGTAGGCTGATATAGGTTACACAGCTTCTAAGTGTAAGTCAAGAACTAAATTAAGCCCTAACAGTTTGAAAGCACATATTATTTATTTATTTATTTTTACCAGGATTGGTTAGTTGTTTCTGTCTATCTAGACAGCAGTCAGTACAGATAACAAATCAGTGCTGGTGGCTTCTCTTTCTTCCTCCTCCTCTTTCTCTTTCCTGTAATATTTATTCTAGGTCAACTAGGTAATTCATTGACAAAAAGGAATTCTAAATAAGGTGACTAGGATTAGTGTTGTGAACTGAGGAGGGAAGGCAATCTGAAGCTCTGATAGTACTCCATCAGGATTATTCTCAGACTCAGTAACATCCAAAAACATAGTAAGCTGTAGCTGCTATGAGGAGACTTTGGAGACAGTCTTCATTGCAGTTAGTGTGGATTCCTTTTCCTGTGGTTTTCCTCAGTTTATTTTCTATACACTCTTATTTTCTCTGTTTATGATACTTCCCTTTTTATGGCACGTAGCTATTCTCTGCCTTAGCATAATCTCAGAATCCCCTGAGAACGCTGTCTTCATAACTGCTGTTCAGAGAGCAGAGGCTCTACCATCCTCATCCCCTGTGGTGGAAAAACAGGTCTCTTTGGTGAGTTTTACTTTGGGATCTATTTATTCTAGTCTTTTTTTTTTTTTATGTGAGCTGAAGATACAAGAGCCTATTATCATATAAAAAGTATATCTGATGTCTGAAAGAGAAACTGTGAGCTCTAGGGTAAAAGAGACAGGACACACACACACACACACACACACACACACACACACACATACACAAGCACACACATACACACACACACACACACACACACACACACACACACACTGCCTATATTTGTAATTGCCTCTCCAGCCTTTTATGACATAAAATGATCATATAACCTTTAATAAATTCTTCTAGTATATCTAAGATGAGATGAGCTGAGTTCTGTTTCTTAGAGTCAGTTACTTAACTATGAGAGTTAACTAATTTTTAAGTCATTCTTGAAATTCAGCTTTAATGTGCTTTTTCTCCAGCTGAGTCCCCATTACCTCATTGTTTATTAAGATTTACAGTCTACCTCTGGGGTACATTTTACATTCCTTGTCTCTTTTACGTAATTGATTATTTATGAGACTTCATAATGGTCTTTATAATTTTTGTTCTTTGAAATTATTACATAATTACATAATATCCCCCTTTCATTTACTCCCTGTAGCCTTCCACACACCCCTTTGCTCTCTTTCAAATTCATGGCCTCTTTCTTTAAGGTTGTTACACACACACACACACACACACACACACACTCTTTTTTTTTAAATTTATTTTAATTTAGTTTGCAATACAATTCAGTTTTACATATCAGCCACAGATTCCCTTGTTCTCCCCCCTCCGGTCCCCCTCACCTTCCCCCCAAACCCCCCCCCATTCCCATCTCCTCCAGGGCAAAGCCTTCCCCACAGACTGAGGTCAACCTGGTAGACTCAGTCCAGGTAGGTCTAGTCCCCTCCTCCCAGGCCGAGCCAAACGATCCTGCATAGGCCCCAGGTTTCAAACAGCCAACTCATGCAATGAGCACAAGATCTGGTCCCACTGCCTGGATGCCTCCCAAACAGATCAAGCCAATCAACTGTCTCACCCATTCGGAGGGCCTGATCCAGTGGGGACCCCTCAGCCATTGGTTCATAGTTCATGTGTTTCCATTCATTTGGCTATTTGTCCCTGTGCTTGGTCTCAACAATTCTCGCTCATATAAACCCTCCTCATTCTCACTAATTGGACTCCCAGAGATCCACCCGGGGCCTAGTCATGGATCTCTGCATCCAGATCCCTCAGTAGTTGGATGAGGTTTCTAGCACAACAATTAGGGTGTTTGGCCATCCCATCACCAGAGTAGGTCAGATCGGGCTGTCTCTCAACCATTGCCAGCAGTCTGTTGTGTGGGTATCTTTGTGGATTTCTGTGGGCCTCTCTAGCACTTTGCTTCTTCCTATTCTCATGTGGTCTTCATTTACCCTGGTCTCCTATTCCTTGTTCTCCCTCTCTGTTGTTGATCCAGCTGGGATCTCCTGCTCCCCCAAGCTCTCTTTCCCTCAACCCTCGCCTTTCATTACCCCCACTCATGTCCAGGCTGTTCATGTAGATCTCACCATAAGAGCACTTGTTCACACATACACTCTTAAGTACATAACTATAGCCTGCCCAGTCTGTATAATATTACCTGTATTCAATGTTTGGCTGAATAGCAAGCTTATCTGATCTTTCAGTTCTGTATTGACACCACGGGCATCTCTTCTATGGTTGATGGATTCAATTTCCCCCTGCTCTCCATCCCTCTCCCCTTCTTTTCTCTTCCCTTTCTGTCAACATCAATGATATAAGGAAGTAAAATGCAGGTAGTAGTTCACAGAACTGGCAATGATGAAATGCTGTTACGTCAGTTCACTAAATAAACTCAACCCCTGTCATTTTACCTCAATTGGGAATTATTCCTACTTTAGAGTAAAATGGGGAGACTATATTCTAGTTCCTTCTCTCAATTCTAGAATTTGTCTCTTTTCTGTAAAATTTGCACGGAATACACATTTTCCTAAACTTATTAGTCAATGGGATAGCTTTTAAAGGATTTTTTTTTATTGGCAGAACCTTATAATTTGGGAATTAATACACACTTTAATTAAAGAAGGAAAAATCTATTTGACAACAAATTAATTGTTGTAAGAAATAATAAAATACATTGATTCTTGTGTTAACTTAATTACAAAACCAAAATAATAATACAAACTGAATAGATGAAGTCATGGTGATTGGAAATATGAGACAAAATGGTTGACATAATAAAATCAGTTACTCAATGTGAATCAATTATTATTGGAAGTAAGGTGTATGAGCATGATAAATTTGCAAATACTGCAGAGGCAATTGATCTGTAGAGTCTACCTAACACATTTACCGTACACCTGATCACATGAATAACTTCCCTGGCTTCTCTCAGTTTCTTCCAAGAGGATGTATGTATGATAATAGAGACCATAGAAGTATGTTTAAATACAGTAACTATATTTTATAAGAGGCATTGTTAATGGAGATTTTTTTTCCTGAGGCACCTGAGTGTCTTCTTATTTGAAAAAGGATGGTCTATATGGGTTCTAAATGCTATCCCTACAAATAGCCTAAAATCCCTCTTCCTCCTCTATTGATGGCATATTTATACACAGCTGTTATTACAGTTTACTTACCCAGGAATATCTGTATTCTATAACATTGGATCTCATGTTGAAATTTTGCATATGACAGTAGAATTCATTCTCTTTATAGATTTAAACTCGATGTCCACACTATATTCCTTGTATTTTATGATTTTTTTTACTTAAGTTTTTTAAAATGAAATTAGTATGCACGATTAGTATACAATACATCTTATTAAGAACTTGTATACATTAACAAAGTTATAAATTATGTTTAATTATTAGTTTCTTCTTTCTTTAGTAAATCACGAGGAAACCCTTATGGCTATAAGCATTGTTGGTACTAATCCTTCATAGAATAAACTGAGTATAAATTAACTTAAATGAATCAGCCTATTAAGTAGCCCCTTTGGCTTGGTGTGAACTGTATCTCCTCAGAGATCCAGATGTCATGGAGAAACTTCAGTGGGGGTGTAACAGTGGGTTTTGTTTTGTTTCTTCTTGACTTTCAAACTTCTACCTCAAGGATAAATTTATTGATCCTACAATTATTAACAGTCATTGTACCCTTTGTGATCTTATTGCAAATGGCCAGGAAAGTTGTGCTTTGTTGGATTAATTGCTAATTTCCAAAGAGTCAGATTACTGAGTGAAACTACAGTGTTGCTCTCAGCAGAAAAACAAAACAAAACCCTGCATGGCACATTTTTATTATCTCAAACACAATTTTATTTGATCTATTAAAACTAATGGTAAGAATGTTTTGAGAAAGACAGAGGAAAACATTATTTCATAAGCATGCTTAAAATATGCATAATTTATGTTGGGACCGGAGAGGTGGCTGAACGGTTAAAGCATTTACTGCTCTTGCAGAGGAACTGAGTTTCCAGCACCCACAGGACATTTTACCATTTTCTAATTCCAATTCCAGGGGATCTCATGCCCTCTTCCAGCCACCATGAGCACCAGCCATGGAAGTGATGCATAAGCATGTGTGCAGGCAAAACACGAATAAACATAACATAAAAATAAATGTTTTAAATGTACACATGATTTATATTTTTGTTGATGGGACCTATGCCACTTGGAGTAGTGATTCTCCCTCCCAAAGCCTTAGGTTATTTAACAAACCCCCCAGCATCAGGCATGGGAAACCTTCTTTTGATTTGTTGGTCAGAGCAGCCTAAGAGTTTTCCAAAACATTGCCATATAGTTGGACTTACTATTGGTTCATAATGAGAGAAGGAATTGTCTCGATTAGTTCAGAATCAAACATGCTGTAAATTCTTACTGGAACAGGAACATAAATGGATGAATTAAAAAGGAAAACTTGAAAGATAATTTTGAAACATAAAGAGTTAATTTAGACTAACAAACTTTGCCTAGCATGATATTTAAGAAACACAATTTAGTAAGATAAATAAATAAAATGATAAGATTGTTTTTTCACTAATGTCCCAATTATGTACAATCATCTAGGGCTTTTAATGTTTTGATTTTTGTATAGCCTAAATTCAATTGATGCTTAATAAGTAAATATTTCAATGACTGCTGGTTAATCATTGGACAGAGCACATGACTTGTCTGTTTCCCCTTCTGAGACTTCAGAAAACAGAAAAAAAATAAATAATGTACAATGCATAGCAGTCATGATAATGAGAGAGTGTGGCTATATCTGGTAATTTAATCAAGTTTCTGGAAGATAAGATGTGAACAAGTGCTGTAGATTGTTGAAGCAGAGCACAGGCACAGGACAGAGGGTGAGGGATGGGGCAGCTTCCTGCAAGGAAGAGCCCCAGTGGCCTGGCAGGAACCAAAACAGCCCCTATTTCGATATGACAACACTGATGGGCCCTGAATTTAGAAACACCAGGACAATATATTAAGATTTTGCTACCCAACAGAAATAAATCATCAAAGCTTCAAGCAATCGTTTGTTTAACTCCCTATGCTATGTAGTTGGCAGTTGGACTGGGTTTCCTGGGCTGGTCCTGTGTCTGCACCCAGTTGCTTATCCCTTAGCTTTGCACCCACAGCTTAGGCCTTTATCAGCTAGGGTAACAGAGACAACTGGACCTCACAAATTTCATCACTATTCAGATTATTCTGAGCTTGTTCATATTGGTTGAACAAGATTATAACTATAAGACTTCTTAAGGTCTGTGCTTAGAAGTGTCATGCTCTTTCTATTTACTTCATTCTAAGACTGAAGTAGGCAATAAGAAAAATCTGGATTCAAGGGGTACAGAAGTGGACCCCATGAGTGAATGAGCACAGCTGAGGCATTATACTGCAAAATGTGTGACTATAGGAGTTATATAAATCATAACTGTGTGTTTTAAAAAAATCTAACAGTCTACTTGGGTTTATTTTTATCTTTCTCCACATCAGATCTCTCCTCAGCCCTGTATCATAACGCCCAGCTTGCTTGTAGGTATTTGTTGTCAGTCTCCAAAAATTCCCAGAGGAGGCAAGGTTTAATCCAGGAAGGCACTGTAACCTGAACTGCCTGTTAGGCCTCTGGAGGAGGTTGCAGCAGAGTTAAGGATGTGATGAGACTTTTCTCCAAGACTCTCAAAAACAATCCAACAAATTAACAAGATGTGCCCACTTGAATGGGTCTGTAATTTATCATTTCCATAGATTATTTGAAAATGTTTTTAAGTAATAAAGAAAAATAGATATTTGGGGAAACCTGCAATCTGAATTACAAATAATCCAACAACCAAATGGAGAATTGGTTAGGAAGGAAACAAAGATGGTTTGCGATATCTAGATATAATAGCACCCTTAGAAAGATGCAACAAATCTTTAAACCTGAAAATGAAACAAAAATTTAAAAATGCCATGCAAAATAGTGTCGTATGACTGGGCTCTTTAAAATTTCATGAGGGCTCGTCAACATGGTTGCCTGAACATGAACTGAACAAGAATAACACCAGTAGATATGTCAGAGAGGACATGAGAAAGCAGCTAGCTTCTAAGGCCTCAGCTCTACACAAAGAACTACAGGCAACTGAGGAATGCTAAGAGTGAGACAAATAAGCTACCCAGGGAAGAGCACACCAATTGGTTATCCAGTACCAAATGATCAGCCCTGAAAACAAACATACAAATAACATTATATAAACTGAGCAGATTATATTTAGGAATATATAAATATAAATATATTTATATATTTATATAAATATATAAATATGCATGTACATACAGGCATGTAACAACCATTTCATGACAAAAGAGGCCATGTATTTCAAAGAGGGTAAGGAGTTGATATGGGAGGGTTTGGAAAGGGACAGGAGAAGTGATATGATTATATTATGATCTCAAAAACAAAAGAAAAATTGAGTAGAAAGAAAAAATTCAAGTTCATAGCTTTCAAGTGAAAAATAGTAATGTGGAGATCTCGAAACAATAGAAGAAAGATGAATAGAAACTATATGAGAATAGATGGAGTGTATTTAGGGATATCTCTTAGAAGAGCATTAGCAATAGATTAGAATTGAGAGTTTTTGGACAAACTTGAGGATCTACACTGGTGTTAAACTATACCCCTTTGTTAGTTCAGACACAAACATGGGGGGGAAGTCATCTTCACATATAGCATTCTGTAGAAAACAGTGGTCATGAGCATCAGAGTGAAAACCCTGTTTGTAAGGTTCCAGAATTTAGAACAAACCTGTAGGCAAAGCCACAGAATTCTTAACTGTAGATCAGAGTTTGACTGTTTCAAACATAACAATGTTAAAGGAATCACACTGAGACTTTTGGACACAAGCAGATCCTTTTCTTCTTCAGAATCTAAATGCCAAAGCACTGTGCCCTGTTCCTAAAGTTCAGGAGGACCAGGACATTTAGGTAGCTCTCAAGCAAACCTTCTTAAACTATCTCTACTTAAAAACCTTCTTAGCATAATCAATTTTTGTATGACCCTGAGTATATAGGTCTGTAAAGTAGGCATGCAAATCAAACATTTACCAATAGTAAATCAGAAGAATTTTATTTTAAAAAAATTCCATGGAAAGAGATAATTTTATCAGTTGTTCAAGACACACATAAATTTGCATACTAATGAGGTAGATGTTCTTTTTTATATAAAGAAATCTTGGCTGAATATTTGCTATTATAGGCATAGATCCTCTTTGAGGTTTTTTCAAGGTTGACTAATACTTTGATTTTATAATGATCTGTGCCGAGAACAACACTTTACAAAAATATATAGCATAAAATGGCAGAAGTACATCTAGGGCTATTTCAAAAGTATTTAGATTCTGTCTACTCCCAAGTAAAAAAATCCACTTGATTTTTAAAAATGAAGCTTGGGATAGCAATTCAAACAACAATTTTAAAAATCAAACATGCAGCACAATATAACTGAAGACATTCACACCGAGGGATGACGGTAAGAAAATATTAAAAGTCTTGCTTTTCTGTGATTAAACCTATATATTTTATGAAAAGTAGAGCTGCGGTGTTTTGGGAAGCACTGACTGGCATTTCATGGCATCAAGGCATGTACAGTACAAAATGCACATGTGTGTTCAGCAGTAAGGCTACAGTGAGATCATGTGATATAACATGACTGGGAGTTGTGAATAGTATATCAGCTTATTAAGTGTTTGATTTCCAATTAATTTTTTGTGGCTGCTTGTTCAGAAATACACTTTGCCAGTTATTTTCACCTTGTGCTCAGTTGAAGAAGCTGGGGTTTAGGGCTGGAGAGATGACCCTGAAGGTAACAGCATATAGTGCTCTTGCACAGGACATGAGTTCAGTTCCCAGCATCCATGTCAGACAGCCCACAACCAATGCTCTCTCCCAAGCTCGATGGATATGCACACTCATGCACATACACCACACTCCCCCACCCACACACATAATTAATCCTTTTAATTTAAAATGAAGTTTATACCTAGAGGCTCAGTTGGTGGCCAAGAGCAGAAAAAGGCATCCATTTAGGATGCCTTGACATCCTTTTACTGGTGTAAAATGGACCCAGGAAGGCAAGTAAAAGGGTGGTTAGAGGAGTCCTCTGAGGCTGTCTCCCTTATACACAAGACTATCAAGTAAGTGTCTCCTCTTTCCTTATGTGGAATCTGACATGCAGAACCATGCCTTCTTTGAACTTGCCTGGGATGTTTCAGTAACTGTTCTCAGCAGTGTGCTGTTTGACTCTAAGCTTGCCAGTATTTGGTAATGTATAGAATGGAGGGACATTGCTGTTTGTAAACCATATATGTAGGATGATTAGTGCTGCCTTGATCCACAGGAACTGCCAAAGCACAATGCTATAATCTGGGTAGTTTATAAGAAGAGAGCTTTACTTCTCATAGAAACTGATCAAGGCATCAGCAGACTTATCATCATCTGATGTGGCCTGGTTTTCTGGTTCACAGCTAGTGCCTGTTGGCTCTGTCCTCATACGGATGTGAAAAAGGCAACGCTGCTCCCCGGGGCCTCTTTTCTAAGGGCTCAGATCCCATTGATCACCTCCATAATCTAATCATCTCCTCAATGCTCTGATATCATCACCTTGGTGCTTATCATCTTATGGATTTTAGAGGCACACAAACATTCAGACAATACCAAGGATGGAAAATGAGATCTGCAGTCTTACCTTGCCCTGGAGACCTTTCTTCCAGCCAACATGCTGATTACTTGCACAATACAAATGAATGTGGTGGAACTAAGGCTCTTAAGTGTCTATGATCATTTTTACGGAACAATACTGATTAATGACCACAGATAATACAAAAATGACATCATTCACCACGCTTAAAAAACCCCCATTCAAGTCTGCAGTACTTTATTACTTTGTGTTCTAAAGTTGGTGAGGTCCAGCCTCACTGCATGACTATGCAGTCTGCATTCACATGGGGCACATACTTAGATACACATGTGAATTATGAAGCTGATCATGCATAAAAGACAGTGGAAAGCTAGTTGGTAAGTCAAACAGCAGTGGGACAGTGAAATTTAGTCTTACAAATTTTGAGGAGCTGGCGATAGTCAGTCATCCTCTCTCTTCCATACCCAACCTTTACCTTTATGTCTCATCTTCAGCAGGAACACTTTTTGGCTCTTACGCATTTTTTTCCTCTTTTACTCATCCAAAGAGTTAACAAAGTTTTGATTATGACTCTGTGATCTCCACAGCTGTTTCTAGAAAGATTATCCCAATATCCTCACCACACTGTCATCGGAGCACTCGGTGTTATTACATGTAAACATATTTTAATGAATTTTAGTGCTGTGCTAGGCAGACAGTATATACTTTAACATTTGGACTTTTCTTTTTCAGTTTTTAAGAGAGCTACTTTGTTTCACTTCTATTTAAATTGTTGTAACAAGATTTATGGCAACATTAGTTTGCTTTTTATTGGCGTGTCAATCAAAGATATAAAACTCTTTTTGGCAAAAGTATGGTTGGTCTATAATTAGCATAAAATGTATACTATTGCTAGTAAACAAAAATAAAAACATTGTATTTGGACCCTTCAAATTTAAGGAAATGCTTAGCGTCAAATGAGCTGCCCTTTGAATTTGAAAATCCTGTGCGCCTCCCTGAAAGTTGGTTCACTAGTGAATCAATGAGGGATGAAAGACGATCATGGGCTGTGAGATCATCCTGCCCACCTGGTTTACTTGGAAGCAGCCAGCTACAGTGTATCAGTTAGGGTAATTAATATGAAATGCTGGGTCAGTTAAGGCCCCAAATCCCAGGAGCTAAACTCTTGGAAGTTTGCCTCATTTATGCAAAGTCGATTGATCTTGCTGGGTGGCCCTCGGCTTTCGACTTGGTCATTCAGACACATGGACTACAACTGCTTCCTCCTCCTCTTCCTTCTTCTCCTCTTCTTCGGCCTAATGCTCTCAATTTCAGGTTTATCTCCCATCAGTAGGTGAGCTGGAGAGCTGAAGATGTTTGTACGAGCAGACCCAAGAATGACACAAGTTGCTTCCATCCTCCTTACATGTGGCATAAGAAATTTGATCTGGCTGTGAACCCAGGGAAAGGAAACAAAATTTTCTGACTTTCTGCCACTCTGTATTTCAGGCTGGCTGACCCTGTGCCATATCCAAATCAACTTACTTCAATAATCCTTAAAACATGTGTGTTGTAGCCTCATAGGAATTATACTGTGTGCCTGTTTCTTTTAGACAGTGGTAGTGCATAACACTATATCCCAAGGTCATCTTTATTGAGTCAGGGTTATGATTCTGTGCAAGTTGTTCTAAGTATAATAAGTATTGTTCCTAATTCCCTCCAGTTGACATATGAAGTCTTTCCCAGGCTTTTCTGTTGCTGCCTTCCCCCTCCCAGTCATCACAAAGCCTCATAGTTTGAGTCATACAATGGTCTCTACTAGTTATCCTTTATCTGAGGCATCAGCACCTGCTACTACTGAGTCGTCGTCTTAGATTTTTCTTCTTCTTCAATATATGCCATAACACTTTAGATCCTAAACATCCATAACTGAAATCCTATCCTCACCTTATCCTCCTCATCATGACCTGATTTATATCCTGTGGACCTTCACTGTCCTTCAGACCTACTTATTTGGTTTTTCCTTCCACTTCTGGACATGAAACCGGCTGTATTGGCTATCCTTATATTAATTCCACACTGTCTAGAGCAATGGTTCTCAACCCGTGGGTTGCAAACCCTGTGGAAGGTCTCATATCAGATATCCTGCATATCAGATATTACATTATGATTCCTAACAGTAGCAAAATTACAGTTATGAAATAGCAACAAAATAATTTTATGGTTGAGGGTTACCACAACATGAGGAACTGTATCAAAGAGTCACAGCATTAGGAATGTTGAGAACAACTGATCTAGAGTTATCAGAGAGGAGGGAACCTCAGTTGAGAAAATGCCTCCAATAGATCAGGCTCCAGGCAAACCTGGAGGGCATTTGATTAATTAGTGTTTGAGATGGAAGGGCCCAGCACATCGTCAGGGGCGGGAATAAATCCTGCTGGTGGTTCAGGGTTCTATAAGAAAGCAGGCTAAGCAAGCCATGAGGAGCAAGCCAGTAAGCAGTAACCCCTCCAAGGCCTCTGCTTCAGCTCCTGCTTCCAGGTTCCTGCCCTGTGTGAGTTTCTGTCCTGACTTCCTTCGATGATGAACAGTGATATGGAAATGTAAGCCAAATAAACCCTTTCCTCCCCAGCTTGCTTTGGTCATAGAATATCACAGCAATAGTAACCCTAACTAAGACAGAAATTGGTACCAGGATAGTAGGGAATTGCTGTGACAGACCTAACCAAGTTTTTTGAAGGGAGAGCTTTGAAAGGCTTTTGGAACTCTGGGCTAGAAAATCCATGGAATGTTCATAACTTGGTGAGCCATTCTATGGGAGCTTGGAAGATGAGAGTGTTGAGAGAATTACAGATGATGGAGGTTTGACTTGTGAAGCTCCAGATGGAAGTTTGAGAGTCACTTAAAGACTCTTCTCTGGGCTGTTTCATATTTTGAGCTAAGAATTTGTGATTCTGGTTAGCTGGGGCTGAAGAATCAGCTGTGATGAACAAGAGACCACCATCACCTAAGTGCAAACTTTGTTTGCTGGGATAATCCATGCTGGCCATCTGGAGCTGGTAAGTTAGCAGTGACTAAGAGACCAGTATAATTGCGATGAAATCTTCTGGAAGTGTTTCCTCAGGGTCAGCACACAGAAGCCGTGTTCCAGAGGTGGTCAAGGCTGTACCTTGCGCTGGCAGCCAAGCTTGGTAGTGTAAGAATAACCCAGTTGGTACTGATTTGAAGGCATGAAAGGGTCATGGAGAGTAGCCTAGGCTTGGCACTGTGAGAAGTTAGGAAAGGCCACTAGTGAAGGTGCAGCTTCAGTAGCAATTGAAGGCCCAGCTCTGAAGGGACTATGCAAAGAAGTTGAGTCTTGGCACCATGAAGAAAGCCTATGAGAGGCTGCTGGTGAAAGTGCAGCCCAGTTGCAGCAGAGACCCCAATCACTGGAAATGATAGCACCATGGGCTGAGCACCAAGAACAGCAGCAGCAGTGGAATGGAGCCAGTCTGAGCTTAGAAGGCAAGCTGTGTGTGCTGCAGAGGGCAGAGAAGTGAACCCAAGTCCCTTGAAGGAGCCCAGAAGTTTATGAGTGGATCCCAAACATTGACCATTGTGTTGTCTATACTGCTGGGAGTTTGGTTTTGCTTTGTTCAAATTGTGACTGTGCCTTGGCTCTTACCTCTTGAAGTAAGAAAGTATTTATTTTTGACTTTATGGAAGCTCACAGTTGAGAGACTTCAAATTTACAGAGAGAGAGAGAGAGACACAGAGAGAGACAGAGAGAGAGACACAGAGAGAGAGAGAGAAATTGATTTTGGAGTTTTACAGAGACTTTGGATTTTAAAAGAGACTGGACACTTTTAAGGAAATGACTTTTTCTAAGTCTGCAGGACTATTTAAGTTTGTAAAATGTTTTATATTGTGGTATCTTTATTAATGTGTGATCTTGGGAATGAACAAGAAAACATTGTGGCTTAACAGTGATGCGTTTGTGTATCAAGTCAATAGGGTGTCAGTTGCGTTGACTAGGTTTGTGTTAACTTGACACAAGATATATTCACTGGAGAGGAGGAAGCCTCAGATGAGAAAATTCCTCCATAAGATCTGGCTGTAGGCAAGCTGTAGGCCATTTTCTTAATTAGTGATTGATGGAGGAGGGCCCGCCCCATTCATTGTCAGTGGGACTACCCCCTGGCTGGTGAGCAAGCCATGTGGAGCAAGCCAATTAGTAGCACTCCTCCATGGCTTCTGCATCAGCTCTTACATCCAAGTTCCTTCTCTGTTTGGTTTCCTGTCCTGACTTCCTTCAGTGATGAACAGTGATATGGAAGTATAAGTCAAATAAACCCTTTCCTCCCCAACTTGCTTTGGTCATGGTGTTTCATCACAGCAATAGTAACCCTATCTAAGATATTTGCATTGCCACTGTCCTGACCACAGGTATAAGCTGCCTGGGTTCTTTTTCTGCCATCCTTTTCTTGTCCTAATCCTATTTGCTCTCCACATTGTACTATAATCTCAAAACAGAAGTCTTTCCTCATTACTTGCCACTTAACATAACCTTAAAACCAATTCCTTTGGGGCTGGAGAGATAGCTCAGCAGTTATGTGTGAAGATTGCTTTTGCAGAGGACACAGGTCAGTTCCCAGCACCACACTGAGTGGTTCACACTCTCCTGTGCACCCAACATGGAATCCTGCACTGTCTTCTGGCCTTTATGGGCAATGCTCTTGCATGCACAAACCTGCACACATATAGCCATAAGTTAAAAAAATAGATGTGTATATAAATTATTATGTTCCCATTGTTCTTAAAACTATTGAGACTCCATCAGTCTGCCTGGCCAGGGGATGTATAATTGGAAGACTAACACCCTCTTTCTGCCTCCCTTCTGGCTTGTCTGAAGCTTGTTCTGTGTGCCTCTCAAAGCTCCATGCAAACTGGCTTCTCACTCAGTAGTTTGTGGTTTTTGTCATGCTCCCATGTTTCTTGCCCTTCTACACAGTTGATATCTCATCCTTCCCATCTTCCATAAGTCAGCTGTTTCAAAAAACATTCCTGAAATGAAGGCTCTTCTATCTGCTGTTTGCACATTATAGTTACCACATGTCTTAATCATATTTTGTGATTAAATGGTTGGTATGTCTGAATCATCAAACTGTATCCCTCTGCTCACCATTTTACCATCAACGCTCAGCAGAATGACCGGGAGATTAACGTCTAACAAGTATCCTTGGTTTGTATAGTTTCTCTACTTTGAATCCTAAGCTATGTCTTACCACCTCATACAGATTGAGGCTAAATAAATATGTATTGAATTCAACTGGAGTTTAAAAGCCGGGGTTTAAATGTGTTAATTTTGAAGATATGCTTTATAAAACTGCCTTGACGGCCATTCCAGTTTGAGTTTTAATCAAAATGCAAGTGTGTCATTTTGTTTCAGACAAACTTCTGGGTTTTTACTGATACATGAGACTGTTTGGAAGCCATCGAGTTGATTTAGTCCCCTTTCATTTCTTTAGCCATCTGCCTGTTTCCAAATGAGTAGAAGTTTGGTAGAATGAGCAATAAATACTCAGATAAAATATCTATATGACAATTCTATGCAAATTCTAGCTTTTCTTTTGAGCAAAAAGAATTACAGACTAGAAGCAAAATAGTTTCTGCTTGGTATTTAGTGTGCTGGTTCTGGCATCTGTGACTTGGTTGCTAACCTCAGCCTCAGATTTTCTTCTTCTTTATCAGTAGCTCAATTTTTAAATCATCAACTTTTTATAGCAAACCCCAGGATGTCTATATAATCTGACAGATGTATTCAATATTTGAGTCAAATGTTGAATATGTACAATTTAGGTTGTGTGTGATGCTTTATTAATGTGGGCACCTAATCTTCTGAAGCTAATGGGAGTAAAATTATAATCAAAGGCCTCTTTAACTCAAAAGAACATGCTCTAAATTATTCTTTTTTCCCTCAAACTATTGCTTTTCTTTGACTACAGTCCTTGAGATATTGAAAGGCCTTTTTTTTAAAAGCTCAAAATAGCAGAAAGCACAGTCTTTATTTTCTTATTTAAGAGAATAGTTTTTGACATTCAATTCTTAACACTTATGTTTGCCTGAAATTCTGTGTCTCACTTGAGTTTTGTCAGGAATGTTGGATAAGCATTTAAGGAAATTAAAATAGATGACTCATTAACCTAGAAAATATATTTTTATTTCCACTGTGTACCCCAAAGTGGGACTGCATCAGTCAACAAAGTTTCTATCCTCTGCATGCATGGTTATTATATTTTAGGAACACTGAATAAACATGTTAGTTAAGAAACCTATTGAGAAATTGAGAACAATGTGGGAAACAGCGGTGGTCTGAGAGAGGAAGCTAAGCAGAAATGTACTTTTATATAAAGCTAAGACTCCACCTGATCACATAAGGCACAATGGATATGAATAGGACTTACAAAATTGCCCTCCTTGAGAAAGATCTGACATCTGTATCCCCAGATAAGTAAGTCATTCTTGGCTGAATGGGAGGAAAGGGGTCATAACCCTGCAGACATCTCAGGGGGGATATTTCCCCATGGATCTTCCATGGTAATGCTCCAGGGGTGAAGTTATATGCTGTTTATCAATTTATAACATCCAAAAGACAAAGCACTTGCCAACTAAGAGGGACCTGAGCAGAGAATCAGCAGAATGACAAGTACATGATTTGGATCAAAAAGATATCTGCACTCATAGTGAAATAATCTGGATATGTTTTGAAGATTTACTATTCAATTGCTATAAAGCTGCAAGAAAGTAAGAAGTCAAGGTTGGGTGATGTGAATCCTAGTCTAAGAAACTATAACTCTAGTCTAAGACAGCAGAGTTGCTACTTTAGTGAAGTATAGATGGGATCAAAGTTTCCATAGCATATTTAGTATATGCAATCAGACATGACCATGGAGAGGTTTAGTCAAGTCTGGTCAAGTCTGGTTTAGCTTCCGTCTGGTCCACAATTCCAATTGCTTTTGTTGATGGTCTTAAAGCTGAGCATTTAGTGCCACTGTTGAAGGAGAAGCCTACACAATGTTTTCATTTGGTGATGTCAGAAGGAAACTAAAAGGTACTGAGAAAGAGCAGCTGGTATGCTAGGAAGACAACCTAGAGTGAGGGTGGTCAGAGTATTGGTAGTTAGAATTTCAAAATCAGAGGGTGAGTTTGGCATGGTAGCACATGTCTTTAAGCTTAGCACTAGGGAAGAAGAGGCAGGCAGATGTCTGTGAGTTCAAGGCCAGCTTGGTCTACGTAGGGAGTTCCAAGACAGCTAGGGCTATATAGAGAAACCCTGCCCTAATAAGAAGAGGAAGAAGAGGAAGAAGAGGATGAAAAGGGAAAGAGAGAAGGCGAAGGGAAAGAGGGAGAGGGGGAAGGGGTGGAGGGAGGAGAAAAGGAGGGGAAAAAGTGATTTGTTCTGAATGTTGCTGATTCCTTGAGTGAGAATTAGTGGATTTGGCATGGAGAAGGTTGTGCATGACCACACACCCACTGCAGTGAAGTACTGGCTAATACAAAGAAAGCCTATGTAGCATAGAGTAGATTCAGGGATACATGGTGGGAGACAGGAAGGAAAGAGTATTGAAGAGTCCAATTTTTGAGGATTTTTTCCTCTTAAGCATGTACACAGAAATTACACTGATTGCTGTTGAAACCAAGTGGCATATAATATATAAGGCTGTTATTTAGATGTAAAGATTCAAGTAAGAGTAATACCAGAGAGATAAGAGTAACCGTGGCAATGTTCTTGAACAGGTGCAAAGAGAGAATCAGGGAGATAATGGATATTGGGAAAGGGTGGAGGGGGGCAGATAATGGAATAATTCCATGGAGTCTATTTGAAGGTCAAATGAATTTATTCAGGGTTTAACTCACAACAAGAATAATTGAGTTGGTAGCGGAATCCAGGAGGGGCAGGGCATGGTCCAACGTGGTTCTCAGGAGAGATCTGCCTTCTGCAGCACCAGCATCCAAGACCACAGGGTAGCAAAGAGAGAACCAGCTCGTACTCCTCCCAGGTCTTAAGGGGTCCCCATCTGGGCCATGCCCCTCGGGGTGGGGGTGGGCAGGTACCTAGCAGTTACCTGCTGCCTCACTAGGGGTGTTGCTTCAGGGAAAAGCACAGACAACTACCCCTACACATGGAGAGTTTTGTAAATGTGATGGAGGAATCACAGAGAATCATTTTCTATTTCTCTGCCATGATTTCAAAGAAATAAAGGATCAGACTCTCAACCAAAGGTGAGGATAGGGAGGATGCTGCCAAAAGTGTGGAGAGAGAGAGATGAAGGCATCATTTCCAGGTCAAGGTATGAGTCAACTAGAAAAAGTGAGACTTCTGGGTAGCTCTAGTACTTAAAAGGTTTTAAGGAAAAAGCCCCAAGTATGTAGGAAGTTTAAGTTGAGCTAAGTACTACATTGAAACTTAACAAAGAAAAGAAGAAATCAGATAGTTTGCTATATGCATGGCACTAAGTACAAATAATGGTTGAAATAAAACTAAAATGTTTAACATTTATTACATTGTCTTAAAAAGAGATGAACCAGGAAGATCCAATAATTTCATTATTTGATTCAATACCATGTTCCAAATTTTGATGAATATCCTGCAACATCATGAGACCACTTTGAGAATATGACCACTAAGTATCATTGCAAGATTTAATGATCTTTTTCCCTTCTTTGAGACAGTATCATGTATCTCAGGCTGGCCTTGAACTTGTTCTGTAGCTGAGGATGACTATGAATTTCTGATCCTTCTGCCTCTAGCTTCTCAGTGCTGTGATTATAACTGTTCATAACCACACCAATTTTATGTGGTACTGGCATGGAACCTGGGGCTTTGTTCATACCAGGCAAGCATTTTATCAACTGAATCGTATCACCAGTCCTTCAATGATACTTTTTGAGTGTGTGTGTGTGCATGTTTGGTGCTGGGGTTCAAACTCAAGGCTTTGTAAATACAAGAAAAAGTGCTCTGCCACTGAAGGATGCCCATAATCAACTTAGATCTTCTTTTAATTATCAAACTTTGAAAATAGGAATATATTGTCATAGATGCATGATTTAGTTTGTTTGTAGTTGTTTCAGGATTTTATTTAGTGGGAAAATCAAAGTGCTGCCCGAAGGACATCACAGTAAAATAAGTATATGTGAATGCATTGGGAAAGTGGGCTGTGTTTTCTGCTGGTCTCTATATTTGCCTAACAGAAAAGGAAAAAGCCTTTCCACTGTCACAGCTCACCGAGCATCGTTTGCAGGGAGGTGAGTCTATTAGCTGGAAATTGTCTCAGGGTAACACCTTCCTAGTGTCTCCCTACCTCATGGGGTTCCTTGTCCTTGCCCTCCTCCCTGGTAGTGCTCGCTCACTCTGTGAGTCCAGGGACAGTGCCCTCCATGAGCACCTGAAGGTCACAGATCATAGCTCCACCTACAGTTGTTTGCATTCTTCATGAAGTTCAGTTAGCTTCTTCAGCATTTGGCTAAAAACATGTATTTCTTTTAATGCAGTGATAGATACACTAGGGAATAAATTGGCAAAAGACCAATGAAGTGTAAAAAATTTTAATGATTCTACATTTTACCAGTGGATTCACCGCAATGTTGTTTTCTGGAAGAATATGTGTTTATAAATTTTATATTTAGAATATTTTAGTTATTAACTAACTTCTGAGTCCACTCAATGAAACAGCCTCTAAACACTTAAGTCTTAGTTTTCAGCTCTGTCAAATCCTCTGTCTCATATCCTCTATATTACCACATCTTTTAGGATAAAATCATAAAATCTTGTGGCTTTAAGTCCTCTTTATGTATTGATATCTTCATGTCATATTTTTTATCGAATCAAAGCAAAATTTTCCAAGTTACAGATTTCTGTTTGCATATTAATATATGCCAAATATTTGCTAATCAACTCTAATTTATTATTTCTTCTACCCATAAGTGTGTGTGTTTCTCAATAACATATATCTATTAGGTGTATTAGGCATTGTCTTAAATGCTTTGTGTATATTAGCTCATTAATTTCTCCTATGCAACCTTATTAGATAAGCACTTTTATTAAATAAAGAATCTGAGGCAAATGGATGAAGTACTTTCCATAGTCAAGGGCAGCATTTTGTCAAACTTCATGCAATTCAGTCTGGCAGCTCAGCAGGCAAGAGCTGCTGGAGCAATTATATGGACATTTCTGTGAGCCAGAGGGCCTTTCTTGACATCTAGGGGGGTAGTAAAGATGCCAGATAGGAGAATACAGAAATAATCAAGGTGGTGATGAATGAGGGGATGATTGATGATTGATTGCCTGTCACTGGGTCAGTATCTTGCAAAACTCTGTAAACCAAATTCCAGGGCAATAAAGTGGGGCATTTTGTTTTGACTTTATGTAATTCATTTAGTCCTCTAAAAGAAAGTATAAAAATTATAAAGTATAACTGCATGGTTACAGTTAGTGGCTAAATGTAGACTTATAACACATTGACATTGTAGTTTCTGAATGGTATGGTAAAGGTAAAGTAAAGCCCTTGAATGAAGGATTGAGATTACAGAGAATGTGTTAAGGGTTGACTATAGTCAGAAGTTTTTCTGTGTCCCAACCCAGTCCTGCAGCTGTTCAGACCCAAATAAATACACAGAGGCTTATATTAATTATAACGGCTTGGCCATTAGCCCAGTCTTACTACTGACTAGCTCTTACACTTAAATTAACCCATAATTCTTATTTATGTTTATCCACATGGCTTGGTACCTTTTCTCATTTCTGCCTTGTTCTATGTGTCTGACTGGCAACTCCTGACTGTGTCCTTCCTCTTCCCAGAATTCTCCCCATTTGCTTGCCCACCTTTACTTCCTGCCTGGCTACTGGCCAATCAGCATTTCATTTATCAACCAATCAGAGCAACACATATTCACAGTGTACAGAAAGACATTCCACAGCAGTTGACTTTATAATTGAATTAGTGGCCTGGCATTTCTCTAGAATCTGGACATATTATAAGGGAAATGAAGAACTAGTATGACGTACAGTACAGAATAAATTCAACTCCTTTATTTCATACAATGTATTTTATCATGTTTTCCCCTCCCCCAACTCCTTCCAGACCCCCCACACACACACCAAAAACAAACAGACCAAAATAATGAAAACCAAATTCAACAAACAAACAAAAAAGGGACAAAAAATGCCAAAAAAAAAAAGAAAAAGAAAAGCGAAAATGAAAAAAAAGAAGTC
This sequence comes from Peromyscus californicus insignis, assembly GCF_007827085.1. Taxonomy (NCBI): domain Eukaryota; kingdom Metazoa; phylum Chordata; class Mammalia; order Rodentia; family Cricetidae; genus Peromyscus; species Peromyscus californicus. Next base: position 38,588,812 of record NW_026294480.1, read on the forward strand.
CATAAAAGACAGATGGAGTTTGTTTTCTGTTGGTCAACTACTCCTGGGCAAGGGGCTGCCCTGGGCTGTGGTTGACATACTCAGTGACATTCCATAGGAGAAAACTGGCTTTCCCTTTGCTAACTTTATCATTCTTGAGCATATGCCAAAGGATTTCAATTTAATGGCTAATAAACAGAAAAAAAACAACAGCGTTGCTTCTTCATTTAGAAAAAAAGGGTTAATTACATTTAAATAATTTGATACCCAAACCAAAATTAAGAATGCTGAAATAGGAATGTAAAATTATATCAGTGCTACAGATAATATTTTAACTTGCTTATACATATGTATAATTTAGAGGAAAATATATCTGTGCTGTTAGGACTGCACTTTTCTAAAATACTAGGATATTCTATAACTAGTCATTTTAATATGGGGGCAAGTCATAGAAAAGGATAGCAAATATCAGTTCACACTTTCAGAGAGATTTTTACTCATAACTTTCAGTTCTACATTTTTTTTGAGTAGGTTGCAAAGGGATTTAACAAAAATATTGCTTGCTTCATACAATTCTGCAAAGTTGGCTATGCTCATTAATATGATAAATGAGAACTGGTGTTCAGTTGATTATAATATATGAAGTTGTTTTTGCATTGCAGATGTCACTCCTGTGGGCAATGGGTTTGTGGGTTCCCAAATGGAATATGTTTTCTCATGTTCTAATTTTTCATATCTTTAAGGTGCTTATTTTTTATTTCACAGACCTTGGTGCCAAGCAATGTCTCCCAGAAAGAAGTTTCTCATTAACCCAACCATTTCCCCATAAATAATTAACCTAATTATTCTACTTAATTTCTGCATTATTGGGTATTTATAAAGCTGACAAATTAAAAATATTTATTCTCTGTACTTGTCCTTATCAGAGACAACACAATTTTGAAGTGGCATTAGAAAAAGTTGGGTTTTTTTCTAAAGAATTATGTTGTGCTGGTGGTATTATGTCAGAGTTGGGAGTGGCAATAGGTTGGAAGATGCTTCTTGGTCATCTTCTACAAGCTCAGACTTAAATATGTAATTTGACATATGATTACTTATAGAATTTTACATATAATAATTTTACATATGCTACTTATAGAATTCTAGATCTCAACAATTTTCTCTAGTTAAAATTTTTATGTGCATACAGCATTTTGGGTTGGTCTCTGTAATGTGTGGCTGATACTGAGAAGAGAATGGATTATGCATCATTTTTGTCAGGCTGCAACTATAGTTCACAGCTATCTTCCCATAAATATATACAGTGACACCAAGCCAGTAGACCATTCCAAGTAAAAGGCCCATGTTAGAAATAAGTTAAATACACACAGGCCAAGAACTGTGGTACATGGCATTCTGTTACAGACTTGTCTCTTACCCATAAGTCTATTTTTCACTGCAAAGCTTACCCTCAAATGTAAATGTTCTGTAGTTAGTTGAGAATACAGAGCTGAGCACACAGTGGGTCCACTGTCTGCTACCAACATATCATTGCCAGCAAACTGCTCTATAGTTTACTTCATCCACCCAAAAATAAATGTATCAATTTACATGATACTACATATTGTATTGATGATAATATTAAAGTTGGAGTTGCCCATACTTATTCCTCATATTTATAGATCTCAAGTAATTAATGAGTCTCAATATGGAAATGTAATAATAAAAGAATTGGGTGTTTTTAATATGGGTATTGGTGAAATTATTAAGGCCACTCCATGTAGTTAAAAGGGAGATTTATTTAATGGCATAACTTACAAATGAAGGGATAGGTCAGTGGCAGGTTGTGGGAAAGACACAGCGCAGTCTGCCAGTGTTCTCTGGAGAACTGTCCTTGGTCTACCACTAGCGTCCAGGGTCCAAAACAGGAAGAGAATGCTGTAGTTGGCGTTTTCTCTCCGGGTCCCACCAAGCCCTGGCAGTCTGACAGCCCACTTATAAAATAAACAAACAGACGCTTATATTATTTACAAACTGTATGGCTATGGCAGGCTTTTTGTTATCTACTTCTATATTAAATTAACCCATTTTTATAAATCTATACCTTGTCATGTGACTCATGGCTTACCGGCATCTTTATATGTTGCTTGTCATGACGGCGACTGATAGTGTCTCCCTCACTCAGCCTTCCACTTCCCAGAATTCTCTTCTCTCCTTGTCCCGCCCATACTTCCTGCCTGGCCACTGGTCAATCAGTGTTTTATTTATACAGAATGATATCCACAGCAGAGTGCGACACATCCCCATCTTGGGTCTTCAGGGTCCTCCCTTGGTCCCGCCTTGTAGGCATGATAGTTACTGAAGCCTTAATGGGGGTTGGAACTTCCAGACCAATGCTGGAATGGCTACCCACTACATCTCCCCCTTTTTGTCTAAATAAGGTTTTAACTTAATACAAGACTATATACAAAGGAATGGTTATCAAATATTGTCCAGGAGTAATGAGGGATACTGACCTAGATAAGATGGAACTATAATCAATGTGAACAATATCAAGCAAGAAACACATACTAAAATCCTGAGATGTCTAGAGCATAGTAAATGGTATGTTACAAAGATCATTTCAAAAGGTGTCCTATCCTAAAGAACCTGAATCTAATACTTAATATGTTTTATCTAATATATTTTATATATATATACTAAGTTGTAACTATAACTGTTAGTCTTTAATCCCATCAAAGACCTGAGAAGGAATATAATGGTACCTGAGAAATGGTAGATGGATGTAAGCAACTTTTGGGAATCTTGTAAGAGTAGACCGAGACAGTTGGCAACCTGGACAGTCACCTAATGTTTTTTAGCATTGTTGGTGCATTCAAATTGGCTACAGGCCTAGAGTATCTGACAGACCATTTTTAGAAGCAGCAATTTTGAAAGACCATCTTACCCTGTCTTGGCAGAGTACAGGGTCGCTTTTCTTGTGTCCCACTTGTCCAGAAAGGACAGCATTGCATTCATACTGTCAGCAGTCAAGGCAAGGGCAGTTCTTCATCCAGTAGGCCATTTTGTGCCAAGAAAAAAAACTTCCAAATGGAAATGTCTTAGAAGCCCAACATTCTCTAGGGATCAAATTGGTGTTGTCAGGAGCAATTGTGTCTCTCATGTCAACAGAATTCTAAGTTATTTAAATGCCATATTTTCGAGGTCTATGAAATGTTTGAAGATTACCTCTCCATCTGACCTATGTATCTGTAAATCTGGATAACCTAACTAACGTAATTATAGAGATGACAAGCATAGGTGACTATAAATCTATAAGTCTTATCTACTGAAATAACCTAAGGACTAAGGCTTCATGTAAATAAGGTAAACAGGTAAACAGTCTATAAGCAAATGTATGGTAAACAACGATGACTTCAAAATTGTGACAGTACACAAGATATTTATAACAGAGGTAGGAATATATAGTGCAATATACAATATGACAATAATCTTAAATATATATCAATATATAGAATATCCTAAACAGAAGTAGAACATATATAAAGTATGACAGATATAAATTTACATTTGCATCAATATATAAATATTTCAAATAAGAGTAGAAATATATGTACATTATAACAAATATAGTTCTTTATTTGTATCAATATACAAATTATCTTAAACAGGAATATAAAAATAGTTTACATTTATATCAACATAAAAGAATCCATAGCAGTGTAAATTACAGTGCAAATTATCTAAGGCTGCTATTTTACTAAATTTGTTTACTAGTATATACAATAATCTACCACAATATCTTATACCTATCCATTCCATTTCTTCTTTTCCTTTTTTTTTTAACCCACTGCATATGGGTCTGTTGATAAATGGCTATTTGATTTAGTATATGTGTCACAGTCCCACAATTCCCAATATAAATTAAATGCAATACTTTTGTCATAAGATTATAATATGAATTAGATGAAATAATACATGCAAGCTTCTTTGTCTAGTATCTAGGTCCTCAAATAGTTAGCTCAGAAATCATTATCCTTATCATCCGTTGTGTCTAATAGCTGTCTTGCACAATTATAATTAAATTTTATGAATCATGCTGACATCACTATGTGACTCCACTAAGGATGGTTCAGAAAGGCACAGCACAGGAATTCTTACCCAGAGGGTAAGACTACACTGTTCCTAACCAGGATTGCAGTGAACTGGATAAACCAGAGGCTATTTACTTTAAGGTGGATAGTATGTTAGCAATTGTACAGAAGAATAAAGATAACCCATTCTATCAGTATACTGAAAACTTTCTTCCACATATCTCCATACTGTATAGAAATCTAGTATTTGTTAAATATAGACCTAATTTTTGATTAATGTCTTTTTCTTACATAGTAGCTTTTAAGAAATTATTATGAGTCTATTTTAAGTATTGTCTATCATCTATCTATCTATCTATGAATGACATCTATCTGTCTTCTACTATGAATTTCTCTAATTATATGTGTAGTGTATATGTCTTCTTATATATAAATGTGTATGTGTACTACACACTATACAGTACCTTTATCCATTTTAAATATGGATTAAGAAACAGATTACAATATTATTTTAAGTATCTTTTTTGTTTTGTTGAGACAGGGTTTTTGTGTAGCTTTGCACCTTTCCTGGAACTCACTCTGTAGTCCAGGCTGGTCTCAAACTCACAGAGATCCACCTGCCTCTACCTCCCGAGAGCTAGGATTAAAGGCATGTGCCACCACTGCCTAGCTATTTTAAGTATCTTTAATCCATGTTGACATTCTATATTATATTAACAGTTGGATTTTAAAAAATAAAGCTATGACAGATAGTAAGCTAGTGAGATTTTTATTTCCATTTAATGCAAAGTATTTTGAGAAAATAAGGGATGAGATTTTAGAATAAATCCTTTCTTTTTCTTTAATATACCTCGTATACTACCCGATTCAGATTTGATAATTATGTTCTTTGGTTTGTCCTCCAAATAATGCCTTGACCTCTAGCCCATAAGCAGCCTATTCCCAGAGAGATGCTATTTGTATTTTGTATGTTCTGGATAGCTAAATAAATTGAGGCTGTCTTTCTTCTGCATTTGACTAGTCAGAAATAGATACAGACTCTGAGCTCCTTGCACATTACAAAACAAAAACGAACAACTACAAATTAGAGAATTTCCTTTATCAAAATGCTTCATATTTACAAAGCACCAATATAGATGTATTCTGAGTTTCATAACACTTTTTCCACACCATCATTTATATTCAAGAAATGAAGTGACCATCTTTCAGAAATAATTCATGGCTGTCATTGACCAGTAATATTAGGTAAGATCTACTGTGAGCAAGTGTTTGCTAAGTCAATGACATATGACTAATTATATTTGTAGGTGAGAGACCAACAAAATTACCCCTACATCCATAACCTCTATTGGCTGCCTAATACTTCCTTGAGTATAGGTGAACCAGGATACTAACAGAACTTCACATGAACTTCAATTGGTTATTCACAATCTTTCCTATAACAGCAGCATTTGCTGGACTATGAAAACCTTTAGTCTTTGGATTCCTTTTCCTAAGTCCCTAATAGAAGTCTCTCACATGGCAAAGATGTTCTGGTTTGATAATGTATCATGAAATGCTCTTGTATAATAGCTCACTGACAAGGAGAAATTGAAGTCTGAAGAGACAGAAAAATTGTCATAAAAGGTCTCTGGATATAAATAACTGAATTGGATTGGAACATATTTAGAGAATAATTTTTTATTATGGAAAAATTTTTGTCAAGGGAGAGGGAAGAAACCAAGGAGTCAATATCCCTATATGGAATTGTGGAACTGACACATAGTGAGTGAATGCAGTATGATGAAAAAAAAGAAAGACATATCAAAATATGTTCATCATGTAGGTCTCTAGTGGTCACTGGGGATGGAGCTGCTATAAGTCCTTAACAGGAGCAGTACACAAAGATGATAAGATGACAAGGAAAGACTTAGAGCTATGTGGATAAAGGACATCTGAAAAGTTCTTGCGAATAAAGTATATCCTAACTTCATTTTTGGTCTTTATTGCTTCCATCTTAGTCTTGTATATTGTTGATATCAAGTAAGTATATAGTGCTTAGTGTGCTTAAGAAGAAACATCCAGCTTCTTAAGGAGAGGATGGCAAGTAGAGGGGATAATGTACATTTCATTCTTATGCTCAGGAGTAACTCTTATTTTAAGTTGATACATGGTGGCATTATATAGGTGGGGATCAACAAAACTCTGAATATTGTCACTTATTTATTATATGTAATATTTTAAAGGATTATAAGTACATCATTAATTTGATAATATACTAATCCAAGCAAGCATGTCAACACCTTCTTCAAATGAAGTTGCTCTATGCCTGACTTCTCTAGATCAAGTGTCTAATTATCACCCTCCAAGCACTCTGCAGATGACTTGGGGCCAAAAGAAGCAAGACTTATAGCTGAAGTTTTTTCTGGTCCTGCCCAGCCTCATGGACCCCATAGTCACTTATAAAATAATCACTCAGAAGCTTATATTAATTAAAACTGTTCAGCCATTAACTCAGACCTACCCCTGACTAGCTCTTACATTTAAACTCAGCCCATTTCTGTTCATCTATATGTTTCCACGTGTTCCGTGGCTTTACCTGTGTGCCATTACATGCTGCTCCCTGGCTGGCTGGCTTGTATCTACTTACTTAGCCTTCCTCTACCCAGAATTCTCCTCTCTGCTTATCCTGCCTATACTTCCTGCCTGGCTACTGGCTAATCAGCATTTTATTTATCAATCAATTGGAGCAAGACATATTCACAGCATACAGAAAGACATTCCCCATCCCTTCCCCTTTTCTGTCTAAACAAAAGGAAGGTTTTAACTTTAACCTATTTAAAATTACATATAACAAAGACTTTATGGCCTTGCTCATGTGAAGGTGTTACATGAGTACCCAGCATATGGTAGAAGCAAAGTAAGTCTTCTTGTTTCTCGGTTTGAAGAATCCCAGAGTTGTTCAACTCTTGTGTTTTTATATAGCCCTTGTACATTGCAGATGATAGCTAGATACTAGGAGTCCCCACTGTGTTGTCCATTGTGAAGTAGATACCAATGCCTTCTTCAGAGTGTAGTCATAAGAAAATAACCTATTCAGATGATCTTATAAGAAGAGCAGAGTAATATTTTCAACTCTCTCAGCTGCGGCCTTGGCATTAAGTTTGCTCATAAAGTATATCTTCAAAGACAATATGATTAGGTACATACACATTGAGGATTCTCAGTGAAAGGACTCACTCACATTGAGCCTAAAATCTCAGATAGGAATCAAAGCGAACAAACAACTCAACCCTAAACCAATGTGAGTCATACTGTTGATCATAAATATTTCATAAATTTTGCTAAACCCAATCCCACAGAGTTCAAAAGAGTACTGATTACTCACTCTATGGAGATGCCAAATGCAGAAAGAGCAATGGCTAATATTGGTTATAAAGTCTGAAACAGAGCAGTTGAGCATGCATTTTTGTTAGTGAATAATGAATGTTTCAGAAGAGACAACAAACCCTGGATTATTAAGTATCTTGTTCCCTCCATACTATTCAGTGTTGGTATCAAATGTACAGAAATTTTTTCACTGTCCTCTTCTTCCATCAACCACACTCTTTTGGGGCAGCTGGCTTGATTAATATTTAAACAGGTTCATTTGGATATTCCTCATAAAGCATGAGAGAGTCGGCTGTGATTTCAGTGGTCTCTCCCAAATTCAGTTTTGGACAACCATATGATTAATTTAGATGTAGAGCTAGATAAAATATTTTTTGATCAAGTTAAAATAACATTAATATTTCAATAAAAAAGAAAGCCTAGATTTTCAATAAAGATAATTTATTAGCAGAATAAATTTTTCAATAAAAGCAATTTATCATTTCTATATCAGATGAGAAGAAACTAACAATTTGTTAATTTAATATTTTTATCCTATTACATAGTTTTAACACCTTTTGATATTCTTTTTTCAACTTTTGTGGATTCTCTGTGGATTTCATGTCATGCATCCTGACCCCACTCATCTCCCTGTCCCCTTAACTTCTACCCATGCCTATGCAACCTCCCTGAAAAACAAAACAAAATTTAAAAGAAAAACCAAAAGCCAAACCAAACACCACCACACAAAAAGAATCCCATTGTGGAATCTGTAGTGTGACCCTTTGAGATACTCAGTTTACCTTTTAGTCCATTCATCTTTACTTGTATGTGTTCATTGCTATGAGTCATTGACCTGATTTGAGGCCTTTAGCTTCTGCTACACTATCAATAACGGGCTCTCACTGGGGCTCCTCTTGGATATCCTGTTGTCCTGTGTAGTGGAGATCCTACAGTTTTGGATCTGTAGGTTCATATACTTCTCATGCTCACCCACATGGCCACAGGTTGTGGCCCACCCCCAAGGCATCTCTGTGATCTCTAGTGGCCTCATGGTCCATGAACATCACTACATACCCCAGCCGTGGTAGGATCATGGACTCAGACACGGTTTTAGGCAGTGGGCAGGGTTCGGATATCACCATTGTCTCAGATGGCAGCACTGGCCACCCAGATCAGCATGGCTCCAGCCCTCGGACACCAGCATGGCCCCAGGTGGCAGCCCAGACCCCAGGCATCAGCACAGCCCTCAATGGCATCAGGAGCCCCAGATATCAACATAGACACTGGCTGTGGTACAGCCATGAACCCAGATATAGTACTTGGCAGCAGCAGCCATGGCCTGGACAACACCATAGCGCCAGTTGACCATGTTGGCAGCTCAAATAGGCATGGCCGTAGCAGCAGCACAGCTCTTAGATACCATCATGGTCACAGGCTGCAGCTTAGACCCCGGGGATTCATGTGGCTTTTTTGACAACATGGTCCACTAGATATTAACACATACCCCAGCTGTGGCATGACCATGGACCCAGACATGATCTTAGGCAGCAGCCCAGACCTGGATGTCACCATGGCCCCAGGTTTCAGCTTAGGCCACTCAGATGGGCATGGTCCCTGCAGCAGCAGTGTCGTAATACACCATTATGGCCCCATGTGGCAATCCAGACCACAGGCCTCAGCATGGCCCTCAGGGTGACAGGAGCCACAGATGTCAACACAGGCTCCTAGGCCATTTCAGAGCTTCAAACCAAGACTAGGCCCTTGGCAACAGCCCAAGCCCAGATATCACCCTGGGCTTGGGTATGAAGCAGGCCGTTCATATCAGCCTATTCCTCCCGACTCTCACCTCTTCAGATAAGCCTCTCTCCCCAGTCCACAAACAGTTCTGCTTCTCTCTTTCTTCCATTTCCCCACCTTGTACTCGCTTACCATAATGGTCCCCTGACACCTGACAGGCTCATGGCTGAGTCACAATTGGCACCTGGTGGAGTCCTGCCCAGCCCAGCCACAAGGATGGCGCAGAGATGTTGCTTTTTTTCTATTGCCTGCCCGTGCCTGGAAATCACAGCCTTAGTATGATGGTGACTGACTCACAGCCACCTTTGGCACTAACATGGCTCCTAGATAGTTGTAACTCTGCCAGACCGTGAGGTGTGTGTGTGTATGGTGTGTGGGGGGGCATCTGTGTCCTCTACTGTTCAGGTCTGGAAAGTGATGAGTGGATCATGGATAGTTGTCCCTTTTTTTAATATTCTTTATCTCAAGGTTTAGTTTTCATTATGATATGTCTTCATAGAAAAACTAGTAATGTTTCTATGTAAGACATAAGTAAAATGGTCACATGTACACCTGTATGACAATTCTTTACTAATTAGTTCAATGAAAAAGCTAATGTCTATAACTTCCCTTTAAATAGAACATTGAAGGAAAACACCCACATATACTGTCATGACTAATAAATACTTGCCTTTAGAAGTCTATAATTCTCCAGAAGTATTTTCAAATAAAAGGATTTCTAGGTAGGATATTTAATTAATATACAATATATTTTATTTTCTGAATTGCTGCCCAATCTAATTTCCTGGGGATTGTTTGTTCAGTGCTTATAATATCATTAATATTATTTCTGACATTTAAAAATAAATGTAAGTGTCTTTTTCAGGTGTATTTTTGTCTTTCAAACTATAGCTTTGGAATATATTTCCCCCATTGTCCCTTTCTAGAAAGGCAACCAGCCAACCATAAAGAACATGTTTTTAAAATATAAAATTTACATCAGAGGATATATCTAATACTAAATGTAAGGAATTTTAATTCTCACCATTAATATTTTATATTTTCTTTTAATTCTACAAGAATGATGGAAAGCTTTACTCTAGAATGCTCTTGCTTTCTGGAAATTAAATTAAGGCTCACTCTTAAATGATGTTTATTGGGCCTGTCTGTTTGGTTTAGCTTAATTTCTTCTTCCTCCTCTTACAAATAAACTCCTGGTAATCTTCCAGGTCTTGGTAAGTGTTCTGAGTTATATGGATTCCAGCAGGAGATGGTTTGGCTTCAGTTTGGGGCCTGGCAGTATGTTCTTTATTCCTGTTTAGTGAGCTTTGCCCATACACTGTTGAAGTACTGATTCAGGAACCACTTTCCTCCTGCCAGAAAAAGGCTATCCTTTGGTATTCTCTGTCCATTCCACCCCATTCTTTTTATATACCTCCAAGGTAAAATGGTATCTGTGAATGAACTCAGAAGGATGATATTCCTATTCAGTTCATGTCCATCTAGAGAACAAAAGAAAAGCCTGCTCTTGTGAGATGTGCTGTTTGAATCTCTAGTATGAAATACAACTCCAGGACACTGCCTTGGCCTGGAGTGGAAGGGGTTATCTAGGGACTGTGGCTGTCATAGCATCTGCCCCTGTAAGTGGGACTCACGGTTCAAAGATATCTTATAACATGAAGCTCTGTCTTTCCTGAGGAGTGATATCTCTCTGTCTTTCTCTGTCTCTGTCTCTATCTCTTTCGGTTTCCCCTCCGTGTGTGTATGCTGTTTCTTCTTGAGTGAAATAAAAACTGTTGGTTTAGGAGCCAAAGGTGGTATTAAGCAGGACAGATTTATTTTCCTGATGGGATTTTAGAACACTGGTACTCATCTGGCTGTTCACAGGGCATGCATCTTCAAGTTCTTCATGGGATTCATTCTCTTGTGCCCAAGAATATTGACTTTTTAAAACACATCAGATGTGACCTCACAGTTCTAACTCTTCCTGGCTTCGTGGGTTTGGGAGTAAAGCTTTCTGTTTGTTTCATGTCTCAGCTTTTTTGGGTCATTACCTTCTTATCTTTTGGGATAGGTCTCTATCTTGACTCCATCATTGTATCTGAATATTGAGATATTGATATTGATATTGATAATCTATTTCTGTAGCTGTTTCAGTCCTGTATCTCAATGTTCCTCCAAAAGGAGGTGCAGACATGGAAGTGTTATCCCATATATTTATCTAAGGCTCTACTTCAGCCATATGTACAGTCTTGTTCACTTTCTTAACTTCCCTTGCTCCTCCCCTCCCCCACTTCCATTGCTTCTCTGGGTAGCTAGGGGGATGTTTGAAAATATCCCTTCATCACAATTCAAAAGTTGTGGCATATGTTCAGACATTCACCTATCTAGTTTGCTTATAAATTCAAAGCCATCTGGACATCAGAGTTTAGTTAGATGATTTATAGTATATAATGATTCTAAAAATTAATTTTTGTCTCCCTCATATGTTATCCAGACCAGGTTTCTGAGATGAATAGGAAATCCACCCGCTTCAGTGCCTCTGAACTCAACTCAGTACCTCCCGGTTTGCTGGCACTGGTTTGAGTGTGTTTTGAAGGGTTATTTACTTTCACGGTTTGGCAAGGCCCAGATAGAGAGCAGCTCTCAGGGCTGGTGGCAGCAGAAAGAATACTAATAAGTGTGAGTCATCCACAGTAAATTAAAAATACAATAATAAAGGAAAATTAAACTGTTACATGTTTGGGTGCTCTCTCTATTACCATAAATCTACACTCTCCTCTCTTCTCTAATAGAGAGTGGGCGTGGCAGAAAGCATTTGTGAATTTCCATTAGCATTTCTGGAGACAATTGCTCTATTAAATGAATGAGGATTTAGCTCCTAGCTTGCAAAGCTCAACTTAGGTACATTAGACATTTAATTCTTAGGCAGGGTGTCTACACGGTACCCTAATACATTAGAATGAAAATAATCTGTTAGCCTCTAGCCCAAATTATTTTCTCTTCCCCTCCCCTTCTCTTCACTATCCTTGTCTTCCATACCTCTTTCCCCCCTTTTCTCGCCCCCTTCTTGATAAGGAGGTGCTGATGATAGGCCCAAAGTTTCATGTCTCCTGGAAGGGAAAGAATATACTTACTCACCTTCCCATTGGAGATTGTTAAACAAACAAACAAACAAAAAAACTTGATAATTTTAATTTAGAGCATAATGCTTGGTTCATGGTGTGCAAATGAATCATTCATTATGCTGTGCCCTGAGTTTCCGACTTGGAAGCAAGCATGTCCCCATTATAGAACTGTGTGCGATGGTTAATTTTGATTGTCAACCTGGGTACATTAAGAAATGCGTACGTCAGTAGTGAAGTACATCTTTGGGTATGTCTGTGAGGCTATGACCACAGAGGATCAGCTGAGCACTCGATACCTAACTTGATTTTGGTGTGTCGCCATCTCATGGGTTGTGTTCCTACACAAAATAAGTAGGGAAAAATACAGAACCAAATGAAAGGCATTCCCCTTTCCTCCCTCTCTTTATCGGGACAGATGTGAGCAAGCGGGCTCATGCTTCTGTCGTCCCAAACAAGTCCTGTCTCCTTTGCTGTGTCTTCTCCACAAGAGACTAGACCCTCAAATTCTGATTCCAAATAGACCCCCCTCCCATATGTAACTTCTCAGGACTTTTATTACAGCCACAAGAAATGTAATTAATGCTTAACCTCTCTAACTTCTGTTGGATAAGTTCGTGTGAATGTGTGTGAATAAACCCATGCCACCAGATATTGAGTCAGATCTCCTGGGTTTTTGTTTTTGATCTTCTTTCTCTCTATTTCTCTAGAAAGACTGCCTTTCTCTGTTTCAGTTTTGATTCACACCAAGTTTTATTGCCCGGTAGATTACCAAGACACTACCTAGTAAAGATTCTATACTTCTGACTGCTTGCTCGACCAGACAAATAGCCATATGAGTTTGGGTCATACTATTATCAACCCCACAGTGCAAAACACTTTTTATTACTAACACTATTGCCTACTGCCACCAGTGATGCTAATTTTCTAGGAACATGATCATTTTTGGCAAACTGTACATGTTCAGTCTGTGCCAACCTCCAAATCACAGAAAGCTGTTAATTCCAAATCACCTTTTTATGGAATACACTTTGATGTCCTCTCACAAATTGGCATGAATGTTTTAGACAAAGTAGGAGGCCAACACGACTTGCATCTCTGAGGCCTTGGCTTTGGCAGGGGAGTAGCTCACGCAACAATGTGCAGCGGTGAAATAACTTCCTAAGAGCTGACGCAGATTGAAGAGAAGTGCCAAAAGCAACCCTGAGACACTTGTCAGATGCTCTCAGTTGCAAGGAATACTTCAGCTGCAAACCAAGTTCCTAATTCAGAGGACAATGTAAAGTTGAAGAAGGCAGGGAGAAGAGTACTAGCTGTTGATGGCAGAAATGGGAGCTGCATGTCTTCACCTGTCCCTTTCCGACTTTCAAGATGAGCATGCCAACTGGTTGATGCTATTTCAGTATGTGTACTTGAGAGATTCGAATTCCAGTGCAAATATCCTAGAGCAACATGGGTTTGTGGCCACATCTCCATAAGCCATTGATAAGGGTAGATGATACAACCTAATGGTTTTAGGTTTTAGGCTAAAAGCATATGCTCTTCCAACCCCCCATTCCCCTATTTTCACCAGTCCCTTCTCTTTTTCACAATCTTATAGTCAACCTTTCTTCTGTCTAGTTAATGATATATACTATAGAGTTTTTATATCAATCATGAAGATTGGCCTTTTAATTTGTATAGTATTCCATTTTTGTGTACTGTGGTTAAATGATTCCTTATTAGAGAACATATGACTCCCCCCCACCACCACCAACTTGTTTGGTGTGACAAACATTGTTATAGTGGATAACTGGTGTTATCTCAGGTGAGTGTGTGAGATATCTTTGGGATAGTTCCAAAATTAAGATTGCTGCTGACATTTGTATTGTTACATTAAGTCTATCTTAGTGCAGAGTAGAAAACACATTTACGAACTTAGGTTACACTGCTGTGCTATAAGTACTCAATAAGAAGCTGAGAAAGTTGGTGAAATTTTCTATCAAGGTCCTCTTTCACATGGAGCTATCCAGCAGAATGGTAGATCGGGGGAGTTTCCCACCCATATCTCCTGTAACAACAGTAATTTAGAAGCCACCCATGGCTGTGACCCTTGGGAAGACCCTTTTAGGAAGCCTTTCCACTGGGGTGTTCTGTGGTACATTGGCCTTCTAGTGTATACAAATATTTTTCTACCAATTAATTTTAATATTCATTTTGTTCTTTGTCAACTTTGTTCATTGATAGTTTTAATCATATATACGTATATGCACATATATAAGTGTATATTACATTCTGTTTACTGTCGCCTTTGACCTCTTCTATCTCCCTCACTTCTATTAGCACTCCATCTCTACAAGTCCCTTTCTCACACTCATGTCTTTTTTTTTGTGACCATTGACCTCAGGTTTGGAACTATTCACTGGAACATGATAACATGATGGTTTCATCACTGGGTTCACTGCTAAAGAAAATGTCTGCCTCTCCTGCAGAATCCACCAGTAACATATAGTTCAGCGCTGAGGAGTCAAGCCAAGTGGGCCCCTCTGCAGTCTATTACTGGTTGATAGAAAGTCCAGCCTTGTGCAGCCAGTGCTATGATCATAACTGCATTAGCCGGCAAACACAGAAGATGCCTGTTCATAGCTCTTGTCTTCTGGCTCTTACATCATAAGAAGCTGAGAAAGTTGATGAAATTTTCATCAACTTTTTTCTGCCCCCCTTTTTGCCATGTTCCCAGAGACTTAGAGGAGGATTTAAGAATGTCAATCTCAGAATTGTGGGCCTCTATTCATTCACCATTGTTCACTGAGCAAAGTGGTTTCTCTGATTAATTTCAAGAGTAGCGTTTATGATGTAAACAGAAATATTGAGAAGGCAAAATGGTGCTGTGTCAGTTTTGCTGAACAATAGCACCAGTTTTTTTCCTCTAGGGCCTAATAACTCCTCAGCAATGGCTTTTTAATTGGCTTTACCAGACATGGATTTTCTTTAGTAGACAAAGCTTCAAAACCAATCACAGAGCACTTGGTTGCTCCCAAAACTGCCATGTCACTATTGTGCCAGTAGGCTCCTCTTGCCTGGCAGGCTGGTACTGAAGTTCATAGAGATCTCAACTGGATAAATGCTAGGCAAGAGTATCAGCACCTTTACACACACACACACACACACACACACACACACACACACACACACACACACACACGGGGTGGGGGGAATGGAGATGGAAATGGAGAGAGAAAGAGAGAGACTGGAAGAAGTTTCCAGTTCAACTCCAGTTGATTACTCTGTATTGTGTGTCGTATTTCCAGCAAGGAGTCGTATCTACTAGTTCTGATGAGCACTACTGAGGAATGTCCAAAGCTGACACTTTGAGGGGATCCTCAAGGCCCTCCTTGACCAATAAATCATCAAGAGCTGTCCTATATCTGGCTCTAAAGATTTCTGGATAACAACTCCTGGTTTTTAGGCTCAGTATTACTTAGTTTTGCAGGCTGTTATCCTTCCAACTCTAATAATTATTAGTTGGATTACAAAGTAATGGGTATCCATGTGGCATTTTAATGTGCCCTTCATTTATGCTAATCCTTCCTCTGTGTTCCCTCACCTCCACCATTTCTCTATCCCCATCCCTGCTTAAATACCCCTGAATGTTTACCTTCTGTGTTTTCATATTGCCTATGTTCTGCTATGCCTTCTCCGTTGAGGCATCCATCATCACAATGAACATTTTTCTATGTCCTAGCGTCTACACGTATTCCAAACTAAATATACAAATCTAAAGACTAGAGTCTAGGACCCATATATGAGAGAGGACATGCTGCGTTTGTCCTTCTGGGCCTGGGTTACTTCAGTCAGTATAGTTTTCCCAGTTCCATTTATTTACTTGAACATTTCATGATTTTTTTTTAACTGACATTTCATTGTATATTTGTACCAACTGTCATGATCCATTAATGTACATTTAGGCTGAATTAATTTCATAGCTATTGTGAATAGAACAGCAATTGAACATGGTTTAGGAACTAAATCTTTTATATTTTGCATTTTATTGCTGTATGTAGATAGAATTTCTCCTACAAAAACAAGTACTAACAAAAATTTTAGTTAATGCTATTTTTTTAAATTTCTTGTTTAACAGTTTTCTTTATTCTCTAATAGTTTATTTATTTTATACTTTTTGAATAAAATTTAATTACTGCCAGGGAGAGGTGACACATGCCTTTAATCCCAGCACTCTGGAGGCAGAGCCAGGTGGATCTCTGTGAGTTCGAGGCCAGCCTGGTCTACAGAGCAAGATTCAGGACAGGCACCAAAACTACATAGAGAAACCCTGTCTTGAAAAACAAAACAAAACAAAATGTAATTACCTTACTTTCTCCTTCACCCACTTCCAACCCCTAAATCTCCCCCATTTAACTCCTCTCATGTTGTTTTCTCACTCTCAAACTGATAGTGTTGTTTTTGGATTATTATTATTACACATACATATATATGTATGCATAAATATATAAATACAATCCACTGAGTTTTTTTTTTATTTGTGTGGATATGGTTTCAGGGCTGACCACTTTGTATTAAATAGGAGACTTATCAGTAGGAGAAGCTAATTATCAGAAGCCATTAGTTGTCTCCTCCCACCTCCATGTCCTAGTTCCATGTTAGTAGGTCTGTAGTAGAATATTTTAAGGTGTGTTATTTTTGTTTATAATGCGTTTGTTTAACTCTGTGAAGCTGTGTTACTGTGCCTGTGTAAAACACCTGATAGTGTAATAAAGAACTGGCCAATGGCAAGTCAGGAGAAAGGATAGGTGAGGTTGGCAGGTAGAGAGTATATATAGAAGGAGAAAACTGGCAAAGGAAAGCTAAGATGAAGTAGCCAGAGAAGGAGGAGGACTTGACAGTCAGTCACCTAGCTACACAGCCAGGCTTGGAGTAAGAGTAAGATTTATAGAAGTAAAAGTAATGGGAAAAAGCCCAGAGGCAAAAGGTAGATGGGATAATTAAGTTAAGGAAAGCTGGCTAGAAACTAAGCCAAGCTAAGGCTAGGCATTTCATAATTAAGAATAAGCCTCTGTGTGTGATTTATTTGGGAGCTGAGTGGCAGGCCCCCCAAAAAACCAAAGACCAATCAACATTATAGGTTCACTGACATTATCATTGTTCAAGTCTTGTTTATGTAGCTATTTCTCTAAGAGTTCTATAAGAGACTGCTTTATACTAGATATCTGGTATTCTGGCTCTTACACTTTCTCTGCCCCCTTTTCTGCAATGTTTGCAGAGCAATAGATGCAAGAGCTGTGATATAGATGCATCCATCGCATCTGGGCTCCTCACAATCCATTGATCACTGCACTGTACCAAGTGTGTTTTTCTGTGATGGTCTCCATTTGCTGTAAAATGAAGCTTCTCTGATGAGGGGTTGTGATAGGTACAATTATCTGTGGGTATATGATAAAATTAGAATGTAATTAAGAATTATGCTCATCTAGCAAAGTGATAGTAGCAGATTCCCTTTCAAGATTCATGATCTCACAACTGCCAGGAAGTTGACTTTCTTTCCTGTTGAGTGAACCTTAAGTTCGATTAGACTGTTGGTTATTATCAACATGTGAGTGCCACATATTATACCTTTATGGATATCTTGCTGTGCTGGCCACTGTTGTTATTTATAGGTGTCACTCTGGGTGGAACCATTAGCTGCTTTTCTCCTTTGTCGGCTTGCATAGCACCTTCTGGTACCATGGGAGCTAGAACACAGGAAGGAAGCATTCAGTTTAGATCTCACTTAACCCTATGTCTTCAGTATGTAGTGTCCCTAGCAATAAGGCTTTCCCCCAAACCTTGAAAGTCAAACAAGGGCAACAATAATATTGTTTTGGAAATCATCTGGACCACCCTGACCAAACGTTCAAGAGGAGATTTCTTATGCCTGGTATCAGGTTTCTTGTCAATCTAGGCTTCTTGTAAGAAAACACTGTCAGACCAAGTGGCACAATCTCCCCTAAGCCTATGCATACACGCATCCACCCCTCCGCCCCTACCACCACGTATATATTTATATGTACTGTGTACAACTCTGGGAAAACACAAAAGTAAGGTTTCTTAAGGTTTTATCTTTATTCTCTTAAGCTTTCACCAATATAGGTAAGGTGATCAGTTATTGTTCTTTCTTTGTCTTTTTTCCTTCCACATTTGTTTGCCTTATTTCCACGTTTAGAGTGTCTACATCTACATGTTGTTGTCTCATATTTGTTCCCCTTTATTTTGTAACTAAATGTGAAGTCATCAATTATAACTTACTATTACGGAAGTTTCAATCATATTTTAGCAGTTTTCACAGTCATGGTTCAACAAAATAGAATTCAATAAACATGTGTACACTGACACTCTCAGTCTATAACTTTTATATTTAAAGATAGTTTGGATCATATTTTGTGTCTTGAACACTTTTTGGATCATATTTTGTGTCTTGAACACTTTTTGGATATTGTTCTACTGTTTTCTTGTGTTGAGATTCTCTAATACAAAATCTGTTTAGAAATGCATTTTATCTTCCTTAATAGTTACCAGATAGTTTTCCTTATACAACTAAAGTATTTATTTATTTGTGCTATTTAACACTTTTAGAAGGCTATTAGAGTGTTAGCCATTCTAAGAAAAATTTCCAAAGTATATGATATGCCATTTCTTTTTTTTTACCTCATTTATTTCCAATTTTAACTGAAAAATAATAATTTTTGCATACAAATTTATAACATACCATTTCAGTATTTTTCTTTAATAGTGATTTAAATTTTATATGTCTCTTTACTTACTGTATTTATCACTCCTCTGCCACTATTTTAAAATTATTTCTTTATTCCATTTTCTTGCTCTTTTGATTTCTTTTCCTTTGTCTAATATGCCTTCCACCATGCCTGTTTTATGTGACAGTCTGTACTGAAATGTTTTATTAGGATGGCTTTTTCTTTTTTCCTCAATTTCTTTCCTCAGTTCTGTTGGTTTCATTGCATGTGTTTCTATTATTTGGGTACCACTTCATCTCCTTCATCTGACATACTAGTCATCATTCTGTATTTTCACTGCAGTGTTCCTTTAGAGCAGCAATTGCTTCAATAATCTTTAAAAATCCTTGTCTCAAACTCAAAGGGTATTTCCCCCTCTTTGGTGCTAACACATTTTTATTAGGGGTTGTTTTCTCCCTCTTTGGAGGTATTTCACACCTCCCTTCCTCCCTCTTCCCAATGGTGTCCTGCACAGAGGTGATGATATTATATTTTAGAACAAGACATATTAGAGTGGGTTGACAATTCCTATGACATGAGTTTGAGAAGGACACAGCAAGAAGGCACAGAAGTATTGCATAACATTCCTGATGGCTCAGTTTCCCTTTCTGCTGATCTAAGAACCTTTGTGCCACCAGATGTCCTTTGGCCCTCAGGACCCAGACTTTTAGCAATGAGCCATGTGTAGTTCCTTTTCAAGCTGAATACTCAAAGCCACTGTGTAGGGCCATTTGGCTTTTCTGCAATCTTTCAGCCATATCCATTTTTAGAAATAATATATTCTTGGGTTTTAAGATGATATTTTAGTTTTCTAGTATATATTAATAGTATGAAATTTTTATATAAAACATTGTGCCTATATATAATGTATTTTTATTATAATCAAACTCAATTGCTTCTCTTCCCTATATCCTCTTCTTCCAGTTCTTCTTGTCTTCCAAACTAGTGTCTTTTGTGCCTTGATGTCTTTAAAAAGTATACATTCTATACATTTAAAAAAAGCAAAAACAAAAACATGACATCATGACTTCTGAGTCTGGCTTATTTTGCTTAACATGATGATCTCTAGTTCCATGCATTTTCCTGAAATGAAATGTTTCATTCTTCTTTATGGCCAAGTAAAAGTCCACTGTGTCTGTGTACCACATTTTCTTTACACATCCATCTATTGATAGAAACAGAGGCTGATACCATAACATGGTTATTGTGAATAGTGCCCTCATAAACATCGTGTGCATGTTAACCCAGATACTATAAGGCACAGACCCAAGAGTGGTCCAGTTGAATCATTGGTTTAGAAATGAGAAAACAATGAAAAATGAGAAACTCAATCTAAATACAGGTCATTCAGTATAGTTCTAAAGAGAATTATAATTTAAAAAGTCTTCCTTAATGATATGAAATACCGAGAGATAAAGAGGAAAATATCAAGTTTCTCATTTCTAATTTTATTCCTGAATCTCTTTGGACAGGATGAATATAGAGTATACCGATTCCTTGATACTACACTATCATTTTGTGATTTATTTGTACACTAGTCTTACTATCTTCTCATAAAAGTAAACCTTGTCAAAGTCGAAAGAACTGACCTGCTAGTGACATAATATTGTAGCTGCATTCCACTAAGGCAAGGAAAATAGAAGCCCCAGGTCAACCCAAAAACTCAAGCCTGGTTCTCTACCTCTAGTTCAGCTTTAATCATTCCGAAGCCCTGATTTGTGTCTCACATCCCCTTATGTTTGTGTGATATAGTTTGTGTGGTACCAGTTTTACTAAGAGTTTGCCTTAGGTGAGGAGCAATTATAAGTGAACCTCTAACCACTGTGAATGCTGGAAAATTGTAACAAAAGTGGCAATGGCCTAGATACCACACAATTAAACACTATAAAGACCCAGGGTTCCATTGTTCCTCCAGGAGACATCACAACTGCCTTAGTCATCAGTTTTCAGGGGTTTGGCAATGTCCCTCATGTTTATAGTTTCATTAAAACTGTATATCAGCATTCAGTGACTTGTAAAAGTAGATTATCTTTTAGACAGTGCTATTTGCCCACACTATAGCTAACACCCAAATGAAGCAATACAATTTGCACATACCTTCTTTCTTCCTGCAAAGTCTTCTTCTTTGTTAATATACAGAAAATCCGAGCCATGAAACAATCAACTGTTCTTTATAACATTTAGAGCTGTTTCCTCATGTGGAAGGAAAGTCCATCTCATTCAGAGATTCCATCTGCAGAGAATTAGATATGATGATCATTGTGGTGATATTGTGTTCCCCAAAATATTGTGCACCCTAATAAACATATCTGGGGTCAGAGAACAGAACAGCCACTAGATACAGAGGCCAGAAAATGATGGCACACACACCTTTAATCCTAGCATTCTGAAGGCAGAGATCCATCTGGATCTCTGTGAGTTCAAAGCCACACTGGAGACAGCCAGGCATGGTGACTCACGCCTTTAATCCCAGGAAGTGATGGCAGAAAACAGAAAGGTATATAAGGCGTGAGGACCAGGAACTAGAGCTGCTTAAGCTTGTAGGCTTTTGAGCAGCAGTTCAGCTGAGATTCATTCTGGATGAGGACACAGAGGCTTCCAGTCTGAGGAAAGAGGATCAGCTGAGGAATTGGCAAGGTGAGGTAGCTGTGGCTTGTTCTACTTCTCTGATCTTCCAGCATTCACCCCAATACCTGGCTCTGGATTTGTTTTTATTAATAAGACCCTTTCAGATTCATGCTACAGATCATCTCTTAAAAGTTCTATGATATGATTTCTCTTTGTTTTCTTGACTCCACATGTTTTCTGAGGTGCTAGACTCCCTTTTGTGATTATTGATTTTCATGGAGGTTAAGACAGCTGAAGAGTACTCACACACAAACATCGGTGCAAGGTGTAACAAAGCAAGTGTGCTAGCTTGCCAGGACTGCCACAACAATGTGGCCAACCAGGTGGCTTAAGTGCAGAAATGTGCCCTGGAGGCAAGACAACTGTAATCAAGATGTTAGCATTAATGGTTCCCTCTGACAGCTGTCAAGGAGAGAGCTGATCGAGGCTTCACTCCTTGCCATGTAGAGTGATGACCTTTCCCCATGTCTCTTCATATCATTTCCCATCTGTCTGTATCTTTATTCAAATCCCACACCTGAGGCATATGAGATGAGAGCCCAACCTTACAACCTCACTTTAATTGACTACCTTTGCAAAGACTGTGTCTCCAAATAAACTCCTATTCTAATAGACCATGGATTCTAATTCCAACTTATGAATTTGGAGATGATAAAGTTTAGTCTGTCATAGTAACCATTCAAATATAAGCATTAGTTATGCTTCAAGCCTTCACAATGTTAAACAATGCCATTATAATGTGTGCTATTTAAGATAATCTAAAATTTCTGTATTTTTATTAACATTTAAGTTACCTTCAGTTTTGTGTTTAATGTTTGAGAAGGTGGTGGCTTGAATGACTGCCTTTTGTGATTCACTCTTTACTGAAGACAGGTTACTTCATAGAGATTCAGTATGCATATGCACTTTGTGACTTGTGTTGGATGAAAACTGTTGTATAGTTAGTATGGACAACACAAAGATTTAAATCCATATTCCATTGGCTCCACGATTAATCCTCTATGTATAATCAATGGTATTTTATTTTTAAATGGTCATTTTTCTGCTTATCTTTTCAAAAATACTGATTTCTTTATCATAAAGCTTAGGGGAAAATATGGAAACAAATATTTACATTACCCAAAAATTTACTATTTGGACACAATCCTTACAAAAGCCACATGTAAATATTATAATAATTGAACTAAACATATGTACAGCTGTAGAATGGCACACATAACTTTACACACTACGGATTCTTCACACAAATCATTTTTCAGATCACTTGTCTGACCTCAAATCATCTTTTAGCCTACTGGGGAACTCTTTTTTAATTATCTTTTCATCCTTCTGGATGGAATATTGTACAAACCTGTGACATTACAGTTGGAATTCAGTTTCTTTTCTGGCTTTTATAGAGTTCTAAGAGATGAATGGTCCAAGGCAGAGGGCAGGACAGGCAATATCTTCATTCACTTCTCTGGTTAATTCTCATGCTGATACTTTTGCCCAAGCCTCCTGAGTAAATAGCTTGTCCATTTCCTCACAGAATGTGTGTGTGTGTGTGTGTGTGTGTGTGTGTGTGTGTGTGTGTGTGTAGACCATTTTTTCTTTATTAAGAAATTTTTTATTCATTTTACATAGCAAGCACAGATCCCTCTCTCGCCCCTCCTCCTACTCCCTCCCTAGTCTTCCTGTGCCCCCCCCTCCCAGTCCCAGTCCCTCCTCTGAAAAGATAAGGCCTCCCATGGGTAGTCAGCAGAGCCTGGTACATTCAATTGAGGCAGGTCCAAGCCCCTTGCCCTACATCAAGACTGTGCAAGGTGTCCAACCATAGATAATAGAGAAACCTGGTTCTAGGGAAGTTCCCAGGAATCCACAAGGATGACTCCAGCTTACGCTACTAGCAGTAGTGGAGAGGGTGCCTGAGCTGGTTTACCCCAGTAATCAGATTGGTGAATACCCTAACTGTCATTATAGAGCCTTTATCCAGTAACTGATGGAGGCAGATGCAGAGATCCAGAGCCAAGCACCAGGCCGAGCTCCAGGAGTCTAGTCGAAGAGAGGGAAAAGAAATTCTATGAGCAAGGGGCATCAGGATCATGATGGGAAAACCTACGGAGACAAATGAACCAAGCTGGTGGGAACTCATGAAATTTGGACCAACAGCTGTGGAGCCTCCATTGGACTGGACTAGGCCCTCTGAATAAGCAAGACAGTTGTGTAGCTTGGTCTGCTTAAAGGGCACCCTGGCAGTAGGATCAGAATCTATTCTTGGTTCATGAGCTGCTTTTTGAAATATATATGGACAATTTTTGAAGTTATGAATCCTAATGAAAATCATGCCTGGTTGGGGAAAGTCAGAGCAAGCTTTCTCTCTTGTTTGGCCCAGGTTTGGTCACTTTCCTGAATATAAATGAAGAGCCCAGAAGAGCATGTTGTCCATAGTAACCACATCTAAAGAATACAGAATTAAGAGAACCTGCTGAATCCTTTCAAACTATGACCAGAGAACCTACATCATGCCGCATAACCCAAGCTCAGAATGGACAACATGCTCCATGATGAACACAGCTGAATTATTAAGGCAGCTTCCATTCCTGCCTGCTTTCCTCTCTTTTCTTTTAGTTTTTTTAACGTTTTTAGGAGACACACAAAAAACTGTGCTAGCTGAGTATAGGTGCACACGTGTTGTCCAGTGTACTCCTTAAGCTGAGCAAAAAAGGATGAATTGAGCATTCAAGTGCAAGGATAGCCTGAGCAGTACAATAAGACATCATGTTAAAAAAAAAAACCAAAAAAACAACTGTTTTTATTAATGAAGTATACCAAGATGGTTTAATATATACATATATACTCTTATAATGTTCAAATCAAGTTAAATATGTCTATCCTTACAAATTATAACCACTTGTTTGTGATAAAAAATTCATAATTCTTGCTTTTAACCTTTAAAAACATAGTCTATTTTTCATCTGTATTCATCCAACTATGCAATAGAATGGCAGAACTTATTTCTTACTTCTATTATTTCATACCTGTGAGTCAAACTTTCCTCATCCTCCCCTCCCTCTACCTTCCCTAGCCTCTAGTAATCATAATTTTGCTCTCAACTTCTTTTTTTAGAAAACACATATGAGAGAGACTGTGTGGTATTTGTCTTTCTATCCCTGGCTTACTCAGCCTAAAACTCTCCAAGTCTAGGCTGTTGCAAATGACAAAATTTTATCCTTTCCTAGCTGATGTGCCTCCGTGTGTGAACACAGCTTATTTCCATTTCTTAGCTATTGTGACTCATCCAGCAACAAACATGCATATGTAAATGTGTCCTTAACATGCCGAATCCCTTTCCTTAAGGAGTATTCTCAGTAGTGGGATTCTGTGTTATATAGTAACTCTACTTTAGGCTTTGGAGAACTGCCATTCTGTTTCCCATAGTAGCTGTGTTAATGTCTGTCTATCTATCTATCTATCTATCTATCTATCTATCTATCTATCTATCTATCTATCTATCTTTTACCAATAATGGGAAAGTGTAGCTAGAGTTTTCCTGCCTGGCCCACAGTCAGGATAAATCTCTCTCACCTGCTAGTCCCACAGCCATCAGACCCAACCAAGTAAACACAGAGACTTATATTGGTTACAAACTGTATGGCCGTGGCAGGCTTCTTGCTAACTGTTCTTACAGCTTAAATTAATCCATTTCCATTAATCTATACCTTGCCACATGGCTCGTGGCTTACCGGCATCTTCACATGCTGTTTCTCATCATGGCGGCTGGCAGTGTCTCTCTGACTCAGCCTTCCACTTCCCAGCTTTATTCTCCTCCTTGTCCCGCCTATACTTCCTGCCTAGCCAATGGCTAATCAGTGTTTTATTTACTGACCAATCAGCAACACATTTGCCATACAGAACATCCCACAGCAGGAAAGGGTTTTGTTTTCTCTGTGATCCTTGTCAGCACATTTTTAGCTGTTTTCTTTCCATCATAGGCATTCTAACTAAAGTGCAGTGAACTAAAGTGAAGTGGTATCTTACTATGGTTTTGATGTATATTTCCCTGGTGATTTCTTGTGGTGAAGCTCTTATCCATTTTATATCTTCTTTTGAAAGTGTCTATTTGTTTTTGACATTTAAATTGGCTATTTGAGTTCTTCTTATATATTCTATGAACACAGTGTTATTACCTCCTTCTCAAGTGTCCCAGGTTTGATATTACTTTCTAGTCTTCCATGGAAGACTTCCCTCTGTTTATTAATTTCTTTGCTGTTCAAAAGCTTTTTAGTTTGAGGAAATCTCAGTTATATGATGTCTTTGATTTTGTCTCTTGTCCAGCTCATTGCTTTGTGTGAATTACGCATTTAACCTCACTACATCACCTCTGGCACATGTTAAAATATCAAGTATTTAATCACCTAAAATTTGTTGGCTGTAGGCTTGACTCTGAATGTTGTGGTAAATTAAGTCTGGAATCCATTTAATGACATGCTTAAACGAGTCATGTAATTTTTTGTGGTGAATCTCTCCAGAGATCACTTGCAAGCAATCTGGTAATGTTTCCCATTTGGACAATGCTGTTACAAATTGCCCTAAAGGCCAGAGAAATGGCTCAACAGTTAACAGCACTGGCTGCTTTTGCAGAGGACCCAGATTTGGCTCCCAGAACCCACTTGGTAGCTTACACCCATCTGTAACTCCAGTTCCAGAGGACTTGGTATCCTAATCTGGCCTCTTTGGATACCAGTCACACATATGGTATACATACATACATGTAAGCAAAACACTCATACACATAAGATAAAGAAAAAAATCTTGGGTTGGAGACATGGCTCAGCAGCTATAGGGAGTTACTGCTTGTACAGAAGACCCAGGTTTGATTTCTAGCACCCATCCAACAGCTCCAGTTCCCATGGGACCAATACCCCCTTCTGGCCTTTGTGGGCTGTTGGATACATGTGGTACAAGTGAATTCATTCAAGTACACACATACCAATTAAAACAAACAAACAAAAATTCAGAATGGCTCAACCTTCCTTTAGGGTGGGTGCACTATGGCTTAACCTGAAGTCTTGCTCAGATTGCTAAATCTGACCTTACTTTCAGGGGCCAGTGACAGGGACTTCATGAGCCTCCTTTGACCACCCCCCCCCCCCCCAGTGTAGTAAAGGAGATCATTATGTGAAAGAGCAAGTTACTTCTGAGGTGGTAGAAAGGTTTTTGGAAGTGTAAAGTTCCAGAATGCATTCCTGATACCCTCTAGGCTCATTGGACTATCTGCATTCAGGCCATGGAAAGAATCACCTTAAATCATCTACCTTGTAGCCCTGGGCCATTCCGGTTACTTAACATTGTTGTCATCCACTCTTCCTGTTGTTGTGATGAATCATCTATTCCTGAAGGACATCCGACTCATGGCTAAACCTTTGAGCCAGTGCTTTGGTGCTTAAGAACATCACTGAAAAGGAAGTTCGTAAAAGCATACCCATGACCTTTATTTTTACTTTTTTGACAAATCTCTGTACTGATTTCAAAAGTGACTGTGGAAGTTTACATTCCCACCATTGATGTATGGGGCTTCCTCTTTCTCCAAGTAAATCTATAGTCACTACACAATTACATGGAGACTGAAGAACGGACTCAAATAATCCATGGGCCATTATAGAAATGCTGCACAAGCACATGGAAACTGAGCAATACACTCTTGAATACCCTGTGGGTCATTGAAGAAACAAGGAAGGAAGGCTAAAACTTTCTAGAATCAAATGACAAGGAAAGCACCTATTACCAGTACCTTTGGGATATAGCTAATACAATTCCAAAAGGAACGTTTATAGTTATGAGAATTTACATTAAAAATCAGAAGAATCTCAACTTAAAAACAATACTAATGATGTAACTCAAGGGCCTAGACAAACAACAGCAATCCAAACCCCAAAGCAGTGGAGAGCAATAAATGCCAGGGAATAAATTAGTGACACTGAGACTGAGAGAACAATTCCCAGATTCTTGATCTTGTCATCCAATGAGAAGGCTGGACTATTGGTTCATAAATGCGAGGAAGTTCTTGTGTTAAAGATCCATGCTGCTGACGAGTGCTCTTATTTCTAAAGTAAGAAATCGCTCAGTAATCAAAGCAATAATTCATTGCTTGCTTTTACATCAGAAAGCCTAAAAAAAGCTCCTGAGTGCCGTGCTGTATTAGAAAAGCATTTTAATAGTTCTCCCTTGGTGTCCTCTATTAATAGTTTCACCAGCCAACATTTAAGGCTTTGTTACCACAAATAATTATTATCACAATCCTTAACATTTAACTAAAGTCTATTACAGTATTTTTGACTGGCAGTAGAAATACAGCATTTCTAAACTACAGAATACTTACAGTGAGCCAAGTGTCTCTCACATCCTTTAATGACGAAGCCATTAAAAATCAATTAACCTATTATGACAGCATGTACAGTCCTGTAACATCCACTTGATTAATAGTGGCAACTTGACTATACCTCTCCTTTAACATTTCATAACTTAGTTAATAATAGTTGTATTTGACTCACACATGCTTCTTTTAAAACAAAAATATAGGAACTTCTTGTTCTTGTAGAGGACCCTGGCTCTGTTTCCCAGCATTTCCATGGTGGTTCTCAACCATCCGTAACTCCAGTTGCAAGGGATCAGATGTCTTCTTCTGAGCTTGATGGGCTGCAGGTAGTCACGTGGTACACAGATCTATGTGCAGAGAAACACTCACATACACAAAAAGAAAATAAACATGTCTTTGAAAAATAGTATTCTCTAGTGCATGTGTATCACATTTTCATTATCCATTCATCAGACATAGGACATTTAGGTTGTTTCCATTTACTAGATATTTTTGAAGATTGCTAAAGAATACCACAACCAATTAAAATGCAGGATCCTAGTCCAAACAGATACATCTACCAAAAAAAAAAAAAAAGCCCACACCTGAGGATCAGGAAACATTATAGAAGAGGGAGAGGAAAAATTGTAAGAGCCACAAGATCAAGGAATTTTCTATGAGATTGTGTCTCTTAGTAACATCACATGCTATACCCATAAAGGCTCATCAACATGATTGCCCAACATGTGAACAGAATAAGAATAACACCAATGAACTTGCTAAACTCTATAGAGAAAAACCTCAAAAGGACTGAACCCTACACAAAGAACTATAGGCAACTGAGGAAAGCTGGGAATGGGAGAGGTGGCCTTTCCCCAAATATAAATAAAAGTAGCATTGTATGGAGTGCACAAGTTATATTTAGGAATATATATGTATATCCATATATACAATCAATAATAATTAATGAAAAAATGAGGGCAAGGATTTTAAAGAGTGGGGAAGAGTATCTGGAAGAGGTTAGAGGAAGGAAGGGAAGGGAGAAATGTTGAATTATAATCTCAAAAATAATATAAATACCAGGAAAAAATAGATATAGTCCCTATCCTCAACTTTCCATGTTAATCAGAACACTTTTGCATGCAAACGAAACAGAACTCAAATCATGTTCAACTATTTAAACCATGACAATAATATTGATAAATTACTAGATTAGCTATAAAGATATTTGAAGACTAACAAAATAAATAAAGGTATGAACCAGAGAGATAACTTCAGGACTCCATTTTAACTCCATCAGTCTTTCTCCTCTGCACATCCTAACGGGAAAGGAGCCTCTTCCTGTCCACCTTGGGCATCTCTATGTCAACCCTGGGAAGGATCCTGCTTAGCTGTTTGGAATGTGTGTCTACTCCTGAGACACATTACTACTAATAGGACAAGGGACAGCGTGAGTGGCTAGTAAATGAGAAACAGGATCTGTGCTAGAATACTAGGGCCTGACTGGTGGGATGTGAAGCAGTCAAAACCACCTTCAGGAACTCTAGCCCCTAAGCTTGGAGCCCTTTTCCTTGAGCCTTATTCCAACGCGCTACCCCCGCCCCCACCCAAACCCTTCCCTTCCTAAACTCCCTTCCCTTCGCATTTCTTGCATGCCCACGGGTGAATTAACATAGCAGCAACATTTTCAGGTTCCTACCATGAAAAACTTGGTTTACCCTGCTTAAGTGGACAAAAGGAAACCCCTAGTGCCTATCTCTCCCATGTCACAGTCACTGGCTGATCCAACCTGGGGTGGTATTTAGGTGAAAGAGTGAACTGTTCCTTAACAGAGTTACCTTTCCTGACTGACTTTAAAAGAGCTCCGTGTTTGGGTCCTCAGCCAAAAACAGTGCTGTCCTTTTTCTAAGAGTTCCTCCATTGTTTCCTTGTTTTCCTTTCCCTGCAAGTATTTCAGAGAAACCACGGATTCATTTGAAATTATAGCTACTTCTGGTGGGTCCAGAGCATGAGCTTATTGAAGTACGGGGGAAGGAGTAATCATTTGCACCAGGTTTGTAAACAGGCTCATTTCACACACACACACACACACACACACACACACACACACACACACACACACACACACACACGTATGTGCATAAATGTGTATGGATGTTAAGGTACCTTAAAAAAATCACTGGCATATTTCTGTAAATATGGGGAAATTCTTCAAATGTTTACATGAGAGCATTATCAAATAATTAAGGTATAGTTTAAAAAGGACATGTTGCACACTTATGAAGTACAACTGAAGATTCCTTTCTGATGCCCCAAACACCATTTGTATATTTACACTTATAGCTATGTTTCTCTTGCTGTTAGACTCCTTAAAGCTGAGATTCTCACCCTGTGGGTCACAACCCCTTTGGGGTCACATGACCCTTTCACAGAGGTCACTTAAGACCACTAGAAACCACAAATAATGAGTCATAAGAGTAGCAAAATTACGGTTATGAAGTAGCAGTGAAAATAATTTTATGGTTGAGGGTCTCCACAGCATGAGGAGTTGTATTAAAGGTTCACATCATTAGGGAAGTTGAGAAGCACTGGCTTAGAGTGATACTATTTTTGCCCAAATTAACCCATGGTTAAAATGCATATGTCTTCTTGCACTCTTCATTAACATTTTTAGCAAGGTAATGTGGTGTGAAATAGTGTTCAATTAACATGAATCAGGTCTAAGACTTGTCTACTTCTTTTATAGAATTGCCAGAGAAGCTTCAATTTGTAATCCATGATAAACAATATTGGTCTAGAATCTACAGGGAATGTCTAATATACCAAAAGGTTAAAAGTCAAATGGGGTCAAGAGTTGTCTCACTGACAAATGGTAAAATCTGCCCATTGGCTCCAATCAGACTGTGCCCTTTGATTTATTAAAGATAATTGTCAAGAAATAATCTCATGTTGAGGGTATTTTGCTTTATTGCTTGAGTGTTTCATATGTATGCATTCTAGCTTCCTGACCTCTACAGATACTAACTCAAATATAAATAGAACTCTAAATATGACACTAGGAAATGCATACGAGAGAGAGAACATTTTTCTTCCTAGGTTCAGGTTACTTTTCTCAATACAGTATACGTTTCATCTATTTTTCTTCATATTTCATTTTTTAAACATCTAAATAGAATTCCAACATGCCTATGTATGACTTTAATTTTCCACCTCTCATTTGATGGATGTCTAATATGATTCCATTTCTTAGCTGTTGTGAATAAAGCTTTCATGAACATGGATGTGCAGGTATCTCTGTCATAAGATACAGGAATAGGAGAGCTCGATCATGTGGAAGTTCTTCTGTCTTTAGTTTCTTGAAAAACTGCCACACTGATTTCCATGGTTGTGGTACCAGTTTACACACCCATCATCAGTAAATAAGGGTTTCCCTTGCCAGTATCTGTAGTTAACTTGATTATATTTTTGATGATTCCATTCTCACTGAGGTGAGATGGAATCTCAGTGTACTTTCAATTGGAATTTCTCTGTTGGTTAATGATGTCAGGAACATTTGTAAATTGACTAGTCTTTTGTAAACCCTTTATTCAGTATCAAAATCCATTTTTTGGACTGCTTACTTTCTTGATTATAAGCCCATTATTTTCTTTTTAATGTTTTTTTATTGAAAATAGATTCCTTCCTTATACAATACATCCTGATTATAGTTTTCCCACCTTCTACTTCTCCCAGTACCTCCCATACCTCCCTTACAGATCTACTCACTTTCTTTCTCTAATGAGAAAAGAACAGGTTCTAACAAACATGATAAAATAAAATTTAAGCTGGTAGATTCAGTCCAGCTTAAATTTTATTTTATCATGCCTGGACTGAATCTACCAGGTTGAACTCAATCCTCAGGGGAGTCTTTGCCCTGGAGGAGATGGGAATAGGGGATGGGCTAGGGGGAAGGCGGGGGGGGGGGGGGGGGGGGGGGGGGGGGGAGGGAGGGTGGGCGGGAGGGGGGAGAACAAGGGAATCCATGGCTGATATGTAAAATTAAATTATAAAATAAAAAAATAAAAAATAAATCCTTTAAAAAATAAAAAAATAAAATTTAAGAAGATACAGCAAAAAACTACCATATCAAAGTTGAATATGGCAACTCCATAGTAAAAGAGTCCCAAGAGCTGTCACAAGAGTCAGAGACCCACTCGTTCTCACAGTCAGGAGTCCCATAAAACTACTAAGCTAACAGTTATAATATATACACAGAGGACCTGGTGCAGAACCATGTAGGTCCTGTGCTTCTTGTTTCAGTTTCTGTGAGTCCATATGCTCATTGTTTAGTTGATTCAGAGAGTTTTGTTGTCCTTTTGTCCTCCATCCTCTCTGACTATTACACTTTTTCTGCCTCCTCTTCTATGGGATTCCCTGTACTCTGAGGGGAAATTTAATGGAGATGTCCTATTTAGACTTTATCTCCACATGTCTGGCCACGAGACTCTACACCTGGCAGTTTCCATCTACTAAAGGAGGAAGCCTCTCTGATGATGTCTAGGTAAGGCACTGATTTATGAGTATTGCCAAATATCATTAGAAATCATTTCATTGACTTTTTTTTTTGACCAGTCATGTTTGGTTTTACCCCAGGTCTCTCAGATATCTAATCTCTGGTTCTTGGTTACCCAAGCAGTGTCAGGTGTAGGTTACTCCTTGTGGAGTGGGCCTTAGGTCAAATCAGACAATGGTTAGATACTTCCCCAAGATCTGTGCCACCACTGCCCTAGCATATTTTGCAGTCAGGACAGATGGTAGCTTAAAGATTTTGTGGCTGGGTTAGTATCCACATTTCTCTTTCAGTAGCCTTCAGGAAACCACACCAAAAAAGCTGCAAAGTAGGGGTGAGGACTCCATGTAGGTAGGCACCAGCTCGACTTCTCCATGCTCAATGAGTTGTGTGGATGTTCTTTTCAGCAATGGAGCTCCACTGTCAGCTTGCTGAGAGCAACCTTTTGCCTAAGCAATAGCTTGGGTTGTTTGGGGATTTCCATGGGACCTGCTTGGCCAATAACTGAATTCAATGTGACATAGTCCTGCCACTGAAAGCCTTGCCTGGCTATAAGAAATGTTCAGTTGAGGCTCTGTATCATCCATTACTAGAAAGTTCTCTTTAGGATCACCTTCATAGAATCCAGGAAGTTTGCACTGCACTAGGTTTCTACACCAACTCCTAAATGCCTCCCCAATTCCAGCCATCTCTTCCTGCTCTCTCTCTCTATCCACCCTATCTTCCCATCTTATTCCCAACCCATCCACTCCTGTCCCCACCTGCAACCAGTACACCCATAAAATCTATTCTATTTCCTCTTCTCAGGGAGATTACGGCATCGCATCACTCCACTAGACCCTTCCTCTTTACCTAACCTCTCTAGGTCTACAGATTGGAACTTAGTTATCATTTCCTTAGTGACTAATTCCACCAATAAGTGAATGCATATCATATTTATACCACACTCAGGATGATTTTTTTGTTCCATCCATTTGTCTGCAAATTTCATGGTGTATATTTATAAACAGCTGAGTAATACGTCATTGTGTAAATGCAACACATTATCTTTATCCATTCTTCTGTTGAGGGACATCTAAGTTGTTTCCAGTTTCTGACTATTATGAATAAAGCCATAAGGAACATAGTTAAGCAAGTGTGTTTATGGTAGGATGGAGTGTCCTTTGGGTATATGCCCAATAGTGGTATAGCTGGGTCTTGAGGTAGATTCCTAACTTTCTGAGGAGCTACTGTATTGATTTCCACAGAGATTGTATAAGTTTGCACCCCTACCAGCAATGGAAGAGTGTTCCTCTTGCTCCAATTTCTCACCAACATGAGTTGTCACTGGTGTTATTGATCTTAGTCATTATGACAGGTGTAAGATGGAATGTCAAAGTAGTTTTGATTTGTACTTCCCCAATGGCTAAGGATGCTGAATATTTCTTCAAGTGTTTCTCAGCCATTTAGATTCCTCTATTGAGAATTCTGTTTAAATCTGTTCCCCATTTTCAAATTGGATTATTTTATTTTTTTGATATTAGTCTCTTGAATTCTTTACATACTATATATAATTTGGGTATTAGTCCTTTGTCAGATTTGGAGTTGGTAAAAAATATTGTTCCATTCTGTAAGCCACTACTTTGTCTGATTGATGGTATCCATTGCTTTTTAGTTTCATGAGGTCCTATTTATTAATTGTTGATCTTAGTGCCTCCACTATCAGTGTTCTGTTCAGAAAGTTGTCTCCTATGGCAATGTATTCAAGGCTATTGCCAACTTTCTCTTCTCTCAGGTTCAATGCATCTGGTTTTAAGGTGAGGTCTTTGATACACTTGTACTTGAGTTTTCTTCAGTGTGATAAATATAGATATATTTGCATTCTTCTACATGCAGCAGACATGAAGTTTGACCAGGGCCATTTGCTGAAGGTTGTCTTTTTTTCCAGTGTGTGTTTCTGGCTTCTATATAAAGAAATCAGGTGTCCATATGTTTGGATTTATGTCTTGGTCTTCAATTTGATTCCCTTGATTCACATGACTGTTTCTGCAGTTTTTATTATCATAGCTCTGTATTACAACTTGAAATCAGGAATGGCATGACATCCAGCAATTCTGTTATTGTTGGATTGTTTTAGCTATCCTGGGCTTTTTGTTTTTCCATATGAAGTTGAGTATTGTTCTTTCAAGGTCTGTGAAGTATTGTGTTGGGATTTTGATAAGGATTGCATTGAATCTATAGATTGCTTTTGGTAGGATGGTCATTTGTTAATCGTATTGATTCATGAGCATGGGAGATCTTTCTATCTTCTGATACCTTCTTCCATTTATTTCTTCAAAGCCTTGAAGTTTTTAATCATGTAAGTCTTTCACTTGCTTAACTAGAGTTATGCCAAGATATTTAATATTATTTGAGGCTATTGTGAAAGGTTGTTTCCCTAATATCTTTCTCAGTCCATTTGCCATTTGTATATAGGTGAGCTACTGTGTGTGTGTGTGTGTGTGTGTGTGTGTGTGTGTGTGTGTGTGTGTGTGTTGATTTTTTTGTGTGCTTTGATTTTTTGTTATTTTTTAGTTAATCTTGTCTCCAGACACTTTGCTAAAAGTGTTTATCAGTTATAGGAGTCCCCTGTGGGGACCTTTTACGGTCACTTATGTATAGTATCATTATCATCTGCAAATAATATTACTTTGACTTCATCCTTTCCAATTTGTATCCCCTTGATCTCCTTCAGTTTTCTTATTGCTCTAGCTAGAACTTCAAGTACTATATTGAATAGATAAGGAGAGAGTGGACAACCTTGTCTTGTTCCTGAATTTCATGAAATTGCTTTCAGTGTATCTTCATTAACTTGATGTTGGCTATAAGTTGATATATATTGCCTTTATTATGTTTAGGTATGTCCTTTGCATCCATAATCTCCCCAGGGCTTTTATGAAAGGATGCTGGATTTTGTCGAAGACCTTTTCTGCATTAATGCGATGATCATGTGTTTTGCTTTGTTTTTCCTTTCAGTTTGTTTATATGGTGGATTACATTTACTGATTTTCATATATTTATTGAACCATCCCTGAATCTCTGGGATGATCTTTTTGGTATGTTCTTAAATTCTTATAGTTACATGTATGTTCATAAAGGAAATTGGTCTGCAATTCTCTTTCTTTGTTGTGTCTTTATGTGGTTTGGGTATCAGAGTAACTGTGGCTTCATAAAATGAATAGGGCAATGCTCCTTCTCTTTTTAGTTTGTGGAACAATTTGGGGAATATTGACATTAACTCTTCTTTGAAAGTCTTGTAGAAGAATTCTGCCCTAAAATCATCTGACCCTGGGCTGTAAGTCCATTATTAAAACTGATGTTTAAAGAGTTCTATGGAAACTTCCTTGGCTAACTCGGTTTGCATTGTTCATCTTAAGACTTTTTGCAGTCATCTATTCAACATGAAAAAAACATTCGTGAGACTCAAGAGTAAGTGAGTAAGAACTCTTTATAAAATTGAGGGCAATGATTCTATTTAGAGAAAAAGAGTAAAGCTTATTAAATATTTCATCTTATTATGAAAGCCTGTGACTTGATTTTCCATAATGTCTAGGTGTATTTAATGACCAACTTCAAGTTTCCCTGTATAAAAAAATCCATTGCCATGTTTCTTTTGAAAGCATAGAAATTTTATGAGTTTGTAGTAAAATCATGAGCACTTCTTTTGAATTTACCTATGAAAATTTTATATTTCACCTTGCCCTATCTTTTCCATACTTCTTTACTTTTTCCTCCTGATATATTTTCTAAATAGAACTGTATTTTTATGTGTGTGGTCTAACATTATAAAATGCTTTGGTAAAAGGTAAGGGAGAAAAATCAGTCCTTACGGTCCTCACAGTAAGAATTCTAGAAGTCCTGGGTTCCTGGCTATGAACAGAATCACTCACTTCTGGGCCATGATAAATGAAGACCCCATGGGAATAGGAAGAAGCAGAGTGCTAGAGAGGTCCCCAGAAATCCACAAAGATACCTCCACAATAGACTACTGGCAGTGGTCGAGAGAAAGCCCAAGTTGACCTACTCTGGTGATTGGTTGGCTGAACACCCTAACTATCATGATAGAACTCTCATCCAGTGACTGATGGAAGCAGATGCAGAGATCCACAGTCAAGCCCCAGGTGGAGCTCCAGGAGTCCAATTGGCAAGAGAGAGGAGGAATTATAAGAGCAGGAGATATTGAGACCATGATTGGAAAAAGCACAGGGACAAATAGCCAAACTAATGGAAACACATGAACTGTGAACCAATTGCTGAGGATCCCCCATGGAACTGGATCAGGTCCTCTGGATAAGTGAAACAGTTGATTAGCTTGAACTATTTAGGAGGCCCCCAGGCAGTGGGACCGGGACCTGTCCTTAGTGCATGAGCTGGCTTTTTGGATCGTAGGGCCTATCCTGAGACATTTTGCTTAGCCTTGGTGTAGGGAGGAGGGGACTGGACCTACCTCAACTGAATCTACCAGGCTGAACTGAATCCCCAGGGGAGACCTTGCCTTGGAGGAGGTGGGAATGGGGGGTGCATTAGGGGGGAAGGCTGGGGGGTGGGAGGAGGGAGGACAGGGGAATCCGTGGCTGATATGTAAAATTAAATTAATTATAAAAAAAGTCCTGGGTTCCTTTATTTACTCCATAGATGTGCAGTATGCAGCTTAACATTGGGGATCATGCATAGTCACATCCATGAGCAGAATGGACCTGATCCCTTTTCTTAGGGCATAGAGGATAAATGAGAAGGAACTGATGTGAATTATTCTAGTTTACCTCACTCACTGTAGTTTCTAGTTTTATCCAGTTACCTAAAGATTTCATGATTTCAGTTTTCTTTTCAGCCACATAAAATGCTGTTGTGATGATGACAGTGCAAATTTTAAAAATTTTCAGCTTACATGTTTTTGTGTTGCAAAGAGATATAGCTATAAAATGTGCTCAAGGTTCAATATGTTGCAAGCTTGATAATATTTTCCTTCTGAGAAAAGTGACT
Source organism: Peromyscus californicus insignis (assembly GCF_007827085.1). NCBI lineage: Eukaryota > Metazoa > Chordata > Mammalia > Rodentia > Cricetidae > Peromyscus > Peromyscus californicus. Next base: position 38,626,395 of record NW_026294480.1, read on the forward strand.
AGAAATAGAAGTTTAAGATGAAATCTTAATGAAGTTATTTATAACTGTTAAAAAATGAATGTTCATATGTTTCAATGGACAATAACTTGTACTAAATTATGTCATTTAATTTCATTTTTTGAAAGTGATTTAATAATTCTATTTTTAAATGACAATTTTTCAGTTATGTAACTGACCCTATGCAAATATTTAAACCTAAAATAAAAAGAAATTAAACACTGATTGGAAAATAAATGGAGGGATAACTTAAAACTGTGTTAGATAAAAGTATAACAAAAAAATTTGAGGCTCACTGACATTGAAGAACTCTTCTAGGTATGACCTATGACCTCACATTCCAAATAATTGGCTAGACTGCAATCAAATATAACTGCAATTTATCCAAATATGATCATGAATATGCTGAAAATATTTATATTTAAGGTATAGACTCAACAGCATGAAATATTGGTAGTCAACACAGAAATTTTAGCCTCAGGAAAATATTACCCTGTGGGCTTTGAACCTCTAAGGAGTAGAAATTTGGAGAAATGTACATTGAAAGGATCATGGAGTTACTGAATGTGTGTGGGGGGGGATCCTCCTATAAGGGGTTGGATAAGAAGGCTTCTGGCCTTTTTTGTCAGAGTCCCCTGAGACTCTGAGTCCCCTTTTTTGAAGGTCCCCTGAGATCAGCGCTACTGATGAAAATTAAAGAGGAGACTATGTTCAACTTAAAAGACATAAAATAGAGAAGATTAGAAAGGGGATGGAATTTATGTTTTTATGTGAGAAGTAAGAAAAGGCCAGAAAATAATCTCTCTGTCTCTCTCTCTCTCTGTCTCTCTCTCTCTCTGTCTCTCTCTCTGTCTCTCTCTCTCTCTCTCTCTCTCTCTCTCTCTCTCTATATATATATATATATATATATATATATATATATATATATAGATGGATAGATGGATAGATGGATGGATGATAGATCCTAACAAAGGGACAGCTGAAGAGATAAGATCCATGGTGGGTACAAAGTAATAGTTTGGAGCTTGGTGCTTAGTTGAGTAAGCAGAGAAGATGTGGTCCCTTTCTTCATCCAGTGAGGCCTGGTAACTTGTGTTAGCCATATTTTCAATCACAAAACCAGCTAGGGAAAGTTGTTGACTTAGACTAAGCCCCGATTGGCAGCAATGCTGTATTTTCATATTACAGTGGAAAAGTCACTAAGACCTTACTACAGTAAGACAAGTGAAGATCCTTAGGCTGTGTGGGAGAGACAGAGAGGGAAGTCTTTGCAACATCTTCCAATTTTCACCTCTTTTATGGTGTTACATTTGCCCTGGGCAGAGTTGTCTCTTGAATCAGTAACAGGAAGATCCTAGATAATACAAGGACTCTGTACATGAGACAATCCTGCCTCCCTCTGACTCTACAAGTAGCATCAAATAGCCCAATAACTTTGGATGCTGCTAACATCATTCTCTCCATTTTGTGTAGCACTGAAATAAAGGTGAATTCAAATCTTCGACCAACACAAAGTCCAACATTCCCTGCAAGTATGTGTCACCATGCAATGGAAAGAAACCTTCAGACAAGAGTGTGCAGTATATTAGGGAAAACTAAGAGCCTTTGGTTGAAGGAGACGTGTTTATGAGTCTCAGCTCTTGCTTTTTTCAGTATCGATAACTTCTCTCCTAGTTGCCCAATGTTGTAACACCTTCCTCCTTGTTCTTGTATCACATCTGCTCTGGGAACAGGAATTTTCTTCAATCTTGATCTTGCAGATTGCACTGTATCAAAGGCCATTGGAAACATTTCTTTGTGTGTGATCTCCTGCTTGATACATTCACTACTGATGAATAATTGTTAGTTAAAGTATAGATATGAAGTAAGCTGAAAGGTTGGGTCTTTTGCTCCAACATTGACTCCAGGTATGCCAGGAATCTGATATCACTTGTCTTTTGGTGAGCATTTTCTCAATGATCTGTCTGTAATTTATCAAATTTGTTCTCTCTCTCTTGCCTAAGATACCTATCTTGTGAAAGCCCTGGCATTTAATATATTTTTCTCTTGATTTTTTTCTCCCGTGGAATATCATTTTGTATTAAAATTTATATTTTTAGCAGCAGAAATATATCTGACTAAACTAAAACATTTATATGGAGATTAAAACATGAGCATGTGCTTGCTTAGTAGTGTCAGAGGTCTTCCTAAAACTAGAGAGCAAAATTACTTAATGTGGATGAGAAAAATATGACATCTGTAAAACTAATGAGGGAAATGAAATAAAAAAATTATTCAACTTTAGTATCAGGATACTATTGCTGCATTTTAGATAGAACTTGTAAAAGTTTGTGTAATACTCTCTATTTTATAAAAATCAGTCATTTATGTATGTAGTGCAGTTTCACAGTATGAACAGATTATCTGGCCTTCCAAAGCCAGTGAGTACAAATGAGATCACTATTACCATTGTTTTAATGGCACCAGGTCTTTCCTCTCCATCTGCATGGCTTTGAACTTGCTATCTCCATCCTCTTTGTTTCCCTTTCCTGGTACCATCTCTTCCCTTTATTTCTTGGAATCCCATGACTGTTCAATTTCTTCTCATTCTTTTCTCCCTATCCTGGTTGCAGCCTTGCAAGAGAGACATGCTCTGTAAGGCCACTGTCACATATGACCAGCCATGCATCACTAGCCTCTGATCTGATGCATTTGAGATGATGGAGGAACCACTTTCATCCCCAATTGCTTGTTATAGTCTATCACTCAGATCCTCAAGGTCCTAACATTGTAGAAGGTTTTGGTGTTTAGTTTTTGGTCTGAACATAGTTACTTCATCATTTGACTGTAACTTTTCTCTCTATTTGGACTAAAAACCAAACCATTATAAAAATGGCAGAGGAAAGAAAGACACAGACACTGAAACTTTCCTCTCATCCGTATTGTACTGGTCAGCTCAAGCCTTAACAAAATATCAAAGATGAGGGTGCCTTAAACAATAGAAATGCATTTCCTCATACTTTGCAAGATTGACAAGAAATCAGAGTCCAGCATGTTTGAGTTCCTGAAAGAGGGTTCTCTTCTACCTTGGAGATGGTCGCTTTCTTACTGTCCTCACAGAGTTAATGGCCTGGTGTAATGGAATTTTAAGATTTCCTTCAAAGGGAATTTGTCTAAATATACTGCTAAGATGATAAGTTTGCAATGGAAAGGGTGGCCCTAGGCTTCTTACTTCCCCATACTGATGTCACTCTCTTTCCATGTGATGATGTGTCTCAAGCTGAGTAGATGGAAAATCCCAGTCTGTTTCCTATTATGGAGAGAAAGCATCCATCATGGGCCTCTTCCTCCTCTTCTTCAGAACTACCCAGAATATTAACAACTTTCTCACTGACCAAAAACACTAAAGAGTCTGCATAATCTAGCTACGGGGCAGGAGGGAGGGGTAGAAGGTAGGCAATGGTTTGGGAAAACAATTGCTATGGATTATCTGTGTGACTCAGCATGGAGTGAGCAGGAAAACCCTCAACTGCCTGCTTTTGCTGGGGAGGGAACAAGCTGATAGAGGCCCAAGAGTCTTGTGTGAGCTAATTGGTACAATACCGGTTCATAAAGACTGGGAGGGATGCCTCCTTTGTCTAGGACACAGACACCAGCATAGAATCGATGAAGATAAAGAGCTAGGCAAAGATGCGCAACAGATAGAAGTAAACAAAGTTCTTACTAACTAACCTTCATGAAGTGGAGTTATCTAATTTACTAGACAGAAACTAGAAATAATTTTTCATGAAGATTCTCAGTCAAGTCAATAGAACAATTTCAATGGAGACATGGAATAAGCTATGTGTAAATACAGATGTTGTGGTACATGCTTATAGTCCAAGCTCCTTTGGAAACCAAGATGGGAGGAGCCCTTGAGCACAAGGGTCACATTCCCTCATATTAAAATAGTCAATCTATGTATCTCTTAGACAAATGAATAGATAAGAAAGTGGGGGTGATACATATAATAGAATAGCATGCAGCTTCAGAATAATTCTTCCATATACAAAATATGGACAAACTTTGAGAATGTTATGCTAAGTGAAACTTATGAATCACACGAGGTCAAATACTGCATAATCCCACATTTATGAGATACCCAGTTCACAGCATGAAAAAGCAGAATGATGTTGGAGAGAAAAAGTTGGAGTTAGTGGTCAATGAGCCTAACATGTCCCAAGCCAGGTGAATAAGCTCTAGCAGTCTACTGTATGACATTGCACAGATCATCTAGTCATTTCTTGCCACTTGAGAAATTGGTAGGAGTCTAGAGTTCAAGCTTAGCGTGCTCAGCACAATTAGGAATAAAAGAGACAGTAGAATTTGAATGTACTTTCACTTCTTAAGCATGATTTAATTTTTCAATTTGGAGCATTTCCTTAAATTTATTCATATGCATGGGTAACAGCGGCCCATTACAATTTGCAAATATATTACAGAGAAACTCCAGTACATCTTTGTCCTAGGTGCTTGAAAAAATAGGCTGATTGTACCCTGTGTCCTCTTCAGTTCTGCTTTATATTTACAGAAAGCTGCTGAGGCCAGCCTAATCTCTCCTGTTTGCCTAGTCAGACAATCAATTTACCTGGAGGACTACATGCTATCTCTTAGGGGAGAGGACAGCTACTGGGATTAGCCACTGAAGCCACAGAGCAGCTCAGTTTTTCCTCCAGATTTAGGAGAATTGAGGACTATAAATGAGCACAATAGAGATAAACATTAAGGACTTCGGGGACTTAGCCGTGGGAAGGGAGGAAAGAATATGCCACCCCTTCACTGCATTGACTTTTGAGATTTATTTTCCCTCTTATACGTTATTTTTGTTGTTGTTGCTCGTGATCACGGAGGAAGCAGGACAGTTTCTCTGGAACGTTGTAGATGGTGATGGGTGGATGATGACATGGTCACGAGGTGATAATACGCCATGCTGAGTATTCAGCTCCCATTAGGTTATGGAAAGAGTGTATGAGGGGATAGAAGCACAATTTCCCTTTCCACTGTGTCTCAGGAGGAAACAGGGCATAGCAAAATAGTGGAAACAAACAAGATTAGTTAAAAGAAGGAATTTAAATGAAATAGATTAAGGCAAGGCATGGTTACAAATGAGATGACTCACTTAACAAAACCATAAAAGAGAAAAAAATTGTTGCTACATTTTATATTTTCTTTGTCATTTTCCTGAGATGGTTTCATTTCTTTAGTTAGAACTTTAAGGCGATAAAATGAAATAGCTAAAAAATATATGATTATTTTTATTAAATAGTTATATTCAAAATGCAATATTTTGTTTCATTTTCCAGGACAACATTCTAACTTCTTGCAATTAACTGAGTTAATTGTAAAAATTCTCCTTTACTAGCAGGAGATGGCTCAGAAACATTCCTATGTATTAAGTAGAATTATCAAGAGAACATATATTTTGTGGGGAAAACATACTTCAAATTCTCAGTACTAAAGTTAACATGATATAGTTTATCCACACAAGTGATAACCATGGATATATAAGATGTGTTCATATGCACTGAACCACAGATATAAAATGTGTTCTCATACACTGAAAATCTTGTAAGTATAAAAGAATAGTGGAACACACACACACACACACACACACACACACACACACACACACACACACCAAAAAACAAAACATTTGTTTGCAATAGCCTTTAGTTCAAAGAATCTGGATTAACTATAAATTCTATCTCACATCTATAATTTTCCAGTTTCTTAAAAGACGAACATCAAGATTCTTAGGAGAAAGAAACTTATTTCAAAACCTGTTTTTCTGAACTCTTATATATTGAGTAAAATAGAAAACCAGAAACACCAGAAGTCACAATGCCAGTGTGTATTCAAGATCTGTTAGGAATGATCTTTCCATTGTGTTTGCTTTTCTAGGGTACATTGAGCAAAGGCTTTGCCTAGAGGGTAAGAATTATCTGCAATTTCTGTTCTTTTTGCAGTCAAGGCTGTGTAAGATGATGGATAAGGTGTGTGTAACAGCAGTCTCACCAACTGCCCTTGAAAACTCAAGCAAATAGATGACATCACATTTCATTACCTGACCCTGATGAGGCATGGCATTTATAATGGGAACAGAAATGCCACTAAAATTGAAGAGCTTTGAAACATCCTTTTAAGGCAGGGTGACGAATTGTCCATTGATTTAATCTCAGAGAAGGAAATGGAGAAACAATACAGGAGGGGCTTGATTTCACATGTAGCTTATTCAAAGGGTTGTATCCTCACACTTTTGAAATGGCACACATACCGTTGTGTGTGTGGCTTGATGCTGGTAGTTCAACCAAAGGAATACACTCAAAGGATTACTGGATCCCATTAAATTCTATAAGTGGGAGAGAAGAAAATGAGAAGATTGCCAAGTGGAGGCTACCCATGCCTGTCACTGCCTGTAGTCCTTCTGACTGAGGACTATACAGACGAGTGATTTTTTTCTGAGTTTTGCTCTGGTGTGAGATGTAGGCACAGTAGCATGAACTCTGATGACAGGCAGCTTAGTTTCCTTCTTATCTGTGTTAACGTGTGCAAACTGTTTTATCTATCTTTTCCTTATGTTTTTCACGCAGAAAATAAAGACAATGAAAACTTCTTCATTGTTTATTTTCAAATACAAATGAAACAATATTGCTAACTTCAGCATTTTTCTCTAGAAAATAGCTCTTCACAAATGTTGATTGTTATGGATGCCAAATTTTCTTATATGAAGACTATTATCTGAGTGTGGAAGTGATTTATACTTATAATATGAATATTGAATTTTAGAAGAAAATACAAAGAACAAAATTACCTTTTTTATATTATCTAATTTATTCTTTGCAGTCACTTTTCTGAGCACTTTACATTCATTGTACCATTTATTCTAATCATTCGTATAGCTAGTTACAATTTCCCGTGCATTCTCACAAGGTAGAAAAATTACTTGGAGTCACCTTGCCCTTTGATACCTATATCCTTGAGATGTGGCATAATATAATTCTGTATATTATGTGTAATTCTTCTTCCAAATGCCTTTCTGTATGTGAAATACTAGTAGTGTCTAGAATTGTATTATGCCATGGCCCAAGGGAACAGTGTCCTGATGACTCCTATTCCATTATCCACATAGTAAACATAGTATTGATCTATACAACCATCTGCCAGAAATTCACACTCCTCAAAAACTGTGCCTTGTATAATGTTGGCCCTGAGAACAGCTTTCCATTTTGAATTCCGTCCTTATCCTTCCTTCTGTGTTCATATCCCATGGCACTCTTCCCAAGTATGCCTCTTCATCCACCAATTGCTTTATTGAACACTTCTGCAACAGGCACTTTTATCTCAGTGGTAAACAGGGCAACAGAATTCCTGCCTTAATGCAACTTTAAGTCTTTGGGCAAAGAAACATGCTTAGTAATAATCACATAGGCACACAAGTATCACTTTCAAACAGTAGTAGGTTTTATAAGGAGTATCACAGAGTAATTGCTGTATAATGTGTCTGCAGACTGAAATAAGACAGGTCCATAAGCTGTGACTCCAGAGAGAAAGAAAAGTTGTAATTCTTTTCATTGTGAGAATGAAGATGAAGGTGATGGAAGGGAGGGCATGAGGAAGGGAGAGGAAGACAGAAGGGGAGAAGCCTTCGGGATTCAGAGAGAGGAAATCAGTTGCTTTTGTAAGTAATCCCAGTATTGCCAATGTTTTCATCATCTTCTTAATTTTGAAAGGGCTTTTCAGATATAATACCTCCTGGTTACATACATTTTAGCCATTCCATCTACAACTTATTATTTCTAGTGATGAAATTTTAATTTTGAATAAATGAAATTGTATAATCAGGTTTTTAGAAAATACATTCCTCCATCCCTCTGCCCTTTCCTCCCTCCCTTCCCCTTTTCCTCACTTCCACCTCACTCCATCCATACACATCTATCACAATACACTATAAAGATGTCAGGAATTACGTTAATTCTTGTTTCTGCAGATGAGGGTATATTCATGATGGTTTATATTTGTTTTTTCCTTCCTATCATGGCAAATGCTTTTTCCTCACTTATCATGGTAATTGTTAGGATGTTAGGAAAGTGAATTTTCTTAAAGAGTTTGAGAGACTAGAGAGACGTCTCAATGGTCAGAAGCACGTGGACTGAGTGCTCAGTGGATAATTAAATCATGTTATTGATGGTACACTTGAACCAATTCACAAAGTCAGCTGTTAATCATTTGGGACTTTTGTAAGACAGTTATCAAAAAGAGCCATTATTTTTAAATTAAAATACATAAATCAGAAATTAATCAAAAGCAAATGAAGAAGGGGAGTAATACTCACTCCCCCTTTAAAAAAAATAGCTCTTAACTGCAGAGGGCCCAGGTTCTCAGCACCGCATGGCAGTGAATAAGCATCTGTTACTCCAGTCAAGGTATAGGATGCCCTCTTCTGGCAAACACAGGAACTGCACACATGCAGGTCAGGTACATGCAGGCACAACACTCACACACATAAAGTAAAAATAAAACTTTTCTTAGCAGTAGAGATTGAGATTGAAATAATTGCCTGAAAATGGTGTCAGAGAAGACACATTTAAAGAGATCCTGAAGCATTGAAATGCTGCAGATAAAATGATTAGCCCCAAAACTGTTGGAACTGTCACTGACCTGGTGAAACAATTTGGTGTTGGGGCAAGCTATGCAGAAAAAGCAGACTTGCAGCCATGGAGCAATGTAAGGTACAGTAGAGACACAGTATTTAGGGGTCACCATGTGCTTGTAATTAAGCTCATGAGGATGAGCAATTCTAAGGGCAATCTTCGGTGGGACACCTGGGGTAGCTTCCTTTGTATTTGGTGTGTTTCCCTTGAAGAAGCTGGGTTAGTCCCTCAGTCTTCACAGCTTAGTCATACCCCTCTGACTGTTGTGGATCTTTTCAGCCTGTACACTTGGGTATGTCAACATGGGAAAAGTTTGCACTGTGTTTCTTTGAACATTATCCTTTTCATTTATCTGTGTTCTTTCTCTGTTTCCAGGGATATTAGTTGGAGTATAAGACTAATAACCTTTAATATATTTTACCTTTCTCATCATATTTTGTTTCTCTCTTTTAAAGGTTCTATGTTTTAGAAAACTTCATTATTTATATACCAACCCTTCCATTGAATATTTTGTTCTGAAAATCCTACTTATAGTCATTGGCTCCTTCTTCTTCTAAGACTGATGCATCATTGTGACATCTTGTTTCTGTTTTAATAAACAATATTTTAATTCGCTCATAAAGTAGTCATTAGAAGAATATATAATCATATATACTCTTTTCACCTCCAGGTTATCTAGGATGTCTAGGATTGCTTCATCTTGTTCATGGTCTTTGGGCTGTCTATTCTTAGTATATCTTTTTCAGTTATCTCTGTTATCTTTCTATTCAAGTTTAAGGAATAAAAAACTAGGGCTCTGTTGTGCAATTTCTTTAGAGTGTTGTAAACTGACGATAAGACTAGTAGATCATATTTTGGGAATGATTTTATATGGGACTACTGTTGTTTTTTATTTATTTATTTTAGTGACATTTTTGTTTTTATTAAAACATCTGCAAATACCTCCCTTTGCTGGGAGACCTCACTAGAATATCCTATTTACTGCAGAGGACAGTGGCTACTTCTACATATAATGAACTGTACATTTTAATGTTTAGTGTTAGATCAGCATCTACATCTACTGATATCTCATCTTCCTGACTTGTTTGCACTTGCTATTTTAGAATCCTGAGCCTTTCTGGTTGTACACGGTAATCTTCTATTCCCTCCTCTCCTCTCCCCTCCCCTTCCCTTCCCTCCCCCTCCCCTTCCCTCTCCTCCCCTCCCCTCTGTTCACCTCCCTTCCCTCCCATCTTCTCATCTCCTCTTCTAGACACTCCCTGTTGGTATATCTATGAAACTTTTCATTTTCTGAAGACTCTTCAAGCTCTTTCCTACTTACATAGCTTTGCACTGACACCCCAATATTCATCAGTATATGAGATGGGAAAGGAATAAATACATAGGAATAGATTAGTTGAGAGAGAAGAAGCCATTCCAGGAGTTTCACACAGGTTAGGACCATGTGACACAGGCAATGAGAAGTCTAGCAATTACAAGATCTTGGAACTGGATGATCAAGGAAGCTGCAATTACTAACCCAAAGGTACTTTTGGAGGTTTTTTGTTTTTTGTTTTTTGTTTTAATCTTACTGGCCTTTCACTTATATATCACAGTTCCCAATTTTGTGTTTTTATGGTTTTGTTTGTGTATGTACTTCTCATGCTTTTTCTTCGTTTTGTTTTGTTCTTTTTCGTTTTATTTGTCTGTTTGCTTTTTTAAGGGAGAGAGAAAGAAGGCATAGAGTTGGAAGGGTGAGAGGTGGGGAGAATCAGAGGAGATGAGGGAGGGGAAACTGTGATCAGAATAAATTATGGGAAAATATTTTTAATAAAAAGAACAAGAAAGAAAGATCAAAGATTACAAACAGCCGGGCGGTGGTGGCGCGCCTTTAATCCCAGCCTTAGGGAGGCAGAGGCAGGTGGATCTCTGTGAGTTCCAGGCCCGCCTGGGCTATAGAGAGAGTTCCAGGAAAGGCGCAAAGCTACACAGAGAAACCCTATCTCGAAAAACCGAAAAAAAAAAAAAAAAAAGATTACAAACAGCCACCACTGTAGTCCTTAGGTGCTCAAAAAAAAAAAAAAAAAAATGAGGCAAATCTCAGTAAAATACCAGTTATTTAATACTTTGGGCCAATACCATGTATCCACAATTATAGTGTCACACAGAATAATCTTTTGTTGTTTGGTTGGTTGGTTGGCTTTTGAGGCAACATCTTGAGATACCTAGTTCAAACTGGGCTGTAACTCCTGATCCTGAGTCTCAGCTTCCCAGATGCTGGGATTACACATCTCCACCAACACTTAGCTGAGAAACCACATTTACATAAAAAAAAAACCTATATGCCAATGTCAAACAAGTAGAACTTCCCCTTTCATTGAACTTTGGGAGTTTCCTGGAGAAATCAGAGCTAAGCGCTAGTATCGGTAACACCTGTCTAGGAAACAAGTTCATCTTCAGCATAAGGGTTTGAGTTCATGCAACTATCCAGGCTTCTAGAAGAGTAGGTAACTTTGATTTTTTTTTTTTACTTTGTAAAATTAGACAAAAAATTATCATATTGTGTTGTCCTGTCTTATCTATTTTATAAATGATGATGACTTTTCATTCTTTTATTTAGAATGTTATGAAGAAACAAGAGATTGGCAGTTATCAGCTGTCTTTTTACTGTATTTTAATGTAAACTTGAACATTATTGTGGGGTGTTGTAACTTTTACAATCTCCTTTTCATCAGCTCTCACTTAGCTTTATTCCATAAATGTGTTCCTTACAGAAAAGCTTCCAGCAGCTTTTAGATTTATTTCATCTCTTCTTCCCCAGGAGACAAGTTAAGAGCTTAGATCACAAGTTCTGAGGATATTACTTTCATTTATATCTTTATAAATTTAGATAGACAATTTTATAACAACAGTGCTAAAAATCCAAAACAATAGGAGTCGCATGTGTAAGGCATAAATAACCCTTATGGGGATGTTATTATTTAACTCTGAAGGCATTATTTCTTTCCTTTTTCATTATTTTGATTTGAGGGTCTGCTTTCAAAATAATAGTTTCTTACCACAATGCAAAGCCAGCAGACCAAACAGAGTACCAAGAGAGTCTAGGTTTAAAGTACAATCCTTTAAGTCTTTCTCAGGGTTTGATGACTTCACACAGGGGACAATTCAAGATTCTCAGTCCTTTAGTTACAGATTTGGGGTACATGAAAAGTTCAGCTTTACATTTAGTAGCCGAGTTTCAGGCACTGGAAAGATGGCCGGGCAGTTACGACTGTTTGCTACTTTTCCAGAGGTCCCAAGTTGGATTCCCAGCACCCACACAGGGCAGCTCCCAACCACCTGTAACTCCAGTTCCATGGGATCTGACGCCCTCTTCTGGCCTCTGTGGGCTTCTACACATGTGTCTATACTTGCATAGACACATGCATGAACACACAAAAAAAATAAAATTAAAAATCAGATCTTTTTAATGAGAATCTGTTGATGACACAAAACAAATCTCATGGTGGCAATTTTCATATGCGTGTGTGATGCACTTTGATTGTGTTTACCCCTTGTTACCCTCTTTTATGTCTCTACCCATCTCTGCTGGTCCCTGCTGGTCCCCTTCCTCTTAGTAGTCTCTCTTTTACTTCCGTGCCTCTCTTTTATAAAATCTAGGGTTCTCATATGAGAGAAAACCACATTTGCCTTTCTGAGTCTGGCGTATTTCATGGAGCCTGGTAATCTCCTGTTCTATCTTTTCCTGCAAGTGACATTATTTCATTCTTCTTCATGGTTGAATGAAATTACATCAAATTTTACCTTTTAAGAATATTCCCTTTAGATATTCATTTCTGATACTTTCCTCTTCCCTGGGCTTGATGAAATTCAGAATCACTCATAATGCATTTTCTTGTCACTTTTGCACTTTAAACATATAGGTGCTAGGACAACAACAACAACAACAACACGATGCAATAGTAGAATTTGGAGAATCTGGTTAAGTATCTTCCCAAGGACAAGTCATGCTTACACAAACATTAGCTGAATACTAGAGGTAGAAATCTGGTATTATATCTATATAAATTAATCATTTGGCTCAATGTTTATAGAAATCTTACCACTGTGGAACTCCCAGTAGCAAGAAGCCAGTTTAGAAATACAAAATCAGAGTAAGTTGATTCTCCCACAATATGAGAGCAGTAACTCAGCAGGGCTGAGGGGTGGGTAAAGGATGGACACTAGAGGAGGCACTCAGGAAGAATTGGGGGGTGGGGGAATAGGGATATTAATGCATAAGGGAGATCTATGCAGATGTCACCTTTCCATGACTGAATGCATACTTTAGGCCAATGGTTCTCAACCTTCCTAATGCTGTGACCCTTTAATACAGTTCCTCAGGTTGTGGTGACCCCCAACCATAAAATTATATTCTTTGCTACATCATAACTATATTTTTGCTTCTATAATGAATTATAATGTAAATATTTATGTTTCCCAATGGTCTTAGGTGAACCCTGTGAAATGGTCATTCAGTCCCCAAAGGGGTCACCAACCACGGTTGAGAAGCACTGCTTTAGGCTTCTCTGCCCACATGCTTTCAGTGTCTCTCTGTGGGTAGTACGTGTGACTTCAGATGAAGATGGGCACATCTCAGTGTTGCACTTTGTAACTTTTCATAGATTTGCTGGGTGGTTGCCTGTCTGTATTTTGCAGGACATTTTTCCTGCTCATCTTGGCATAGTGCAGCTTTGATGCATATTATCCAAATGCCTCCAAGTTTGTAGTTTCTCCTGTGTAGAGATCTGGGGTGACCTCATGCAAGTTGCCATTCAATTACACACCTAAGTTATGGAAGAACTCCACACTTTTCCTCTGCCTTAATATATATCTTAAATACCAATTCTAGAACTTTCTTATATATGAGAAAAATTTCATTAGCTGGGCTTGTTAAATATTGGAATAGCTTTCCTAGTAAGATATTAAATTTTCCATCAGAAGACATCTTTACTTAGATAACTGCTTATCTTAAAAATTTTAATATAATGTAACTTGGAAATAGAAAATTATAATAACATCAAGCTAGAGATTATAAGTGTGTGTGTGTATGTACTCACACATAAATATACACATATTTGGATGTGCAAAATTGTGATTATCAAAGAAATGTCATACACCAGAATATCATACATGATAAATGGTAAAATAGACACTTTATTTAAAACATGGAAGAAACTCAGGACCAGAAAGGCAAGGTTTGTTGTCTAGGATTTATAATAGAGCCCAGGGCCACTTATCTTTTACAAAATATATAATGATATTTTCAATAGCGTGGAATCCAGGGTCAAGTAGAAAACGTATGACCATTCAGAACTCAATTGTGGTCCCTGCCTCCCATGCAAACAAATCTTTGCTGCTTCCCTTAATTTCATTTTCAGGAGAGGTCCACTGAACAGGAGCACACTGATCACCATGGTTGGAGGCACTTTTGGACAGGTTGGCTTGTAGCGTGTCTGTTGCATTTATTCTTCTTTCTCGGTATCACAGACATCTGAAGAGTCTGGGTAAAAAGAAAAAAAATGTTTGCAGTTTGGCACTTGTGATGCCCAGCACAGCCTACTAGCTGCTATGAGAGATGATGTCCATTGGGACCAGTTTTGTTTGAGTTTGAACTGAGATAGAAAATGCTGCAATGAGATTCTTCAAGGGAGACCTAATGTCTTATGTTCAATGAAGAAAGCAGGTGATTTTTCCAAAAGTGGGAGTGTTAGTCATATATAAATTGGAATTTTTCTGAGATTTTTTTGATGTGATCCTTATGGATCTTATCCATAAGATTAGACAAAAGGCAGTGAGCAGGTACAGAGGACATCTGGTATTCTAGTTTCATTAGGAAAACAGCAACACACACAACCTCAGACTGCTTCCTTTGGTTGCTGCTCATTTATTCTCTCTTCTCTTCTCTTCTCTTCTCTTCTCTTCTCTTCTCTTCTCTTCTCTTCTCTTCTCTTCTCTTCTCTTCTCTTCTCTTCTCTTCTCTTCTCTTCTCTTCTCTTCTCTTCTCTTCCCGGCCCTTGCCTCTCCTTTCACTTTTGACCCTGTGTGGTTGTTACTGTTGTTATTTGTGTCTTTACCTTTTCTTTCCTTGACAATTTATTTTCCTAAGTGATTTTTACATCTTTGTATTACCACCTGTCCCTGGTTCCTCCACCCTGTGATGTCGAGGCAGATTATAAAAGGTTAAGAGCACAGGCTCTATGCTCTGGATGCCTTGCTTTGAATGCTGGCTTAGCCTCTTACTAATTAGGGCACCTTAGGCAAGTCACTGAACTTTACTCTGGTAAATCTTTCTGTCCTACTAGATAATTTTTTTTTACTTTGATTAGTTACTACAGCAATAAAGTGAGATACTATGTAGGAGTGTTTAGATGAGGAAGCAAATTTTCTCATAAGCACTAAAAAACACACCACACATACACACACTTACACAAGCATGCATATGTACATATATTTCACATTAATGTTTATACCAGGCTGTACATTTCCTATTGGAGCCTTCCTCTATAATGTTAAGTGTATAACTTACACATTGAATCCTAATAAATAGAAGAGTTGGTTGTTTGAAACAAGTTTTTATAATTATTTATGTTTGGCTTTAAAGAAATCTATGAGGAAATCAACCATAGAGAGTGCATAATCCTTAGAGAAAATTAGTTAGCTCAGTTTCCTCTTACTTCTGTGAGCCCAGATGCCTGTGTAAGCCTGTCATTTGTGCTGGAAGTCTGGAGACTTAATGAGGCAGGAGAGAAGAGAAGGAAAGTGCCCGTGTGCCAACAGAGACTTCATTTGTCAACAAACAAAGGTTTTTTTTTTGGTGTGTGTGTGTTCATATTATGTTTTTCTTAACATAATTAATTTAATTTAACAAATAGTCACAATTTACTATTTGTGATGCAATATACAGCTATCAAGATAAATCAAAAGACGTATAGTGTGGTCCCAGCCCTCTAGAAACCACCGGTGCCCACCGGCCAAGCTGTGTGCAGTTTGGAGCAGGTGGCTGTGCTTGTTGATGCCATTGATCTTCCTGATGCACTAGCCACTGAACCTTCTTCAAATGTTTCTTAATGACTTCACAGCTGTTACTGTCCTTTGTTATTTGTTCTGTTGTTTCTTGGTGTCTGCGAAAAGTGCAGCTGTCTGGACACTTTACGATCAGAAATAAACTTTAGAATTTCCTGGGTGATCTGTTAGACAGTCACAATAATTCCTTCTCCTGATGTTTTCTTTGTGTGTGTGTGTGTGTGTGTGTGTGTGTGTGTGTGTGTGTGTGTGTGTGTGTGTGTGTTTCTTGTAGGCAGAAACAACTAGGTAAGAGAGCATCACTCTGTGAAGAGCAACATACTTATTTCTACACAACATATAAAATGAAGGCATATGGGTGTCCTTTAGCTTGTAATTAAACTACTTTCAAAGTTACCTTTAAAACCATGCATCATAGTAAGATGTAAACAGTCTCTTGATGCCTGACAGAATTATCTTTCATTTGTTTTATAGATGACATGTCCTAGAGAGATGTGACAGAGAGTAAATATTTGTTTATTGGTTTTTTCACCAAGGAAAAATGGAGGGTCTGGACAATAGTGCAATAGAACTGTGGCAGAACCTTGATTATAGTTATAAATAAGTCACAGAAATCAACCAACCCATAAGAATATAGACAACAGTTTTACTCGTGATCCACTGTGGATCTCATGTTTGTCAATCAAACAGTCCCAGAGATTTTGGGAGTCATTACTTCTCCAAATAAAATTTGAGGCAGTTCATAACTTAATGGCAGGTGCTTCTGTGAGTGCTAGCTACAGCATAGATGTATTATGAAACTCCAGCTACTTCATGAACCAGTGAGACTCTTGTACCTTAGTATTTTAGTCAGCTGAAATAATTTAAATATTCCATTAATATGGAGCAGGATTTTTTTTTCCTCACAGGGTTATAAAAGAATTTCATTTTAATCTAATTGTTAGATTCTTAAAGAAAGTGGTATCCCCTTTAAAATAGAACTGGTTGCCTATGTTTTGCAGTAAGTGGAACAAGTGTATACATTTGGGATGACAAAAGAGTTAGCATTTACTAATTAGCTAGAATAATATTTCAATACAATTTGGGAAGTGAAAAAAAACATTATATGGTAACATCAAGGTTTCTTGGCTATTTGTTTCCTGCATGCACACACGTGTATACCTAGTATCAATTATGTGTGTAGATCATAATTGCTCATTTTGTTTTAAAATGCCTCATGCCAAGGATGCATATGGTTAGAGATACAGAGTTAATTATATGAAATATGCAGCTCTGGGTGATAGTGGACCATGAACGAGCAGACTATAGGATATGTAACCCAGAGAAAAGATTATTCTACACATAAAGGTGACTTCGCATCCAACAGTGGACTCTTTATGATTGATAATGGTGGAAAATTGAAGACAGAACACCGTAGTGCCTCAGTCCAGCAGCAGGAAGAGTACTTGTAGCTCATTCTGATAATGTGCCCAGCTTCTGTGGTTTTCTATGTAGTGACACACACCATAAAAAGAGATACTGCTTCTTTTGTGGTAAGTTACAAGTCATTGTTTTAGAAAATTCAAACGGGAGTTTTGCTCAGAAGCTAATAAAACCTTGGCTTGTGTCCAACAGAGGCCACCGATAGATAAATGCATCCAGCATACTTGGTGCTTGTGAAATTTAAAGTATTTCACCCCAAGAAGTAAAGAAAATTGGGAAGATTGAAAGGGGAATGTCTCCAGTCCAATAAATAGAGTGGAAGGGCAATTTCTAAATAAATGATAAAAATATATCACAGTATAATCAGACTTTATTTTGAAGACAAATTGTGCTCAAGAATGTTAAGTGGGGGAGCTTGGTCAGTCATTGTGCTGTCACAGGTTTGTTTATTTGCCTTTGTCCAAAAAAGAATGGAAGGAACCTAGATGCAATAGCAGATGTTCCTTATAGTGGCTGCTATACAGTTTAGCTGCTGAGAGAAAAGTCTTACCTTTTCTTTTTCTTCAAACCTTTTTTCTTCCTCATACAATATATTCTAATCGTGTTTTCACCTCCCCAACTCCTCTCAAATCCTCCCTACATCTCTATCCATCCAACTTTATGTTCTTTCTAACTCTCTCAGAAAGGAAAGAAAAAGAAAGAAAGAAAGAGAGAGAAAGAAAGCAAAGAAAGAAAACTCAAAACAAGCAAACTGTAAGCTAAGAAAAAGGAGGGAGGAGGAGAGAAGAAGGAGGAGGGGAGGAGGGGGAGGAGAATGGGGAGGAGGAGGAGAATGAAGCCAAATGAAACAAAAAGTTACCCATCCCCCAACCCCCCAAAAAAACCAAGCAATAAGAAACATGAACAAACTAACAGTTTGTTTTCTGTTGGCCAATTACTCCTGAGTGTAGGGACTGTCCTGGAGTGTTTTTGACATACCCAGTGACACTCTATTGGGAAAACAAAACAAAACTGACTTTTCCTGTCCCAGAAGTTATCAGTTGTAAATAACTCCTTGGTTAGGAGTGGGACTTTATTTTCCCTTCCTTCTCAGTGCTAGGATTTTAATATCCTTGATCCTGTGCTGCTCTTGTGTCTACTAGGGCCTTACCTTCTAAACTAGAAACCATCTTAAAGCCAAGAAATTATAACTTGATATTTTGTGTATTAATTAAAGTATGATGTTACATCCAAGACCACTTTTGTGTTAAAAACACCTAGAAAAGTGAGGAGATATAAGTTGAAAGATTTAAAAGAATAGCAGATAAATAGGCTAAACTAGCCTAGGGATCCAATGTACAATATACAGCATAAAAACTCTATTTAACAATACTGTATTGTAGTCAAGGATTTTGCTTGTTTGGTAAACTGTAGTTCCACTTGCCATAGAGAGATGGTAGCTATTTGAAATAGGGAATATTTTTACTTATACAACTGGAGTCTCCATCTCATTAATATAGTGTGTTTATGTATAAATATATCTTGTAGCATCATACTGTATGCCTCAAATATACACAATGAGATTTATTTTTAAATGAGTAGGAATATATTCAAATAATTAAAGAGGAGAAACTATGTGTGTAAAGCATGAAATTGCAGCTTAAAAATCATGGCAGATCAGACTATGGGAAAATTCCCATAATGTTTTTCAGGGGTGTTCTCTTAGATCCTAAGCCTTAATTTTGCTATTCCAAAACCAAAATCTTACCACTCAAAACACAAACCACTAAATCTAATAAAGAGATAAAAACATGATGAATATGACCTTTAAGGAAAAAAATCCACTTACTTGATGTGTCACTTTGATATATTTCAAAATTGAAACCCTACTTCATTTATTTTTAGATAGAAAATATCATTTGTATTGACTCAAAAACATGTATGAAACTAATAAAAAAGGTAGTCATCTTAAAAACTTTCAGTAGGTTCAGAAATCACAAAAAAGTATAAAAAGCCATAATAAAATTGACTGCCTATGTTCCATATTTACAAACAAGTTTTGATTTCTTCAACTGAAAAGTGCCACATATAAATTCATCAGGAGCCCAGTGCTTTTATAACTTAATTAATTAAATATTTTTAGAATAATTTATCTTTTCCTGACACGTAAGAACCTCTATTAAGGCAGGGAGCTGCTCCCTTTTGCTTGCCTTGAATTTTCATTGATATGACTCAGTGACTGGCATATAAATATTTATAGGATCAGTGACTGAGTAAGGCGATGGAGCATCTGATTCCAAGCTAAAATGGGTAATTTATAAATATCAGTGAGAGTTGATTATAAGTAAATGAAATAATCCCGATTGAAGCTGAAACTGACAAGAACATCCAGGAGCCTTAAAGTGATCACCAAGTCCTAATGCCAACAAAATAAAGATACAGATGATCATCCTTTTGCTTCACCGAGATGCCGTGGAAATGGTTTGGGAAAAATTTTCAAGTGGCTTTGTACCTCTGTGTTTTGTGTGTCTACAAATGGTGAAATTATAGGTGTGAACCATTTTTAACACATTACCTGTATGTAGTCTTTGTTGATTGCCCAAACTTTAAGGTTTTCAACAGTAGCTTATTATTTCTCTGCTTGAGTCCACAAACAGTGTTAACCATTTACATTTTGCCTTGACTTCATTCTGTCATAGAAAGCCATAAGGCCATCCTACCTTAATTAATAAGCATGTAGTTAATTGAAGCAAGTGTAGTCCTTCTGATCTCCCTATTGGGAACCATTCCTGCAACTAGACATGATACTATTTATTATAAGATAAATATCTATAAATAGTATTCATTTGAGATTTTCCTGGCCTCCTTACTGACCCCACCAAGGGCATGACCCCACTAAGACAATTTATGAACAAACACAAGTTGACCTGAGTTAAGTGTAGAACTTGAAGTCTCCAAGGCAGACTTCATTTCACGGGTTTAACTGACTCCCGGAAATAGATGAGCCAGGCCTGGGAGGACTTGAAGGTAACCAGGCAACAAAGTACTTCAGCTGAGCCACTGGAAGGGTGATGTTCACTTTTTTGTAGAATATAAATTTTGAACTGTCGTGGTATCAAGGAAATTTGGATATTACCACTCCCTCTGAAATACAGTCATGGGGATTTTCAGGAAATATTGAATAAATTATTAGATAAATAACATGTATCTGTAATCTCATCAGCCATCTCGGTTCAATTACTGTTATTCAATCTGACAATGGTTAGGCCCACGTACTTTTTTTTCTGATGTAAGAACTATGTCAGGCTACTGCATATTGCTCCCCACCCCCCAAAAAAAAGAAAGAAAAGAAAACAAACCTTGCTCTTCAGAGTAGCTTGATCGGTAGGTAATTACTCTGGTATGTACTGTGGGTGTGCATAAGTGTGTGTTGCTCAGCTGTAGAACCCTAGCCCATAGGACTTCGTGCCATCATCATATGCTAGTTGAGATATTTTGAGTTATATATATTTGATAATTTTGCAACTGATTTCTTTTTTTTATTTTACAATATGATTTGGTTCTACATATCAGCCACGGATTCCCTTGTTCTCCCCACTCCCGCTCCTCTCCCCTTCCCCCCAGCCCACCCCCCATTCCCACCTCCTCCAGGGCAAAGCCTCCCCGGAGGACTGAGATCAACCTGGTTTCTTACGTTTGTTTTTTCCAGAGAACTAAGTATAAAAATCAATCCTGTCATGTGCATACATTTATTTGTGATGTTTTAAGTAATAATAAAGGACTATGGCTGTAATAGTCACATGGAATTGTTATTTTGAAGTTAGTCATTGTTTTATATTTGATGGCTAACTCCTGTATGCTTAAGCAAAACTGTGATTAAACACAATTGACTTACCTTGTTGTATAACTTGTAGATTCATAGTTTGTAACTTCTGGGACCATTCCAGTGCTAGAAAAGCCAGTAGCAGGGATGTTAGGTGACCAAAGATTTTCTTGTGCTAAGCCCTGAAGTTGATGTCAAATTCTTAGGAGGGTATGTATCTTTCAGGTTGTGTTGCAATAGTGTTGTTAGCATCAAGTGAATGAACCCTTGGCCTCCTCCCAAGAGCTCACTTAGTCATTGAACATAATAATGGAACCCTCTCAGTTTGGGAGCCAGGATGGCTTTACCTTGACCTCTATCCTGAGAATAAGTCCAATGAATTGTTTTCAAAATATTACTTTAAAATTATTGTACTACTAGTCATTTTGGCTTTATGTTCCTTCTGTATCTGTGGATTACATTATTTCAGATTTTAAGTCAGATGAGCTAAAACCTGATGGAAGGAACAAAGAATTTACCATCATAGGGCTTGGCTCTTGTTTTTTTTAAGATGCCTTGAAATGTGTTATAAACACTAGCAAGTTAGAAAACAAATCAGTCGATAATTCCAACCTCAGAAGAAGAAAGTAAGAGATAAATATGATAATGTACATAAAATACTTAATGGAATGCCTGTGTCTGTAAGTTGATTCCAAGGCTGATTGGTACACAAGAGTATATTGGCAGCATTCCCTTGGTGATTACTATCCTGGGGATATGTGTAACACTTTTGATCCAGCTGAAGGTTAGTTTTAGTTAAGAGATCTTTAAAGGAATGTATCTAGAGTCCAGTCAAATGGTTAACTACTCTGGGGGTATAAGTTTTTTACATATAAATACCATTCATATTCATTGCCACATTGTGTAAAGAGAGCATATTCTGGCTATTTAATGCAGGTAAACTGAACAATGTAATGAATATCGTAGAGTCATGGTAGATTGCTGTGGGATGTTCTATATGGCAGATGTGTTGCTGATTAGTCAATAAATAAAACACTGATTGACCATTGGCTAGGCTGGAAGTGTAGGTGGGACAAGGAGGAGAATAAAGCTGGGAAGTGGAAGGCTGAGTCAGAGAGACACTGCCAGCCGCCATGATGAGAAACAGCATGTGAAGATGCCGGTAAGCCACGAGCCATGTGGCAAGGTATAGATTAATAGAAATGGATTAATTTAAGCTGTAAGAACAGTTAGCAAGAAGTCTGCCACGGCCATACAGTTTGCAACCAATATAAGTCTCTGTGTTTACTTGGTCAGGTCTGAGCGGCTGTGGGACTGGCAGGTGAGAGAGTTTGTCCTGACTGTGGTCCAGGCAGGAAAACTCTAGCTACAGTAGATAGTACTGTAAGTTTCTGCTTTTTATTACCCAATGTTAGCTGAATAATGATCCCTGAAAAGAACATGCCCATGTCCTGTTTCCTAGAACCTGTGAAAATGTAAACTTATATGGACACTGTAGTGCTGATGAGCACCCACCACTGTCTGAATGATAAAGGTTTGATCCTCAAAATGGTACTATTGGAAGATGGTATAAACTTTAAGAGGTGGAGCCTGGCGAGAGACTTTTTAGGCACTGAGAATATTCCCCAGAATCAGAGAGTGAAATCCCAGTCTGTTTCTTTTTCTATATCACATTGCTTAGCCACAAGATGAGTTGTTTGTACTTCTACCATGATGTTCTAGCTGTCTATAAACCCAATTGTAACAGGACACTAGATCATTGACAGAAACCTCCAGAAGTATGGGCTAAAATAAACACCTTTTC
Organism: Peromyscus californicus insignis; assembly: GCF_007827085.1. Classification (NCBI taxonomy): domain Eukaryota; kingdom Metazoa; phylum Chordata; class Mammalia; order Rodentia; family Cricetidae; genus Peromyscus; species Peromyscus californicus. The sequence continues at coordinate 38,649,133 of NW_026294480.1, forward strand.
TGTATAAGTTGATTATCTCAGATATTTGTAGAGCAGTTCAAAGGTAACTAAGAAAATTACAAAATGAACTAATTTAAGTATCTTTAGATAAAGAGATTTACTTTGATTATCCAGAAAGGAGATGATCTTTCATGATCACAAGGGACCTTATAAAAGAGAGGCAAGAAGAGAAGGCCAAAGATGGAAACATGATAACAGAAGTAGAAATTGTGTTGATGTGTATAGCCAAGGAATGCTGGCAAATTATAGGGCAATAGAGATGAACTCCCTATTGGAATCTCTAAAAGGAATCAATCCTGTGACTTCTGGACTTAGTCCACAGGACTAAATTAGGCATCTGGCCTCCTGAACTCTAAAGTAGTAAGTTTATGCTGTTTCAAGCCACTGAGTTTGTTTGTGGTGATTGCTTTTAAGAGCAATAGGAGATGGATAATTTCCAATCTACAGTGCTATGTTGAGGTTTTCAGCATCTACAGAAGCTGCCTTCCCTTGGCAGTTTCTTGTCTTGCTTGGCATAGATGCTTCTCTGCCCCCTCCTACTGACTTCCTACATCATTAATTTTTTTTCACATCTCCTCCATCCCCCAAATTCCTTAATATCCTGTAGGTGGAGGTAGAGGAACAAGACCATCTAAGAAAGAGTTTTCTAGGGACATAACGAGAGCCTGGAGAGATGGGTCAGCTGTAAAAAGCTCATACTGCTCTTCGAGAGGGCCTATATTCAGTTTCCAGCACCCATATCAGGACATTCACAACAACCTAGAACTCCACTTCCAGAGGAATGGACTCTCTTTTTGGATTCTGTGGGTACCTACTCTCATATACACAAGCATGTACCTTAAAAATAATAAAAATAAATACTTTATAAAAAGAAAAAGAAAGGGTCTACCATGCCTTAAAAACCTTGTGGTCTTTCTCTTCTATAACACATAAAAAGGACTCTGCTCATAGCTTGAGTTCTTTTTAGCTCATCTAAGAACCATACCTTAGAAATGCTTTTATTGGAAAAAAAAACAGCTAGAAGCAAATTCCATTTCTGCTCCCCACATGCCTGTGGCCAAGTTCCTCTCTGTACATTGCTGTCAACAAACTGAGGTAGAAATCATTATGAAAGCTGTGATCCAGAAGGGCTCTTTGACTTGTCCATACAGTGTCACAGTGCTTCTTTCCAAAATTCTCCAAACAGTTTTTAACATACTAATGAATAGAATAGCTAAGTTTTCACAGTGCCATCAAGAGTAGGGGTATATAAAATTAAGACTGAGGTTAACAGTGAATGTTAATGGCAAGGCCTGACATTTGGCATATAAGATTATAGCTGTAATGAGTATCATTCAGGCAGATTTTTTTTCTGGAATGATAAAGATGCACACTTTAAGAGTCACTTCTCCAGAATGTCTGCTTTGAATTCCTCAAGTATGAAGGTGGTAGGATAAACACACATCTTCCTTTGTAGGGAACTATCAACAGTGGCTTTTGGAGTAAATGCTGAATTTTTTTTTCCTTGAAATTCCTAATGCAAAGCTCTTCAAACTAAAAGAGATCATCTATGAGGTAATTAAAAGAAATGAATTGCTGAGGAAATTTACACAGTGTTTCTCATCCTAAAACTAAAAGTACACCAGACCTGATTATTAAATAGCTATCCTAATTATTAGAAGAAGAGAAAGGATAGAATATAGAACAGAAACATAGATATAGATTTACTAGAATGGGTTACACAAGGCATTTTTCCTTATATCTCTCTGTATCTGGACCATCTGTTGAATTGTCCACTCATTCTGAGGAGGGATCTTCTCCCCACTGTTAATCCTTTCTAGAAACAACCTTAGATACCTACCCATAGGTACCATAGATCCCTTCTAGTTGATCATCAAGATTAGCCATCAGTATCTGGAAATGGATTTTAAACCTGAGTGGCTTTTCAGAAGAGCCAGTTAATAATGCAGATATTTTATTTGATGGTGAAAGCCATAACCTGGCCACGGAGTAATGTGGTGATATTTTATTTGTGTTGAAATGTGGTGATATTTTACTTGTGCTTTAATAAATAAATCTTTCCTAGAGATCAGAGGAAATAGCAAGCCATTTTAAGTAAACAAAGAAATTGGGCAACTATTGCTGTAATTAACAAGACAATTCCACATAGTTTATCTGGTAATTAAAAGAGGTTTATTTCAGGAGTAACTTACAACCAATAGGGGGTTGATTACAGGATTCAGGAGGTTGAGGTACAGTCCAGCGTAGTTCTCTGGGGGAACTCTGACTTGGTCTGCAAATCCAGCCTCCAGGACCATGAGGAGCTAAGGGAACAAACACATAGGCATCTTGGATCTTAAGGGTTCTCCTCTTGGCCTCACCACAGGGGCAGGTCATAGGCAGATATGGCAGTTACTTGTTGATACACTAGGGGCAGTGTTTCAAGGTCAAAGCTGGACCAACTACCCACTACATCTCCCCCATTTTGTCTAAATAAGAAAGTTCTAACCTAATACAAAACTATATATGATAGGAAAGATTATCAAATACTGTCCATGAGGAATAAGGGGTAATGACCTAGAAAAGATACAACTATAGCCAACAAGAATAACACCAAACAGGAAATGCATACTAAAATCCAGAGGAGTCTGGAGCATAGGTAAATGGCATGTTACAGATCTCATTCCAAAAAGTTCTATCCTGAAAAACCTGAATCTAATACTTAATATGTTTTAGCTAAGATTCTAGAAGATTGTAACTATAACTGTTAGTCTTCAATCCCATCTAAGACCTGAGAAGAAATATAATAACACCTGAGAAACAGGAGAAGGATGCAAGCAACTTTCGGGAGTCTTGTGAGAGTAGACAGAAACAGCTGGCAGCCTGGACAGTCACTTAGAGTTTTTCAGCATTATTGGTGCATTCAAATTGGCTACAGGCCTAGAGTATCTTTCAGACCATTTTCAGATGCAGGTTTTTTGAAAGACTATCTTACCCTGTCTTGGCACAGTTCAATAGTTGCTTTTCCTTGTGTCTCACACATTCAGAAGGGACAGTATTTGTACTGTCATCAATTGAAACAAGGGTAATTCTTAGCCCAGTAGGCCATTTTGTGCCAAGAGAAAGACAAACTTCCAAACAGAAATGTCTCAGAAGCCCAACATTCTCTCAGCATCACATCGGTGCTGCCAGGAGCAATCATGTCTCATGTTAATGGAATTCTAAGTTATCAAAACATTTAAATGCCATATTCTCTAGGTCTATGAAGTATCTGAAGATTACTTATCTGCTGGGTGGCAGTGGCACACACATTTAGGCCTTTAATCCCAGCACTCAAAAGGCAGAGCCAGGTGGATCTCTGTAAGTTCAAGGCCAGCCTGGTCTACAGAGCAAGATCCAGGACAGGCACCAAAACTACACAGAGAAACCCTGTCTTGAAAAACCAAAAAAAAAAAAAAAAAAAAAAAAAGAAAAAGAAAAAGAAAAAAAAAGATTACCTATCCATCTGACATGTTTTTGTAAGTTTGAAGCATCTAATTAATGTAACTATAGAAATGACAAGCATGAGTGACTAGAGCTCAGTATGTCTTTTCTACGAAAATAACTCGGTGTAGCATGAGACTCTTAATCTCAGGGTCATGGTTTCATGTCCCATGTTGGGCGTCAGATATTGCTATAATTCACAAGACAATTCCAACATAGTTTATCTGGTATTTAAAAGAGGTTTATTTCAGGGGTAACTTACAACCAATAAGAGGTCAATTACAGAATCAGGGAGAGATGAGGTACAGTCCAGCGTAGTTCTCTGGGGGAACTCTGACTTGGTCTGCAAATCCAGCCTCCAGGACCATGAGGAGTTAAGAGAGTGAACTCGTACACACCTTGGGTCTTAAGGGGTCTCCTCTTGGCCACTCCATGGGCAGGTCATAGGCAGGTGTGGCAGTTACTTGCTGCCACACTAGGGGCAGTGTTTCAAGATCAAAGCTGGAATAGCTACCCACTACAGGCAAGGGTAGCACATGCCCTTAATCCTATCACTTGGCAGGCAGAATTTTTGTGTGTTCAAGGCCACACTGGAAACAGAGCCAGGTGTGGTGACACACACTTTAAATTCCAAAACTAGTTAACTGTGGAGGTCTGGAGGTCTGTACAGATAGACAGGAAGTGACAGAGCTGGGTAGAAAGAGGAAGTGATATAGCTGGGCTAAGAGAGTCAATGAGAGAACAGAACAGAAAAGGCATATAAATGTGAGTATACAGGAAGAAGCTCTCTTTGGAAGCTGTGGAGTTGGTGAGGTGAGGTTAGCTCGTGGTTAGTCCTATTCCTCTGATCTTTCTCTCAGGCTTTAACCCATATTTCTAGCTCTGTGGTTTTTTTTATTTATTAAGACCATTTAGAAATTTATCTATACAGTAAGACTACATTATTTTATCTTTTGATGCATTCCTTACTTTAGTTTTAAGTTAAATTAATTGTTTTTGAGTTCATAGTTTTGTATGTGTGTATCCATGTTACTGTTATCTTTTTATTCAAGTGCTATGAAGCTTCTAAGTCTTCATATTTATATTTGTTTTTAACTGATAACCAGAACATATATTGAGGGGACACCAAATAATATTTAAAACATAAAAAATGATGTGGTACTTAAATATAGCTTAACACATTTATTTCAACTATTTATTATTTATTTTTGGTTAAAACCTTTCAAAACTCTTTCTTCTAGCTTTCTGAAGTGTGAAGTACATAGTATTTTTATACAGTCACAGCACTGCAATAGCACATTGACATTTCTTGCTCCAATGTAATTGCAGCTTAGGTCAATTCAATGTTTCCATCTTTCTCTCTATCACCCTCCATCTGGTAACCACAATTTTTTTTTTCACAATTTCTATGAGATCAATGTTTTTAGATTGAACATATAAGTTAGGTTTCTGAAGCCTTGCCTTTCTTGGCTAGATTCATTTAACATAATTGTCTCTAGTTATACTCATGTTGTCATAAGTAACAGGATTTTGGTTTTTATTTAATGGCTAAATAGTATCCTGTGGTGTACATATGCCAAAGGTTTTAATAAATTCATCCGTTGACAGACAATTAAGTGGTTGCCATTTCTTGTCTACTATGAAAAGTGCTGAGACAAACAAAGGGATGCTCATGTTGTTTTTACATGCTGATTTCAGTTCTTTTGGTAGGGCATGTAGTGGGAGAATTGCAAGATTGCAATCGATGCCTTTACATCAAAAACTAGTTCATATCAAGGCTGAAACAATGGTTCACTTAGTAAAATGCTTGCTGTAAAAGCATGAGAACCTGAGTTTGAATGCACAAAACTCTCTAACAATCTAGGCACAGTGGTGAATACATGTAACACTAACTGTGGGGAAGGGTGATAGTGACAGACAGATCCCTGAAGTGCATTGTCCAGCAACTGTTCTAAATTGACAGGCTGCAGAGTCAGTGAGGAACCCAATTTAAAAAAAAAAAGGATAAATAAAGGTAGATAGTCACTGCATCTGCCCTCTGCAGATACATGTGCACATGCACAGACCCACACCAACAAATACATACACCCCACCGTATACACACAGTTATACAAAATCATGGGTTTCCTCATGACATGTTCATACATCAATGTATATTTTAATTATACTCCTATTACCCTCTCTGGTCAATCTCCAGCTGGTCTCTTTCTAGTTTTAATATTCTTAAGAAATTGTTATGCTAACTTCCATTGAGATATTTATTTATATCCCCAATGGTGTGCAATGATTCCCTTTTTTTTCATATCCCCAAAGCCCCTCTTAACATGAGTCTTCTTGATATTAGTCATTCCTGTTTGGATGAGTCATTGTGGTTTTGCTTTCTTTTCTAGATGATTAGCATTGTTGAGTTTTGTTTGTGAACTTAACATCTTCTTTTGAGAACTGTTTATTTAGATCTTTGTCGACTTTTTAACTGGGTCATTTGTTGTTTTATATATTAAGTTTTGAGAACTTCTCATATATTCTTGGTATTAATGCTAATTCTCACACTCACAAGTAACATATATGTTATATTTGTTTATGTATATGTAAATATATGCATATGTATGTACGTGTTTGTACATATACAAAAACTTGGTCATGTACGTACATATGTTTATGACATATCCTTTTTTAAAAAAGGACTGCAGATCTTGAACATGTGTGATATGCTTTAGTACTGAGTATATTTCCTCTTCACAGTATTTTTTCTGTTACTAGAAGGATGCTGGACAAGTAACAGAAGGGAAGCAAGCATGGGTTTTTAACAACCACTCTGCAGAAAAGACGGTGACAATTTTTTATATATTAGCTGATTGAATTCTCACAACTCTCCTATCTACACTTTTAAGGTACCATCTCAGAAAGATTTAGTAACATTCCTGGAAGAAATGAGATTTGAATACAGGGTCTATATAATTCCAAAGCTCCCAATGAGCTTGACATCATATTAAACAATTTGTCCCTGAATGAGGGGAATTGATATAAAACCCTGATTAGTTCTAAAATGACTCAGAAAACAGTGTATTGAGATCACCAGAGAAGTTAAACAAATGGTGTTTTAAATCTAGAGATGAGAGCACAGTGGAGGAGAAATTATGTTATCAATTTCATCAAAGTAAAAAGCCTGAATTATTCAGTATGACTCTAGATATTGATCAAGTTAAATGAATAAATGCCAACTTACCACACTGTAAAGATCATGAGATTCATATTTTCCCCAATAAGTCATTAATTTTATTTCTTACAATCTTCATTTTTCTTAGGCATAGCCTAATCTATAATGCAGTTTTGTTATATTTTCATGACTTAATGAAATTCTCTTATTTCAGAACTATATTAAAATTATCATTTATGACATTGCACTAACTGTTTAATAATGAAGTGACTCCTTAAAATCCATCAGGATAATAGCTAGAAAGTAAAACTAAGTTCTTGATATTCTTATAATTTTCATCAAAGGCACTAATAGTCTATTTTATAATATTTCTTATCATTGGTCTTGACCATTTTTTGTAGACTGAAAATTCATCATGTTAAACTATAATGGATGTGATATGATGTTTTCTTTTCCTCAAATTATTTGCTTAATATCAATAAGTATTTCAACAGTTGACTACTTACAAATATCACATGGTTTTTAAACATATGGTTGCAGTAAAAAGCTCACTGGGTTAGCAGTTGCTAAAAAGAGATTGATTTAAATGCTACGTGTAGGTACATTATTTTTACGGAGAGTTTGTTTACTGGAATCTACTTTGGTTTTTCATTCAGACTCAGGTCTCAGGGGGGCGGTGTACATATGAATTACGGCTGGTTGTTGCATGCTGTTGATCTAAATTCTACAGCAGCCTGTAGACTTGCACTGAGGATTTAGCCTCTTTATTTTTCATTTTTTTTTTGGCTCAGTGTTTTCCTGGCTCTTGTTTTGATTTATTCTACAATGGCAGGATATGCTGGGAACTGACATGATGACAAAGAAAAGGGAGGTGAATAGCCTCTGTTGTGTTTGATTTCCTTTCAAATCTGCTTGCCACATGAAAGACCTTTAATATTTTTGTTAATCATTAATGCTTGTTAAGTAAAAAGGCTTTTTCTAGTATCTATAAGATAAAGCAGAGCTCCTTCAAAGATGGTTGGTTAATTCTCCTTAACCTTCGACCTAGATAAATTTCATAGATACCGGAGCTGCCAAAGAGGATGTCTGCCTCAGAATAGAAGGAAACATCCTCTTCAGAAGTAAGATAATGGCTCTGTGCTGTTTGCTACGTCTACGTGTTCTACATGGTCACATAGCCATTTTCCTCAGAAGTATTGAGTCTTAGGCTTCAGCATAATGAAGAATATCATATGGAATGTATTCTTTGAAAATTATGTAGCTGTTTAAAGTTTGGTTTATAATGCCTCCCAAAGATGACTGACTGTATAATTTAAATCTCAGCATTAGAATGAAATACTGACTTACAGTTTTCAAGTCTACCAGCCTTGGACTTTTTTATTTTATTTTATATATTTTTATTTTATAATTAACTTGATTTCACATATCAGCCGTGGCCCCCGTCCTCCCTCCTCCCACCCCCCAGCCCTCCCCCAAATCCACCCCCTATTCCCATCTCCTCCAAGGCAACATCTCTCCTGGGGAGTCAGCCCAGCTTGGTAGACTCATCGGAGGCAGGTCCAGTCCCCTCCTCCCTTCACCAAGACTGAGCAAAGTGTCCCAGCATATGCCCCAGGCTCCAAAAAGCCAGCCCATGCACCAAGGACAGGTCCAGGCTCCACTGCCTGGGGGGCCTCCCAAAAAGTTCAAGCTAATTAACTGTCCCACTTATCCAGAGGGCCCCGGTCCAGTTCCGTGGGGCCTCCTCAGCCATTGGTTCACAGTTCATGCATTTCCACTGGTTTGGCTATTTGTCCCTGTGCTTTTTCCAATCATGGTCTCAATATCTCTCGCTTATACAATCCCTCCTCTCCCTCACCGATTGGGCTCCCAGAGCTCCACCTGGGGCTCGGCCATGGATCTTTGCATCAGCTTCACTCAAGACACTGAATGAGAGTTCTATCATGACAGCCAGGGTGTTCGACCATCCGATCACCAGAGCAGGTCAGCTCAGGCACTCTCTCGACCATTGCCAGTAGTGTACAGTGGAGGTATTTTTGTGGATTTCTGGGGACTTCTCTAGTACTCTGCTTCTTCCTATTCCCCTGGGGTCTTCATTCATCATGGTATCTCCCTCCCCGTTCTCCCACTCTGCTCCTGATCCAGCTGGGACCTCCCGCTCCCCTAAGCTCTCTTTCCCCCGACCCTTGCCCTCCATTACTCCCCCACCCCAGATTGCTCATGTAGATCTCATCCATTTCTCTGTCATTGGGCGATCCCTGTGTCTTTCTCTGGGTCCTCTTTACTAGGTAGCCTCCCTGGAGTTGTGAGTTGCAGTCTGGTTATCCTTTGCTTTACATATAGTATCCACTTATGAGTGAGTACATACCATGTTTGTATTTCTGAGTCTGGGTTACCTCACTCAGAATGATTTTTTCTAGTTCCATCCATTTTCCTGCAAACCTTATCATGTCATTGTTTTTCTCTGCTGAGTAGTACTCCATTGTGTATATGTGCCACATTTTATTGATCCATTCTTCAGTTGAGGGGCACCTAGGTTGTTTCCAGGTTCTGGCTATTATAAATAATGCTGCTATGAACATAGTTGAGCATGTGTTCTTGTGGTATGATTGAGCATTCCTTGGGTATATGCCCAAGAGTGGTATAGCTGGGTCTTGAGGGAGGTTGATTCCCAATTTTCTAAGAAAATGCCATATTGATTGTACAGCCGCTTTGGAAATCAGCCTTGGATATTAACCTACACTTGGGGCAGTGTGTGTGGGCCATGGTTATTGGGAGAAATTCTGTTTAGATAGGATTTTGGGACATAGAAATTGATTAAATTAATTGCTTCAGACTCTTCTTCCCAGAGCTTTTGGTATCAGTGAGTGATGATCAGAGGAATTATGGAGGCTGTATGCATGATCTAAGAGATTATTGTTGATACACATGGATTGAGTTGGGATTTGAGGTATTCCTAAATTGGAAACTGTAATGCAAATATAAGGAACAACTGTGTCACTGAAGGTTGTGTTGAGACTTACATGTCATAACAATCACATTTATAACTTACATGTCTACCACTTCATCCCTTTCCAAAGAAAACCCTCACAGCTTCATCCTGCTGTAGACCATACAGTTTGTAAATAATATAAACCTATGTGTGTTTACTTGGGTCCTAGTGTCTGGGACACAGGTGAGAGAGATTGTCTGGACCGTGGTAGAGGGGGGATGCTGGGTGGAACCCCAGAAACCTTCTGACTACAAATGTTGATGTAAGGCTTTTTGTTTGCTTGTTTTGGTGTTTAGATGCATAGTCTTTCCATGTAACCTAGGGTGATCTCCAACTTTTGATCCTTCTGTCTCTCCCTTGGCCATATATGCACTGTTTTTTGCATGTGTGCCTTACCATACCAACCTCTGTAAGAACTGCTGAACAGTTAACAATAGTCCTAGCAATAAAGGAATTTTTAGTTGAATGGGAAGGCACTAAATTCAATCAAAAAATTGTTGGTTACTCATGATATTCGTGACACTATTGCACCAATGACCAGTTATTATTGTAGCTTGCATGGTTCACAGATGAGTAAGATGGATCATTCATTGTATCCTCCTATAGCATACACAGTACCTTCTAGCGCTATAGTCATTGAGGATGAAGCTTCCAGGTGAATACCAGCTTGATTTATCTGTGCTCTATGATTCAACTACACAGCATTTTCAGCAACAGAATCTAACTGTGACATACTTTTCTGTATGATAAGATGTCCATGACCAGTGTAATCTATAGAAAAAAATTTACTTGGGGTTTATGATTTCACTAAGTTAAATGCTGTACGTCATTCCAAGTACTAAGAATATGCCTGTGACTGAAACAAACTAAGCCATCACGAAGCTTATAGTCTAGTGAGAGAAAGATAGGAGATAAAAAATAAGTGGATGAGATAACTCAGAAAATAAGTACTACAAGGGGAGAAAAATCAAAGAATTCCCCAACTTTAAGATGAAATGGGAAGATGAAATGGCAGGTTAGAGAAACTGCTTTATAAAACAACAAGTTGAAATACAATCTTGAAAAGGTAGGTACAGTTGTGTAAAGAGCTGAGTGATAACTCATTTGAGCAGAAAAACATTACATGTATGAAAACATTCAGTATTGAGGAAGGTGATTTGGGAAACAAAAGAAGGTTGAGGAAGTATAATACAGAATGAACTTGAAATAGTGGGTGGGGAATGGCAGACAATGTAGTAAGTGGGTTTTACTTTACATTCTACAACAAATCATTAAAGGTTTTAAGCAAAAAGATGAAATGATCTGATTTAGGTTTTAGGTGATTTCCTCTTCCTTTTGTGTCGAAAGTGGGTTGCATGCAGACCAAAATAAAACTTGAAAAATAGCAGGAGTCTTGTAGATGTTGAGAGAAGGATGGTCAAAGATGGCCCCATGATTTTGTTCATTGAGATTTTTAGAAACTTTTGTGTGTCATCAGATCGCATTCAAACTAGCTAACTATGCTATAGTCAGTATCACTAACCGTGTGCTTCTGTGTCTTGGGGAGATTTTATTCTTAAAGGTCAAATTAATGAATTGGTCAAAAAGAAATGTATACTTGTCATCTCAGTACCTGAGAGGCAGAACCATTGGAAGTTTATATCTGTAATCAGTAGCATAGTGAGTTTTCGGTCAGCCTGGTCTACATGAGACCATGTCTCAAAACATGAAATGTTTTCAAAGCTGATGACCTACATATGGTGAATAGCATTCCAGGAGAAGGCCTGAGTCACACTGTTATGGTGTCACTATGCTATCAGGCATTTCACTCCTGCCACCTCACTGGTGTGCTCATGTTCAGTACTGGACCAGGAGGGTCTCTGACACACTGGTCATTTTTTGTTTGTGTTTTTGCTGCTGCTGTTGTTGTTTAACTGGTCTCATAGAAATATTCATCTTAATGCATAGGGATTCTATAAGTAGGGATGCGAGTTCCATAGATGCATCAAATGCACTTCATTTGTTCATTCACTCTGTCAATCTTTATTTCTCCCTGCTCCTCTCCATTTCCCACATCCTTCCATAGCCCAAGAATTTCCCATTTTAGTTTCACGCCCTTCCTTCTTTTCTTACCTTTTCAATATAGGAAAATGTACATTTTCGTTTCATGACTAACTTTGTGATTCTTGTCACCTGTTAACATGCCTCATAGTCACATTTGATAGCTCAGTTTAACACACGAATTTCCATTTCCTCCTATGATTTTTGCCATCCTTTATAAAAGCTCTCACCGTGAGTTTGCCTTTCAGTAGTTACAACAAACATGTTCAGACTTTGTAGGGAAATCTCTTAAATAAACAACCCCAATCTGTTAAAACTATAAACAAACAAATTAACTCATAATACTTAGACTTTTCTCTCATTTTATGATAATGTCTGTAACCGACATGAGAATAATCTATTTTATGGCTGAAATAGAAATTCTGACTGTAAGTTCATTTAAAAAATAAGAATCTGCGCATAACTTAATATCATTGTAAGTTTTTCCACAAAAATTTTATCTAAAATAAGAAATATTAAAATATATTTTACTTTTTTACTTTTTACATTATTATTTTTATTTTTAAGATACAATATACATTTCTACCTTCCCTTTCCTCCATCCTCCATCCAAACCGTCCTGTATACTCCTCCCCGTTCTTCTTCAAATTCACAGCTTCTTTTTTCATTAATTGTCATTACATCATATTCCTAAATATAAACTGCTCAGTCCATATAATCTCATTTGCACGTGTGTTCTGGAGGCTGACCATTTGGCACAGTGCAACCAATTGCTGTGCTCAGTCTTTTCCATTTCATTGTCTATGCTTAGAAAAACCAAATGGAAAGAAAAATCTCTTGGAGAAAACTCTGAGGAAATGTAAACTCTTTCAGAATAAGTCTTTGTCTGATTTATACAAAGTTAAAGTGTAGCAGTTGATTACAGTAGAAGTCCAGTGTAGCAGTTGATTACAGTAGAAGCATAGATGCATGTTTGGATGAGTGAACAAAACCACTTGTCTCTGTTGCAGTGAGGACATCATGTCTTTGATGCATCCTGATGCTCCTAAGGGTTTGCTTAGTATAGATTTGAATTCAACCTGCTTTCTAGTTTCTGTTGTGATAACTGAAGTGCTCATATAGTCATTTTTTTGCTAATTCTAAGGACATTTGAAAACAACAGCCAAAGCTGTCTAACCAGGTGATTTCATAAATGTAGCTAACTTATTTTCAGAAGTGCATCTTTTTGATCCTAATATCATGTAAAATCCAGAGTATCTTTTTTTTATCATTATGCAAAACTTTTTGTCTCCTCTCAGCTGCCTCTTCCTGCGTCAGAATCTATGTAGTGTAACCTGCCATTGCTGCTACAGCAGTATTCTTCTCTCTGGAGTACATTCATCTTTTCATGGTGTTTCTGAAGTCACCCTTGGTGATGCTTCCCAAATAGTTTAAAGTCATTTTGATTATATTTTGAAGCATTGCTTATAGGTAAACTCCACTCTCACCTTTCCCTTTAAACTGTTTTCAAAATTTGTAAATGGCATGCTTCAACGAGATGAATTATGGAACCATTTGATCGTTTTTTTTTTCCGACAGATGTCAAGTGATGCTCATCTTATTTCACAATGGTTACAAACTTATATTTTAAGTGAGCATCAAAGTACACTTTGCACATTTGTTACCAGACTTCACTGTTCATTTCATTTGGGGACTGAGCTGTGATGATGGATTGAGTCCTTCTGACCCATTCCACGTTTTGAGGTCGTTGGAAAGTTTTATTTTGCATTTCTCCCACTTACAAGCATTTGTTCCAATCATACAAGCTTGTCCTCTTATATCCACACTTCGATTTGAAATGATAATTTTGAGTGTATGCACTTGGAGACATTAAACAGTGAGTGGCAGCTAGTTTTTGGATATCTACTCTAGAATTCTTACTGTCTTCAGACTGGCTTAACAGGAAATAGAGCTAAGCATGCTTTCATCTTTGCAAAGAAAACAATAGCCCAAGTACATTTTATAGTTGGTTCTTTTTTTCTACTCTTTGAGGGCCCACCACCCAGCTCCCAAATAAATATGCAGAGACTTATTCTTACTCAAAAAATGCTCAGCCTTAGCTTGGCTTGTTTCTAGCCAGCTCTTCTAACTTAAATAATCCTGTTTCTCTTTAACTATATTTTGCCTCTGGACTTTTTATCTTTCTTTATTTTATATCTTTCTTTCTTTCTTAATCCTTGGCTAGTTGTGTGGCTAGCCCCTGGGCTCCTCTTTTCCTTCTCTTTTTCTCAGTCTTCACTCCTCCAGATTTCTCCTCCTATTTATTTTCTCTATCCACCAGCCCCACTTATTTTTCTCTCCTGCTTATCTATTGGCCGTTCACCTCTTTATTAGACCAATAAGATGTTTTAGGCAGGCAAAGTAACACAGCTTCACAGAGTTAAACAAATGCAACATTAAAGAATGCAACACATCTTTGCATCATTAAACAAATATTCCACAGCATAAATGAATGTAACACGTTGTAAACTAACATTTCACAAAACATTGTTGGTAGGAAATTGAAAACATTTATGGGAGGCAATGGTTATATGTTGAGTGTATATTTAGTAAATAGTAAAATAAAATTTTCAGTTTTTAAGAAAACCAACTAATTTGTAGAAAAATTGACTGGATTGTAAAAAGGTATTCTTAGGTTCAAAAAATGCTCCACTTTCTCAGAGAAGGCCCAGTCTTATGTCTGGAATTGTTGATGCTGTTTGTGATCAAGGTGGTGCATGGTAAACATTTGATGATTGCTGTGGGATGGTCTGTATGTCAAATGCTCTGATTGGTCAATAAATAAAACACTGATTGGCCAGTGGCCAGGCAGGAAGTATAGGCGGGACTAACAGAGAGGAGAACTAAGAGAACAGGAAGGTAGAGGGAAGACACTGCCAGCCACCACCATGACAAGTAGCATGTGAAGATGCTGGTAAGTCATGAGCCACGTGGCAAGGTATAGATTTATAGAAATGGATTAATTTAAGACGTAAGAACTAGATAGCTAAAAGCCTGAGCCATTCGGCCAAACAGTTTAAGTAATATGTTTGTGTGTTTATTTTATAAGTGGGCTGTCGGACTGCCAGGGTTTGGTGGGATCCAGAGAGAAAACTCTCCAGTTACAGATAGTCATAGTGACACATAGGTATTCCATAACCTTGAAGTACCACAGTGAATATTTTCTGCTAATCGAGCTTTAAAAATAATAATTGATGCCCTGGAATAGCTGATTCTGCTTGCTTCTCAGGGCATTCTAGCTACTACAGTGAATATGCAGGATACTCACATGCCTCTTGTTAAGCCTAAGTGTGAAGATGTATTGTGTGCACTGAGAATCCTTTTGGCACATACAGTATGAGAAGCATAGGTATTCCACTTAAGAGTGGAAGGATAAGACTCAGAGAAGGGTAGAATTCTGCAAAGTAAAAAGAGCATGCAGAATGATGAAGGTATGACTGACAGGAAGGTCTGAAAAGGAAGTGGTAGGTAGAGGGAACGTGAAGAGGATGAAAGCAGAAACAGCCCTTTGGAGCTGACATCTTGGAAGTGATGGGCACAGACACTACAGGTGAAATTACCAGGCGTTATATCAGGCAGGTATGATCAGGTAGAAAATATAAAACTACTCTTTCAAAAGAAGATTGGCGCTGCTGTAAGGAAGACTATAACACAGATGCTAAAGAGTATGAAGGAATTAAGAAAGCTGTTGAAATGGAAAAAAGAATTTAAGAAGAACAAATCGCAGTTATAGCTGCAAATGTGTTTAGTGCTTACTGTTCAGTGCGTAGCATCTTTCATACTTTAGCTGGTTTAATCTCCATCAAATACCCATAGGATGTCCTGTAATTATTATCTGTGTTTGGATGAGGAAATCAAGCCATACAGAACTCCTACAATCAGATACAGTGTCAAGATTTACAGCACACACTCTAAAGAGGTCTACATATAATCATTCTGTCACGCTACCTGCCTGGGCTAGACAAAAAGAGACATTCAGTTGAGCATTAAAATGCCAGATCCAGTCATGGGCAGTGATGGGATTATATATGTATTGAGGAATCGGCATCTAAAAGCTAAATGGAAAAGGGTGCAGGACAACCCAGTCTGTAACTTAGAAGGGGGATTACACTGTAATGGTTTCCATTTGGTACAGAAAGAAATGCCTTACTATTTAGAGAACCAGGGAAACAAAAGAAGAGTATTAAGAGGATAGTATGAATCAGAGTGATCCCTGGAGTGGGTGCTAGGAGTCTGCTAAGATGGAAATAAGTAATTACCAAGGAGCAGTGGGTGGCTGACCTGGGATGGCACTTACAGTAAGTAGGGACTGCCTGCATCTCGGCTCAGCTTGGTATTTGGGAGCACAGGCTGAGCAGGCTGCACTGAGGTAGAAGAGGAGTTGGGATTGCTTGGCCAGGGGAACTGGATACTCTCAGGAGCCTCACTCTTATCCCTGTAATCGAAAGAAGTAAGAGCAGCAAAAAGTTACAGGAAAATTGGTCTGTGTAATTTCTATTGACTTGTGATTAAAGAGAAACATTTTAAGATCTTATCTAAAAGATTATAAAATTTTCGAGTTTAAGCACACTCCATATCTTCAATTTTTTCCATTTCTTCCACTGAAATATATTTCATTTTATAGGAATTCAATAAACCCTGTGACTTTATTGTTATCAAAGGGATTATAAGGGAGGGAAGTCAGAGGTATCAGAAGAAACTTTTCATGCCATGTTTAAAGTTAACTCTTTCTAGGGAGAGTGAAGCTGCTGAAATCACTTCCAAGCTTTTCTATCCTGATCCTAGGCTTCTAAGGTAGAAGTTTCGGCAGAACTACAGCTGGAAGGTTGCTGATTCTAGGCATTTAAGTGTGAATCCTTGACAAAGAGAAACAAAATTCCATGGGTAAAGACGAGAAACAATGTGTATTAATTACACAAAACATAAAACTCCACGGGTAGAACACATTGAAGGAGGGTACTCCTGTTGCTTCTTCCCCTTAGAAGAGGAAGAACAATGGTTGGACTGTGAGATAACAGCCTATGTACTCAGTCTATTTAGTATTCTTGTTCCTCCATTAGAGGAGCTTCATAAAACTGAGTGATCATTTGACTTCAGCTTTTCATTCAGTCTGCTAATGAGAGTAAGTTTGTACTAATTATACGAGAGTAAACACACACCTCAGATACATTAGTTTTCTGTGCACAGGTGAATCACATGCTCCCAAGTACAGCAAATTCTTATTCTGATCAGCATTGCACAGGGCTCCAGCCCCAGTTTTATGGTCTACCACGTTATAATGCTGCCTGTGCCCGGAGCTGGAGTCTCTAGATAGCCGCAGCATGACATTTTCCAGAAACAGTGATAGACAGTGTTTAAACAACCTCATTATTCTGGGATTCTCAAAGGCTTCCACAGTGGTGCCCATTCACAGTGATCTCTTGAGGGGTAAGGTTTTGTCCAATTACTCTTGTTGCATGGCATCAAGTGACTTTGCAATGCTTACAGCAGACCTGTTCGCATTCCAATGACTCCATTTCTGAATTTATTGTGGCTCAGAGCCTTTAAGGGACCGTGGAGTTTTGTGTAGAAGGGACTAAGCTTTATGTTACTTATAGAATACGTTTGCCTCAATTTTGCTTTTTTTCCTGTTTTTTTTTTTTTTTTTTTTTAAATAAACTCCTAAGTGTAAGTTAGGACTGTAAGACAACCACATAGATGTATCTGTTAAAAATCCACAAATGATCACAATGAGCCAAAATAATTGATTTTATTGAAATTGACAATCCATCCATTGCATTGCTAGAATTCACAGCTGCAGGCTCACCTTAGCCTCTCCTTGAACTAAAACACTGAAAATAACAAGTTCATGACTGGAATAAGAAAGAACGGACAGAAGAATAATGTTTCACATATTAGTGCTTTGCCATAATCTTAAATCTTTTTAAAGGGAATGTTTTTCCCCAATTTATTGAGTCAGGTCAGGGCCTGCTTCTTTGACTCTTCTGCTTCATGTGGCATTGATTTAGTTGCATTCAATTGGCTGTTGCTTTTAGTGGAGATGTTCAAGAAGACTTTACTCAGATGTACAGTACCTCAGTGTATCTCTCTGTGATCATTGTATTTTTTTCCTGTAGCAGTCAGTGTTCTCTAGAAAAATAAATCCAATAAGATGAGGTGTGTGCATGTATGTGTGTATAGTGGCAAGTCTGAAGTCTTCGTGATGGAGTAGATCTGACTAAATCTCATGACTATCTGCAGACAGAATTCTCTATTCCTTTGAGGACTTCAACTTTTTCATAAGCTTTAATTATTTGACATAAAACACTCAACAAGATGGAATGTAGTCTATCATTACTTAAGCCTACTAATAGAATGTTAACCTCATTTAAAGAATACCTTCACAGCAACATCCAAATGCATTTGACCAAATATATGGATTAATCTGCCATAGACAGATTGATACATGTAAATAACCATGAAATGCTTCTGTGGGTTCTCTTCATCTTGTTCTTTAGTCAAAGCTTCTGTATAGGATGGCAGTTGGTTTCCTAGAAAGAAGTGGTTTCTTGCAAGCTTGGGCCTGTGGTTCCAGGACACCATTACTGCTGTATCTACTGATGAGTACAAGTCACGAGATATACTTCTCAGTAGACAGCTGTAGACCAGAAGCCACCACACACTTTCCTCTGGTCACAGTGAGTCATGTCTCTCCCTCTAGAGTGTTATTAAGCTGCAGCTGTAAACTCATGTTCAAACCTTATAAAACAGTAGATTTTGATATGGCTTTTCTAAAGGTCTTTAGTGATATTTCCCTCTTCCCATCTCATCCTTCATACAACACTCTAGTAAGATTTAAGACCCACTCCACATAGGTAACACAATCCTGGTTTAATAAATCTGTCTAAGAATCCATGGTTGGGAAACTCAGAGACTCCTACTATTTTACTAAATGGACAGGATCTCAAACTGCTCTCTAAATTCCTATGTTTATACTACTAGATTAGTGGCTCTCTCAGACCCCATCGGAAACACACAAATATTTCCAGCTCTTGTCAGATTTCTACTGGCCTTTTTTTTTGTGCTGTGGAGAGTGATTAATGCAAAACACCCACAAATGGTCAAAGTGCCGTGAATGAAGTGTGAAGTGTCCAGTGCCGTTGCAAAAGGGAGATGTACGTCCTTCCCCACAAGATTCAAGTATCATCGTGGAAGAGAAGGCAAAAAGCTCACAAGAGCCAGAGGTGGGAAAGGGACAGAAGGAAACAGTATCTTCTGGACATGACATTCACACACTCACAGCAGCTGTGGTTGCTTGCACAAAACCTGCATAAGAGCAAGCCTGTCAATAGTTCAGCATGGATGAGAGAGGGGCTCACAGGCCATATTCTTGGCTGAGTTGTTATTTAAGGTCAATAACTTCTGGTGGGAGGTAAATCAGCTTTCTTTAAGGGCATAGCTCCTGGTAGACCATGCTCCTCCAGAGGATAGCTCAACATCCATGAATATATGGATAGCACAAATTGGACTCAGTGGGTTAAAGAAAAGAATAAAAGATGACACAAAGTTTGAAAGCTCTGAGGAGTGAGTCTTGGGGGTTTACAAGGGATAAAAGTGTTATTATATTTAAATGTCTTCCAGCCATTTGTGATTCTTCTTTGGTGAATTCTCTGTTTAGCTCTTTAGCCCATTTTTTAATTGGATTGCTTGGTATTTTGATGTCTAGTTCTTTATATACTGTAGAGATCAGTCCTCTGTCAGATGTGGGGTTGGTGAAGAGCTTTTCCCATTCTGTAGGCTGTCTTTTTGTCTTATTGACCCTATCTTAATCATCAGAGAAATGCAAATCAAAATGACTCTGAGATACCACCTTACACCTGTCAGAATGGCTATGATCCAAAACACTAATGACAGTCAATGTTGGAGAGGATGCGGAGCAAAGGGAACACTCCTCCACTGTTGGTGGGAATGCAAACTTGTACAACCACTATGGAAATCAGTATGGTGGTTTCTCAGAAAATTGGGAATCAATCTACCTCAAGACCCAGCCATACCACTCTTGGGCATATACCCAAGGAATGCTCAATCGTACCACAAAGATACATGCTCAAATATGTTCATAGCAGCACTATTTGTAATAGCTAGACCCTGGAAACATCCTAGATGCCTGTCAACTGAAGAATGGATTAAGAAAATGTGGTACATATACACAATGGAGTACACTCAGCAGAAAAAAAAAAAAAAAAAACAAAGACATCATGAGGTTTGCAGGCAAATGGATGGAACTAGAAAAAAATCATCCTGAGTGAGGTAACCCAAACCCAGAAGGACAAACATAGTATGTACTCACTCATAAGTGGATTCTAGATATAAAGCAAAGAACAATCAGACTGCAACCCACAGAACCAGGGAGGCTATATAGCAGGGGGGTGCTGTGGGATGTTCTGTATGGCAAATGTGTTGCTGATTAGTCAATAAATAAAACACTGATTGGCCATTGGCTAGGCAGGAAGTGTAGGCGGGACAAGGAGGAGAATAAAGCTGGGAAGTGGAAGGCTGAGTCAGAGAGACACTGCCAGCCACCACGATGAGAAACAGCATGTGAAGATGCCGGTAAGCCACGAGCCACGTGGTAAGGTATAGACTTATAGATTAATAGAAATGGATTAATTTAAGCTGTAAGAACAGTTAGCAAGAAGCCTGCCACGGCCATACAGTTTGTAACCAATATAAGTCTCTGTGTTTACTTGGTTGGGTCTGAGAGGCTGTGGGACTGGCAGGTGAGAGAGATTTGTCCTGACTGTGGGCCAGGCAGGAAAACTCAAGCTACAGGAGGGACTCTAGGATGACTGTGGCTTATAATAAGTTTTGGTTTTACTCAATTACTGAGCAAGCCTCAATGAAACATTTCACTATTAGGATAAGAATTTATACTGTATCAAGCTGGTAATAGAAAAATAAATAATAACCCTTTTTTAAAAAATTATTTATTTATCAAAATACATTGTATGAATGTATGAAATTTTCAAAGAATTAAAAAAATGTATCTTTTTGAAAGATAAATATTTTCCAATTTTAGTCTGAGAGTCATGATGTTATTGAGGAACATCTTTAAGGCTTTTAGAAACTCTTCTATGTGAGTAGATCTTTCAGAGATCTGAAGAGATTATTCCCTACTCCATCTTATGGTTTGAGAGTGATGCCAAGGTCACATTTTACTAGCATTTCCTTTAATTTGATCAGAGACCATTTCTTGCTCTGGGAAGATTTCTCCATCTGGAAAGGTTGAGAATGAGAATTTTATTTTCTAAGCTATCAAGTTCTGAGTTAGATTTTGTAGCTTCTTATATCCCATCAAAAGATTTGTTGAACAATTCTTTGCTTACTTATCCAATGTGTTATCAATTATGAAACTTGGCTGGCTACACGTGGATAGTAAGAGACCTAGAATGAAGGTAAAACAAACAAAAACAGAAGGAAAAACCTCACTGAAACACCTGGCACCTCTGAGATTCTCTGTATATACTCCACAGGTAATCATGGTTTGCTTTATAGCATGACAGATTCAGCCCAGTCAGGCTTTATATATAGTGGCCTACCTCTTTAAAGCACTCCCCAACCCTATGTTTGCCCCATATGTTATAGTATAAATATGGGATATAGCAAACCCACAATTTGAAAGAGAGGGATTTACAGAAGAGTAAGAATACCAAGAGATAGTCTCTATGGAGGATCTCCTATAGCAATCTTTCATGGAGAATGGTTTTGGTCAAACACATATGGATCCACATCACTTTTTATTAGTGATGTTATTTGAAATAGGTGGCTATATTTTGGAGCTTCTGGTTTACTGCTCATAAAATAGCAAACATACCATAACACGACTGGAAGTGAAGTTCCCAAAGTCCTATGCAACAAATGGCTATGACATATTAATTTTATACATACATATATATATATATATATATATATATATATATATATATATATATATATATCAGATTAACAGTTTTCAATTAGACATTGAAATGATCAATGTCATTTCATTATATCAGGGTTAGTTCATAATAAAAAAAAATTAATACTTACCGAAGTCAAGGTGATACAAGGTAAAATGGTCAAAACTTGAAGAAGGATAGAAGAGATTAGCTGTTGGCCAAAAAGCTGTTGGATTTGGTACAAGTGGCAGTTTGAGATCATGGATCACAGTGATAAAGAACACACAGTGATGAGGAAGATTGGAATCAAAGGGTAGGTCAAGATCCTACGTGGTTGAAAAAAAAAAATCAAGAAACTCCTGGATTTGAAAGCTAGTTGGAAGTTCGGAGAGTCCTCCATTCAAAATCATGATCTAGGCAAGAAATCTAAGCAATTAAGATTTGGATCCTAGTAATATATTTAAAGAAGTGGTTATGTGTCCTAGAAGGAAGAGAAATTTGATAACTTAGATAGATTTCCAAATTATACTTTAAAAGCTGTTACAAACACTAGTGGATATTGACCTTAATGTGTGGGCCGATCTTGCCAATGGGTTGGAAAAGATGTCTGGCTAAACTGGGAATGGCTACAATGTCACACAGCTCTCGATGTGCCCTAGAGCTTTTGCTTTCACAGGGTGATAATTGTCTTCTCGGTTATTTCCACAGTCCCGTCTATGGATATGTATTTTATAGGATATGTATGTTATATTTCCTTGGCTTGCAAACTGTCTGTGGCATTTGTGGTTCCTTATACTCTTAGGTCAGGTTAGTCGTCATCTTGAGTGTGCTCCTACCAAGAGGGAAATTGAAATCACTGATGTCCCTGTCTGCATTTCAGTCGCACAAGTGAGAATTTCCCTGGATCTGTCTGAGAATCTTATCTTTCCTCACACTGATTATTATTTTCCTCTGAAAGCTAATGCTGTTTTCTAAAGCCACACTGTACTTTCACTTTTTTCATTGAAATGTTCTGAATAGAATAAAATACAATCACTTAAAGCCACGTTTAGGAAAAAGTATGATTTCACGATTAAAAAAAGAAGACAATGAGGAGGGAAAGGGGTAGATACAGACTTTCATGCAGATTTTCTTAGGGAAGCAGTTCCTTTGCTCACCAAATATTCTATTAAAATTTAGGTTTTTTTTTTCTTTAAAGATTGTAATTAGAAATGCATCTCATGTATTGCTAGGAGTATGTTTTTAATTTTATTTCTTTGTGCACACAGCATTCTATTTTTATGTCTTTTCTGACAGCTTTCTATGTTGGTGGTAGATCAGCCCACAGATGTTTCTACCCCTTGTCAAATTTCTATTGGTCTTTCACTGGTCTACCACTGTTGTAGTCATGGCTTAGTTGGTGACCCTAAGCAGTAGAAACTTGAAGATCTATAGTATCTAAAATGTAAAATGAGATTTTTATACCTATTGAAGTTATTTCTCTATCACTCAGTTTTTTCTTAGACCCTACATTTGGGGAAATGGAAGTTGTTAATCAGTGTAACCATCTGTTTTGATACTGCAATTAGTATTTTCGATAAGGGATTCATGAGTTAGAAACCAGGTCTCTATACTCTGCTCTGATGCTGTTTTATATCCTAGGCCAGAAGTCAGAGAATTTTTCCTGTGAAGGGCCTGATGGTTACTGTCCCCAGCTTGGCAGGCCAACCACCTTTGTTAGAAATAGCAAACTGCCATTAGTCTAGCACCAGCAAGTTCTGCTGATATGTAGCTTTAATGCCTGAGCATGGACTGACCATCTGAACATCCCCTTCTGGTTCAAAGCTTTGCTTTTCTATGCTTCACTTAACAGAGTCAACTGGTCTGCAAGAATTAAGTAAAATATTACAGAAATAAGCATGTTGTAAGTTTGAAATAATTTTGATAACCATATTTTGTTATACTTGTTCTATTTGGTTACTTTTATTGTTAAGCTCTATTGCATCTAATTGAGAAATTAAATTTTATCATAGGGTTGTTAACATAGAAAAAATTATGTCTCTATAGTATTTGATACTATCTGTAATTTTAGACATCTAAATCTAGTGGTCTTCAAATATGTCCTCCAGATCAAAGGTGACGGCAATATCATTGCCTGATGAATGAAAGAGACAATGTCTAATAAAACCTTGGTGTGATACAGACTCTTTGGCACAAAATTAAGACAGAGACAGGAGGAAATGCTGCTACTAAAATGTTTAGAGGCTGTGTCCTTTTTCCTGTCCCCTTCCCAAATACATCCACTTTGAAACAGGGTTCTCTATTTTCGTCAAGTGTTTTTTGTCTTTATATAGTCTTAGCCTAGATGTCAGCAAACAGCTGCCACAGACTAAACCCTGCATTTCTTTTTATCTCATGACATGAGGATACTCTAAAGGCACTTTCTGTCCCTTGGTGGCATGTACAGCAACAGAGCAATCCCTCTGTAGAGCTGCCTTCATTTCTTGTACTGATGCTGGCCCATTAGGAGTTGCTGTCTACCTTTGCATGTTTTGAATTCCCAATGAAAAATGCATCTGCTTTGAGGTGACTGGTGAAGCTAACGGAGCCGTCTGCGTTTGCAGACCTGTCTTCCTCCATGAAGCTAACAGGGACTGGTCAGGCAGCAGAGTAACAATCTTGTCCTCATTAGCTCTGTGTTTGTGCCAGTCCAAACCTGGACAACAGTACAGGCTGGATAAATTTCTCCTGTGAAATGATGCAATTCAGCTAGCAGCAGCTGTCCCACTTATAGTGACCCCTGTGTCATGCAGCTTGTACTTCTGCCTGCTATTGATGTAACTTAGTTCCAACTAGAAGGTTTTTGTTTAAAATTATTGTACATGGTATTAATAATCAGATGGCTCAGCAGTGACCATAAGGATTGACAAAGTGCTGCTGTCTATAAAACTGAATAGAACAAAATATTTCAGCATGAAAATTTTCAATTTTTCCCATTAGTTGGTTGTATTACGTTTTAGAAAACAATCAATCTGTATCACAATATGTAAGTAGGATGTACCAGTTTAACATATTTTTGCAAATACGTGATGCCAAATGAGAAAAGTTTGCAGATACTGCCCTATGGCAGATTGTTTGTCATATCAAATCTGTTTTATGCAAATAAAGTTTCAGAAATGGAAAAATATGAGTTTTTGGGTTTGCTTACTTTCTGGTAGTTTTGTATTTCCAGTTCAAATACTTTATTAATATTTAATCATAATTAATGTCTGTCAGCTTAAGACATGGTGATCTGGGTGCCTGTCTATTAGTATAATAACAAATAGAATTTCTATAACAGTGAACATATTTAAAAGCATGAATTTAACACTCTAAATCTAACACTATTCCAACCTACTTCTGTCTTTGACCCTAAGGATAAGGGGCCAAGATTGTGAAAATTTATCCATGTTGTGCACTTAAATGCTTCTTGTAGTTAAAGTATAAAATACAATTGCTGAGGGAGGCACATCAGATAAAGGCACTTGCCTTTCAATCCTGATGACCTGAGTTTGAACCCCCAAACCCATGATAGAAAGAGAGAATCCACTCCCAAAGTTCATCTTCTTACCACCACTTATGTACCCCAACAGCTAAGCACATGTGTGCACACACACAGACACACACACACACACACACACACACACACACACACACACACACACACAATTAGTGAAATTAAGGTAGATAGACAAATTCCTCCCTCCAGAGCCTGAAATAAATTGAATGGTATAGAAATTTAGATATGATTACTAAAGGTGTAATTAATGCTACAGAGAAAAAACCCAAATGCACCAAGTGATGCAACGAACTTTTCCAACACAACATGTGAAGCCCAACTGGAGTAAGTGACAGTACACATGGTAAGTAGATGGTATGCACAGGACTACATGCCTTGCCAGAGGACTGCTCAGCTTTCTCAGTGTGTTTACACTTGACCTCCCTCACTTGGAAAGCATTATAAACTGGGAAAAATCAAGTCTTAGTCAACAACAAAAGTGACTACGATAAATTGGTGTTAGTACTTAATTTATCAGTTCTCAGTGAATTTGTTTCTGCTTTAGACATATGTAGTGGGACATCATGCTTTCCACTATGTTTCTCCCTGTAGTAAGCCCTGTGTGTGCCTCAGTTCACTGAGACTTCACAGCCACTGCCTGACTGGAAATTATTAGCTGGCTCATGTCTCTGTGGGAACCCACGACTAATAACTTGCCTATGTCTTTGAAGAGCTATGTAACAGTCCACTGGAGATAAGATTAAGGAATACCAATTTTTAGGAAGACAAAGGAAGTGAATTCTCTTGTGTTACAGCCTTAGGCACTAGAACATTAATCTTATTTCCTTTAGTCCTTTTTGAGAGGCTGCTCATAGATGTCTGTCTAAAAGCACTCTGTTCTCTAGACTTCATTTTTATTTTTCTGTGGTAGTCACAGTGCAGATAGTAGGTCCAGAACCTGGTAGCCAAAATTTAAGTTGTCTTGATTCCTCTGAAGTTCTAGGTCTGACAGTGGGATGCACACAAACTAAAGTCAAAGTTCTAGTCAGCACAGTTTGAGGGATTTAAGCCAATTAACTCTAGAAAAAAATTCAGCTGGTCCTAAAACAATGTAAGCACATTGTCCTAAAAAAGAAAATGTGAGTTCATAGCAACCAATCAGAAGGAAGATCCGTACAGTTCCATACCTGTGTATCTGCTGAGCTGGTAATGCTATGGATGGGACCTCTGGCTGTTTAGGCTTGCAAGCTCCGGGTTACAGGCTCTTCCCTAGTATAAGCAGTAAACATTGAGAATTTTTCTAATGTGATTTTATTTTTCTTTTTGACATCTTTTTCTGTCTACATACTCTGTGATTTTTATCCCAAATAGTTGACACCGTCTAGTATTCTGTAATATCCACTTATTTCTACTATTTATTTTATATTTGACCTCAACTTTGACATTCTATGAAAACAGGCCTTCTCTACTCATCCACTGCTCTACCCAGTATCAATCACAGGTGTTTAATAAATAATTGTCGAGTAGATAAGTCAGTAATTTAATCTTAGATGCAGTCTTTTGTTCATGAACCCTTACTTACAAATAAGATAAAAAGGAGAGTTGCACTATACAATATTATTAAATAATTATTAACAGCCTAAATTGGAATAGAGATACACACTAGAAGAAAGGAAACCATACACACTGCAATTTAAAAATTGACTTAATTTCTCTTATTGAATATTATTTTCTTCTTCTAGCTTTCTATTATTTTTTTAAATGCCTACATGGTACATAAAGCATCTCATACTTCTATTGTGTCTGTGAAATAGTTTCATTATATAATCTCTTTCAGCCTCATTCATTTTCCCAGATGCAGGTTTAAAATGGATCTTTATAAAACATAATGAGCCCTTAGAAAACCAAGTAGTAACCATCTGAGTATAGATCAGATAACTAATATGGAAGCATGTCAGGTTAAATTGTCTTTCTTTTCCTGAAGGAGCAGCCTATGGATATGCCCCACTATCTATCTAAATTACAGCAAGTACTTAATAAAATGCTCCATGTTTTCACCACTTGCTAAGATGCAAGTGGTGAAAAGCACATACTGCTATTGCAAATGTCTTAGGTTCAGCTCCCAGCACCCACATGGTGGCTCCCAGCTGTCTAGTTCCAGGGGACTTAATGCGCTCTCCTGGCTTCTATAGGTTTCTGCATTCATATAGGGCATATCAACTTATAGAAGCACATACACATAAATATAAAACCAAGACTTTATTTTAAAGATGCAAGGATCATTCATGATCTCCTATGTTCATGGGTGATTCATAATAATGAATTATTAAAGGATTTGATTTTGTGTTGCCATGTTTGTCAATAATTACATAGAAAAATTTAACCATGTGAGAAGTTAATTCACAGATGATACAAAGATGGGAGGAACAGCTAATATTGTTGATAACAAAATGAATGTATAGATAACATTTGATAGCCTGGAGTGGAAGTTTACCTATAATAATATAAAACTTTAAAGTAAAAGTAAAAGTTTTCAAAACACCAAGGCAAGAAGAACTCACTCATGCTTAGAGGACAGACGGGCAGTGGTGAGAACTATTTTTAAGAGTAATTGGAAGTGCAGGTGACTATAAAATAAATACAAAACAGTATTATGACATCAGGCCTCAGTACCAAATATATATTCATCTTTGGGTTTCATTGATGGAATTGGAATTAGAACCGAAGTAAATTAACTGAACTCTGTAATTGTTTAGATCTCCACACCTATCACTTTGATTGCAATCTAAGTCCAGTGACTCACAACAGAGTATAGATTATTGATACAGTCTTTGGTTGTCTCTCAGGAATTGAGGGTTGTAGATGAATCTTAAAAGGTCTTATTAATAAATTCAAACCCAGAGCCAAGTATTGGTGTGAACGCTGGAAGATCAGAGAGGCAGAACAAGCCACAGCCACCTCACCTTGCCAATTTCTCAGCTGATCCTGTTTCCTCAGACTGGAAGCCTCTGAGTTCTCATCCAGAATGAATCTCAGCTGAACTGTTGCTCAAAAGCCTAAAAACTTAACCAGCTCCAGTTCCTGGTTTTCACACCTAATATACCTTTCTGCTTTCTGCCATCACTTCCTGGGATTAAAGGCGTGAGTCACCATGCCTGGATGTTTCCAGTGTAGCTTTGAACTAATAGAGATCCGGATGGATCTCTGCCTCCCAAGTGATAGGATTAAAGGTATGTGTGCCATCATTTTCTGGCCTCTATGTCTATCTAGTGGCTGTTCTGTCCTCTGACTCCAGATAAGTTTATTAGTATGCACAATATATTGGGGGACATAATATATCACCACAGAGGGTGGACTTTTACTTTTGAAGACAGCATACAGTTAAGACAAGGGACTTAGGTTATTTGAGCTGGATCTAACCTGAAAGCCTCTTTCCTTTGGTATAGCTTCCTTGAAAATACTATGTAAGCTATCAGGAGAAAGGTAGGAATCAAGTCATCCTACCCAGCTGCAACACCTATGAACCATCATAATTACCACCATGGCAAGATATGCATAAAGGTGCAGGCAGTAAGGGCACTCACATCTTGGTGGCAATCAATAGCTGTCTAATTGGAATTAAGGCTCACTTAGCAAAGGTAAGTCATGCCAGGTACTGGAAACCTCGCCAGCTTCCAGGTGCTATGGTCCTTAGGAAATAATATACTACTGCAACTTTGCTAGCCCAGCATAATTCCTTACTTCATTCTAAATCTTATCCTTCTACCCAGATATAAGTATAGCTATCACTCTTCATCAAGGAAGCCTCTCCTTACAGCAAATGAAGACCATCACAGAAAACTCTACCTGGACATAATGCAGAGATTTGGATTGTGGTGACTCCCTCCCTGATCGATACATCTCTATCACAACTTCTACATCTATGGTTCAGGAAGTATCATGGAAGAAGGGTCAGAAAGATTGGAAGAGGCAAAATACCAGGAAGTCTACTCTGAAATAGTCTCTCATAGAAATGGATGCATCAGCAAGAATGGAACAATTGACAGTATCAATACACATATTAGCATGTAAAGGAGGGAAATTTCATGGGTCCATAACCCCTAGACAAAACACTACAGGCAGTTAATGACTGATGGGAAAAAATCATACTAAAAATTAAAATAAATTTTAAAATTGTAAAAAGACTTCATTGAGATAGTACAGTGCATCCATGAATTATGAAAGTCTGAACTATATCAAGAAGAAAGCTGCAATATCAAGCTTGTGGCCTTTAGGTGTGCTTCAGATGGCCCATTTATATAGTTTTCAAAGTCTGAATTAGTGACAAAATTGGTAAATGTCTTCTCTGTTTTAGATTTTTTAAGGACAGATTTTCTCTGTGTAGCCCTGGCTGTCCTGGAACTCACTCTGTACACCAGGCTGGCCTGGAACTCATCTAGATCCACCTGCGTCCACCTTCTAAGTTCTGGGATTAAAAGTGTGTCCCACTATGCCCAGCAGTAGATGCCTTTTGTTAAACTTGTATTTTTGTATGGAAACCAACTATGGAGAGTTCATGGTTCAGTTTTTTGTTCGTTTCAGCCCACTGTACAAATTTACTACATATTCCTTGAACCTGAAGGAATTTGAGTACCTCGTACCCGAATAATATATCTGGGGAACAGAAGCAGGTGAGATTTCTCAGCAGTTAAGAGCACTTGTTGCTCTTGCATAGGACCCAGCTTCAGATCCCAGCATCCACATCTGGAGGCTCACAACCTCCTAAAACTTCAGTCCTAGGTGATCTGATACCCTCTTCTGACTTCTGCCAGCAGCTGCACACACATGGTACACATACATCCCTCAGACAGACAGATGCACACACACACACACACACACACACACACACACACACACACACACACAGAGACAGAGACAGAGAGAGAGTAAGATAAATTATTCATAAAAATAGAACTGGGGAATGCATGGTTAACTGGGGCAAGAGTGGGACAAACATCTTCAGAGGAATTTCATGGAACAAAGCATTTAGACCTCCCTCATGTAGTTGACCCTAGAAAACTAAAACCAAGTTGTATAGGATAGCCCAATTACATTATAAGTTAGAGGAATTTCTCATGGTGACTTGGCAATTTTCTGTGTTTCACTTGTGGTGCTCAGTATATTGAGCAAAACTAATGGATAGGAATGAACTGAGTTTCAGGAGCTGGTGGAGTTCAAGATTTTGGAAGCAGCCATCTTTGCTCACTTTGTTTGCGGCTGTGCTTAGACCCTGACTCAGTGCCTGTTTCATTATAGACGTTCATCAGAGTCATTCAGATTTCATGATTGAGTATACTCAAATACAGAATGAATTATAGACTGCTTTATAGAACTACAGTGAAAATTCATTAGCTCCATAGGGGGAAAGTGATGGGTAAGGTGAATAATGAATTATTTGTGAGTTAAAGTCACTTCCAACTCTGAAAGAAAAATGCATTAAATCAAATTATAAATAAGACAAAATGAAAGTTAAATATATATGTGTGATTAAAAAGTGAGAAGCAAAACATATTGTCAAGTCTTTGTGTTATGGATAAGGATTGATTGCTGGGGTTTAAAACTAGTTGTCCAACTGCTTAAGCTACATTTTCTAGTGGTTAGTTATATCTTTTATCCATGTTTTCTGTGTTTTTTTTAACTTTTCAGCTGTGTTGTGTCAACTAAGAAATAATTATTTAGGCAATGAAAAAAACATTTTATCCTCTGATAGCTGTAATATAAGAAAATTCTTGTTACCTTGAGATTTAGAGTGGTTTATTATTCTGTCCTTCAAGGAAACCCATGGCAACAAATCAAACCATTGGGAATTTATTTTGATTTCATTGTTTGGGGTAGCAACTGAAAAGCAACATCTTGATAAATCATCTTATGAATAACTTAGAAAATATTATTCAGAGGCCAAAATGTGGCAGAGAAAATACAGCTAAGTTTAGTTAAAAACTAATTAAGTGTTTATAAAAGTTGTATGTACCTATTATTGTGATTTTCTAACTCTTTAAAAAGTCTGAAAATTAGGGGACAAAAGAAAACTTCTTATAACCTTGAAGCAAAGAAAAGTCTAAAGCCTTGAGTTTGAGTTCCAGGAACAGATGTATTCAGAGCACAGTCCTGGGGAATGAATGCGAACCATGAAAAACAAAAAATCATTAATTTCTTAGAGTCTTTCAGTTTTTTTGAATCAGATATGGTTATTGATTTTTGTGCAAAATTTCATTTATAATGGATAACATATTCTTCTGAGTATCCAGTTTCAGGACCAAAAGAATAGAAGTATTTAATTGTGAACAGGTCAGTGACTGCTTATTGGTGGGATTAGACCTGTGAACTAACATTTTTCAGAGGATAATCAACAATGAAGAAATTCCTATTTAAAAAGGGTATCATATA
This sequence comes from Peromyscus californicus insignis, assembly GCF_007827085.1. Classification (NCBI taxonomy): domain Eukaryota; kingdom Metazoa; phylum Chordata; class Mammalia; order Rodentia; family Cricetidae; genus Peromyscus; species Peromyscus californicus. The sequence goes on from NW_026294480.1 coordinate 38,680,683, forward strand.
GGCCTAGACTTCTATGTAATCATTAACATCATTTTGATAATGTGTTGAATATGCACAGCCTCCCTCTCTGAGGAATGCTTAGCAATTTATAGGCTTGTTTTAATTATTTTTTAAACGCTTCCTGGTTTTAGATTTAGTCTTTTGTAAAACAGTGTTGCAAGTCATTTCACTTAAGTGATGCCCACTTGCTTTTGTACATTTGTAAAAGCCTTCCTTGCATAGCATTTTATTTCTCCCTCTTTGATTTAAAAGAGAAAAAAATCCACAAATTCTAGGTATGAAGGTATGGGGAGTATCACAGACCCTAGAGACTCATTGTCTAGCTCCAGCTGTCCTAATTCTCTGTCCCTGTGTCCCCACCATCCACACTTCCCTCCAGTAGGAGTCAAGTGAAGTCAGCATAATATTTCCTTCATCTGTATTTCAGTGTATGTCTAATGCATATTTTTAACTACATTATTATTAAAATGCTTATAAACATATCTCATTTTTTAATTTCTTAATGTCAATTTTCTCTGCTTTCAGAAATAACATTTGCTTTAAACAAGGTTAACAGGATAAATCATTCTGCTTTTTAATTCTCTTTGAGATCATTAAGTTCCCATTTCTGTCCTCCATAAAAGTTATTGTTGAAAATATATGGGTTATATATCCATGGAACTTTTCATTAATAAGATTTTGCTGATTGCTGCATAAGTGTCTGGCTGAAATTTCTAGCATTGCTCACTACATTGAAAAGCTTCATAACTTTTATGTTTCATTATTTTAAAAGAATGAGATTATTTCATTGTGTATTTGCCTTTATTGTGATATAATTGAAAATAAATATGTACACACAACATGTGTTCAAGGTTCACCACACAGTGATTTGGTCTAGGTATAATTATAGAAGTTATCACAGTAAAATTAACCAACATATCCACCTCCACTTTTTCATTTTGTGTGTGTGTGTGTGTGTGTGTGTGTGTGTGTGTGTGTGTGTGTGTGTGCGCGCGCGCACACACACACACACATGCACCCTTGTGTATTGGGGATGTGGGGACATTTGAAACCACTCTAAATTTTAAGGAAATAATTTCATATCATTAACTATGGTGTTCATTGACCATTGAACAAATCAATCTTAAAGCAAAAAAACTTTAGTGATCTTGGATGAGAATTATCAAACTTCTTCTTCCACATTCCACACCTCAGCAAACACCATTATGCTGTTTGATTCTATAGCCTTTGGTTCCATATTTAAGCATGACCATATAGCATTTGGTTATTTCACTTAGCCAAGTGACCCTCAAGGGCATCAGTGGCAGAATTCGCGTCTTTTTCTTTGCTGAGTAACATTCCATTGTATAGACATACTACATTTTCTTTTATCCATTTATCTATCCATAGATCTTTGGCTTGTTTCTATATCATGATTATTATGATTAATACTACACTTATTTTGAGGTGTCAGAAACTGCCTTTCTTGGAGTTCATACACAGTTATGAGAGGTTTTTTTTCTTTCATATCTTCAACATTTGTTGCAGATATCCTAATACATAAGAGATAATGTCATTAATGTGCAATTATCTGCTTTTGAGAGATGTTGGACACACAAATTTTATATATATATATATATATATATATATATATATATGTATGTATATGTATTTATTTATCATTTATATGTCTTCTTTAGAGAAGTTTTTAGGCCATTACCCAGTTTAGGTTTGTTTTTATTTTATTTTGGCTTGTAGTAAGTATAATATTTTTGTGTAATTATAAACAACATTTTTTTCAGTGGTACTGGAAATCAAACCACAGACCTCATCCATGCTAGCCCCCTGCTCTACCAGCTGAGATATATTCTCAGTCTGGTAGACCTTTTGGAAAGCAAATCATTCAGACCTCCCCATAAAAACGTTTTGGAGGCATCTTCAAATATGAAGCTAATATGAAAGTTACAGAGAAGCCACATATCTTTCCTATGTAATATTTCCATTTTTTCTTTGAGTACAAATTACCTAAAATAGAAAAGGAACATCCAATGAACCACTTATCGATTGTAGTTGACACTGTGTACCCAATACTCTACAAATCCCTTGTGTGTCATATGTGATTATGACAATCTGGTACAGTACAAATGTGTTTCATGCTTAGCGCTGAGCAACCTGAGGTCTAGGGGCTGAGAAATACATTCGGGCAAAGCTTATTACCCATTTTACATGAAGCTCTTGATTCTGCTTTTAAGTTATAGAAGTTGCTTGAATGTTTTGATACTGATAGCCCTGTGTCAGTTAAACGACTTGAAAACATTTTTAGTACTTTATAGGTAGAAAATATTTTTATTGCATTTATTGTTTCCTTTCAGTGCAGTTGATCTTAGCTTGATAATGAATCACCTGTGATCTTTTAGTTTTATTTGTGTTCTTAGAGATGTAGCTAATGGAATCACCAATATCGTGGTGTTTTTCCTCCCGATTTTTTTCTTTTTGAAGCTTTATACTTTCAAATATTTGTTCATTTCATGAGCTATTTTTTGTATTTGATGTAGGATAAGGCTCCTATTTCATTCTTTGTCTTGTGGAGGTCTAGTTTCACCAGAACAATTTATTGGTGAGATTTCCCTTCTATTAGATTGCATTTTAGGAACATTTGTCAACAGTAGTTGACTATGCATAGTTTGTTTCTGGGATCTCATGTCTGTTGTGTTAGTCTATATTTCTGTGTGTAAGCAACTACTACACTACTTTTCAATAACTGTAGCACTGAAATTTAGTTTGAAGTAAAGGAGTGTGATCCGTCTAGCTCTGATCATTTTCATGATTGCTTGGGCTATTCAGAGTTTTTGTGGCTTCCTAAAACTTTTAGAATTTATCCCATTTCTGTGAAAACGCCATTGAAATTTGATAAGATTTCCATTGAATCTGTAGATCAATCTGGACACTATAGACATTTTGACAATGCTAATTGTTCTACTGCATGATCATGTGATACCTTTCCATATATTTGCATCTTTAACTTCTTCCATAAATGTTTTATAATTTTAAGTTTTTAGAGTACTAACATATGTCTCATTTTTAGTTGCATTTATTTTTAAGTGTTTTAATTCATTCTGATGCTATTATAAGTGGGATTTTTAAAAATTCATCTTTCAAAGATTGCTGTACATGTATACATTCTCAATCAAATCTTCATGTTAATTTTGTAGCCTGTAATTTACTGAATCTGTCAGATATATTAATAGTAGTATTTAATGGTATCTTTGGGGTTCATGTCTTATGATTAAGATAGGATCATGATATAATGATATGTCTATAAGATCATGTCACCTACAAACAGACTGTAACTTCTTTTCAGCTTGGATACTTTAATTTCTTCTTCTTGATTGCTCTGAGTAAGTCTCTCATTACTGAAATTCAACAGAAATGGTAAAGACTGTGCATTCATACTTCATTTAGATTTCAAAAGACTTTCAAATTTTAATGGTGTTAACTTTAGGCTTGTCAAAATCAATGTCTGTTGTGTTGAACAGTATTTCTTCTATCTTAATATATTGAGTATCATAAAAAATGTTTAAATAATTACAGCTGATGTGAGCTCATGAATGTGATAGTCCAGTCATGTCCAAAAGATATCATTTCACCACTCCTTCCCCTAGTCCAGATCTCACTTCCCACATCCTTTTGTAATATGTTCCCTGAGCCTTTCTGCAGGAGAAGCTAATAGCCCATCAAGGGCTGAGCACTCAGTCTCTAATTCACTTTGGAGAATTATTCATTTCTCCATTGATGCTTTCCTCTGCAAATAGAAGCTTCTCCGACCAAGGTTGAGAGCAACTCAAGACTATGAATATACACATAAATATTTACAAGGCAGTTTGAAAGCTTGAGCATTTAGAGGAAATAACAATGGGTGTGGTTATCTATACAAAGCCCACAGAAGATTAAGTCAACCAAATCCTGGTGGAGGTACCGTAGATGATCTCCAGGCTCTACTCTGTACTGAGAAGCTCTAGGCAATAAATAATTACAGGGGTGTGCGCCAGAATTGTTCTTACTTGAAGATGTGGCTATTAGTAGGTTTCCCATGTGTCAGTTCTAGTAGGTGACCCCACAGCCATGCATGTATGAGCATCTCTAACTGGAAGTAGTGGAGTCCCCTTCCCCCCCAAAATGACATTAAGTTGAGAGGAGGACAGGTTAAAGGAAGATACGGAATATTTAGAAGGGATTTGGTGGTAGTATATATGATCATATTTCATTGTATACGTCTATGAAATCCTTGTTACATGATTTTCTGCATATGTTGAAATGATCACAAATTTTATAATTTCCTTCCTTATAATCTTAACAATGGAATATAGAATGTACCCTAAAGGCACACATAGTTGGCCATCTCATCTCTAGTCAGCGGTGCTACCTTAAGAGGTTGTAGAACCTCTGGGAAGTGGAGCCCAGGTGGTACAGATAGCTCACTAGGGATAGAATGCATCAGTTATGTCCATCTCTGGTTTTAGCTCTCTCCAGCACTGTGGGAGGTCCTCTGTCACATACTCCCATATCCTTGGAGTCACCCCATCATACTTGCACCTTTTGATAGACTGAAATTCCCCAGAAACCATGAGCCCAAATATATCTTCCTCTCTTACATCATTTCCATTGGGTGGTTTGTCATAACAATAAGCAAATAACTAAATAAATTCTGTCATTATAGTGTATCACATGTATTGGTTTGAGTATGCTGAACTCTTCTTGAATTACCAGGCATGTTCCCACTTGAGGGTGGTGAATGGTCCTTTCCATGTATTGGAGGATTTTGTTAAAAATTTTGGTCTGTAGGTCAGGCATGTTACAAGAGTGCACTTTGGGGTTTCTTTGTGGTTTATTACCATGTTTGCGAATGGGTACCATGTTTGTGAAGAGGTATAGCTCCTTCTAATGTCTTACTGGCCCATGATGCAGCACAGGATGGATCCTGGGCAGGGAAGTTTGGTACCGGACCATAGATGAAAAAAAACCCGCGACTGAGTCAGATCAGTACTCACATCTCAGGCCAAGGCCTGGATAGTTGTTGTCACATTCCTGTATCTTTAAATTCTATTCTTCACATAGGATTACAAGATTAGTCAGAAGCTCTTGGGGAAAAAAAAGTTGCAGTGTTAAATTTTAGTTGAAACCTCTATGCTTTCATATGTGTAAACCCAGTTTCAAAACCAGGTGTTGTCTCTTACAAATAGAGTCACTGTTAACAGCCCAACCTTTCTCCACACTTCATTTTCCAGATTTGAAAAACAGTCAGAGACTAGGGTTTCGTGCAGTATTTCTAAGGACCAAGAAGCTGTCTTCACGGGACGATAGTACAACAAATACAATTTTTGCTAAAGAAGGGATTCATTACATCCTATGTTGCTATTGTTAAGTTGTAACACTAATAAAATTAATGACCATTGGTTTTCAAGTAAATACTATTTTATCCACAATTTATCATTGAGAAACTTTATCTGAACACCAACAGGAAGAGCAGAAGCATCACTGTGCCTCTCTGAGTGGAGTGCGATTGCACTCTCTTTGCTTCCTCTTCTCTTTTCCATAGCCCAAGCTTTTGTTACTTTATTGTAGATTCATAAACCTAGCTTATTATTATAAATATTTCCTTGCATAGATAATAATTTTAGTTTTGTTATTTCACACTTATAATAATATTCTATTGTTTTTTTTTTAAATTAAAAACAAACACAGTAAAATCTTTAAATTCCTGTTAGGATTGTGCTGTGACACCTAATTCCTCAAGAGATAGTTTTTTTTTCCTCAAAAAAAAATACCAAGAGAGTAAGCTGGCTCAGTGTTAATCTAATTTTCTAGGAAGACATGACTTTAAAGGACCAAATATTAATAAAAAAGAAAAGAAAAGAAAACCTACAATAACCGGCATTGACATCTTTCCTACAGGTATGATTCTATTACTCCATGCCATATTTATATAGTAAATAATTGGAAGAAGTCATGTCTTTCCCCAATGTTCTCCCTTCAACTAACAAAATAAAACCAACTTCATTTTTCATTGTCATACAGTAAAGTTCAATGCTCTTTATAGAAGGTTAGCTGAATCCTAGAGTTACAGAAAGAATTTATTATTGATGAGAGTATTACTGAATGAAATATTTTGTCTTCCTTTTAGGAAATTTTTTTGAAGTTTTGGAGAGTTAAAGGAAATGGATTTAGAAAATGCCAGTGTTTCTGTCTCTCCTAATCAGCATGAAATCACAGTCTATATTTGAGTTGGGCACTGTGGATGTTACAGAATTACCTGCTCTCTTTGTATTAATCCTAGGTGTTTTTCATTGTTTACAAAGAGCTCATGCTACACGTGCATTTTCTAGGCCATTATACAATACTCATTTGAAAATGGATCATGCTAATTCAGCACAATCTCCTTTTCAATAGGAAAAGCCTTTAGATATTTATGTCTGTTGCTTTGGCTTGTGAGTATTCTATGGAGTTAATTGGGTAATATTAACATTTAAAGACAAAACATATACAATCAGTAATGAGATAGAGAAAAATTTGGCAGGAGGCTAAGTGAATCTTATTGCTGATTCTCAGTTATTACTTTGGTATATAATTAGGGATTTTTGAGACATAAAAGAATAACAGATAGATAGTGGCAATCTACTCTTGGCATCTTTTACTGAGATTTCAATTGTGATTTTCTGTTCAGTTATAGTGACTTGTTAAATTGGATCCTAATCCTTAAGTAGTTGATCAGAGTTTCAGAATTATCTTGTTTATTCTATAAAGTAAAATGCAGGCAGATCTTACTCTTGGAGAACTTAGTATGCAACAAATGAATTTGGCAGGAGGAAAGGAATGTAATATTGGAAGTGATTAAAAGCCCACCCTCATCTTAAGCTGTCCCTCTGAAGGCCGGTCCATACGTTTAACATGCCAACTTCTTCGAAGCTCCAGTGGGACTCTTCTGATTCTTATTTTATAATTAGGGCAGAAACTGTCCATTCACAGTTGTATCTCACATCCACAGATTATTTCAAGACCCCTTGTAGATGCCAAAATCTGCAGGTGTTTAAATCCCATTCTTAAAGTGGTTTATTAGAGAACTGGGGAGATGACTCCACAGTTAAGGGTCCTTGCAGCTCTTTCAAAGGACTCAAGATCAGTTCCCAGGACCTACCTTGGATAGCACACAACCACCTGTAACTACTGCTTCAGGGTAAGCAAAGCCTTTTTGGCCACTACAAGCACACATAAACATGACAAGCCCTTAAACACACACACACACACACACACACACACACACACACACACACACACACACACACACACTTAAAAATAGACATGCCAAAGTATAAGGGGTATATATCACAGGGTCTCAACTCTACAGGCAATTAAGGAATACTGAGAGTGGGAGAAAGTCTTCCACAGGGAAAGCCACATCAGTGGGTTCATCCTTGAAAATATACAGACAAGTAGTATTTACAGACTGAGCAGGTTATATTTAGAAATATATATATTTATTTACACAGATTGACATATACACAGGGAACTACAATTAATGAAAACAGAAGTCATGAGTTTCAAAGGCAGCAATGACAGGTATAAGGGAGGGTTCGAAGGGAAGAAAGGGAAGGGGTAAGTGATTTGATTATATTATAATCTCAAAAACAATCTTTCCAATGGCATAGTAGATGCTTACAAGCCGTGCATAGTCTCCAATATGCTTTGAATCATGTTATTTGTAACATAATACATTACAGCATCATATAAATGCATAAGTAATGATCAGAGATTAATGGAAAGCAAAACATCTATCAATATATGTTCAATATAGATAGTTTTTAAAAACTATTTTCTGCCACAGTTGAATACAAAGATGTGAAGCAGTTGTGTAACTGTATTTGAAAAGAAGTTTGACATGAGAATAGACTAAAGAAATAGTTCAGAATAGCTGAAATTTTCAAAAGTCTCTTTTATGTGTTCATGCTTCACACCTAACTTATTAGTAGTTAGGAAATGCCAAGTACTATTACTCAACTTCCCAAATTTTACAGTTGAAAACTGGAACCATTATGTCTACATGATTAATTAACTCTTTCAACAAGGTGTAGTTAACACGTTTTTGTCCCAGGCCCTGACTGGGTGGTAGGGATACAAAGATTGTTTTAGCCATGCTTCTAGGCTATCAAAGGAAATAGAATTGGTATACATTTGTATCTCCAGCACAAGGGCGAGGGAGCCAGATGGACCCTGGCCAACTGGTGAGCTCCAGATCAGTAAGAAAAAATTGTCTTTAAACAATTCTTCTTCTGAGAACCTCTAAGTCTTCTGTTACTGCTTTTATTATACATTAGTGATTATGACTCATTACCTTTCTCCATAAATGGATGAGAAGCACTTTAAAGAAAGCCACTGCCTGACTTGGTTCTATATTCTCACATCCAGAAGACTCTTAACTATGTATTCAGTGATTTCTTTTTTAAGGAGTAAACCAAGTATCACACTTTAAATGAGCTTAATTAAAATATGTATGTACACAAATATAACATAGCACTTTATATAATAGTAAACCCCAAATTTTAGCAACTCATTCCAACAGATGAATGGTCCATGTAAACAAAATTAAATGTTGATGAATGTCAATTGATTTTTTTCTGTAAACAAAAATTTTCTGTACACAGTTTCTTCCATTTTATGGATCTGCCATCTTCAAAACATGGAGAGGGCTGGCAACAAGAGAGTGAAAGGAATGTGGTATTGTACACAAAGTTTTATGTGCCATGTGTGAAAATGTCTGTCATGTAACATTCTTTAACTTGTCTACACACACCTTCAAGGAATTGCAGAGTGTGGGCTGCCTGTATGCTTGTAAAGAACCATGGACAATGTGCAGAAAGTGAGACTTTGGAGCATTCAGTCCTGAATGAGATGTTTCCATCAAACCCCTATTCTCAAGGGTTACTATTGCTGTGATGAAATACCATGGCCAAAAGCAAGTTGGAGATTTGAAAATGGTTTATTTGGCTTATACTTCCACATTATAGTCCATCACCAAAGGAAGTCAGGACTGGAAATCAAACAGGGCAGGACCCTGGAGGCAGGAACTGATGCAGAGGCCATGGAGGAGTGCTGTTTACTGACCTGTTCCTCATGGTTTGCTCAGTCTGCTTTCTTATATACCCCAGGACCACCAGCCCAGGAGTGTTCCCATCCACCATGGGTTGGATCTTCCCCCATCAATCACTAATTAAGAAAATGCCTACAGCCTGATCATATGGAAGCATTTTCTCGATTGAGGCTCCATCCTCTCAGATGATTCTAGCTTGTATCATGTTGACATAAAAGTAGCCTGCACAACTGACCCCTTGTCAGCTTAGCACATAAATCCATCACTGTTAAGCCACAGCTTGTTCTTTCTTGTATAAAGATATCACAGTACAAAACATTTTACAAATTTAAAGAGTCTAACAGCCTTACAAACTCAAATACCTTAAAAGTAATCTCTTAAAAAATATACAGACTCCTTTAAAATCCAAATTACCTGTAAAACTCATGTTGACATAGAAACTAGTCAGCACACAGACTGAAAGAAAAAGGAGACATTCACATGATACTGATAGGTGTGTGTGTGTGTGTGTGTGTGTGTGTGTGTGTGTGTGTGTGTGTGTGTGTGTCTGTGCACATGTGCACCTGTGGTTAATTTTCTTTCCTGTTAAAAATGCTCAGGAAAACATCTTTAGCATGGAAGGATTAATGTGGCTCATGATTTCAGAGGTTTGGTTCATGGTTAGCTTATGCCGTTGCTACTGGCTTTTGGTGAAGCAAAGCATCACAGGGGCAATAATGTGTCGTGGTGTTTAACCTCATGACATCCAGGAAAGCAGAAAGCGATAGAAAAGGATGAGAGACAAAATACACTTTCTAAGACACACCACCTCCAGGGGCCCACTTCCTCCATGCTGACCTCACCTCCTAACAGCCAATTCAGTATAACTTATCAGCAGGTTAATCCGTTTATAAACTTAAGAGTCATATTCCATTTGCTTCAATAGTGCTACCCATTGAGAACCACGTTTTCAGTACATGAGTTGTTTTTTGTGATGGATGGGACACTTCATATGCAAATCACAATATTTTAAGGAAGATTTTCCATAGAAAATTTCATTTTTCTATAACTATATAAAATAAGTGTTCAAATTTATTAGACTATCAGCAGCTACAAAATTATCACTTTTACATACACACATATATACTTAAAGGAAAAAGAACAACAAATTGAAAATGGAAGCATACAAAAATGGAGTAATAATGATTAATAATATTTAATGCTAACCCACTGTAAGTAGCAATTATTACAGAATTGTTTCATGTATAACTTTTAGAAACATGTTTGTTCTCACAGTGAACAGAATTATATTAAAATTATTTGTGTACCAACTACTCCATGGAAGTTAGTTAATTACCATGGAGAATTTTATTTTATTATCATCTAACAGATTCACATTAAATTTACTCAAATGCTCCCATGTTTCCTTTATTTTTTATTATAAATATCTTGAAGCTGAATAAGAGGTGTTTCTAAGTACCATTAAAAGAGAATGTTGTCTCATCAACATGACTGCCTAAATATCAACTGGCCAAAGACAACAATAGTAGTCATGCTAATGTAGTCAAGGGAAAGTCCAGGAGGCCTCAACCTCACACAACAAACTAAGACAACTAAGGAATGCCGAGAGTGTGAGAAATAGTCTTCCCCAAGGAAGAGCACATCCACTGGCTATCCAATACCAAATGGTCAGCCCTGAAAGCATACGCACCAGTAACATTGTACAGACTGAGGAGGTTGTACTTATGTATTTAGGAATGTGTGTGTGTGTGTGTGTGTGTGTGTGTGTGTGTGTGTGTGTATAATAACAATGAATGAAAAAGAGGCCAAAATTTTGAAAGAGAACAAAGAATGAGTTGACGAGAGACTTTGGAGGGAGAAAAGGAAAGGGGGAAATGATGTAAGTATATTATCTCAAAAAGAAATATTTTTGAAAAGTGAATGTTTCATTTTTATTATTTTGACTTCCATTGTGCATAATAATTCAAAAGCAATACTTTTATTATGGAGTTTGTAGAAACTAGTAATTTAAGAAAGACTTAAAAAAAAAAAAACAAGATCATTACCAATAATAACAACCCAAGGAGTTTGGATATACCCTTTCAGAATTTTCTATGAATATATGACTTTTTAAGTTTTTGATGAAATCTTTTATAAAAATGAACGTCACTCTATACTCTCTTCCTCTCATTCAACATTTTGCAATTATCATATTTTTACAAATTCCTGTGCAGTACTTTAACAGCCTCACAGTTGTATTTCATCATTTCACATACCCTAATTTTTGAAGTCAATTCTTCAGTGAGGCAGTTATGTTACGTTCAGTTACAGGTTATTATGAATGAGCTGTAATGAATGTCTTTGTAGCTGTATCAATGTCACATGTTCCTATTAGACTATTCTAAACTGTCAAATGCATTATTTCTCAAATGTTACTGCACATAAAAATCTGGATTATTATTTTTATTCATAGGGTGTAGTCATGCAGACTGTGATTGGACAGATCTGGAACTGGTCCTGTATGTTTGCACATACTCTCTGTGATCATAACACAGGGGGTTAGCAATGCTATGCTTGAAAAAATAATGGCTTGAAATGTTGGAAATACTATTTTCCACTCCTTACAAAGTGTCTTTTCTTTTTTCTTTTCTTTTTTTTTTCAATAATATTCATATGACTCTGGTAGTTAGGTTTCTATTTCTTTCCCACATAGAAACATTTGGCCTTCCAACTTATACCTCATAAACATGTTCTGTGCACTTCTAAAGCATAATTGATGCACATTGATCTGTAGCATGAAAAGGCTCCTTGCTATAGTATTTTCAAGTGGGAAATTAGATGTTGACATCAATTATTAACTGCTTTGTTATTTTTAATATGAAGGTAAAATATATAAGGGATGGGTTTAAACTGATGGCATATGGACATAAACACGAAGTTTAGTTTTAATAGAAATCATCCTCTCAGAAGACATTACCCCTTGAGGCAGTTTCACTTAAAAGAGGATTTCTCAATCATTGTCGTCTCACCAAATTACCTGGGCTATTTGAAGCAATGTTCTAACTTCAATGTTACTGCCCAGAGTGGGCAGCAAAGCACTCAATAAAACAATGTTGACTTCAATCGGTGATAATTGGTGTGACCAAAGACCTGTTAGTCTCATCCTTAATTCTTCTTCATGCGTTCATTCTGAACAAAGTTATCTACACATTTAATTTACTAAATTATGACTCATCAGCTATCTTAGAGTGATGGTCAACTATGAAGCTTTATTCTATGATGATATTTGCCAATACCTAGGACTCATTTCTCCTGTGTGAATGCTGACAATGTTACTTGTGTACCCTCCCTTCCTCCACCCACCCCACCCCCAGTCTTGTATTTTTCATCTCATTAAACATTCACTTTCCCATGGGTTCTTGCAATATCACAATATTTTGGACCAAAAGTTGTCCTAAGGTTTACTTTGTGCAAGCTCTTGGTTTATGCCTAAGAACCCAGAAAGGTTTAGCAGCTTTTAGACCCCATGTGTCCTTAGTGGCTCAGTGGGACTTAGAGTCTCTATCTCCTAATTTAGCCGTAGGCTATCATTAATTTTGGTTGTTTAGGTAGGGCTGTTGTGAGCTCAGTTCTGTCCACTTTTTAAAATGAGTGTGAGGTTTATGCATCTGTGGTCATTCAGTGTTCTTTTCGAGCAGTGTACTCTGTACCAGGAACTATGCCAATCAGGGTAGTGTTACATAGTGGTTTTTAGTCTCATATTTAATTAAAAGAGCTTTTGGGTTGGATTCTGACTTTTAGCATGATCAGTCATCCTGTTTTGTTTCAGAATTTGATATTTCCATGTATATGAAATTTGGTGTCCTATAGTTACAATATCCAAGAAAAGCAAGGCTTCTTGGACTTTACTTTGTCATGGGGCTATTTGGACAGTGTGTGATATTTTATAGATATCTATTTTTTAATGTATAAAGTGAGAAAAGTAAGAAGGCTGTCTCAGGATTTTAGTGCAAATTAAAGAAGACAATCTGCAAAACATAGTACAACTTAGTAAATACTCAATAAATATTAGTCATTAATGTTGATGACATTGTTTTATAATGAAAGTCTATTCCTCAAAGAAGAGACTCTCAGAATCTAGATTTGCAGAAGTAAAATTTGGAATAAATCAACTTTTTGTTTTAGTTCCAGCTTCTAATTTACTTTTTGAGGGCCCTTCTATTATTCCATTTGTCACTAAAGTTAGACAGTGCAGTTCAGGGCTAGAACCCATCATTGAACATCCTTCCCACTTTTGAAGATAAACGTCAGGAAGAAGGTGAAATTTTTAATTTGGAAATCAACAAGGAAAATAAGCACCAAAGGTAACATAATGCTATGAAAATAATATAAGGGGTTTGCTTGGATTCTAACGATGATAGCTGCCATTGTGTTAAGCACAAACTTCACCAGGTGTTAGTGATTTACGTGCTACATACCTGGAACAGACAATGATCTTGAGAGGTGAATTATCGTCTCTATTTCAGAGGCAATAATCTTAAATTTTTGCTTTAAAAAATCAGTTAAATGCTCAAAGATATTAGTGTGATAAAGAGTGAAACAAAAACTCGAAACTTGTGTTTGCTCCAAAGTTGTCGTGGTTTGAATTTACAACAAACATGATAATGTTGTAGAAAGGTATTAACTCCCTAGGTGAGTTTCTTCACTTATAACACTCAAAAGTAAAGAAATCGCCATTGATGACTGCTTACCACACTTGGGCAGTCAGCTCTAAATATTCCCACATGCATGGTGTAGTTGGATTCCCATAGGCAAACATGGCCACTATTTTTTTTTAAATCAACTGATTCCTTAGAGAAAGGTTAAACTACTCTCCAAGAATACAAGTAATGAAGTGGGAATGCAAGCATTCAAAAGCTCACCACTCTATTGAAGCATTTTGCAACATTTGATGTCTTCATGATTTTGAATAGGTAGCTAGAAATATTACTAAAGCAGGTTTTTCAACTACTTAGAATTGATTATGCTCACTAGATATATTTTCTCTCAAGTATAATAAAAATATTTAGTTTTCTATTTTATAGTAAGTCTGTTTTCCCTTTGCATGTAGATAGTATAGGGAAATTTTGCAAGATTTGAGAGTAGTTTAAATCTCATCAGGCACTCAGATTTTCTTTTATCCCTTTAACATTCCTTCTTACAAAGTCTTATTTTAACACTTGGCAAGAAACCTGAAAATGTGTGTTGTAGATTTAGTCCCATCCAGGAAATAAAAAATAAGAGTCGTGAACTTGCCGTGGTACCACATGCTATTATCTCAACACTCAGAAGATGGTGATAGAAGGGTCAGAAGTTCAGTGTCATCCTCCTTTGAGTGTATACATGTACCCCTCCTATACACAAATGACAGGAGGACTGAGAATGAAATCAAGGAAATGACACCTTCCATAATAGCCTAAAATAATATATGTACTATCTTGGAATAACTCTAACCAAGAAAGTGATAGACCAGTATAGTAAAAACTTTAAGACATTGAAGAAAGCAATTAAAGAAGATACCAGAAGATAGAAAGAGCTCCCATGTTCATGAATCTGTGGGGTTAATATAGTAAAAATGTCCACCCTGGGGCTGGAGAGAGGGCTCAGAGGTTAAGAGCAGTGACTGCTCTTCCAGAGGTCCTGAGTTCAATTCCCAGCAACCACATGGTGGCTCACAACCATCTGTAATGAGATCTGGTGCCTTCTTCTGGCCTGCAGACAGACATACATGCAGGCAGAACATTGTATACTAAATAAATAAATCTTTAAAAAAAAAGTCCATCCTACCAAAAGCAATATACAGATTAAATACAATCCCCATCAATCTACAATGGTGTCCTGCCTGCATGATATGCTTGTGCAATGGTGGCACAAAGCTTGAAGGTAGCCAACCACTATCTGACTTACATTAAAGCCCACTCTGCAAGATGGAACCCATATCCAACATTGCTTGGGTGGCCAAGACCAATCTGAGACTAGATACTGTGGGGACCCAGGGTAAAACCAAAAAAAAAAAAAAAAAAAAACAAGTAGCAATAGAGTGACTCCTAATGGCATTCACCTATACTCATAGATCAATGTCTTGCCCAGCCATCATCAGAGAAACCTCCCCTTGCAGCAGATATGAACAAACACAGAGATCCACAACTAGACCATATGCAGAGAGTGAGAGACCTTGGAACACTCAGCCTTAAATGGCACATCTCCATCAAATATCTCCCCTCAGGTTTCAGGGAAGCCTGTGGAAGAGGAGGAGGAAAGAGTGTCAGAGCCAGAGGTAATGGAGGGCACCAAGGAAACAAGGCCCTCTAAATCAACAGGATTGATACACGTATGACCTCACAGACACTGAGGCAGCATGCACAGGGCCTACACAGGTCTGCAGCTGATGGAGGACTAGAACTGAAAGGAGAAGTGAGTACATGCCCCCATCCCTAACCCAGAAGTTACCTCCAAGTGATAATAACACTTGCAAATGAAAATTTAGTTTTCTCCAAGTGAGTCTCTCTGGGGAAACAACCACTCTCAAGGGTAGCCTGCATGCCCAGCTATAGTTGGTCAACAGGAAACAAACTCAAAGGCATCTTTGGAGGTTTCTTGTCTCATCTTGTCCTGTCAGGGCTTTTTCTTTTGTTTCTTTTAAAATAAAAAATAAATTTATCTTTTTGATGTTTTATTTTGTTATTATTATTATATATAAATGCATCATATTATATTATATTATAGTTATTCTCTTTTATTACCCTATAGATCCTTTGTGTATATAATATGGCTTACAGTTTTGTGCTTTTATTGGGAGTGCATCTGGATGGGAGGGGAGGTGGCGAGGAGCTGGGAGGAATAGAGGGAGAGCAAACTATAATCAGGATATATTATATAAGGAAAAATAATCTATTTTCAATAAAAGGAAAAAAACCCATGTTTTTTTTTTTTTTTTTTTTAAAAAAAAGATGTGCCACCATATACAAGCCACTCTTAAAAATCAGTCTTTCGAGTTTGTTTCTGACATTTTTTCCACCTTGATGTCTCTGGCATCTGTTCCCTAGAGACAGTAAACCTTAGCAGCGATCACTTGGTTTTGCTTGTTTGTTGTTATCAGACATACAATGTTTCTGTGTTGAGATTTGTATGTCTGTTGAGATGGACAGTCCTTAAAATTTGATGGAATAGTCTTCAAAGTAAGTGGCTCTCTCCTGATTTTGGGGTATCTGTGTATGGTGCACTGTTGATTTATTTATACGTGACTACAGTAGTATACTCTCCCTGTAGCTTCTTTGGTTGAGAATCATGTGTTCGGGCACAAAGCATGCTGTATCCGACTGAGAAGCCCCCTAGGTTTAGGCACCGATCATGCTGTATCAGCCAAAAGCCCACAATCATGTCAGGTCTTTCAAGAGGGTAAACACTGTTGATTTGGGCAGGTGTAGGGAAGACAGCAGAGTGTGACAGTCAGTAACCCTCCATGGTTCTTCCCACAGTGTGAGTCATGGCCCCCATCAGACGATGGGAGCTTTGGCAGGATTGATGATAGTCTCTTGGTTACTTAAAAGTGATTGGTTTATTGCTGCCATTGTTCTCTTTGATGGTTGCTTGTTAGTTTGTTTGTTGTGTGTGTGTGTGTGTGTGTGTGTGTGTGTGTGTGTGTGTGTGTGTGTGTGTTTTGTATGTGTGTTTGTGGTTCGTGCTTGTGAATATCCAGGTGTGCCTACCTGTGGGCAAGCACATGGAAACAAAAGCAGCATGCCAGAGGTTTTCCTCTCACTCTTTGCCATATTGCCTTGAGACAGGGCATAAGCTTGTCGTTTCAGCTAGTCTGGCTAGTAACTGAGGTCTTAGGATCTGCCAGTCTCCACCACCCCCAACCCAAACGTTTGGATTCCTGCTGTGCTTGGCTTTTTTTTTATGTGGATGCTAGAGATTCAAACTCAGATCTTCACATTTGCAGAGCAAGCATTGTATCCACTGTGCCTTTCCCCCAGTGATTCTGGGACTGACTGCCACAGTCTGTAGGAAAAGTCTGAGGCTTTTGTCCCATGATTGGATGCTAGTGTAGACCCCAGTGATTACTAGGAAGGGCAAGGTCTGACATCTCAGCTCCCACTCCATGACACTCACCTAGTCTCATTGGCAGGCCCCAGCCTGACAAGGTGTGGTGTGGCTAGTTGGGAGACCACACACAGATACTGTTCTGTCAAATGCTGTAGCTTTTCCTCTGGTGCTATGGCAGAAGGGTCTTTTAAGATAAGGACCTCAGATCCCCATTAACTGAGCTGTCTGGGGATTGATTGACAGCTAGGAACTTATGGTATGTGCCCCTGGTTCTTTAAGAAGAAAAGTCCAGCAGGGTTCCCCGAACCTGGGTTATGGCTAGAACTGGGCTCAATTTCTTACTGCTGGACCAGGAATACAGCTGAGCAGCAAAGCAGGAAAACACAAAAACTTTGAGCTTGATACACACACACACACACACACACACACAGAACTGAGGATATAGATCAGGTTTATACTTGCCTAGCATGTATAAAGACTCATTCCCAATCATTGTGGCTCAACCAAAACTTCAGAACTGAAAAAGTAGAAACAGGCTGGTTAGAAGTTCAAAGTCATCCTCAACTACTTATCAAGCTTGAAGTCAGTCTAGACTATGAGACCCTGTCTCAAACAAGCAAACAAAAATTTGTGTGTGTGTGTGTGTGTGTGTGTGTGTGTGTGTGTGTGTGTGTGTGTCCAGATATGGTGGCATATGTCTGTCATCTCAGCTACTCCAGGAACTCTGACAGGAGGATCATAAGTACAAACAAGCTGGGCTGCTATTGAATGTGAGGATGTCCTGAGAAAATTAGAGAGACCCTGTCTCAAAATTTTAAAAAAAAAATTGAAGGACTAGCCATGGTTCACTGGCAAATCATTTACCTAGTGTGTGAATCCCTGAGTTTGATCCCAGTACTGGGAGAGGAAGGAGAAACAAGGCAAAAAACAGGGAAGTGATTAAACAATAATTTAGAAAGAATAAAAGTTTAAATATTTTAAAGATATAAACACTGTAAAAATGAGAAATATTTTGATTGTTTAAAATTGGAAAACCGTAAAAATAATGAAGTAAAAGTTAAAGAATAAGGGAAAAAGTTTACCTTCTCCTTGTTCGTAAGCACATTTGTGGGAAAAAAAATGCACTTACACCCAAATCTCAGCACATGCATGTATTAACATGTAATCAGATGGATTTACTGTGATTCATTCCACAAAAGGGAAAAAGAAAACATGTTTGGTTTTATAGGATTCATACACAAAGTTAGTAAATTCTAAGATTGCTAAGAACACCAATTGTTACAACCAAACCTAAATAAAACCTAAATAAAAATAATGATAAGCAAACCCACTGTTTAAAAAGAAACCTACAGAGACAAACAGACTAAACCAGTGGGAACTCATGAACTTTAGACCAACAGCTGTGGAGCCTCCACGGGACTGGACTAGGCCCTCTGCTTAATCTGCTTAAGGGGCCCCATGGTAGTATGATCAGGATCCTCCCTGATGCATGAGCTTTTTGGAGCCCAGTGCCTAAGGTGTGACACCTCGTGCAGCCTTGATGCAGGGGGCCGGGCTTGGACTTGCCTCAACTGAATGTACCAGGCTCTGCTGACTCCCCATAGAAGGCCTTACCTTCTTGTAGAAGAAAATGGGGTGTGGGTTGGGGGAGAGGCTGGAGGGGTGGGAGGAGGGAAGAGGGGATCAAGATTGGTATGTAAAATGAATTTAAAATATGCTTTAAAAAACAAACCTACATCTCAGCTTCTCAGCAGATATTTTCTCACTTTGGTGGTTTGTTTCTAATCAGCATTTTGCATTTATAGCTGCACTTACTTTTCCCCAAGAACTTATTAAAGCCACCACATAATGACACATACTGGGCCTTTCATTAATTCTGCCGACTTTCTTGAATTTTGCCTTAGGCCTCCGAGGAAACATTGCATTCTAGTAATGAAGAAGAGGACCCCTTCCGTGGGATGGAACCCTATCTCGTGCGGAGACTTTCATCCCGCAGTATCCAGCTCCCTCCTCTTGCCTTCAGACAGTTGGAACAGACTGACTTGAGAAGTGAATCAGAGAACATCCCAAGGCCAACCAGCCTCCCACTGAAAATCCTGCCTCTGATTGCTATCACGTCTGCAGACTCAAGTGGGTGAGTGAGTCCCTTCGGTGACATTTCCACATTATACATTTTTCCATGGTGATTGTTACATGTGATCTTTTGGAATTCGTTTGCGGCCCATTGTTCGATTTGAGGAGGACAATAAGTTTTTGAATCAGGATCAAAAAAAAAAAAAAAAAAAAAACAGTGAGAGGGTTTCTTTGGGTAACATCTGTCTCCACAGGAGGAGACATGTGGCATAAATGTTTCACAGGAAGGTGTTGAAAGGTAGTGATGACTGTTCATAAGAATCCAGGAAAAAGAAATTGTACCAGGAAAACTTACCCTGGCCCTAAGGGATTCTTAAAGTTCTTAACTAATGATAACTAATGCATTCATTATCATGTAGGCAGACACATGCAGAAACAATAGGCGATAATTCATTGAGGGAAAATGAATCTGGAATCAAGACTAGACTATACTGTAATTAGAATAAAAGAAGATATGCAATTATATGCATGAGCCTAGTAATTTGGCCTCTGACACTCTTATCTTAATGCTATTTTAGTAGTTATTAGTACTTATATTAATAAAGCGCTTTGATTTAGCCTCGATGGTTAGAAGGGAGTCAGCTAAAGTCTGTCTCCTCCATATGGCTTCCTACTTAGCATACTTAGTACTCTTCATCTTTTTGGTGGTGTTGTTCTCCTTATCAAGGGAGATTTAACTCTTCAGTAGCAACATTAGCCCATACAACATAGTGAAATGGGGATAGTGGGCATATCCACTGTTTGTTCATCTGGCCAGCTGCCTCTTAAACAAGTTTAGGTGGAAGGGAGCAAGAATGAAGCCATATGTACACAGACTCCCAAGTATTCCCTAAGACATGCCAGAAAAATCAACTTATGGTACATAAGAGACTCTTGTTCATTCTCTACAGGGTAAAGGGAATTCCTATGGAAGGTACTTTTCAGATTTACAAAAAGTTGTGATCAAAAGAAATTTGTCCAGTAACTCAACTCCAAAAAATACTTAATTTAGTTCTAAAAATTGTTACTTACCAGTCCACAAGCCCCACACTATTTAAAAAAGAAAGTGAAACAATTGCTACTAAATAAGAAGATAATAAATACTTTAATAAAATGGATAGTGGAAATATGGATTGTTGGTTTTTTTCTTAGTCAAGTATGTATAAGGAAAGTGTACAAATACTGTGCAGTTTCATACCATGACAGGTGAGAGTTGAGTATGGTAATCTTACCTAAAGGTTCTTTATAGCCCTGAATTTAATTTGGATCAACATCACTGCTATTCATTGGTGTAGGGGGGAAGGTTTGGATTCAGACACCAAGACACCAGGTATTCTCAAGATCACCCCTAGGTGATCATCTTGGAGAACTCCCAGAAGACGTTAGTTATATTTATGGTTATGGATTACTGTAACAATCAGTTTTAATGAATAATCAGCAAAGAGAAAGACACACAAACACTGGGTCAGACCCAACCTTCTCAGACTCCCCTCTCAAAGTGGAGTAAAACAGTTGTCACTCCTCCATCTATGAGTTGCAAGGGCACATTTGTAAAGTGTTCACCGAGGATGCCCTCTCCCAGGGAATCCTGCTAAGAAATCAGTATCCAGATTTTCCATTGTGAATAATCACCCTCTCTACCCAGAAGTTTAGGATGTACCAGTCCAGACATCACGGAGGAAAGTAAGTGGGAGGTAGAAACTATAGTGTTTGTGCAAACAGTTTAGGGCACGGAGAAATGGTGTACAGGTGCGAAATGAAATGGTGAGAAAGAACCCTCAAGAAATAAATCCCCAAACACCAACTCAGGGCCATTGTTTCAAATCGACCTTTTTAAATTCAACAGTCAGCCCTGATCAACTCTTTTCTGTATACAAGGTACATCTTAGAATAATTACCTCGCTTTCTCCACACTTGAGGAAGAAGGCTTTCTAATTAAATTTCAACAGACTAATTTAAGTCCCTGATAGACTCAATTAATGTTGGTATCTGAAAAGTTTGGTGACCAAATGTGATTTCTCATTTTGAGCTCATGTGCTTTTAAAGGAAAATGATAAAATGTACTTAATATTATCTCTGTGTAGTTTGATAATGTGTATAATTAAAAACTTCAGGTAAGAGCTAAACTTGTTTAATTAAATTTGAATGTGTTGTTCAAAACAAACAGTCCCCAGATACCAAGGAGATTCAGGATTCTGGATTGTCAGCACCCTAGAACTTTTTTGTTTCAAAATTTGTTTTTCTCTTAATGAAGAACCAGAGAATTAAGTATCAGTAATGTACTTACTGTTTACACATTTATTCAATATGATGAAGTAATTTGTGTTTTACAAAGATGAGACAAAGATGGATTTTTGTTCCAGAAGGCGGTCAAGAGAAAGCACAAAGAGTAGCCAGTTGGCAGGAAACGGAGACAAGGGAGTTAGTTATCCAAGGGACTTCTATGACCTTAGGAAACAAAAATAAGTTTCGAAATCAATGTCAAGCATCGGAAAATTAAGAAATGTAAATGGCAGAAAAATCGAAGGTAAGGTTAGGGATGTTACCCTCTAGCCATCTCATTTAAACTAGAACAGTAAATACCTGCCAGACCACCTCAAAAAGGAAAGGAGAAAGTCACGTCACTTTAGCGAAATGTATCACGGCCAAGTTACTTAGCCATTAGTAAAGGTCAGTGTGCCCCTCAGGTCCTCTGGTTGACTCACTCTGAGGTCTTAGGAATTATATATGTTTTGATGAGATAGGAGACTTTCATACCATTTGGATTTAATTTCCTTTCTAAGCTTCAAGGCTTTTTTTGTTTTTAATTTTTAATTAAGAAATAATTATATAATTTTCCCCTTCCATTTCTTTCCTCCCTCTGATTCCTCTTCTCCAACCCATCCCATGCCTAAATCCTTCTTAAACTCATGACCTCTTTTTCTTTGATTATTATTGTTATTCATCTATATAAACATAAAAATGTCATCTACTGAGTCCATTTATTGTTGCTCATATATGTGTGATTTCAGAGCTGACCACTTGCCAATTATTCTTCAATATCGTATGGTTCTGTCAACTATCAGACAATAGTGAGTCTAGGAGCATATTCTTCTCCTGTAGAACCACACTGCAGCCCTGGGAGCAACTAGTACTTGTGTAGGAACTTTAGACTGTAATAATGAGGTCATAGACACTAGCACTTCATCTCTTCGTGAGGTACTTGGTTCAGAGAGAATGCAAAAAGAGAGGGAGGGCTTCCAATTAGTAAGTCTTGCATAATTCTACTTTGAAGTGTTTTTTTTTTCCTAGTAAGGGAGTGATCTTTATTTTTAGTTTTTGAATTATCATTATTGTTATTATTTTATAGTGTCACATATGTACAACTTGGCCACTATGATCCCCACCTCCCTACCACCTCTGTCCATTAACACCACAAATATCACTCTTGTTTATGCCTATTCATTTTGTTTTGTGATTCACCCAGATTAACTCGTGTCGTCTGTGTGACCATGGGTTTGGAACTATCTACTGAAGTCTCATGGGTTCAGTAAGGTCACACAACAGAAGCCAGAATCTGTAGATAGCCAATAGTTCACAGGTAAAGGGTAAGGTCCCATAAGCCCCTCCCATTTCCTTGGTGATTGTTAATAGGGCCGGTCTTTTGTGAGCTCAGTGCAGGGAACTACAGTTAATGTGAGTTATTGATTATATATGTTGTATGGAGTCTAGAACATGGCTATTTTCTAAGTAGTGTGAATGTGTTTGAATATACTCTTAACCGTTGCCTAAAATTATGCCTAAGCTGTTAGGGTTTTTTTTTTTTTTGGTGTGTGTGTGTGTGTGTGTGTGTGTGTGTGTGTGTGTGTCTGTGTGCGCGCGCGCGCGCACGTGTGTGTTGTTATGAGTACTAAACAAGATTTTTAAGACTCAATACACCAAGAAACTTGAAAGCATCCATCAGTTAGTGTTCCACACAGGGAATGATTTTTCAAGCTGCCTGCACATTTATTGACTCTCTTTGAAGTAAGAGAGACAGCTGTTAATGGCTTGAAATCTTATAATGTCAGCAATGAAGTAATCCAGAGTGCTGTAATGTTATATACATCCTTCCTAAGTAATTTACAATCCATTAATGTTTGAAAATCTTATTAAGGCATAAAGTACACAAAGTAAAATATGTAAATCTTGAATCTGTACCTCTTTTCTGACTTTTAATCAATAAAGACTAGTGTTGCCTGTTCTTGGACTTCAAAGAGACAAGATGGTATCACAGCATTCCTTGTGTTTGGCTTCTTTGTTCAAAATGTATTTTGTTTTGAATTTGTCAATATTGGTGAAAATATCATTGGTTTCTTATGTTTTTGTTAAGATATGCTACTCATTTCGTGGCTATACACAATTTATATTTCCATGTCCCGTTGGGTTGATAGGCATTTGCGTTGTTTCTGACTTGGTGATGTCATAACTGGAGCTGCACTGCACCTTCTTTTTCTAGGCATGTGTGTTAATTCCATTCAGTTACAGTCCTAGGAATGGAATTTCTATGCTAGTCAAATGTGCATAGCCTCCTCTTTTCTGTTTTGAGGTAATATCTCACCACTATGTCCTGCATGGCTTCCTTCTGTAAACCTGTGGCAATGTGGGGATGAAGAAATGACAGACACACAGACAGAAAAGCTGGGGTCAGGAGGACTATGCTCCATTTGGTAGAGGGTACCACTGTGGAACCCTTAAACTCAGTGTGTTTGTTAGGTACAGTGCAAGGAGGAAGGGTAGTCTCTGTAGTGGAGCACTCTCAGGTCGTAGTCATCCCGGAGGAGGAAGTTGCCTCTGCTAGTTTTCACACACTCTTCAACCATTCATACGCACTTGTATTTGAACCCGAGGAAGGCTTTGCCATTCCTCTAAGTCTCAGAGGAGGAAGGCTTTGTCATCCCCATGAGTCTGAGGCTCTGCCATGTCAATAATACACATTCACTCAGGACTTCATCTGCTCCAACAATTTCACCCCCAAACTACCAATGTACAGAACATATGATTATCCTCTGTTCTAACCACTTGATGCTTGTAGTCTTTTTGAGTGTGTTTATACTAGTGAGTAGGTATCTTAACATGGTTTTAGTTTATGTTTCCCTGATGAATATCGATATTGTTTACATTTTGATATGTTTGTTGAACATTTACATACCTTCTTTGTGATATGTTCACTTGAATATTTTCCTAGTTTTTTTTTTTTTTTCATTTACTTGTTAATTTTGAAGGATCCTTTAGGTCGTCTAGACATAAGAGTTTTGCTAGATAAATGTGTTGTGGTATGCACATTTTCTCATAGACAGCAGTTTGTGTTTTTATTGTCATTTCACTTGTGTTTTTTTCAACATGGTAGTCCTTTAAAAATGTGAGCATTTGCATTCAAGAAACAAATGTTACCATGGAATATCAGAGAAATGAGAGTAGAAGAGACCTGGTGAAATAATGGCAGAAGGTAGAAGAACAGTAAAGGGAGGAAGAGCAGAGAAGGGGGAAAATGGCCCAGAGAAAAAGAATGCTATGTGTAGGGTTCTGAATACCGGAAGCAGATGCTGCTTAATAAGGAGACAGCAGCTAGCACACAAGCCGTTAACTTTCAGGGTAATTTCCTCTGGAGAGGATGATACTTGGCTCCTCAGATGGTGGATGGTGGCAAAAGGAATTTGCAGGCAGTAGAGATAGAGACAGAAGGGTGAAGTCGTAATTACACTGTTTTTGGTGGTTGGATAGTCATTGGTCAGGAGTTAAGGTTCTGGATTAGGTGGCTTGACTGTGAGTTCTACCTTGTCCCTCACTAGCACGCCATCTTGGGAAGGAACTTCAGGTACCTAGTTTTATAAGATAAGGTAGAAGCAGTGAAGTCTCTCCTTCATAGGTTAGTTTCAAAGACAAAATAGTCAGCACTGTTTTGTTCTTGACATACCATGTGTGCTTAATATACAAGAGCTTCTACTACTACACTCTTTGGGGGAAGTATTGGGAAAAAATCAGGTTTTATGCTGATGTTGCTAGCTTCCTTGCAGAAGCCGGCTTTAAAGATCCTGTACTAATAACCTTTGGGATGGAGATAGATGTTCTAACAGATGTGGGAGGGAGGCCGACTTTTGTTTCTGGCTCAGAGGGTCACCATCACTATGGGACTTGTCATATGTGTGTCAGTCAGTCTTCACCTCGCTTCCAGCATCTATTGACAGATGGCAGCCCTAATTTAAGTACGATTCAGCTATGTTTGAAATGACGGTAGAGGTCGCCATTCAATTTACTTCTGAAAGCGAACACCGACTTCCCAATATTTCCCCAGGAAGAATCGTGAGTTCTATCTGACCCCCAAGCTCCAGAAGTAACTTATGTTTCCTGAATGGCCCATGTACCCCAGATAGTCTAATGAGAGTTTAGCTTGCCACTTACAAGACAAGTGCTCCCTTGCATAGGAATACAGAGGAAGGGGAGGAGAGACAGTGCTAAATCTCTCTAGTCATACTCCACTGCTGCATCAGCTACAATAAAAGGAGATCCAAGGAGCAAGTTGTTCCCTGGTGATAGGATGACACTGCTCTGGATGGATGTATATCCAGGCCTGTATGTGGGTGGAGAATATTACAAGCACTTCCTCATCACTGGTGTCCTATTACCTGTCTGGAGGAGTACACTGGGTACATTTATATCACTATGGCCTATTTTAAAAATGAAAAGAATTTGAGGGAAGAAAGTATCCCTCCTGGGGATGAAATAAGAAGCGCATGGGAGAATTATTTAGTCCTATAAAGTTCATTTTCCAAGGCTCTTACAGACTCATTTCTCTGAGTTGTGTGTCATTCACGTGGGGACTGGTCCCAGATGCCAGTTAGAGGACAAAATTTTCAATCAACCGCTCATTGCCTAGTCTTCTTGGGTACAAAGAGTACACCAGAGTGAATGCACACAAAAGTGAAAATTACTAAAACTTTTAGCGTTCTGTGCCTAAACTGAAATCCAAACAGAAGATGAACAGAAGAGAAACAGAAAAACGATTAGAGCAGATGCTCTGTCTTTTTAAATTTGTGCCTTCTAACGTTAAGGGGTATTAACAGTAGGCACTTTGTATTTGAGGTATTTTAGTTGTAAAGATTTATGAAGCTAGAGGTTTGTATGGCACAGCCTCCTTACTGAGCCTGCACCTTTGTATTGACTATATGCTCATGTATCGGGAGATTCATTTGCCAAGGTCTTATTGAACACTATATAGAACATCTATAATCTACTGGGCACAGCTGCCTAAGGCCAGTGGGGGACAAATAAATGTGACTGTGAGAGATTAAGCAGCAATACACTGTTCTTGAGCTATATGTAGTTTTAAAAAGGAATGACTACAGAGAGATGAGAAGCAATATTCCTAACAGTGTTGAAGAAACAACCCACATAGAAGAAACTCAATTCTTTTGCCTATGGTTCATTTAAATTTTGTTTACATAGTATTCCTTTCTAAAAATTTAGGATAATCACCAAACATCATAGGCTTTTTGTTTAACTAATTCTAGTCTGCTTTGGCTTTATAATTTGTGATTCTTCAAGACTACAATTAGTATCAATGTAATGGAGTGATTTCTACTCACTGTATTTCTTGACAAATGGCATTTTATTTCTTTAATCCGTAGCAATTTTTGCTTCTAATCTAAAATAAACAAACAAAAAAAAAGCTGACTGCTTTTCTTTACACATCACAGACTCTCTGAGGTTTTACATTATCCACCATGTTCACAGTTTACAAAATAATAGGGTGGTTACCAAACTCCAAAGTCCTTTCTTCAGAGTTTGATTCGTTTTCATTCTTACAGAACTCCTGGTATCTATAATAAGCATTCCCTGGCTGTGTGTTGTATCATGATATTTTGCTCTATATATGTGTAATATAGTGCTTTATAGCAGGAGATAGTTTTCATTTATAAATTGAGATGTTGTATTTCATGATCTTCAAAACACTAAAGAGGACAGAGGATGTGACTTCATCACATTCTAGCATCTGGTATCAATTGCTAATCATTTCTCATGCCAACTTGACTTGTTTAAATAACAAGTTGTTTGGGAGTCAAATGCTTTCTAACAATGAGCCCTCTAAACCACTTACTTTATTGTGAAAAATTACAGGAAACTCTAATAAGTAAATCCCATTACTGGACTGTGACTCTACTTCAACACAGAAATAACTATGGATAATGACAGTGTGGTGATTTGAAAGAAAATGGTCTCCAGAGGTTGTGGCAGTATTAGGAGTTGTGACTTTGTGGGAGGAATTGTATCATTGTGGGGTTGAGCTTTGAGGTTTCTCTTTGCTCAAGCTTCCTTCAGGGTGACTGCCAGTTGACTTCCTAAAGGATGTAGCACTCTCAGCTCCAGCACTACGGCTGCATGTACACCACCATGCTCCCCATCATGATAATAATAAATTGAACCTCTGAACCTGGAAGCAAGCAAGACACTCTAATTAAATGTCTTCTTTTTTTTTTCTTTTTGTCAGTTTTTTCTTTTTTCTTTTTTTTTTTGAGACAGGGTTTCTCTGTGTAGCTTTGCGCCTTTCCTGGAACTCACTTGGTAGACCAGGCTGGCCTCGAACTCACAGAGATCTGCCTGGCTCTGCCTCCCGAGTGCTGGGATTAAAGGTGTGCGCCACCACAGCCTAGCCTAAATGTCTTCTTTATAAGAGTTGCTGTGGTCACGGTGTCTCTTCATAGCAATGAAAACCCTAACTAAGACAGACAGACACTCAGGAGGTCAAGGTGCTAAGAAGGTAGGCAGTGGTAAGGGAGGGTGTCAACAGTTATGATACTAATCCAATGAGCATAGATGTCAAAGAAAGGTTTAAGCAAAAGGGTGGAGAAGTAATTGTCAGGGTATATATGTATAGATAATCAGAAGTACACCCACAGAAGCTCAGCTCACAGAAACAGAACAGCCTTCCCTCAATGGGTCACAGGGAAGTAGCATCCTCAGTAGACACCTGGTTAGAGATGAAATTAGAATGTGAGTTGACCCTTCAATAGAAAGTCTGTAATTGAAGTCTGTTCACCATGGGGAGAAAAACAAATCATTAGGACTTCACTGAACATGAGAACAAAGAGAAGGATTTAAATAGGCGAAAGAATGACAGAGCAAGAATAAGGTGAGATGTCAAAAGAATACAAAGAGAGAAAGGAACCCCTATCTCAGGTGGTTCTCTGGCAAGTAATAATGAGAGCGAAATTTCCCAACATTTATGAGCATCCTCTAGCTGCCTTCTAACATGCAGATGCTCATTCAATGAGGCAGGTTGACCATAGCTTGTAAATGTCTCTGAAAGTTCCACTATGGTACTCTGGAGGTCTTGAGATTTTAAGCATCTATTACAAACAATGGCATCTTCTAGTATTTAATGACATTGACATTTTCTGCATTATTCGGCTGTTTCCTAGACTTATTATAATAGAATATAGCACAGAAGTTTTATTTTTTTCTTTCTAAAAGATGGGTATTCACTTTGATGTCCAGTTGGATTATAATGTATTTTAAACTTTTTCATAATCAGCTCTAATTATTTTACTAGTTAATGTAACAATTTAAATGTTCTGAGGTAGCATTTGGGTTTTCATTGCCAGTTTCTTTTCTTAGGAATGATGGCTGACTTAAACACCATAGCTTCCTTTTCTATTCTCAAACACAATTTCTGGGATGTGAGCACTATTCCAGTTCATCATGCTGCCAATTTTGGCAATAAAATCAAAACTGAAATTGTATTCTATGTGGATAATTCTATTTACAGAAAATATTCTTCAATAAATTGGGTCATTATAGTAGCCTTGATAAAACAATACATGTACTGTGTTTTTTTTCCCATGAATTTAAAACCAATATATTATGTTCAGAATTTTACATAAAGTAACTCAAGGTCTGTTTTTTTATGGAAGAATTTATTTTGGCTGATGGTTGCAGAGAGATAAGAACCCGTCAACACCATAGTAGGGAAGAATGGCAGCAGGTGGGAGGCAGCTGGGCACAGATCTTCCTACTGCCCTCATGAAGTTGAGAGAGCAAACTAGAAATAACATGAGTCTTTATACCCTCAAAGTCTCCCTCCAACAAGGCCACACCTCCTAAATTTCCCCAACAGCACTACCAACTAGGGACTCAGGGTTCAAACACCTGAGATTATGGGGTATTTCTTATTCAAACCACAAGTAGTCAGGAGACTCTCATGTCTCCACAGACGTAACATGAAGCTTAAAAGGTCTTATTAATAAAAAAACAAACCCAGGGACAGGTACTGGGGTAAATTCTGAAAGATCAGAGAAGCAGAACAAGCCACAGCTAACCTCACCTCACCAACTTCTTGGCCGATCCTGTTTCCTCAAAGTGGAAGCCTCTGAGTCCTCATGCAAATGGATCTCAGTTGAACTGCTGCTAAAAAACCTAAAAGCTTAAAAGCGTCTAGTTCCTGGGCCTCATGCCTTATATACCTTTCTGCTTCCAGCCATCATTCCCTGGGGTTAAAAATGTGTGTCTTTCCCAAGCAAGACACCAGATCTCAAGTGCTAGGATTAAAGGTGTGTCACCATGCCTGGCTCTGTTCCCAGTGTGGCCTTGAACTTACAGAGATCCGGATGGATTTCTGCCTCCTGAATGCTAGCATTAAAGGCATGTGCTACCACTGCCTGACCTCTATGTTTAATATAGTGGCTGTTCTGTTCTCTGAAACCCACGTAAGGTTATTGGGGTGCACAATATATTGACCACACACGTACTTTTCTGAAAAGTGTGTTCTTTATATTTGAGATTGTAATCACACCACTTTCCGTTCCCTTTCCCTCCTCCCTACCCTCCACATGTCTATTAGTTGCTTCCTTCCTTCAGAACCTTACATGGCACCTTCTGGTACCATGAAAGCTGGAGTCTTTTGTTTTTATTTAATGCTATCTGATAGAATTGCATGCTTGAGACCTAACATTACCAGTCTATGGGTGACATTTATATAAGCAAAAATTTTCACTATCTTTTGTGACCTTGGCAGGGCAGGTTTTTTTTTTTTTTTTTTTTTTTTGGTTTTTCGAGACAGGGTTTCTCTGTGTAGCTTTGTGCCTTTCCTGGAACTCGCTTTGGAGACCAGGCTGGCCTCGAACTCACAGAGATCTGCCTGACTCTGCCTCCCGAGTACTGGGATTAAAGGCATGCGCCGCCGCCGCCGCCGCCGCCGCCGCCACCACCACCACCACTCGGCAGGCAGGGCAGTTTTTAATTTCAATCCAAATGTCCTAAGATAGTACTTGTGACCACAATTTAGCCACTGTGTAGTATGCTATATTTACAAAATGACAGTGTGCTCCATGGAGACCAAAGCAGAGAGTATTGCAATTTGTCTTCATAAGCAATGTGAAGGTTAGTTGACTTCCAGAAGGCCGTTGCAAGAAACTAAGACTAGGATCCACATCTTATTTTGACTTACAGGTTCTAGTAAGTTCAACCCAAGAAACTGAGTTGAGGAATGATAGTTTTAAGTTAATTCTTTCTGTAAAACTCCCCATGTGTCAAAGATACCCTTTCCTGTTGGCAAGCAGTGAATCGATGGTAGTGAAAATTCACTTGCATGGACCATTATGAAGTCATGAAGATGTTGGCTAAGATAACTATGGATGTCTTTAGAGTCCATTTGAGAAAAAACAAAACACACAAGTGTAGACGAAATTCTAAATGGTCTTATTAAATAAGAAGCACAGAGCCAAATGCAGAGTTAAAAGCCCAAAAGGTCAGAGCACTAGTGAAGAACCAAGACTACTTTTAGCTTACCATTCACTGCCATCCTTCCCCTGAGAGAGAGGCCTTCTTCCTGTGTGTCTTGAGTTTTATTGCTTTTCTGTTCTGCCTTCTCATTGGCTATAAGCCCAGACACATGACTTCCTCATCATTGCCTGTCTATACTATGGTTGGTACTGGGATTAAAGACTCAAAGGTCACCACGCTTGGCTGTGTCCTTGAACACACAGAGACTCTGCTTGACATGTGATTGATTGGATTAAAGGTGTGGGCTACCACCACCTGACTTGTATTCCTGGCTCGCTAATGACTTTTGATCTCCAGGCAAACTTTATTTATTAACATACAAATAAAATCACATTTCAACACAATTAAAATATCACCACACACAAGTATGTTCATGTTAAAGTTACAGTACTGTAATTTGCCTGCGCGAGTCTAAGTATTGGAAAGCAATATAAAAATCAAAATTTCCTGAAATAATTTATTCCATCAACAAGATTGTAGTATTAAATGCAAACTTTATTAGCTGTTTCACTAATCTAAGTATCTGCTCAGCCCCAATCTATGATAGACACTAAGTGAGGTACTAGGGAGAAAGTATGAACAAGCGTCAGTGAGTCTGTGAAATGTGTGCATACACGTAATCTGATAGGAATTTTGGCAACAAAGGGGGAAAGCCCTCGGACCTTCAGACTGCCCCCAGATCACTTTAAATAACCATGTCACTGTTGACCACTTTCTAGATAACAACCTCAAAAAAAAAAGCAATTGACCAAAGAAAACCAAGCATTAGTGTCGCTGAAACAAAGGTGATACTATCCTCGAAGTGTAGTCTTTCAGAAGGGTAAAGAAATGATATTTAGAAAGCTCTAGAGCCAGGTCTTTCTAAGAGAACATAATTGGGATTTGGCAGAATTTAGAACCTATGCTGTTGAGATGGGTAGGAAAGAGAGTTCAGCCTTCATTAGTAATGCCCTGTGACAGGTGTTCACGGATTACCCTCTGGCAGACAGAGCAAGGCTCTGTTTCTCTGTGTGGTCAGGCTGACCCACAACATAGTATGCAACTCTGTTGACTGGGAAAGATCAGGGCAGGGTGTTGGTGGCTCTTGATGGTGTGGCTAGAGCCAGTGTGCACCATGCTGTTGACAACAGAATTCTGAGTAGACTATAAACGACCAAGCCCCTGGCTGCTTGCTAGCTTTGCTTCATTCTGCTCAAGTCTGACTCTTCAAGCCCCCTGCCCATTCTCAACACTATTCTGTATGCATTGGGACATTTATATTGTTTCTGCCTAGGTGTTGACTTCTGTTGTTTGTGACTCAGAACCCTGATAAGCAAACAGCTCTTGAGTTCATTATAAAAATGTATCAAGTATAGAAATCAAGATGTTGGAAGTGCTTGAAGTTTTCTAGAATTTAATCGTCCTATTAGTAGTAAAATTTAGTTGGAAGAAACAGAGGAAAAATTGAGTTTCATTTCAGTGCTTTGTGAATACATATATTATATTTAGCATATATAAATGTTTTAAAATATATATTATATATAAGTATATATACTTATACATAATATTATATTTATGTACTATATATATATGTGTGTGTTTGTGTGTGTGTGTGTAACGGAATAAGTGTAGCAGAGGGAAGAGTCTCTTGAGATGTCCCTGGCAAACTTAACAAAGCTCTCAATACGGAGATAAAGATAGAGCTTCCATGCAATTATTCCCCTTTGACTGTTCAAGCTGGTAGGCTTAAAATGGACTCCTAATGAGAGTGGTTTGCATTGCAATTAATTAAGAGCATGAAATTAAAAACTGAATACTTTCCCTCTGGAGAATATTCTTTATAAGTATTATTTTCTTCTCTGTCTTGGTGTGAACTCTCTCCCTCCCTCCCTGTGTCTCTGTCCCTCTCTTCTCCCTCTACCTTTTCCCTTCTTCAACTGCAAGAGAATTCATTCTGATCCCTAATAGTCTACTGCAAGAGGCATTCTTCTCAACACTGGAGCAATCCTTTATCTCACCGCTCTTAGTGCCTCGTGCTTATCAGTTGTTGCTGATATAAATGTTTTGAAGGCAATCACCAAGCAAAAGAAAAAAAAACTAGGCAGTAAACTTTTGGCGCAGGTGTTCTTGTCCTCTAGAAGTCATTTTTCTTTGTTGTAGTGTAAGAGGGAGAGAGAGACAGAGACAGAGACAGAGTGGAGAGAGGGAGGGAAGCAGAGAGAAAGAGAGAGAGAAGAATATGTACATAGACATGAAGTTCTTATGCATAATTATTTCACAGACAGAACATACCTGAGAAGTTGAGAAAATATACATTTGTCAGAACAACAGTCTCAGAAGCCTGGTGGTTATGCCTTGCCCCTTAAGCCCTCCTTCCATCTAAACACATCCTGTCTCTCTGCTACCCTCAGCTTCCACACTTCAGTCACAGTCCCATGCTTCAGAGTTGGTTTTCTTAGGCCATCTTCTCTGTTAATAAACTATCTGTTCTTTGTGGCGTCCTTTCTCGTAAAATAGAATGTACCTAGAAGGGCCATGCATTCTAAAGTGTTCAGTGACTTGCCCCAGGGTTAGTGTTAGTGTCGTGAGAAGAAATAGATACAGACAGACATGGATTCTAAAATTCCTTACAATGTTAGCTGCGTGTATAGTATTATTTCATAAAACTTCAACAAATGTGATGATTGGCTAAACAAAAATGTGAAAAAAAATAGTCCAGAAGCAAATTCCGCAGCAATATGAAAGTTGAGAAAATTACACATTAAGATATGGTGCCTGTATGTGTGTGTATACATACATGTATATATGTGCATGTATGTATTCATTTCCCAAACCACAAAAACAAGGTAATAGTCCTCATTATATTTCTCTATATATCTTGTAAAAGTTGACAAGTGAAGAATGTTTACCATGTTACCTTATGCTAAACACTAGGGAGCCTTATATAGGAACCACTGTTTTCACTTCACGGGTAGGAAAACTGAAATGTGGAAAAAGTTGAAACATGTGGAGGTTAAATAATTTCATCAGAGTCCAAGAAAACTAAGTCATAAACCAAGATCTAAAAATCCCCAGTTTTAGCCTATGTATACAAGAATATCCAGTACCAGTTTTAATGTTATTTTTGTGCTCTGTCCCAAATCTACAGAGCTGCTAATGACATGGGACAATCCCCCTGCAATTCTATTCTCCCCTCTAGAATACATGGATGTTTTCTGAGTTTTGCCTTAATACACACACTCTTTCCAAAGAAGTTCCTACTAACACCTGTCATTTCTCCCAGTGACTGATAATGAGCTGAGTATTATTAGGGGAGCATAGTTCTCATCAGCTATGAAAGCATATGACAATGACTGGGATTCCTGAGACATTGGAGATTCTGAAGAAAAATTCTCCAGGTCCAGATGGGAGGGAAAGTGAGGAGGGACTTGGAGGAGTAGAGAGAGGGTAACTGTAATCAGGATCTAAAATATGAGAAAAGAACCTCAAAGTCAATTCTCCTTAAAGATCCCTAAGCCAGTTCTGTTTAGTTCTATCCTAGGTGTCACAGGTACCTTGCCTCTGGCTCCTGGCCCTCAGGGGTGAGCTCCCTCTCAGAGTATGTGTCTCCAGCTGGGCCCGTCATTAGTTGGTCACTCCCATAGTTTCTGTGTCATCTTTACCCCAGAATATCTTGTAGGCAGGACAAACTGTAGGTGGAAGGGTTGTGGCTGGGATGGTGTCCTAGTCCCTCCACTGGAAGTCTTGCCTGGTTACAGGAGATGGCCGGTTCAGGCTCCTTATCCCCCATGGCTAGGAGTCTTAGATAGGGTCATCCTCATAGATTCCTGGGAGTTTCCATTGCTCTAGGTTTCTAGCTCATCCCATAAATGCCCCCAGCTTGATAAACCATGGCTGTTGATATTCTTGAGTGGCCTGCCTGTATCTAAAGAGAAACAGGAGGAGGATTTGAAGGAGTGGGGTCCTGGGAGGAGAGGAGGGAGAGGAAACTGGTTATGATGAAAAAAAGTAAGCAAACAATAATAATATTAATAATAACATTTTCCAGAACCTGAAAAAAATAAAAACAAAAACAAAACAGCAGCAACAACCAAAACCAAACAAACCCGAAACCTAGAGTCTGGCTTAACAATTAGGAAATAATATTGCAAGGATTGTAAGTCTTTGATATACTGGCTTGAAAGAGTTAACAATACAAAGTAGTTTGTAGAATATATTAAACACTATACAAGGAAAATCTGCCTTCACAGGGGTCTTCTAAAGTTGGATATCACTGTTGTTAATTTGCACTACACACTAAATCTTTTCAAATCAGAACAGCATGTTGCATAACATAGCACTAAGATCTGTGGTTATACTGCCACTGATCATTGATTTAAACAATGTAAAAATTAGTTTTAGAAAAACAACCATATAGAACTGCTTTAAGGTCTGTTTACTGATGAGGACAACAAAACCAGAGGATTTTCAAAACAAAATTTTCACGAGTTGAAAAATCTAAATCAATTCTCATATTTTTTTTAATACGGAAAAAAAATGACTTGAGTAGCCTAATATTATAGCAACAAAATAAATTTTGGATGGATCCTAATTTGCATTTAAATTATTCCCATGGCAGCATTATTGTAAGCACAAACAAACAAAAGATTACTCTGACTGACAAAGGCCTGTACACCTGAGAAATATATTAACTATAAAAAAATTAAATTATGGGTTTTAGTAAACATTTCTAAAAAGGCATTACAAGGATCTGCATAATCTTGCCTCTGGAATTTATTTTTCTAATAACCCCTCTGAAAAGGAAAAGTTCTAGCCTACTTTCTCTGGGACAATCATAGGATAGACTATGAATTTGGCTTGGAAGCAAAGTAGAAGTGAAAATCACCTTGTTGTTGTTTTTTATTGTGAGTTTTATTAAACTTGTTCTTTGATAATTTCCTATATGTGTATAGTGCATCATTGTTACTCTCACTCCTATTCTCTCTTATTTCTTTTCCATCCCTGTCAAATCTCTTCCCGCTACTCTCTTTCTCATATTCATGTATTTCTTCTTTGCTTTGTAATCAATTGAATGTAACTAGGGCCAGCCACCTTTGTGTGACCGTGGGTTTAGAACTGTCCATTTGAGCATGGTGGGCTTCCCAGTGACTGCTCATTTAATGCCAATGCCCCTGCCTTCTCCAGAATAGGAGTAATTTACCAATAATTTAGCAGAGGGGATAGGACCCTGTACATTCTTCCCCAGCCCGTATCTGACTGATGACAGACCCAATCTTGCACACGTAAGAGATAGGACTAAGATGAAGGTTTAAGATGTTGAATGATGAAGCAGAGTACCAGTAAAAAGCAGAGCCAAATTCCACAAGTGGCTGGAGCAAAGAAATAAGATCAACAAAGCCCTTGTGGTACGGGAAGGGACACTCTCCATTGCATTACTCTAGTTATAAAGACATGCCAGCTACTTAGAGTTTATTTTGAAATGCTTAAATTTGGTTGACTAATTTACTTTACAAGTATGGGTTGTAAGCTTTTTGTTTTCATCACAGAATAAATCAAGGTCAAAATCTCAAGGAGAGATTAGATCATAACATGTTCATTGTTGATCGAAAAGCTAACAATGAAATGTCCAATGGTCCCGTCCTTGGCTTATCATTAGACATTTAGAAGCTTCTTTCATGGAATTGATTACATCTTTTATTTGACACATCTTGTAAATATGTGTAGAACATTTTTTAAAGTAAACCCTCCTTATACATTTTACTAGTATGGGGAACCAAAAATATGCCCTTATCATTCATATTACTTAACATTTCTGCTGAAAATGTATAACCTTACAGATTCTGTCTAAGATAGAGTTAAGAAATCACTAAAGTGAGACTGGAAGGATGGCTCAGTGGTTAGGAGGACTTCTTATTTTTGCAGAGACCGAGGTTCAGTTCCCAGCACCCACATGGCAGTTCATGAACATCTGTAATTCCAATTCCAAAGCATATGGCACCCTCTCCTGACCTCTGTAGGCACCAGACTTGCACATGGCCACAAGCATGCATTCAGACAAAGCACATAAAGTACAATAAATTTTAAAAAATTTAAAGAAATGACTGTGGAAATACAAGATTAAGAACTGATCCCCAGAGGTCAGTCCTGTTAATCAGTATAGTAAGTTTGTCATCTTAGAGGTGTTTTTAAGATTAAGAAAGGAAAAAAAAACCAAGCAAAAATAGTACACAGAATAAACCGCCTCATTCTGAATAAAGATGTGTTGCTTAACCTGGGCAGTAGGAGGACACATTTGAACAGAAAGTCCATAATAAATTAGATTTGAAACTCTCCATGTAGCACGAAGTATACTTTCCTAATGAAAATCCAAACAGGAGAATGTTTGGTGTGGATATTCACAACCGCGTTTCTTATACGGAGGAAAGGAGTTGTCTTCTCCTTTCTGAGGTTAAATTAGGATAGAGAATCTGTGCGTTGGAAGGCAGCCTGTTTCTCTGTTCTGTTGTTTTACTGCTTTCAGTATGGCTCAATGCCATTGTGTTCTAGTAAAAATTACCTTTGATGGACTGCTGGGAGAGCAAGCAGGGTGTGGGAGTGTGGGGAGCGTGGGTGAGTCCCTACAAATGTGAAGAGTGGTTCTTTAGTCGCATTTGAGAGCGTTGGTCTGTGGAATGAAGCATGAGGGAATTAGAATATTTCTTGAAAAGGGGAAATTAGATCTAATTCCTGTTCCTCTGAGGCTTTTGTCCAGGTATGAGAACATCATTTTGGGAACTAAGATGGAGTATCAGAAGATCTCCAACACCTTACACTAAGGAGAGGTAGGAGTAAAACATGCTCCCAGAAGTTTCTGAACCAGACTCTTCTGCCCTCTTGTTAAGCGCTGTGACCTCAGTTGAGAAGGGTGATGGTTTATGTCCCTTTCTACAACATCTGAACAGATAGATCTACAAAGGCAGATTATACACATATTCTTCTCTCTCTCTCTCTCTCTCTCTCTCTCTCTCTCTCTCTCTCATCTCTCCTGCAGAGAACGTTCAACATTGTAGGGAGACAGTGGCTGAAATTTGGAGCTGAGGTCAGCTTAGCTGAATTGTCCTCTTGAAGTGCAAAATTTAAAATCATTAATAAGAATAAATTAGGTACAAATGGATATTTATAGTGTGAAAAAATCAATATGAATTTTAAAATAGGCTATGACATATATTATAAATATCACAAACATTTTTTAAAAAGTGTTTTATTAGTTATAGAACATAATTCTATAACTTTGAGTTCAGACATCAGCTATGTGTTCTTTGATGGATTCTTCAAATGATGCTGAAATTGATGTGCCCTATATGAACACGTTTAAAAGAAAATTCAAGCTTTTCTCAAGGGTGTTTATTTTTAAATTATTAACAGTTTTAAAAAATTGGTGATTTCATATAAATTATGAAAGTGAGTTTCAAGTTTTGAGAAATCTTTTAGCATGTATTGCATGTATGAATTAGATGATTTTGGAGCATTTGCAGGGTGTGGGGGCAGGTTACTAATTAGTGTTATGTATCTTTTTTATTCTGTAAATGCTTTGTCATAGAGGTCTTTGCTGTGTGTCATAACATAATTTTAGATCGTCTTTATTAGTGTCAATATGCTATGTCAAATCAGGGAAAAATTTAAACTTTCTTCAGTGTGTTAATTTGATTTGCTCTCTTGATTAATTCAATTGTCAAGCTAGCTGAGAGCCAATTTACCATTTCTTCTTAAAACATCTCTTTCTCTCAATGAATTACCCCTCTCTGAGATTATCTGAAAAAAAAAATAGCTACAATTTTCTTCTTGGTATGTGAATATTTCTATTGATTCAATCATTCAGCTTTATTAGAATTTTCATATGCCAATAATAAGATTCAAAATTTCATCTTAGTGATTTGTTTTTCTATTTCTTTAATGAACAAATGTAATGATAAAAGAAGTATCTTTCAGACACATCTGTATTGGGATCAATAACTTCCCACCTGTACTACTGAAAGATTCAAAACATCTGTCCAATTCTATTGTGGGATATTGGAATGCTATTTGTTTTAGTCTTTCAGCCTTTTCCAAAACGTAAGATTGAGTGAGCACATTGATAGAAAGCCATCTCAGGGGCCCTCAATCCACTCTGCTTCTCTCCCCTTTATTGGGCTCCTCCCATAGACACACACACACACACACACACACACACACACACACACACACACACACACACCAAACCACTTGCCTTTATTGTATTCCTCATTCCTGCCGCATTTATTTTTATTCCATACATCAGCCTCTCAAATACTGTTTCTTTTGTTGCTTTCTTTCTCCCCATATTAGTATCCAAGTTCCACAGAGACAGGTCTGTTACTTTCTGCAACAGACATACAAACGAACACAAATCAATAACTTAAAGCAGCAAAGATTTATTCCTTCTGAATTTGGGAGGCCAGAACTTCAAAATCCAAGTGTCAGTTGACCTGGTTCCTTCACAAGGCTCTGAGGGATAGTTGGCTACAAGCCTCTCGCTGAGCTTCTGGAGGCTCCTGACCACTGCTGGCATTCCTTGGTATGAGACTTCATAACTCCCCTCTCTGCATTTGTCCTCATGTGGCTTTCCTCTGTCCATGCCTCTGCATCTTTTCCTGGTCTACTCTTCAAAAGGCATTCTAAAAGAAGCCAAAGATCGTTGTACTAGGGATCAGTTTAACTCAAGATGATTTCATCTGGGGATCCTTACCTTAATCACCTTTGCTACAAATAGAGGTTCATTCTTATTCAGTGCAGTCTTCGGTCAGCACACTGAAGAAGGTATAGCTTCCCGTCGTACACACTGCTTTGTCCCTCTAACACCTAGGACAGAGCCTGGAAGGCAATTAGTGTTCCTTTACATTTGCTGAGTAAATGCACTGAGGGCCTACAACATGCCATATGCTGAATAGGTAGAGTGCTGCGACTTATCTCATCCTAACATGATTCACTTTTTCTCCATTTCCATACAAGGTCTAAGGATAAAAATGTTATCTCTTATAGTGCTTATATATTTTGGATTTCTAGAAATGTGCAAATAATAGATAGGTGAATGGGCAGCAGACTCATTTGGAATCACTAGTAATTTGGTTTTTCTTCTGCGCAAGCATTCTCTTATGCCTTTTCTGGTGGGTGATGTATCTTTTTGGAAGACATGGTCGTACCAATGAGTGGCATTTTCATCTTCAAAATCTCATCCCCTTGCCTAAGAGTATATGCAGGTATAAAAGACATAAGTAAATAAAAATTCTACTTAAAAATGTCAATATCAAGTTTTAATAATGAAGTTTGTTGTAAACATAATCATGGACTTTTAAAAGCTTGTTTTCTGTGATTTGAATTTAAAATATTACAGATGAACAAAATGAAAATAAGGGGGGAAAGGGCCAGAAACTATCTCTAAGGATTTATATTTTCCTGTTAAATTGTTTCCTAGAAATGCCAATGACTCTTATTTCCTTTTGTAAATTCACATTTTATAAAAAGCATTACCTAAATTGCCTATTTCCCACATAATCTCTATAAATCAGGAATGCTATCCAGATTCTCCATTGTGAAAATCAGAGAGTATTGATAAAACAACATTTTTTTGTTATGCTGTACTCATTCACCATTTAGTTACTTAATTAGACAATAAACTTAGAGCTTGAAAGCATGCTTAAGGCAACAGTTTACTCATGCATATTCAGAACCAAATGTAGCATCATAATATCTCGAAAAAAAAATCTCACTGGGCAAGAGATAGAATATGCTTTGTTACATTTAAAGAAGGCAGCCTGATAATCCATTTATATATTTTCTTTTTTGGTAAAAGTGAGTATTCGATTAAAATATTAGTTTTCTTGAATCTATATTACAAACTCAGTGAAATGTATGTAAAGGGCAATGGTATTCCCATTCTGTGCATCAGCAGCACTTAGCTCATCTCGTAGACTTGTACTCATAGGAAAGAGGCTTGCTGACGGGCCTAGAGAATATTTCAGGTAGAAGATTTACATTCTGAAAAGTTGACACTTTTGCTAGTGACTAAGCATGCACACACATTCACATCGACACATTAAGTTGCTGATTTAAGCACAGGATAAACTGTATACATAGAAGTATATACATATTCTATAATGGAGACAGCATGTCATATACTACTGCATTCGAAAGGAAAACAGCATCTAGGAAAGTTATTCCTCAAATTCTTTTGAGGAAAAAGAAATTGAAAAACATTTTGTGGACTGATTGATTGGTTGGCTACCTATGCCCCCATAATCCCAAGAATGGCTTTCAGATACTTATTTAGGTATGGGTGCTATTGATTTTGGAGAAAGACGCATTATTCAATGCCAGATTTGTTTTAATTTTTGAATATCTGGAGATACACAAAAGTTGTGTTGTTTTGATAATAAACATTTAAAAGAGTAAAATTAACCTTCAGAATGCATTCTTTTAGCCCTCTTTTCTGCTCTTTCTGTTTATTAAAATGTCTTGGATTGGGTGACAAAATTGGACCAGTTGAATCAATTTGTATTGGTTCTCTAGTTCTTATTGTAGATTCTAGGGGAGAAAAACACACTATAATGTCCTAATGAAAAAAATTTAATATATGCTTAGGGACTGGACAGATGACTTAGTGGTTAATAACATTTATTGTTCTCACAGAGGACCTAGGTTTGGGTCCCAGAATCCACATGGTGGTTAACTACTGTCTGTAACTACAGTTCCAGGGGATCCAATGCTCTCTTCTGATAACCATCACGTGGTGCACATATATATGTACACATAAGCAAAACACTCATACGCATAAAATAAAACAAATATGTAAAAAAAAGAAGGGCTTAAAATCATACTTAAAGCCGGGCAGCGGTGGCACATGCCTTTAATCCCAGTACTCGGGAGACAGAGCCAGGTGGATCTCTGCGAGTTCGAGGCCAGCCTGGTCGACAGAGCGAGATCCATGACAGGCACCAAAACTACGCAGAGAAACCCTGTCTCAAAAAACAAACAAACAAAAAAATCATACTTAAATAAGCATACACTATTATCAGTGTCTACCTTTATTCTGAAATTATGGCTCCTTGTCATTGAAAAATACAAACACATCAAATTCCCTAAACCTCAGGCTGAGAAGAAACATGTAGTTCATAAGCACAAAGGGACCTCCCTGCCTTTGTTTCTCTGTAAAACCTATATTGATTCTTGATTGTTTTGTTGGCTTGTTTTGTTTTGCACTATAACTTTGTTGGGGGCTATAATGTCATTATTTATAATGCAGACATCTAAAATAACACCTTGGCTATGATGGACAGAAACTGATAGGAGCATTCAGGGGACAGATGTTCCTTTAATAATGAGTGGGATTGTAGCACATGTCTCCAAGTGATCTGGGGTCAACAGGCTGTCCTGCAGTGGTGCAGGTTGTTTAACTTGATGGAAGATGTGGTGGTTGCTTAGGTCTACTAGAACTCCATCACTTCTCTTCTTCAAAGCCCTGCCTCATTTCACAGTATACCCTGCTCTCTTGGACCCGCTTCACATCATATTTTAACTTTTGCTTCTGCACTGTTGTCCAACTTAGAGTCCAGTCAGTGGCCTTTCTACCTGTCTCTGTGAAGGGCAGAAATCATATAGTTCCCCTGTAGAGTCAAGCTCTTACTCTTTCTTCAAGAAAACCTATCAGAGGCCTGTGTCAGAGAGGAAGCAGGGCATACCACAAGAGAAACTCAGATGGGAGAACAATGGAGGGCTGTCTAGTATTCCTTTGAAGAAACAGCAGCAGGTCTGCTATAGAACATGCGTTGTCATTTGGCAGTAAATTTCCCGATGGAGAAGGGTGATCTGGTTGGAAGAGTAGCCTAAGGCAGGTGAAAGTGATGGGGTTAAAGGAAGATGGTAGTTCTTTTTGCCTGAGCTGGCAAGGACTGGCTGTGGTAGAGCAACATCATGAGAAGGAGCCTTGCACTTGCCTGCTCCAGGGAATCAATCCTCACTGCTGGCTGTTGCTGTGGTTAAAATGAACGGGACAAGAATATTAAACAGGGAAAACCCTCCTAGCTATAATGAGTGGAGCCCTTATGCTTGGATGAAGAAAATAGAGCAATCTTGAGCTGTCCTGCAAGCTGAAAGCCTAGATAGCTCCTGTCCAATTTGTGTGATATCCCCTGGGATTCCCTCCATATTTTGAGCTGTGTAATGGACTTGGATGGTGGCATGTTCCTGAGAGTTGGCAGACACTCAGTGAACAGAATGACTGATTTGCTACTTGGGCTGCTTATGCCAATTGAACTGCCAAGCAGGCATTGCCTGGGGGAAATACCAGCTTCAATAGAAAAGAACTCCAGTTAAAGAGATTAGGTATTTATCAGTGCCAACTATTATTATACATAGTGTTTTAAATTAAAAAAAAGTATGTGCATGACAAATAATTGAAACAATAAAAATGCCATAGGATACAACTCTTTGACCCTAGATCTCCTGTTTTCCAGATCCCTCTGCCTTTAGGCACAACTACCTTGTAAATGGATATTTCTTTCCCAGTCCTAGCTACCAGTCCCAAATAGCTGACACAGAGGCTTAATATTACTTATAAATGATCAGTCCATAGCTCAGACTTGTTACTAGTGAACTCGTAAACTTAAATTAACCCATATTTCTATAACACAAATTGCTAAACAGTCTTATTAATAAAAACCTGGAGCCAGACATTGGGGTGAAAGGTGAAAGATCAGAGGGATAAAACAAGTCAGCCACAAGTTCTTACCACTAGGAAATTCTCAGCCCAAGAGAGCTACTTCCTGTATGCTCACACCTTAATACCTTTCTGTGCCCTACCATCTTACTTCCTCTCTCTGCCCAGCTATATCACTTCCTCTTTCTGCTCAGTTCTATCACTTTCTGTCTGTTTGTATAGACCTCCTGACCTCTATAGTTAGCTAGTGCTTGGATTGAAGGCATGTGCCACCATGCCTGTTCCCAGTGTGGCCTTGAACTCACAGAGATCCAGATGAATCTCTGCTTCCTGAATGCTAGGATTTAAGTCGTGTGCTACCATTGCCTGACTTCTATGTTTAATATACTGGCTGGCATCTTGTTCTGATGCCCAGGCAAGCTTTATTTGTTAGAGCACAAATAAAATACCACCACATATGTCTATCTAGACTTTGCCAATGGCTCATGGCTTTACCTGTCCTCTAGCATGTCTTGCTCCCTCAAGCAGCTGGCTGGCCACTCTCCTGACCCCACCCTCCTCCTTTCCATCATTATCAGTTTGGCTTTCCCACCTAACTTCCAGCTACTGGCCTATCAGCTTTTTATTAACCAATGAGAGTAATACATATTCATAGTGTGGAAAAGGATTGTTCTACAGCACTACCTTTGTTAATTTCTTATGCAAATTCATAATGTATACATAAACAAGCACACAGCTGCTTTTAGCTGTTACTTACATTGATGGTTTTCAATTAGAAAATCAATTTAATTTTAGTAATTATAATTACTCCAGTGTTTTTCTTTTATTCCTGTACTTCATGCATTATAAATGTGATAGCAGTCTAGGAGGGAAATATTACTATTTCTGTTGTAATCTTAGAAATGTTGCTTTTATAATTTTGAAAGTGTCTTTATTTACATTAGACATGT
The DNA here is from genome assembly GCF_007827085.1 of Peromyscus californicus insignis. Taxonomy (NCBI): domain Eukaryota; kingdom Metazoa; phylum Chordata; class Mammalia; order Rodentia; family Cricetidae; genus Peromyscus; species Peromyscus californicus. The sequence goes on from NW_026294480.1 coordinate 38,725,417, forward strand.
TCATTGTAGAAAATTTACACAGGCATCCAAAGTGTGAAATAATTTTAATGCAACACTCATCAAACTATTATTAGTATTTTGTACTTGTTACATATGATTTGTACACTCATATCTTTAAAGATTTGGATGGTAGCATCACTTTATGTGTTATGTTTTTAACTTAGTGTTTTCTCTAAACATTCTTTACATGTTTGATATCATCAGCACTTCTTCTAGAAAATTGTTTAATAATACAGATTACCAACTTAAGAAAGTTCTCTAAATTCTGTGAGTGTTGTGAAAATATTCTACACATCTGTTACTTCTCCTTGGGAAAATTCCTGAAAGAAGGCTTATTGAGTCAAAGAATAAATTATTATATTAGTGTAAATTCATGTGATGACTTCCAGATATATATTTACTCACAGAAACTTCCACTGAAACAAACCATTTATATAGTGACTACACAGTGCAGGCATTATTTTGTACCTTTCTCATGTTTATGAACAATAAGACAAGGATTTATCAATGTGTAAGCCAAGAAAAAAAGGGCTTGGAGCACATATGTGACATTCTTATGATCTTTATAATAAGGTTTATTTTACATGGTATGGTAATAATATTCTGAAAGGGAAGGAGAACCTTCAGGACAGTGCCCTCTTGCAGCTGGGCCCTGGGGATAAGGATGAATTCCTAGTGTGCAGGTGCCTGCCAGCTCTTATAGCCAGCTTTTATAACCAGCTCTTATAACCACAGCCTTATTTGTCATTCCAGTTTGCCAATCACCCCTGCTTTTTTCCGCAACCTGTAAGCCTGTTCCCCCACCTAAACCCAATTTTTCTATGATGAATACTGCTCAAACAACTGCCATTTTTTTTTGTCCAGAAATTTGGCCCCAGAAAATTGGCTTCTTGTGTTAAAATACCTTTTGGGAGGGTGTGTTTCTTAAGTACAACCCCAGTTTTTTAAAGATTTATTATGTTTGTGTGTGTATGTTTTGTGTGCATGCAAGCACTCTTGAATATGGGTGCTTGGGAGGCCAGAAGAGGGTGGTGAATCTCCTGGAGCTGGAGTAGGAGACAGTTGTGAGCCATTTCATGTATATTCTGGGACTGAAATTCTACAAGAATGGCAAGTACTATTAATGAATGGGCCTTCCCTCCAGCCCCAAGTGTCTAGATTTAAAAAAAAAATCATCTATGTCATCAATAATCCCAAACAAATCATTTCTTTCTAGTTCCCTCCTTTAAGGAATATTAAAATCATTCATGAAATCTAGGTTTTAGTGAGTTTCATGTGTCACTGATAGTCATATCAGAAGCTACACCCATAAAGTCTCACCAATATGACTAGTTAAACAAGAGCTGAACAGGATGACACCAATGGACACAGCAAAGTGGATGGGGAAAAGCCCATGAGGCCTTAACCCTACACTATAGAACTAGAGACCACTGAGGAAAACGGAAGGCTGGAGAGGTATCTTCCCAAGGAAGAATGACCCCATTAGTTGTCAAGTGCCAAATAGCCATCCCTGAAAAATACATACAGGTAATATTCTATGGACTGAACAGGTTATATTTAGGACTATTTAAGTATATACACAAACATATATTCCTTCAATGACAATTAGTGAAAAAGAGGCTGTGAATTGGCAGGACACAGGGGAGGAGGTATATGGGAGGGTTTTGAGTGGGGAAAGGCAAGAAAGAAATGTTGTGATTATATTATAATCTCAGAAATAAAATTAAAAAATTTAAAAGTATCACTATAAATCTCCCCTAGGCCTTGTTAGTGGTTCTTCTATTACGGTGAGATAAGTACAGTTTTATTGGATGGGCAAATGGGATAGGAAGGGACTGCTGATGTTTTAGCCACCATTTATACAAATGCATTATACAATGCTCCTACAAATGTTCACAAACTCCTTATAAAATTATTAGCATTAGAAATAATTAGATTAGCACTGGGCTTGATTGGCCTGCCTAATCTCTTGCCAAGAATAGACTGAGAACTGAAGAGACATTAGTAGATATGGATTCCCTAGCTTTACTGAAGAAAATATTCTGAAGCATTAGGGTTTATTTTTGTAATTGAATTAATGTTTAGTCTTATTTCCAGTTTTATCAAGTGAGTGTTAATGAGAAACTTAGTTGGCTCCAATAAAATTGATATTTCTTTCTGTATAAAAATAATAAATATGCTTAAAATGATAGTTTAATACTTCTTTTTCATGTCTTCCAAACTCTAAATGACACAGATATTTAACAAATAAGTATCTTGATGTGTAATTAGCAAATAATCATTTTTACTTGCAGTATTTTTCATCTGACTGACTACAAGTTTTTAAATATATTATTTCTCATTTAAAAATTAGACTTCTAAAAGACTAAACATTTGTATGTAACAACTAGAACAAAACTGTGTGAGATTTAATTATATGCCACCCGTGCTTGTGTGGTGAATATTTTGAAGTTATTTGGCATAGAGCATGATGAAACATTAATGACTGCACCGCTCTACAAAAATGTTATGAGTGATAAAACTGGTCATGGAGTACCTTTCTCATGGAATGTTCTAATTATCCACTTTGGCTATCAGGTCATTCCAAAACAGAGTGTTAAGACAATGCTAATATTGCATTACTCTACATACTCAGGAAATTGAACATGGTTGAGTGAAATGGTTGGTCTTCACTCTACATCTGAAGTTTCCGCTTGAGTTATCTAGAATATCTTCCACTCAAACATCTGGTAGATGATTCTGGCTACAGGCTAGACTTCATTTGCTTTCCTTGGGCGCTCTCTCTCTCTCTCTCTCTCTCTCTCTCTCTCTCTCTCTCTCTCTCTCTCTCTCTCTCTCTCTCTCTTCAGATGGTTTGAGTTTCCCAGTAGCACGGCAGTTAGGATCCAAAAGGATGCATCCTCATACAGTGAACTCTCTGTACTAACTTGCCTTGACAGTGCATACTATCACATTAATCACATCTCCTCCATTAGATCACCAGCCTCCTCCAAGATTTGAGATGAAGGATCTGTGAAAAGAAGGCCAACAACTATGTGCAATAACCTGTCTGTATCTGTGTATTCATCTTTGAAAAGTACAAATGACTGTGGAGGATGGGAGTAGGATCCACTAATGCCAGTGTAAGGTATTATTGAGCAAAACACGAGAGCTTAGATCCAGAAGTGGTGAGAGAGGAGAATTGGAGAAAATATGAAAGTTTTATAGATTATGTATTTTCAGAGACACAGAGAAGGGAAGGTGGAGGATTCCTGTATTCAGAGGGAAAACCAGAGATATGTAAACAAGATGCACATGAAGTTTTGCTGTGTGCATTTAAATAAAGTAAAATGGTTTGGCCAAATTCTTAAAATTTTTAGAGAAAAAGATATGCTACTGCATTGTTAGGTTGGGTTTATTGGAGAGATGCAATAGCTTATTAAATGTGGCCTCTAGGTAGATAAAGGGAAACAGAAAAGGCCTCCAAAATCTAGGTTACATCTGCTTTCAAGAAAATTTAATAATAAGTGTGCCTGAGGTTTTGTGACTTGCAAGTGAGTGCAAAGCCTTCTTAGCCCTGATGACATTTCATTGGCAGGATCAGCAGTCAGAATTTAGGTGACATCGTGCATCTTTCTCAGAGCCAAATCTGTTCACTTAAGGGAAATGACTTTTATTATGAGATTATATTTTTCCAACACTGTTGGTTTGAAATGATGTTTTCTTTCTAAAATGATGGTGGTCCTTGTGTTTTCAATTTTTACATGACCATACTTGAAGGAATTCAAAGTTGCTGGTCAACATCTTTCAGGCTCCAACACCTAGTGCTCCTCTAACTGGCAAGGAGGTTTGTTATAGAACACTTCAATCCCCTTGCATTAGATACTGTTTATTAGTCTTGAATGTAAAAGGATAGCATAAGTTTATTGGAATACACAGAAAAATGATATTTTTTATTTTTTATAATGCTAAAGGATTATTCCTGAGTTATTGTTTTTTGCTACTATCAATATCTGTTACCAAGGCTGAGATTATATGAATTATAATATTATCATCTTTTTGATAGGAGTTGTTTGTGAGGATTAAAATATTAATAAGAATTTAGAATCATGCCTGATATATCAGATAGACTTCAATATTGGTACTGATGATATTTGATAATGGTTCTTTTGAAATTGCTTTTTTGGTACAAGAAATCAATTTTGTATTCGTCTTGACCTAGACAGGATGATGTCTTATTTTCTTAGCTTGAATTAGCTGTTCTTTCTTTCTTCTTAAAACATTTATTTATAATTTATTTATTTATTTATTTTATGTTTGGGAGTATTTTGCCTGCATGTATTTCTGTACACCTCATGTATGCCTTGGTGCCCATGGAAACCAGAAGAAAGCATCGAATCTCCTAGAACTGGAGTTACAGACAATTGTGAGCGCTGGGAATTGAACATGGGTCTTCTGGAAGAGAAGACAGTGCTCTTAACCACTGAACTATCTCCACAGCCCCATGCTATTAATTCTTAATAACTAGCACTTTTAAAAACATATTTAGTTTTAAATTACTCAAATAAAGCAAAATATCAAAAAGAGTAATGAATACATTAATAATAAAATAAAACAACTTCTAGGGAAACCAAATGATAAGAACAAAATAAACTAGATACAGGCCTGACAAGAAAGGTTTTACACTACTTCATAGTCTAGAGCAGTGGTTCTCAACCTTCTTAATACTGTGACCCTTTAATGTAGTTCCTCATCTTGTGGTGACCCCCAATCATAAAATTATTTTCATTGCTACTTCATAACTGTAGTCTTGCCACTGTTATGAATCATAATGTAAATATCTGTGTTTTCCAATGGTCTTAGGCAACTCCTATGGAAGGGTCATTCAACTTCTAAAGGTGTCATGACTCATAGGTTGAGAACTGCTGGTCTAGACTGAAAGAATCGAAAAAGGGCAGTCAGGGTTAGTAATAGAAACAAGTGGTAGATAGAAATCACTTGGCTGCCCTGTACAAGGTCCTGGTTCCCATCCATGGCTCAGAAAAAGAAAAGGAAATAAAGGAAGGAAGGAAAACATAAAGAAAGGAAGGAAGGAAGGAAGAAAAGAAAGAAAGAAAGGAAGAAAGAAAGAAAGAAAGAAAGAAAGAAAGAAAGAAAGAAAGAAAGAAAGGAAGGAAGAAAGAAAGGAAGAAAAAAAGAGGGAGGATGTTGGTAGGGAGGGAAGGGAGGGTAGACAAGGAAAGCAGGAGGGGAGCAAAGGCAGCCCAAATCATGCTAAATCATGTTGTATATCATTGCTTCTTAGTTTAACCCATGTTTATGTACCCATCTGTGTACCGTCTATCTACCCACCCATTTATTCATCCCACAGAAATGCAAAGGTAAATGATGTCCACATATGACAAAAGAGTCTGTCACTTCTTTTACATAATCTGTTAATAATAGTTACAAAATGAATTAAATAATTTATAAATCATTCTGTGTGTCCCCCCATGAGAGGTAGTGGAAGACAGAAGAGACATAATGTCACATGGCAGAGCATAGATTAATATAAATGGGTTAATCTAAGTTATAAGACCTAGTTGAGACAAGCCTAAGCTAACGGCTGAGTTTTCATAATTAATGTAAGTTCCCATGTCATTATTTGGGAACTGGCTGGCAGGTGGCAGGACAGAGAAAAATTTGTTATATATGTCTTCCAATGTGGGGCATGTAAATCCATATAGGGCCTGAGAAAGGTAAAAAAGAAAAAAAAAGTTCTCAGTGCTTGGGGCCTACAGAGGCACAAGTCTTTTAAGAGGTCTGGCTACCAAGCACTTGAATGGAGTTTATGAGATGCTGGCAGGAAGAGACTATGTCAACTAGATATAATGCATAGATATGATGTGCTTAGAAGCTGCCCTGTTTAGTTTTATGTCAACTTGACATGAGCTAGAGTCATCTGGTAATAGGAACCTCAACTGAGAAAATGACTTCATCAGATCGCCTGTCTAGGCAGATGGTGGTGGGAGACTAGGTAGAAGTGCCTACTGGAGCTGGGGCAGATAGACCAGCTCCAGGCCAGGGCCCACAGGCATGAAGTTCCACTCCCAGGGACCCAAAGTGAGCGAAGCCAGCTGCCAGGCCATGTGCTAAGAGGAGTCATGCAGCAGAGGGCCTCGCTGCTACTTAGTAGTTTAAGACTACAGACATGCGAAAAAGTCAGGTCCAATCCGAGAAAACCTCTAAACAGATATAATAAGCTTTAAATGTGCTTAGATCCTGAAGAAATAAAAGAAAATGGATAAAGACAGTCATAGAAAAATAGTTCAAAAACAACAAAGTAAAGTCTTTAAAGAAAGAGTAAAATAATATAAAAAGAATAAGCCTCATAAAGATGGGAAATACACAGAGTGTCTGGGTCCTGTATGGTGTATTGTTGACTTTGAATTTTTTTTTTTTAATTTATTTTAATTTATTTTGCAATACAATTCAGTTCTACATATCGGTCACGGATTCCCTTGTTCTCCCCCCTCCCGTCCCCCTCACCTTCCCCCCAACGCCCCCCCCCCATTCCCCTCTCCTCCAGGGCAAAGCCTTCCCCACAGACTGAGGTCAACCTGGTAGACTCAGTCCAGGTAGGTCTAGTCCCCTCCTCCCAGGCCGAGCCAAACAATCCTGCATAGGCCCCAGGTTTCAAACAGCCAACTCATGCAATGAGCACAAGATCTGGTCCCACTGCCTGGATGCCTCCCAAACAGATCAAGCCAATCAACTGTCTCACCCATTCGGAGGGCCTGATCCAGTGTGGACCCCTCAGCCATTGGTTCATAGTTCATGTGTTTCCATTCATTTGGCTATTTGTCCCTGTGCTTTATCCAACCTTGGTCTCAACAATTCTCGCTCATATAAACCCTCCTCATTCTCGTTAATTGGACTCCCAGAGATCCACCCAGGGCCTAGTCATGGATCTCTGCATCCAGATCCCTCAGTAGTTGGATGAGGTTTCTAGCACAACAATTAGGGTGTTTGGCCATCCCATCACCAGAGTAGGTCAGTTCGGGCTGTCTCTCGACCATTGACAGCAGTCTGTTGTGTGGGTATCTTTGTGGATTTCTGTGGGCCTCTCTAGCACTTTGCTTCTTCCTGTTCTCATGTGGTCTTCATTTACCATGGTCTCCTATTCCTTGTTCTCCCTCTCTGTTGTTGATCCAGCTGGGATCTCCCGCTCCCCCAAGCTCTCTTTCCCTCGACCCTCGCCTTTCATTACCCCCACTCATGTCCAGGCTGTTCATGTAGATCTCATTCCATTTCTCTGTCATTGGGCGATCCCTGTGTCTTTCTTGGGGTCCTGTTTTCCGGGTAGCCTCCCTGGTGATGTGAGTAGCAGACAATTCATCCTTGTTTCATGTCTAGTATCCTGCTATGAGTGAGTACATACCATGTTTGTCTTTCTGAGTCTGGGTTACCTCACTCAGGATGATTTTTTCTAGATCCATCCATTTGTCTGCAAACCTCATGATGCCATTGTTTTTTTCTGCTGAGTAGTATTCCATTGTGTATATGTACCACATTTTGTTTATCCATTCTTCAGTTGAAGGGCATCTGGGTTGTTTCCATGTTCTGGCTATTACAAACAATGCTGATATGAACATAGCTGAACAAGTGCTCTTATGGTGTGGTTGAGCATTTCTTGGGTATATGCCCAAGAGTGGTATAGCTGGATCTTGGGGGAGATTGATTCCCAATTTTCTAAGAAAGCGCCATATTGATTTCCAAAGTGGTTGTACAAGCTTGCATTCCCACCAGCAGTGGAGGAGAGTTCCCCTAGCTCCACATCCTCTCCAGCATAAGGTGTCTTCAGTGTTTTTGATCTTAGCCATTCTGACAGGCGTAAGGTGGTATCTCAGAGTTGTTTTGATTTGCATTTCCCTGATGATTAGGGATGTTGAGCAATTCCTTAAATGTCTTTCGGCCATTTGAGTTTCCTCTGTTGAGAATAATACTCAAATTCATATGGAAAAACAAAAAACCCAGGATAGCCAAAGGAATCCTGTACAATAACACAACTTCTGGAGGCATCACGATCCCTGACTTCAAGCTCTACTATAGAGCTACAGTAATAAAAACAGCTTGGTACTGGCATAGAAACCGACATGTGGACCAATGGAATCGAATTGAAGACCCTGACATTAATCCGCACACCTATGAACATATAATTTTTGACAAAGAAGCCAAAAGTGCACAATGGAAAAAAGAAAGCATCTTCAACAAATGGTGCTGGCAAAACTGGATATCAACATGTAGAAGGCTGCAAATAGATCCATATCTATCACCGTGCACAAAACTTAAGTCCAAGTGGATCAAGGACCTCAACATAAATCCAGCTACTCTGAACCTGCTAGAAGAGAAAGTAGGAAGTAGTCTTGAACGCATTGGCATTGGAGACTACTTCCTAAATAGAACACCAGTAGCACAGACTCTGAGAGAAACAATCAATCAATGGGACCTTTTGAAACTGAGAAGCTTTTGTAGAGCAAAGGATACGGTCAACAAGGCAAAGCGACAGCCTACAGAATGGGAAAAGATCTTCACCAACCCCACATCTGACAGAGGACTGATATCCAGAATATATAAGGAACTCAAGAAATTAGACATCAAAATGCCCAACAGTCCAATTAAGAAATGGGCTATAGAACTAAACAGAGAATTCTCAACAGACTTTGAATTTTTTAAATACTAATGTTCAAGAAAACCATAGCTGTTGAGAAATGCCAATGAGACTGTAAGGAATTCGAACATACACTACAGTTCAAAGGTAATGAAGCCACAAGGCAAAACATAGATGAAAAATATGGGTTAATTAATTTATAAGAGCTAATTCTGAAAAAGCTTAAGGTAAGGCCAAGCTTTCATAATTAATAATAAGTATGTATCATTATTTGTGAGCTTGCAGCCCAAAGAAAAATCGATGTACACATGGACCCTCCTTGTTACCTAGTCTCTCTGGGTCTGTGGATTGTAGCATAATTATCCTTTACTTTACAACTAATATCCACTTATGAGTGAGTACAGACCATGTTTGTCTTTCTCAGTCTGGGTTATCTTACTCAGGATGATTATTTTCTAGTTCCATCCATTTACCTCCAAATTTCCTGGTGTCCTTGTTTTTGACAGCTGAGTAATACTCCATTGTGTAAATGTACCACATATTCTTTACCCATTCCTTGGTTGAGGGACATCTTGGTTGTTTCCAGGTTCTGATTATTACAAATAAATCTGCTATGAACATAGTTGAGCAAGTGTCCTTGTATTATGATTGAGCATCCTTTGGATATATGACCAAGTTGTTTCTTAATGTTTGGAGAAACACATATATACTTGGGTTAGCATGCCATGGATATGGAAACAGAAAAGAAGGCTCACAAAAGACTATGATTTTTTTTAAAGTATTATATTATTGTGTCTCATAGCTCACCTAGGGAGCTTTGTGATTCCTCCATGCAGTATTTTTCTTTTAAAAATACATAAACAGAAAATTCTATTGCATTCTATTACACACACACACACACACACACACACACACACACACACACACACAAACACACACACACAAACACACACACATATGAATTATTTGCGACATTGTGCTGGCTAATTTTAGGTCAACTTGACACAAGCTATAGTTATTTGGGAAGAATGACTCTCAATTGAGAAAATGTCTCTCATGATTGGCCTGTGAACAAGCTTGTGGTGAATTTTCTTAATAAGTTATTGATGTGGGTTGGCCCAGCTCATTTTGGGTGGTGCCAATTCTGGCTGGTTGTCCTGGGCACTATAAAAAAGCAGGCTGAGTAAGCTATGGGAAGCAAGCCATTATGCAGCACTCCTCCATGGCCTTTGCATCAGGTCCTGTCTCCAGAACCCTGACCTGTTTGAGTTCCTGCTCTGACTTCCTTCAGCAATTGAGAGTGACCTGAGAGTTGTAAACTGAAATGAACCCTATCCTTCCCAAAGTTCTTTATGGTCGTTGTGTTTTATCACAGCAATAGAAACTAAGATAATCATGGACTAGACTACTTAATTAAATGCTTTGCTTCTGTTTAAGGATGAAATGAGAAAAAATATATAGCTATATCTCGGTGAAAATATTGAGGCCCAACATTAGATTATAACTGTTCAAGGCCACTAAATATTGCACAGCTAATTAGGATTAAAATCCATATAATGAACCTCAACTCAGTATTCTTTAATGTATGCTAAGCCATCTAATTAATTTTTAGTTGATTATATATTTCCTTGTGTTGTTAACTTTCTTCAGTGTATGGACTTCCTAAAGAAATTGAAGGTATAGATTAGTGACACCGTGAGCCATAAATTCCAAAGGAAGTTTTTACAGTTATAGGGGTTCAGCATTCATTTGTTAATTATGAGCTTTTAGCTTCACAGGAGTCATCCTGAAATTGTTATTCATCTCATATTTTGCCTTTCCCTTTCAGTAGTTTAGTATATAAGAACAGCAAGCCATGGCAATTTTTGGAACCAAATTAGAGTTGCGTAGTACACAATCACTGTCTCCTCCCTCTGAAATCCCCCAGAGAGGAGCAGGCAATTTTCTACTACATTTCTGTAATATGAAGAAAATAATTTAATTCATCTATGCTTCAGTTGTGTCGTGTATATATAGAATTTGTATTCAGCACCACTCAATCACGAAAGAATTCCATACTAATTTAGCTCATTGTTGTGTAAATTCAGCCATAACCCAGGCCGTAAAGTGATCCCAAGAATATAACAAGTTCCCATAGGGGAACCCTGGTAGAACATCTCAAGAGTGAGGGGTATTTTTAGCTTTGGAGAAAGGCTTTTACATGAAGGAGTTGTGCTCCCAACGCATTAGTTGCACCATTACCTACAATCAGTAACCTAATATTTGAGTATACTTTTTGCATCTGTGTCAGAGTGTACCGGTGAAATAATCATCACACATAACTACCTTAATTGCCTTTGGAGCTACTCTGGAGAGTTCATCTACCGTATCTTTTAAGATCATTTGCCTAAAAAGCTTCCACTTAAATGTGTCATTTAAAGATACGAATTCCTCTTTGTTCATAACTGCTTTTTAACCTTTCAAGAATGTACCAGCTTTTAGCAAGTATGCATATCCTAAATCCAGGCATATCTTGATGCTCAGGATAAGATGAATGTCTCATATGCATAGCCTGTTAAAAACTCAAAATTTCAAAACGTCTTTTAATTCAGTGTTTTGACTTGAAAAAGAAAACTCTTAATTATTTTCTTGGCCACTCTCTTCTTTGGTGTTTGACACAACAGGTTAATTTCAAACATCATTGTGATAATTGCTGAACATGGGAATTTGTGGGGTATGTGAGTTTTAACTCTAACTAGTACTTTGTATTCTACCATGGTATGTGGTAGGCTGCTTGCTCAATGTAATCCTATCAGCTTGACGGGACCTAGAATCACCTAGAAGAGAAGCAAGTCAACCTACCTCTAAGGCAGTAGTTCTCAACCCATGGGTCATGACTCCTTTGGGATCACATATCAGATATTTACATTATGATTCATAACAGCAGCAAAATTACAGTTATGAAGCAGCAACAAAAATAATTTTATGGTTAGAGGCCACTAAAGTGTGAGGAACTGTGTTAAAGGGTCACAGTATTAGGAGACTGAGAACCACTGCTCTAAGGGCCCATCCAGTTTAGACTAACTGAGGTAGGAATACTCCCTCTAACTGTGGGCGGCACTAGTCCTTGAGCTGGGGTATCAGACCGAATCCAAAGGAGAGAGGAAGCTGAGGAGTTGTCTCACTTACTCTTCCTCTCTGCTGCTTAACTGTGCATGGAATATCACAAGCTTCCTCCTGCTACTGCCTGGCAGCTCATTGTAACCCCAGGGATTGTAAGCCAAAATATACTTTTGCCTCCTTAAGTTGCTTTTGTCAGGTATTTGTCCCAGAAATGAGATAAGTAATTAATATACCCACCTTGTACCAATTTGTTTGAAAGAAAGAGAGAGACAGAGAGACAAGCAGAAAGAGAGACAAGGAGAGAAGAAAGAGGAAAAAGAAGAAATGAAAAAAGGAAGGAAGGAAGGAAGGAAGGAAGGAAGGAAGGAAGGAAGGAGAAAATGTCAGTTTGTCAGAGCTTCAGATTAATTTGATCAGAATGAGCACCACTAACCAGAATGCTCCAGTTCTTACATCATCTGCAGTGTGGAAGAAGTTCAGACACAGGCCAGTTTCTTCAGGACACTACCATCTGCTGAGATGTCCTCATTGTTTCTACTTGATGAGAAGGGAGGTGTTTTCTAAGGTGGCCAGGCTTGAATTTTTGCTGTGATTAGCTGCTGTGAACTGCTCGGTGCTACTCAGCTGCCCTCAAGAATTTCACAATAGCAAATGACTCACCAAACCAGATTTTGGTCATTGCTTTCAGTTAGTGATCCTCAACCTTCCTGATGCTGGGAACCTTTAATATAGTCCCTCATGTATTAAAGCCAAAAAAATTGTTGCTTCTTTCATAAGTGCAATTTTGCTATCATGAATTTTAATGTAAATATTTGATATGCAGATGGTCTTACGCAACCCCTGTGAAAGAGTTGTTTGACCCCAAAGGGCTTGTGATCCACATGTTGAGAACCACTGCTTTAAGTGAAAGTAATTATGAAGGATTGGTTGTTTTTAATTTGAAAAGCTCAAAAATTAGTCTGGACAGAGTTTCAAAATTATTAGTGTTCCCCAGTGCCACCTGATCACATTCCCTTTCTGTTACTTGACTGGCATGAGGCTTTGAGATATTGTTACCACAGGAACAATGATCCCTTTTATGTTGCAGCATGGCTCTTTAGCAGAGTGTGTGGATGGCAAATGTTGGAAAGGAAAACAAATGCACCCAGTAGACACCTACAGTAAGGTGTAAAAGGAAGCAGCATGTTGTCTTTTGATGCCAAACAATAGAGTATAAATATTCCGTGACTGATTTGTTTTTTTAGAAATGAAGTCTCCCTAGATTAAAATCTCACAGATCTTCATTAGATCCAGCCTCTTTAAGCTTGGCCTTTTTGGAAAATGGCACAAACTCTGCACACACCAGTTCTAGCTCTGAAATAAATGGCTAGGCTGTGCTCCAAGGGCTTTCTGTGTCTTTCTGGTAGACTTGTAATGATTTTTCATGAAAAGCAATTGATTCAAATGTTGTATTTCATCTTTTATTATTTTAGTCAATAGTAAATGATATTCTCTTCTGACACACTCACTCATTTCTGAGTGGTAGAATTTATGGTAAATTGCCATTTCAATTATTTATTGTGGTCTAGTAATGCAGTATTGAATACCTCAAAACCAGGGAAATGAACTGTTCCTACAAACCTCAATGAAACAACAGGGGAACTTACCAAAGTAATAATAGTGAAACTATATTGCTTTTCAGTGGATTAATATTTTTTTGTAATATTCCAGAAAAATAACTAACATTTTAGTAAATTGCATGAAAAATAACACTATAGTCAAGGGTAGTTGCTTATATTTCATGTAATCTATGTTCTTTGTGCTATTTAGGACCAAACATATATGGGTTCAAATATTGAGATGATAGTGCAAAAAGTTAAGAAAGACAATTAGGATGAAGGGAAGGGGCATAGAGTAGGTCTGAGCACAGAAAAAAAGATGAGTAGGAAAGAGAGAAGATGGAGTAGAGGATGAAATACTTGCAGCCCATGAACATTGGCCATATTACAAATGGCTGTAGATATCTTCCTCTTGAGTGAGCAAAGGGGAATTGCACACCGTGTAATTAAGAAGACTGTGTAGATAAATCTGAATGGAGGATTTCCTGAGATGGATAAATGTGGCCAGCTGGAAAAAGAAAGAAAGACAGGTTGTAAATCTGTCCAAAGATATTTAAAAATAGCTCAAGTGCAGAATCTGTTCAAGCAAGAATGTAGCCTCATGGATCTTCCAGATCTTCTACCATTTAATGCTGCATCATTAAGTTAACATTTCTTTAGCCTCCCCTTAAGTCCAGCCAAATTCCTTGAGAGGAAGTAGCATTTCTCTGGACACTTTCAGAGTCTGTCTTGGGCTGTCCCCTGGGTACAGGCTTTTAGAGTTTCTTCCACAGACATGTCAGCATATTAATGCATACTTTGGCTCCAAGTGACCTTCCCTCCCTTCATCTCCTCATTTGCCATTCATATCCTTGCTTCCCTTGGCCTGCATATTAGTCCCTTGGGCCCGCCGTAAGTGCTTCCAGGGCATGCTTCTAACTGCACAGTGACTGGACTATGACTAAGGTACTTTGCCATTACAAAGCAGCAGTGCTTAGAATTCTGCAACATCACTCCAAAGAGTCGAGGCAAACAGAATGTCCAGTAAAGGACAGAAGTACTAAAAAGAGCCAAGGAAAGAGCTTAGTTGCTGAGTGAGCTACTACTTTTCTGTGAACTGCACACACAAGTTGTCAGTCATTTAGACTGCAGAGTGTTTCAAGGAAGGGAGGGGGGCTAGATGAAGATGCTTTTTAGATAGATGAGTCCTGAAAAGAAAATGATGCCTGTGAGAGTCAGAAGCTAAATGGCTACAAATAGGTCTAAGAGGATTGAAGCCTAGACTACAGGTGAAGGTTCTCTTCACTAAAGGATATACTCAGTCTTTCAAGCAAATATGATAAAATGAAGAAAATGTGGGCCAGGGAAGCACAGAGCTTTCAGATAGTAGGTAATAGATACCTTTAATATCATGTGGTTGGTTTTTCCTTGCTGATGCCACTGTTGCCGTTACCAGTATGTCAGAGGAATAAGAGCGCTTTAGTGACTTGAATTTTCTTCCAAAGACAAATCACGCACCTTCCTTGAATCTCAGTGTCCTCATATATATAAAGGGTTAATAATAAGTTTCACCTATGGTGGGAGGGAATCACACCTTTCTCTTCTGTGCATCAGCTTCTATTTTATATGAGAATAAAAGCATAATGAAGGATCTGCCATGTTAAAAGAAAGACAAAACCCCACCTTTGCCCATCTTTATCTTCGTAAAAAGGTTTCTTTTGATATTTTGAGATAGATAGATAGATAGACAGACCAACAGATAGATAGATAATAGAGATAAATGAGTGTGACATTTACACACCCATAATACAAACATGCACATGCAAGTGTGCTCTCTCTCTCTCTCTCTCTCTCTCTCTCTCTCTCTCTCTCTCTCTCTCTCTCTCTTTCTCTCTCTTACTGGTCTTGCATATGTGAGCTCAAGTGACCCTCCTGCTTCAGCCTTCCAGATAGTGAGTAGCAAGGATCACAGGCATGTAGCACCATACCCCGTTGGACTGAGTTGTTTGGTATATAGGGACTACACCTTGTAAATAGGATATTAAGATGCCTCAATGGCCTTTGCTCAAGAGCACTTACCATCCCGATTTGACCATCAAGAGTGTGTTTGGACAATGAGCTCCTCAATTGCCAGCCAGTATTCCAATGCCTGCTCTGTCTGCACCTATACATTTTCCATTATTGCAATTCTTCCTGGACTCCTTCTATTCCCTGGTATTCTTGAAGTCTATACTATTCTGTCCTTTGTGCCCATCTCACTAATGAAGTGGCTTTGATTGAGATGAACAATAAATTCTGTATCTAAAATGAAAGAACTTTCTGATTTCTCTCTTTCTTCATCTCTTAGAAAACACAGTTCTTCAGCATCACCACCTAAAAGTCTCTTCCCCTGATTCTCCTGACACTGTTCTCTTGTGACCCATACTAGGAAGTCTTGGACACATGAGATAACTGGAGCGTTACTCTCTGTGTGAATTTACCATGCTGCAGCATTCTGGATTAGTCTTCTGAAAATGCTAGTAGAAGGGTTACAAGGAGCTGCTGTTCTCCAAGGAGGTCCTGTTTGCATCACTTCATAGCAGCCTCTAGGATAATGCTCAAAGCCACACGAAAGGAGCCTACCCAAGGCTGAGGTATAGAGAAGGGTCAACTTTTGGCATATAGCTTACAGAGGTATATGGACTCCTTCTTCACTGAAACTAGAGTAAACCAACCAAACAAAAACTCTACCCATTTAAAACCACTGAAAGTCATCCTAAGGATAAAGAGCAAGAGAGAATCACTACTTAAGACATCTATGTAAATTGAATAATGTGGGAGCCTGTGGCACTTGAGCTAAGACTTCTTCCACCCACCCCTTTCCCACTTGAGAGTAGTATGGCCAGGAGTACAGCCCACAGCTCCTGCCAGATGTTCTTCCATGGAGGAATGGTTCCAGCATTTTTCTTCCTCCTTTCCCACCTCCACCTCAACTGTTTGAAGGCTAAGTTCCAGAGAGGTCGGATAATTAAGAATGGAATGGGGACTCTTTCCTGGCAAATCCATCTCTGTCATTAAATGGGATGCCTGCCTTAGACACAGCATGCTGTGAATGTTAAGGCTTTATCACCCTTGTGTTCCTGAGGTGATTATTTCACTCTGGGAGTGACAAGCCTAGGAGAGGTCAGGCTGCTAGGTACCCCTCTCTTCCACTGAGCAGAACTCCTTCAGTTACTATGTCATTGCCTCCATTTACTCCTCCTGAGGCTGGCTTGGAGATTTTTCTGGGAAGAGAAACAACTCATAAAATAAAGTCTTTAATGTCCTCCCATATGTACTGCTGTAGTAGTGACTGTGCTTGGGAAAGTTCTGAGAGTGACCCTCAGAACTGAAAACTGTGGTGAATGACAACTGGGAGAGATATAGGCTAAACCGCAGACTAGGTTGCAGGAGAGAATTCAATGAATCATGATGCTGTGTTGGTTTCTTGAAGGCTTTATGAAGAGGGGAGGGCTCTCAACGGTGAGCACTCACTCTCTAGCTGCCTCTTTCAGGTTTTGTTCTGGGAAGGGATCTCCAGAGAAGAATCTCTTTCATCTAAGGGCAGTCTACTCTATGCTCATACTCTTTGTCCTGGACTTCCTTCAGATGTGTACTCCACCCTTGTCTTGGGATTCCCTGTTTATGTAGGCAATAGATCCTTCTTTGATTGTGTCAAAGGGCTGTGTTAGGAGTTTCACCCTTAGAACCCAACATTCAGGAGGAAATCTTTGTCACAGTGAGGGTCCCTCTCATAACCATGTTACAGTTATTTCACGGCTTCTGTTCCATTTACTTCTGGGACAAGATCCACAATCTTCATTTTTCCTATGAAGTTTTCTAAGGCCCCCTCTCACCTGACTCCTTCTCTTCTACCACATCACTCATGCTCCTCATTCCCCAGGAGACATCAACCTGCTGCACCCTCCATTTGAAATCCTTCCAAATGTGACCTAGTTTTCCTCTCAAGGAATCTTTATAATTCAACTCAAAATTGCTTTCTCAGAAAGTGCTTCACCTCATCACCCATCATCATCATCCTGAAAGGTCAGAGGGATTATTTCCTATTGTTTGTAGTTGGAGTTTTCTCCAGTCCTGCCCAGGCCTGCAGCCACTCAGAACCAAATACACACAGAGAGACATATTACTTATAAACTGTATGGCCATGGCAGGCTTCTTGCTATCTGTTCTTATGTCTTAAATTAACCCATTTCTATCAATCTACAAGTTGCCACATGGCTTGTGACTTACCAGTACTTTTACATCTCGCTTCCTCTGTGTCTGGCTGGCAACTCCTGACTCAGCCTTCCTGTTCCCAGAATTCTCTTCTCTGCTTCTCCTGCCTCTACTATACTTCCTGCCTGGCTACTGGCCAGTCAGCATTGTATTTATCAGTCAATCAGAGCAGCACATTCACAGCATGCCCAGCAGTTGTTGTTTTCTCTGTGTAGCCCTGGCTGCCCCAGAACTCCGTCTGTAGACCATGCTGGTCTGGAACTCAAGGATTTTTTTTCTTAATTGCACTTAGGTAATTATTTAATGAACATTTACTTTCTCCACTGGATTATGAATGCTATGAGAACATAGATTGGTGTGTACTACTCACTCTTGTATCCCTTAGTGCCTAGGCTATTGACTGTCTCCAGGAGCTATGCTGTTAAGTATTTTTAAGTGTGTGTTAAATGAAGAGTTTCAGTAGTATAGTAGATGTGATTTCAAGATAGCATATGCTAGGTGTGCTACCATAATAACAGTGTCTTCCATAATATATACACACATGTGTATCCATGAATTTCAGTGCCTTAACAAGACTTATTTCTTGCTCACTCTGAATTCCTATTGTGTTTTAACTGGACACTCTGCCTGACTCTGAGTCCTAAGCTGATGGAAGCTATTACCTGAAACATTGTTTAACATTGTTTTCAATGTCATGAATTGTTTAACATTGGTAATCAATGCACCAGTCAGGAAATGAGGTACTTCGTCTCCACATACAATCCAACAGCCAGAAGGAATTGGATGGCTGTGCCTACATTTAAGAGAAACAGTAGATGTAATCCTCTCATGTGCAAGGAAAAAAAAGAATCAGAAATATATAGCCATTGCAAGACTTTCCAGAGGTATATTAATACAGAGCTGAGTATGATTAAGGTTAAAACTTATCTGAAGGGATGACAGAAAATTTCAAGAAAACAGGATAAGTGAATTTGGTTAAGGGGTTGGATTTGGAAAGTCTGGGTATTTGTAGTAGAAGAAACTATAGAAATAATAAAATACATATGAATATGCGTGTGAGGCACAATGATGAGCTCCCAAATTTTCTGAAGAGTCACAGGTGATATTAGAGGGATAGAGTTGACCTGTAGCATACTCATGACCATCTCTTAAATATTTTTAGTATAATGAAGAAATATTGTCAGAGTAATGTATTCAGTCTATGGCTTTAACAATAACCTGAAGTCATTGTATTCTTTCCGCATTTGAAGTTTCTAGCTGTCAACTGCTCTTTTCCCATGCTTTGCTGGTTGTCCTGATGCCTCAGAAAAAGCCACATCTGACATAGCAAATGGAGCTGCTTTAATCCCTCTTTATCCCATTGTCCATCCATGAGCATGCAGATGCCAGTGACCCTGTCAATGTGTGAGCTAAGTGTCTTTAATCTCACCTGTAATTGGTACTTTCCGGGACTTACCTGAGTGGAGAGACTCTTCCCAATGACATAAAGTGAAAGGTGGTGTCGAATAATAAGCTTGATGGAGACTTGGATTCAGTGGGTGGATCCTATTCAATAAATCTATCCCTAAGAGCTAGGGCACTTAGTCAAGCAATTTAACCTGTTTTCTGCAGTAAAACACTTGTGTTGAAAAAAAGCAATGTCACACCATTACAGCTTCACTAATAGAGAACAGACATTCTCGGGGGGAAATTAGATGAGAACAAAAATTTCTTCTCAAATAAAACTCACTTCCAATTGACTGCAGATCAGTTGTCAATGTACAGAGCTCTGTCAGGTGTTTCCTGGATCTTGAAGGAAGTGAAAGGTAGTAGCTAAATGTGGCCTCTTGAGTCAGTCTGTACCATTTCAAACTGAAGCTACTGTTCTCAGCTCTTTTACCTTGGAGCAAGTTATCTCTTCATTCTCAGTGGCGATTCCTTGTGGTTATGCGGTGAAACATCACTACTCTGCATATTCCTATGTTCAACTCTCACCCCACTGAAAGTATATTTGGAGGTACAGCCTCTAGGGCATAATTAATTAAGGTTTAATGGAGTCTTAATCAAATAGGTAGGTTTTTTTTTTTTTAAAGATGAGAAAGTGGGGGCAGGGCTTCCCAGTTGGCATGCATTGTGGAAAGGCCCTATGAGGACTCACCAGAAAGGTTGCCATATGCCACCTAGACATAAACCTTATTAAGACCAAGTAGGGTAGCTCCCTAATCTCAAACTTTCTGTCTGCAAGGCTACAAGAAAAAAAAGTTTAATTATCCCCCAAATCTATAGAATTTTCTCATGATACTTTGTGCTGATTAATAGACTTAAATGAAAACACAAGTAACAAGCTTGGAGGGTGGCTCCTGCCTGTAATACCAGTGAGACAGGACCTTCACCATGAGTTGGGAATCAGCCTGGGCTAGAGAATAAAACACTGTTTCAAAAACAAAAAAAAAAAACACAAACAAATAAAAAAATCAAAACCAAACAAAATCCAAGGGTAATGATGCTGTTTATGTGGTAGTGTGGTTATGGCAATTGAACAGATTGTTAATGATATAACTAAGCTCTTAAAATAGTGCTATTGATGTTAGCCAATGTTAGTTATTCTCATTCCCAGTCCCTCATTTGATGGCATCCTATTTAGGGATTCCATTGAACAAGTGAGATAGGCCTGAAGAGCTTGGGTTCTGAATTTGACTTCTCATAACCAGATGGCCTTGTGACGATGACTAACTTCTTCAAGCCTTAGATTTCCTGCCTGAGTAGACATCATCGCAATGCTGACTGCCCTCCACCCCAACCTTGGCTGGCTGTCCTGGGGATTAAAGAAGATATATATGCAAATATAGCTGGGGATTTGTCAGCCTTCCCTGTGTGCTGTTTTCTATCAGCCTTAGAGACTGTCAGAGGTTCCTAATCTACACCATCAAATGAAGAAACTATATTAGAAAACCTTGAACCCTGTAGAGGAGCAAATAAAGCAATTTTCCCTAAACATGAGACTCTAACCACACTCTACCTAGTACCTTCCTACTTTCACTTTATAATTACAAGACAGGAACTTGGAGTACTTTTTGCCTCATTCCATCCTTTTGCCCTTAAGATCTTTCCATCCTATAATGCACATTCCAAAAAGAACAGAGTTCACCCCATTCCCTGTTAACATCTTATTTAAAACTCAGGAAATTAAGAACTGGGTGTAGGGCTGGAGAGATGGCTCAGCTGTTAAAGACTAGGCTCACAGCCAAAAAAAGAACTGGGTGTAACCACCCCTATGCAGTGAAACAGGGCTGCAGAGTGAGGCTTTCTATTTGTTTGTTTGTTTCTTAAAGTTACTGAGTGGTACCTTAGAATTAAAATTCAGTTTTACATCACGGTTATTGTCAAATAATGTGTAAATAGATCCTTAAACATATTTATAGCCATAAATATTCTTCAATTCATATGTAGACAAAACAGCATTTTGGGCAGGAACCCTGCTCAAACCTTAATGAATGAATCACACCCGAAGGTCACATTAAAATGCAGGTTCTGAATCAGGAAGTCCTGGAGGGACTTGGGATTCTATAGTCTGACATTCTCCCGGATGCTATCAGATGGCTGACCCTTGGCCACTCTCTCAGTAGCCCAGAAGGAGCTGGTTTTGTTGAATCTAGTGCCATGGAAGGTTTTTACTAAGAGTTTTTGTTTTGTTCGTTTTCCCCATTTTGTATTTGCAAACATATTCTAGGTGCAGGATGCCTTTTAAATACAAATGGAAAAAGGATTAAAAACCAACTTGGCAAGACTCAAATTTCTTCGATTAGTTTCTCCATATGCTGCACATACCTAAATCATTTACAATGGCCTTATACTCTGTCCCTTTCCCATCAAAGAAGACCACGCATCCTTTTGATTTTTTTTTGTCTCTACTATCCAGAACACCTTAACTCACCTCCTTCTTCCCTAAAACTCTTCTTGTGTTCTGACTTCTACTGTTTTCTTTAAAAGGAAAATGTATATAGTTAGTTCTGAACCAAATATGAGTGGCCACGGCCCAGGAACGTGGAATCAAGCCATCTTTGCTTCTTACGTGCTGCGATTAAAGGCGTATGCCATCACACTTGGCCTCATTTTTAACAAAAATATCAAAAGCATACACTAAGGTAAAGAGCAGACTATTCAATAGATGGTTCTGGGAAAACTGCATATCCACCTGTAGAATATTTAAAATAGATCCATATCTGTCACTCTGCAAGTCAGTTCAAAGTGGATCAAAGACTTTAATTTAAATCTCGAAGTGCTTGAGGAGAACATGGGAAATGCACTCTGTGCAGAGCTCTTAGTAAAGGAAATAGCATCAAGATTTAACAAATGGGAATGCCTGAAAACTTCTTTATGGGAAGACCATTAGCAAAGGAAATAGTCTTATATAAAAGAGGGAGACAAATGTAATTGTGCAAAATTTTTCCCTCTATTTTTCTTCTATTGAAAATAGATTTTTTTTTTTTTTTTTTTTTTACAATATAGTCTGATTCTGGTTTCCCATTCCCCAACCTCTCTGAGGAGAAATTTTTTTCCAGCTATACTTTAGAAAGGAAGTTAATACCTAGAATATATAAAGGAATGCAAAAATAAAACAACAAAAATTATAAGCCTACCAATCAATTAATGAGCTAATGAAATGAATTAAAATATAAATGTATAAGTACTTTAGAAAGTATTCAATAGCCCTAGCCTTGAGAGAAATGCACATTAAAACTACTTTGAGCATAGTGTTTCGAGATGTTTCAGCCCTTAAGAGTGCTTGCTGCTCTTGCAGAGGTCTGGTGTTCCATTCCTAGAACCCATATCAGGCAGCTCACAACTTCCTGTAACCAGCTGCAGGAGATCCAACAACCTCTTTTGGCCCCTGGAGGTTGCCACACACGAATGCATGTACACATCACATAGAGACATAGAGACACATAGACACATAAATTAAAAATTAAATTAAAAAAGCAAAACGAATTTGAGCTGAGAGCTATTTGGCAGTTGATGGTAACTTGGGGAGGGAGAGTCTGTTTCTTCTGGGGTATGGCCTCTCACAGATTGCCCATGCTGCAGTGGATGACCCAATACCATGTGTGTAACAGCAGCCCTAAATGGACTCAGTAGGATTATAAAGGCAAAGAAAGAGAGACAAGATATGAAGTTGGGAGGGGCTGACATGGGGGTTTAAGACAGGATGAAGGGTAGATCTGATCAAAATAAATTGTATACATGTATAAGATTCTCAGTGACCATATAGATAAAAATGTGTGTGTGCATGTGTGTGTGTATATGTACATGAAGAAGACATGAGATTAGAAAGGAAGCCTGTTGAGAGATTTTTGGGTGACATAGAAGAAGGTACAAGGGTAGAACAAAATACATTGTATACATGTATGAAAAATTAAATATTAAATAAAATATTATAAAAACACTGCTATGAGAAAGAACATGAAATTGGGTAGGCAAAGAAATGGGGGAGGATCTTAGAGGATTTGGGGGAGGGGAAGGAATGTGATCAAAATAATTTTAATGTAAAAAAAATTTAAAATAATAAAATTAGCAAGATTTCCTTTCACACCAGTCCAAATGGCTATCATCAAGAAAAAGGGACAGCAGTAAACTTGGGCAAGGATATAGAGAAAAAGAGATGCTCATTCACCTAAGGCAGGCGTATCACCTAATACAGCCATCATAGAAATCAACGCGGATGCCTCTCAAAAAACTGCAAACTCTCAGGACATATGTCACAGCTCTACTACTCCCACTTTGGCCATACACCCAAAGGAAGGAGTCTTTCTCCTACCGCAGAGATACTTTCTTATCCATGTTCATGGCTGCTTTATTCAGGGCAGCAAGGAGACCTCAGCAGGCCACACTGCTTGAATAGGTGAATGGACCATGGAACTGTGGCTCATAGACAATGAGCTTCCATGCCTCAGTCGAGGAAAATGAAGTCATGAAATTTTGGGAAAATTTGCACGTTTTAGCTCATATGTAGATCCTCACTTATGATGTTTATGTGTTTGTATAGGAGTCTTGATGTATGTGTGTAGGCTATGACTATAAGGAGACTGAGAAAGGTGATAAACAGGTGTAGAATTACAAGTGATATGAAAACAGGAAGGGGACCCATGTATGAAGAGGGAGGAGGGGTGGAGGAGAATCCGCAGAAGTAAATTTTGTTTGAAAATGCTCTCATTAATGTTAAAACTAGTACTGTGTATGCTAATTCAAAACTTTTAATTTATAAAAACCTAAACTAAATAACGTTAGCCATCACAATTCAAGTCTGATTCTTTACTACTTTTCCTTCTATGGTTGATATAGCATTTACATATGATATTTAATATATTTAATACGGGTATGATACCAGAAGTGAAATAATTAAGAACATAGTCTGTGGCCTAAGAAATTCAAAGCAGTGGATGACGAAAACAAGCATCTTAAGCCTTGTCCCCAAACATGCTTTGAAACATGACTGGCTGTAATTTCCATGTGTGTCACAGCCATGTATGTTTTATGTAATGTCTAAAAATTATTTGAGATAATTTATTATTATTTTAATTTTTAATTTGATTCTGGCTAATTTGGTTTTATAGCTATAACCCCATGTGGGGTAGATAATTTGAATTTTAGGGAAAATGGTCTTTAATGTACAAATTATTATAACTAGGATTTGTGACTAATTATTTTATTTGTCCTATTATTTTGGCTGTATACTATATTCCAGTTTGGAGAAGCAAAGGGAATAGCATAATAGCAGTCAGATAACAACATTATCATTTTAACCCCCACCCCAAACAAAATTGTCTTTTTGTCTGTGCCCGATATTATTATTGAGAGGGACAGAAAGAGGCTAGATTTGAGAGAGAAGGACTTTATAGAATTTCTAGGCATAATCAATCTTTTTTTTTTTTTTACAATTGTAAAGAAAAATGGGGCCCCAGTAGGAATCATTTTGTAATATAGACCAGTAGTGATAGCCACTATATTAAACACGGAAGTCAGGGAGTGGTAGCACACGCCTTTAATCCTAGCATTCAGGAGGCAGAGATTCTTCTGGATCTCTGTGAGTTCGAGGCCACACTGAGAACACAGCCAGGCATGGTGGCACATGCCTTTAATTCCCAGCACTAGTTAACCATAGAGGTCTGGAGGGCTGTACAGACAGACCAGAAGTAATAGAGCTGGGAAGAAAGAGGAAGTGATATAGCTGGGCGGAGAGAGGAAATGAGATGGCAGGGCACAGAAAGGATCTAGGCATGAGTATACAGGAAGTAGCCCTCCCTTTGGCTGAGGAATTCCTAGTGGTAAGAACTTGTAGCTGTGACTCTTTCTATCCCTCTGATCTCTCAGTTTTCACCCCAATATGTGGCTTCGGGTTTTTTATTTATAAGACTGTTTAGCAATTCGTCTTACATGGACCATCTACTTTCTATTGGAAAAACTAAGGATATTGTTTAGTAGCTTAAACCCTGGCTCTCTGTACTGTGAGATAGCTTGAAACACAATTTGACTAGAACCATATACTCTTGAGGTAGTGTTTCTCTACATGTGGGTCATGACCCCTTTGGGGGTCAAATTGCCCTTTCAGAGGAGTCACATATGAGCTATCCTGCATGTCAGATATTTACATTGCAATTCATAACAGTAACAAAATTACCGTTATGAAGTAGCAGTGAAATTATTTTATGGTTGGGAGTCACTGACAGGAAAAGTATCAGCTTAGGACTCCCAAGACCAAGTTCTCAGCACAAAGGAGAATTTTTTTTGCCCTGAAGGGACAAAGGGCAGAGAATAAGAGACAAAGACATGAGATAGAGGATGAGGGATAGGAGAAAAGAGGAAAGGGACAGGGGGAAGGGAACAGGCAGAGGGATCAGAGATATTTGTCCTGGGGCTGGGGTGAGGTGGGACAACAGGACTACCTTTGGATAGAGAGGAGACAGACATGGCCCATAGGAAAACAGCAGTTTATAAAGTTACAAGGGGAAACACCATGTTAGGATGAGGTGTTTCATTTTAATTGGGCATGTTAATTAGGGCAGCCAAAGGGGGCTTTTGATTGCTAGACTTTAGTACTTTGATAACTGAACCTTGTAGTCAGCCTCAGAAGGAGTAATTGGTCAAATAAGGGAATAGACCTTGGTGGCTAGTTTTAGGAATGTAATCTAATAAATTTTAGCAAGGCAGAGGCAATTGGGGAGATGGGCAAGGCCTGCCAGAGCCATGTTTGCCAGGCCCAGGCTGGCTACAGTCCCTTCGGTCACCACAACATGAGGAACTGTATTAAAGGGTTACAGCATTAGAAAGGTTGAGAACCACTGCTCTTAAAATATAGCCTCAAGTTATGTTTCCTCTTTTATTTAAATAAAACTTTTTTCTGGTGTCCTCAGTGTGAATATGAATCTGCTTTAAGATACATTATTATTTTTGCCCATTTTCTTGTTCTGGAATTTTTATTCTACTACATATACCTACAGTCAGATCTCCTATGACTCTAGAATCCGGCTAATTTTGACAAAACATCATGAAGTTGTCATGTGAGACTGATAATTTATATAAAAAAATACCCAAATCTTTGGGTATTCCTGACAAGATTGAGTAAAATAGAAGTTTCTCTAAGGTAGTCAGGAGACCAAGTATGGCATAGGACTTTCTAGACCCTCCCATGCCTGATGGTCCTAGATTTCTTCTCATCTGGAATTTCTCTGTCAGGTTCGATTAGAGCCTGCGTTGTTAATAGATATGGTCAAGTCCCTCCCAAACTGTGGGGCATTGAGACACATTTACAAGACAGGTAGCCATCAGGACATGTTACGCTATGACAGGGAATATACGTAGCTATAATGGATTGACCATCATATTTAGAAACCTTGTATCTTAGTATCAATACTAACATAGTAATCCATTTTGGGGACCCATTTAATTTTTTTTTTCTGAGTAGGAAGATTTGCTGTTGTGAGTCCCATGAGTTTGGATTTAAAACAGAGTTACCTCAAAGATGCAATTCTTGTGGAGATTTCAAATATATCTTTGCTGACCTAAAAACTAATCTTTAAAACAATTATATGGCATAATGAGAATATTCTTATGAAAGTAGCGAAAATTTTGACCCTTTGAAACAGGAGGACTTTAAGTAGGAAGTTGAGATAAAAAATACAACAGGAACATGATTAATGGGAGGATATATCATTTTCCTTATTTGTTGTTTCATTAAAGTCAAGACCAGAAATACTTTTTTTTTTTTGTTTGTTTGTTTGTTTTTCGAGACAGGGTTTCTCTGTGTAGCTTTGTGCCTTTCCTGGGACTCACTTGGTAGCCCAGGCTGGCCTCGAACTCACAGAGATCCGCCTGGCTCTGCCTCCCGAGTGCTGGGATTAAAGGCGTGCGCCACCACCGCCCGGCCAGAAATACTTTTGTCATCTAGGAAAATATACCAGGGGAAATTTCAGTTATCTCACACAATTTTTAAAATACATGAATATGAAAGGGTTTGAAGACTACATTGCAAAAATGAGAGCTGGAGGAATGTTGGAGGGGTTTAGAGTTCAATTACTTGGAGTATTCAACCATTGACACAACTGTTGTTTCGTACCAACTTTTCCAAAGCCTAGATGGATCTGTTGGTAGTTGGCACAAGTTTGGAGTGACAAATACAAATGCAAGCAGGTCTTTCATGAAGTCTTGTAGCACAAGAGGTCATTAGAAATAGTTTCCTTTCCATCCAGACTGAAAGGACTCTTTAATGTGTTATCTTTTCTGAACTAAGAAAATCACCTGGTTTTAGCTGTTGTTTACTTAGCTCCTTGTTTCTTGGAAGCTCATATGGATTCCAGGAACAGAAAAATACGTGACTTCTATTATCTTCATTTTCAACTTCTCAATCCCCAAATGATGTCTGAATCCTTACTCTGACATCTTCTATCTTTCTTTTCGTGGAACAGTTTTAATCATCAGTTGAGCCCTTCACAATCATACTCTGCTAGGCATCTATCATCCAGAAAGACTTCCCAATTCCTGCCTTGCATGCCCAGTGGTTGGTATTTATGACGTGCCAGCCCTTTAAACTCAGCATATTCAAAGTTCAAATTCTCATACTCACTTCCAGACTTTACAAATATCTCATACTTAGCCCCTGAGTCCAGGCTATCTATCACCAGGCTATTTTGTTCATTCTATCAGAAACCCTATGAGTCCATTTAGTGTGGAATAGCACTCCTTTTATCCCAGTATTGAAACCCTGTCTCTCATTAAACATCTTTCTTACTTATTTTTCATTGATTTTAAATATGTGGCTCACTAAAATTAGTCTGAATCATTTTGTTCTGTTTCCAGAATAAAAATTGAAATCTCCAGCCTATGTGTCGTCATTTTCATCCCTAGTAAAATCTCTGGTACCAATTTCTGTTTTATTCAAACACTGCATATCTCTCAAGGCCTACAGGAAATGCTATATTCTCTATCCCCAGATATGAAAGCACTTGCTCCCTCTTCTTCATTACTGACATATAAATTCTGTTCTGTCCAGATCTAATCAGAAAAGCCTGCCACTATCAAGACTAGAAGACTCCATCATTTTACCACTGTCACCCCAAATACCATTCCTAGGAGATCACTGCTAGTAACATAATTGTTTTAAGGAGTTTGGGGACAGTGCTAGCTTATCTAGGCACAAACAGAAGTGAATGGAAATTTTCATGATGAAATGAGTTCTTGGCCAATTATCAGAACCTTTATGACCCTCTCATGTCATCTTGAACATGGGTCTCCATTTGCACATATTTTCCCTCTAATCTCTTTTCCTGGCTTTCATAATCTTTACAACATTCCAGAGATAACTCTTCTTTATGCTAGCTGCATATGTCATAATTTTAGAAAAATTTATTGTTTGAACATTGCCTATCTAGATTGCATGAAAGAGCCCCACCTTCCATCATCAGGTATATTTAAATGTTTTCCATTCGGCTTGATAACAAGTCTGTCCCTTAGAGTCTTGCAGACTTAAAGTTGTTTTTGGCTAACTAGTCAGTGTAAGGTAGTTTACATAACCATAGCACTATAAGATGGGCAAAACTATTATTCATTTATTTTTCTCTGTGTTTCATCTTTTGTTTGTCTAGCTTGAAAACACACTTAGGGACAGGGGATGTAGTTTCACATAATTTATTAACTACAATATGAAAAATATTAATGTTTAAATTATCTTAATATGTAATATATGACTTAGGGTTGTTTGGGCAAGTTATTTTCCTTGAGAACCTTTTTTCTTAACCTGCCAACAGGTATAATGATATTGTACTAAATGTGCCGGCTTTAACTGTAAAGTCCTTCAGTTACTGATGGCACACAGTAGGATGCCTGCTTTCAGAACAAGTGTAAAATGTTTGCTGAATGCAAGATGATTCCTCCAGTGAGCTTTTTCGAACTTAGAGATGAACATGGTATTTTATTGCAGGATCCCCAAAGCTATTTGATACTATGATTTTCCTTTCTCAATATCACTCTGTTTACTCTGGAGGCAGCACCACAGAGTTCTACCCTTAATTGAAGAGACAGAAAATCACGACTTTAAATTTTAAGAGTACGAAGAGCAAAAGACACACTAGCTTAGAGACAAATCGGTAATTATGGAAGTACCTTCTCAAATTGTAATGTTTTCCTCTGCCTTGGTGCTAGCAATCAAAACTACTGAATTAATCTGAAGCAGGGTCAGGACTTTAAATATGAGGAAAATCGCTTGAATTTGAGGCATTATATGTACAGTACAAGATGTTCCGGCAACAAATTATCTGAATCCTGTTTAAGAGCAATGATGTGGAGACCAGATGCCCTCCTCCAGGCCTCCAGATTAACATTTGGCAGGGCTGCAGAACTCTGATGATCATGCAGAGAGGCCTCAGTATTTCTTGAAGAGCTAAGCCATGCTCTGGGGCTGGGCAGTGAGAGGTAGGGAACAGAATGTAGATATTGTCTATGTGCTTGGGGTTGCCCAGTGCCCTTCTGGAGAAGTGCTCTTTAGAGCTTTTTCAATTTTAAGTAATCTCTTCGGCTGAAATGCATTTTCTGACATGTGTGAACTTTCTAAGTCCACTAGATCCAATTTGATACATACAGCCTTTCCAGACTCCCTAAGTTGGAATAAATAACCACATCTCCCAATATACTCCCATCAGGTAAAAATACAAGTACTTACACAATTTCCATTTGCTCATAATGATGGTGACAGGTCACTGTGGTATCAAGTTGAAATGAGATTGTTACTTACCAACTGCTTGACATTGGGAAAGTTATTTAATCCCATCCCAGCCTTAGTTTCTACACCTATAAAATGAGCCTAGTCATAGCAAGTTCGTGACTTTTTAAACATTAAATGTAATGATCCAGATGAGATTCTTAAACAGGGTCTGACTCATGCTTAGTTCTTACAATTATTGCTCATAGACAGCCCTTGCCACACTGGGTAGAAAGCTGTTTTGTTGCACTGCCCATGAAATATATAGGTATTGGTTTAATCAGTAATCAATAAATTATCTATATAAGTGTGTGGCTTTAGACAATTTCTGTAAAAATCATTCAGGTGGAAATATGTGGAAATAGTCATAAACCTAATTTAAAATTTAATGTATATTTTTTATGTAAATGTCAACCAACAAAATAAGAATGATGAATATTCTGTATGGCTCTCTTTCCTTTAAAAAGTATTGCAGACATCAGGTATGTTTTCCAAACACTACCTAATGTATAATTGGAAAATAAAGTATTGACAAATTCATTTTAGTGTAGTCTGTCTTGCTTGCCTTGAAAACTGCAAAGAAAAGTGAGAGAAAAGGTTAAGAATCTACAACATGTTAGAAATCTTGCACATGTATCGCTGTCATCACTGTGGTCCCCCATGAAGAAGGGTGTCACTTTAATGCCATTTGCCTGAAACTTGAGGCTGCCAGTGCCATCCAAAATAAGATGAAACTTCGCTTGGGTCCTTGCTTCTGTGCAGTATTTCTAAGAACAATTCTTTGTCTCAATGACTCTAAATAAAATCCCTGCTTCTTTTTCAGAATGCAAAGGCCAGAGCATCTTTTCCTCCAGCAGTTGGGCACCTGCTCTGCTGCCCTGTTGGTTTTCTGTACAAATATGTTTAGGAGCACTCAGCCCCCACGTTGATCTCAGTGTCAGTGTTAGCTTTTTAGGCTCTTAACACGGGTTCCCATAAGCTCAGGGGCTTGAGAGAGGACATTTGCTCCACTGCAGTTCTGGAATCCAGAGGCCAGAAGTTAGAGTCAACAGGTCTTGTTCTATCCAGAATCTAGTTAAGAGCTTCTATTGATTCTAGGCATTTCTTAGCTTGTGGCAGTCTACCCTTCATCTTTTCTTGGCCTTTATCTCTGCCTCTCTCCTCTTCCCTTCTCTCTTGTCATAAGGACACATATCTTTGGATAATAGGATCTCTCATCTTCAGATCCTAACCTAAGTGCACTTGTATAGTCACATTCCAGATGAACATGTCTGCTGTTACTCATTTTCAACCCACTACAGATTCCTTTTGACTAGGGCCAGCTACATTCTGTCTACAAATGTGCCATGCATGCAAACTGCGTTTGAATTTTTATGAAGTTGATTACACTGCTTAAGCTTTCATTGTGACTTCTAAATAGAGATAGGGCCTCCTTACCTATTTTTTTTTTATGGTAAACATATTCCCAAGTAAAAGGTGCCCACATTTTGTGGCTGTTGTACAAGGTGGGCTTGGCTTGAATAGCAGTTAAACCTATGGTTAGGTCTACTGGTAATCCACCAAGATGCCATATTAGAGAAATAATGCCAAATACTATGGATAAAATCTATAGAGAAGACACTTCATAGCTGAATGCATCCCTAAATTATTAATGACATGCTTATGTCCTTGCTTAAAAACAGCAGTTTTGAAGAAATAACACTACAGAAAAGACAATATCTACCTTTGTAGGTTCTCTGGGATGATGATCAAACCAATAAAGAAAATGTTGCAGATAGAATATTCAAAAGTTTACTAACATGGGCTTATTTTAAAGCTAATTCAAGTGGGAGAGGTGGTATTAGGTTGTTATGTCTTGAAATACAGAAGAATATTTTATCAAACAGGAATAAATGAGTAGTTCAAAACCAATAACGCAGGTCAAAGATGGAGTTTTTCACGAACTGCTAAGACCAAAATTATAAATTGTCTGGAGATAAAGGAGGGTTTGAAACATATCTGCATGTTTACTTTGCTAGCCTCTACTGAGAGCTAAGAGCAAGCATAAATAACTTATGGGAAAAATTTTTTCAGGAGATTAACTTTCCCAATAATACATAAAAAAATTTTAGGTTTTAATATTACAATAGGTCAAGATTATTCTATGATTTTTAAGGATGTCTGTCTTTTTATGATTAAGAGAAGCATCTTTATTTAAGCTCTTTCCCTGGAGCCAAAAGTGTCAGTCTTCACTCCATCAATGTACTTCAAACTGTCCTAGTTGGGGATGGTGATTTCAAAAGCGAACAAGATGCATTTGGTCTCATACATACAAATGGAGCTTTCTGAAGTCTTGAGTTTTAGAGGACATATGACGTTGTAAGGAAAAATAGAGAAAGAGGTGGAGACCGACGTACCAGCCAGTCTCAAGGGGAACACACAAGGTTTACAGTCCTGTATCAAGTCCCTATTAGTTCATCCTTTTTGTAGAACAAAATAGAAACCCAAGAGGCTCTAGAAGGTGAGCAATAGGTCACTTCCATTACTTCCTTCCTTTAGTCCTTCCTGTTGTTTACAAGCTAAAGACTTATGAAAGTCCCTCTCTGTCATAATATATGTCTCTGAAGAACTATGTGGGGAGGGTTTTGTTTTAACCTTTTCATTTTAATATCTGGCCTTAGTATTTACCTAAGAGTCCCCTGGACAAAAGTTCTGAGCTAACCCATGGTCTATGCCGGCTCAGGAAATCTAGCAATGAGCATGAATTTACCTTGGTGATACTGCTCACTCAGCGTTGCAGTTATGCGTGCTGCTTACTTTATGGGGCATGGCAGGTTTGTTGCCCAATTCAAATCCACTGAGCACTGTTCCGTCTGGAAGTTTTCTTTCATACCATACATACAAACAAAACAAAATATGATTTAAGAAATCAGCTCTTAACATGTACAATTAAATTCATTAATCAGGACAGTTTATGGAAATGTCACATGTGAACTGTAAACTTCATAAATATTCAAGCAGTGAACAACTAGACAATCACATTTCTTAGTAATAAATGTTTCATCTTGGCAGCTTTATTTCATCATAAGAAATGCAGATTATCCTCATCAGGCAGCTTGCATACTTGTTTGGAAACTTTTTCAGTTATGTATACCAATAGAACTTCTGTTGTGGTTTCGTTCCTATTTCCCTGCATTTGCCTTCTCCAGATTTCTGTGCCTTCATTATAATTAGCATCTGCACCTGCATTCAAGAATCATCCCTCAATTTCA
Organism: Peromyscus californicus insignis; assembly: GCF_007827085.1. NCBI lineage: Eukaryota > Metazoa > Chordata > Mammalia > Rodentia > Cricetidae > Peromyscus > Peromyscus californicus. The sequence goes on from NW_026294480.1 coordinate 38,758,456, forward strand.
ACCAAGTCAGTCTGTTTTGAAGCAAAGGGAAACAAAAACCCCACCAAGTTCAAGTTCCAACATTTCTAGTTAGAGTTGTGGACAATATACTTGATACTTTGCCAATGTTTTCTTTCCTGTAGGTTTTTTTAAGGCATAAAAACTTAGAGTTTCTTTTATATACACAAACATCATGGGTGTTTTTACTTAAAAATGTATGTATGGGTGATGTGTGTGTGTGTGTGTGTGTGTGTGTGTGTGTGTGTGTGTGTGTATTCCATGTGCATGCCTGGTGACCAGGGAAGCCAGAAAAGGGCATCCAATCCCCTGGGACCAGAGCTACAGATGGTTGTGAGCTGCTGTGTGGGGGCTTGGAATCAATCCTGGATACTCTGCAGGAGCAGCCAGTGCTCTTAACTGCTGAGCCATCCCTGCAGTGCCTGAATGGGTATTTCCTGACTGTGCTGAAATGGGTTCTAGTGGCCCATGTATACTGTAGTATAGGAATGCCAGATGGTGTTCACTCTACTACATTCAGGTGGAGTATTAGTCTCACTTCCTAGATTTTGTGTCAACAAGAAGGAACATGAAAGCATGCCTTGATATTGAAATGAAAGCTCCCTTAAGAGATTAAAGCAAGAAGATAAGAAGAGGTTAGTGCTTGAGAGAAAAAGTATCTTGGGGAAGAGCATGGTGAAGATAATTTCAGGAAGAAAATCAGCGCTCTAACACTCCAAACATAGAGCATTACCAAGCAAGTGAAGCTTGACTCACTTCTGATGGTCCTGTGTCACCACCTCTATGGAAACCAAAGACTTCATCTTCCATGATTGTGTCCCTCAATGACAGCATTAACCTATATGTCTTGTAATTGTTTGAAGGAATCTGTCTTCCTACTCCTTCCTTTGGAAGGCAGAATCCATAGCTTTTCCTGTTGCCTCCCTGGAGTTCTCACCCTGTTGAGTTCCAGCATTACAGGTCAGCCCCACATTCTCTGAATATTCCATAGCTCATTACTTCACAGGGTAGCCTGGATCACTGTTAGAACACAGTGATTGCTGGGTTGTCTTTGTGTCCCATTCATTTACCTGTTGGTGAATCCACAAAAAATGTAGCCATTATTTTCCTATCTGAACTAATAGCAGGTCCCCAAGGCCTCCTGCACACACAGCAGAGCATGTATATTTTTTGCCCTTTTTAATGTCATCCAAAATAGCACAGCTATTTGGAGTAGCATATATGCAAGTTAGATCAAACAGTACTCAACTGAGTGTCCTGTCCCCTTTCCACATTTCTTAAAAGCATATCTCTCTCATATTTTCAAAATGGAAACATTTACACATTTATATTCTAAGATTCAATTTTTTGGTTCTATTCAATATTTCAAAGTAATTTTAATTCTGAAATATTCTATTCTACCATGCAAAAAAAAAAAAAACCCTGATAAAACATGTTTCTTCATCCTCCCCACCTTGTTGATAAAAATCAGAACTGGAATCTTGAATTCTTTTGAGTGTGTTTCTAGGTTGATTCTAAGTTATTGATCAAGACTTCTGAGTACAGTATTTAAATAACCAGCATGTGGCAATTACTTTATCCAAGAGTACTGTCATACCGCATTTCACAGCTTATCTGTGAGGGTATCTTAGAAGACTGTTAGATCATTCTGAAATTCATCTCATAGCTTCCCCCAAAGGCCAAGCTCTATTAAAAGGAGAGAAAGAGAGAGGGGAGGTGAGTATGATGTGTCCTGAGTGTTATCTCTAGGGTTTGCAGTGTGCTCTTACAAACACTATCAGTGATAGGAATAATGACCCATGGTTTTCTTCTAAAAATCAGTATCTTATATCTGAAAATGTTGATCCCACATCTACTACATTTCCATTTGCTGGCTTTCTCAAAACTTTAACTATTGAGTTTAAAAGTTGGACCTTATTGTGTTTAATGAAAATAAATGTCATGATTAATATGTGAATAGTTACCACCCCAGCCTTTCCCCTATAAAATACAAGCTAGTTGAAAAACATGACTTTTTGGATCAAATTATTTTCACCATTGAACATGTTATCTCTTTACTAAGCCTGATGATAATGGTTATTTGTAAATAATTAACCTGAACAAACAACCCACTAAGAAAGGTTCACATCAGCAGAGATGTTGCATAAGATATTTTTAATAGTTATTTGCTGAGGGGTTTCTGTGACCCACATCATTCTTAGTACTATATATGAATTAACTTATTTAGAACTCACATCAACCCTATGTTGATAAAGTAAATGCTTTAGCTATTATCTTTTAAAAGGTGAACATATTGAAGCTTAGAGAAGTTAAACAACACATCAAAAGCTTGAGCGATAAGTGATAATTGGGATTTAAGTCCAGATAATCTGGCCGTAGTATCTGCTCTCTTAAATACTGTTTCATAATGAAGGTCATCTTTCAACTTATTCTAGGTGTTATACATTGCCATTTCAAAACTAAGTAGAAAAAAAGAAAGAACAGAAAACAACAACAACAAGAAGAAAATAAAAACACTACTCAGTTCAACTGAAGATTTTCCAACATAGTTTAGCTACAAATGCCTGGTACCTCAACAAAGCCTGTTTCTACTAAAAGACAGTCATAATTTAAACACTTCAGTATTTACCTGGCAATGTTCAGTAATTTGTAAGTAAATACTGGAATGTGTGACATAAGTATAGTTACTTGAAGTATAGGTCTGAAAGTGTTAGAAATAAGAATTTGAAAAGGATTTATAATTAGCTCAGGATTTGTTTCAGGATTAGTTATAATCTAAAGCATAATGGATTAAACGGATGTTGAGTCAGAATGGGTTGTTAAAACTGATTATAGGCTATGTAGGCTATGTGTTGATTCAGGACAAGAGGCTACAAGGCCAAAGAAGACTGTGTTTTCAATAGTGGCGTCAATGCCAGAGCATACATTGTCATCACAAGTACAATACTTAGCTTTTACCTGAATTGTGTCTGTGGTTTCAGGGCATGGTTCAGTATTTAAACAATAAATGTTTACATCATATCAATTCAGTTAGTCTCTGAATTTTTTTCAGAGAATTTTGTTTAAACCCCACCATGTTGATTAAAATAGTAGCATTGCAATGTACCTCCTTTAATATTCTGGTGATAATCTTGGGAAGAAGCATCTCCTCTATCACTAAACAGACAAACACACTTCACACTTGTGAATTCACCTTTGTAAAATCATGACCTGGTTGCTCGTCAGCCTAAAACAAGTGCTCATGGAAAGACCCAATCATTTTCTTTAACTAGAGGTCCCCATGTGCTCATTAAATGTCCATTACATGTCAGACGAGAGGAGATATACAAACAGCACTTCTTCCTCAAGAAGAAAGTTGTAGGTCACTCAGAGCATGCTAACAAGGTCTGTGGTTTGCAGATCTGGAGTGTAGCGCAACAGGAACTTGATGGGAAATGCAAATCAAAAGCAGAATGGTTATCTTGACCCAACAAAACCAGAAAACAGCAAAGGCCATGCATTGCTCTTATTTCTTGACTTACTACAGTCCTCCTCAGAACGCCCCTATCCATGCCTGTAAGTCGATGTGTACTGCACTTTATCCCCTGACCATTTCAAGGTTCTAATTTTACATTGAAGTCCTTGATCCATTTGAAGCTGAGTTTTGTGGGACGTCAGGGATAATGATTTGTTTTCAGTTTTTTTTTTTTTTTTTTTTTTTTGCTTGTTGTAATCCAGATTTTCAGCAGCGTTTGTTGAAGATTCTATCCTTTCTCATACATATGTTTATACATACAGATATACATACATACATGCATCTTTGTAAAATATCATGTAGCTATTGTCATGTGAACTTATACCCAAGTCCTGTATTCTATTCCTTTGATATATTTGGTTGGTTTGTGCCAGTAGCATTCTGCAGTTGTTGCTATGGCTTTGTGTATAGTTTGAAAATAAGAGTGATGGTTCTTCCACATCTGTTTAGGATTGCTTTGGCCACCTTTGGTCTTAAAATTTCAGAATGTTCTTCTCTGAAATGAGTCTGAGAAATGGCTCTGGAATTTTGATTGGGACTTCATCAAATCTGCTATAATAAAAAATGTAGACTGCTATAATAAAAAAAATGAAAGGAATAAAGAAGGAAAGAAAGAGTCATAAAGTTGAGAAGGGAGTATGTTGTGGGGAGCAGAAATGGTGAATGTGATATGACCAAAATACATTGTATACACATGCATGAAGTTTAAAGAAAAAACATTTGTAAAAGACAATAAAAAATTCTAAAAATGAATGAGAAAAAGGACTTTACACACGATTGATAAGAAAATAAATCAAAACAATTATTATAGATTACAGTATTGAGGTTCTTCAAAAAATTAGATTTACCATTTGAACCAACTGTCACACTTTGGGTCAAATGTACAAAGGAAATGAAAGGAGAAAGGCCTGCATGTTTATTGCAGCATTCTCAATGATAAAGATTTGGACCCCAATCAAGGTCAATCAGTAGATGCATTGATCAAGAAAATATAGTATATCATAATACATGCTAGAATGTATATTAGCTACAAAGATAAAATGAAATCCTGTAAAATATAATAGTGTGGAAAACATAGGAACTGCATTAACTGAGGTTGAGTCTCAGAAAAACAGTTACCTCATATCATCAAAACTAAAACCAGTTGACCTGAATGAAGAATAGCAAAGACAGGTAGGATGTAGAGGCATGACTTGATTAGAGCAGACTGAGTAAACCACATTAATACATACATATTTATAAAAAATAAATATTAAAATGTATGAGTCTCACTGGGTAGAACAATGGTGGATGGGACTTCAGGCAATGGGAATCGGAACCGGTTTAAGAAAGGGTCATTGTTAGGTAGCCTAGGAAGGGCATTTTGGAGAAAAGCACAGGTATAGTTAATCCAATTAGTTTGATAATCAAGGCCTGGCACATTTAATGAAAGAATCAGTCTCCCAGGAAATTCTCCCGATTGGACTGTGCAAATTTTAATTGGTCCCTGTGAACAGCAATGGTTGGAAGAAATAAAGTGAAAGTAAGGTATCCCTGCTGCAGGCTTATGAATATGTCTACAGCCTTATTTATGGACATATCTCAAAGCTAAGTTGAAACACTAGATTGGCATTGATAATGAAAAGATTCACAGGTATAAACTAAGCAGATGGTGGGCATGTCAGCGAGCCCTGGCAATAGTTTGCTGAATGTTACCATACGCAAACAATTAGAGAAAAATATTTTCAATTTTAATTCAGCCAATTTTCAGGTGTCATTGTCTTTTACATAAACCAACCATGTCCTGCCAAAAATCTAGTTTGCTTATGTTTATGTAGCTGTATTTTATATGACTGTGTTGGAGTCTGTCTCTGGTAGTCTTGTTTGAATCATTTCACTTCCTCAAATGTTTAAGTATTAATGGCTTAAAAACCACACAAACGCTCTCAAAGTTTTGGGAGTTAAGGAGATGGGGTGTGACTTTCTTGAGGCCCTGTGATAGCCCCAGTTTCCATTTGCAGGTGCCAGTGGAGGTGAGAGTCCATTTGAGTTTACTTAATCTCTTTGTACATCACAGACAAAGGAGGGGTGCCAGTTTTTCGGTGGCTATTGGCCAGAGGTTACTCTCCACTCCTCGAATACTTTCTCAGTTCTCCTGCATGGGCTTTTCTATAGGTACAGCATGCCGATCTGGTTATGCCAAGTCTAGAACAAAAAGGATGAACAAGGACTTGTGAGGACGACGGAGCAAGTGTTATGTAACAGGAAGGAAACTTGGGAGCGATGGGCTATTGTTTAGCTGTGTTTGTTTGTTAGAAGTAAGTTAGCATTCCTGTCTACCTTCAAAATGAGGGAATGATTCAAAGCAATGGCTAACAGGAGGCAGGGGGTGTGCAATCACTGGGTGCCTGTCTGTAGTGTGCTCCAAGAAAGAAAACCTAGTCTAGTCATAGACATCATTTTGAGTTTTTCTGGTAATCAAATTTAAATAATCAGTTGTTCAAATGGCATGAACTAGTGCTTTAAAAATAACAAATGTTTAATATTTTAGCCAAGTATTCCTATAATCAGTTTGCCTACAAAGACTTTTAATTTGTTTTCTATGTTCCAGATTATATTAGAAAATGAGTCTTTCAAATGATTATTTATCATATCAATATATATGATGGTATTTTTTCCTCAAAAATTTTTCTCCTTTTGTGGAAATTATTATATGTATTATAAAACAATGTGGTATTATGTTAATATTTTAGCTACTTACTATGTTTAGAATATGGGTTATATCTTTTGATTTTCTAATTAAGTATTCTTTAATTACCCTGTGTTTACTGCAGATTGCAAGAAAAGTCATGATAGTAATTCATTCTCTATTATTTTATTGTTTTATAATATTTGTGTAGCATATTTTAGTTATATTAGATTGCATTTGATATCTACAAATGGTCATCTACAGCATCTAGTTACACTGAAGAGTGTTTCTAACTTCCAAATTCATTCTGGCATTTTTGGTAAGAACTTATTAAGCAAGTACCTACATTTTAGGACCTAAAACACAAGCACAGATGTATTAGCCATCTCTTATTTGATGATTTGATACTTTCACTATTCAGTTATAGGTAGGAGTGTTAAAATGTCATAATGAGTGAATGAAGACATTAATAGTCAATACGTTTTAGGTCATAAGTTGAACTGAAGGATTAGGGCTGAAGCCAAGCCTTCAATACCACAGTATACATCACTTTCTGGACTCTTTGTGGCTTTCAGATAATGAACCACTCCTCGTTCCTCAGACAAGGTAATGAATGACGCTGTGGCTGTGAGTAGGATGTATTCTTTAACATTTTGTTGAGCCATACAAACTCAGTGTCCTGGTCCCCTGTGAAAGAGCTAAGCTGTCAGTCAGCTAATTGCTGGTAGTGAGAGCTGAGCTGAGAGACTGATACAGACTGAGACTAACTGGCAAAATTACCCAGTGACATAAGCATCCTTAGTACCATGCTTTGCCTACATGTGCTAGCCAGGTGCTGACTTCAATGTAGAATTCAGTCAACACCTGGATTGTTTGCTGTCCTTTGACCCTCACTCCATTCTCAGCAGCAGTAAATAAAGACATCTTTAAGAAACAATCTGATTCAGTGTCATACATTTGCAAAAACCACTGTATTCCCAGTCTGAATGCAACGGTTCTTGAAAATATTTACTAAGCGTCAGTGCTATCTGGAGCTGTCTGTGGAAAACCATTTCAGGCATAGAATTGGTGTTAATTTGTTGTGAAGCAATAATATGAATGAAAGGTTCCTCAAACAGGCTTTAAGCTGATGGACACTGAATTAACTTGTCATAGTCTACTTGTAAAGTGAATTGATTTCACACTAGAAAAACTCTCATTTTCTACAATTTATGTTTCATAAATGAAGTTAGCAACCAAATTTTGAGCACAATTATTTTGTGGCTTATTGTGGGTCTTTTGTTCTCTCTCTCTCTCTCTCTCTCTCTCTCTCTCTCTCTCTCTCTCTCTCCCCCCCCTCAGGATTAACTTGACTGCATGAAGTAAAATTCTTCTTTTATTAAAAAAACATCTGCTAAAGTATCATAGACTGGCTCAGTCTTGCAATCCACTTGTGTACATACATGCTTTTGTTTCCATGTGGATACTGCCAATTTGTATTTCTAGGCTGGTATGTTGGCAGAACATCACTCATTTACCTGAGCAGCTATAAAGCAGTCTTTCCATGGGGAAGGGCTGCTATTTTTTTTCTCTTCCAAATACAAGAAAGGGTCCCAAGGAATAATAAAAGGTATCTTGTGGGCTGTACCTTGTGATTGGCAAAGAACCTTGGAAATAGTGTTCAGTGAAGAGAATAGATAAAGACCAAGGCAAACATACCTACAATGACTCCTGGGAAAGAGGAGATTAAAGACAGAGTAAAACCTATGGGGGGAAGTTTATTTACATGCAAGCATTTCAGATAAATAAATATTTTTCACATGTAGACCAGTGTGAATTTTAAGGGATTATGTACAAGAGAACTGCTTTTTTTATTGGAATGATAATGGTCTAGATAATTTACATCGACATAAAGAAATGTGCTATAAGAAATGAACATTGCCATAGAAGGAATACCTGATTTGTTCATATTCCTACTAAGAGTGATACAGACAAAATGAAAGCAGGAAATCAATACACTCCTGGCATATTGCAAAGCCATAGTCCCTAGTGAGGTAAAATATCTGAATAGACAGATGTTCTCTTCAGGTTATTTATTTTGAGGAACATAATAAGGAGACTGTTGATTATTTACATTGCAACCAGGAAGTAACACAAAAGCATTTTTTCTCCTTTCCCAGTATTAAGGCGACACAATTTTTTTTTTTTTTTGCACAATTTGATGAAATCAGCAGTTGCCACACACCTTATTGTCAGTGGTCTGCAAGGTGCAAGCTCAATAGCTGGTGGATTCCCTTGACAGCTGGCTCCTGCCATTTACTGATAATAAAATGTGAGACATTTTAATATTATGTTATTGTCCATAACATCCTTTGATTTTTAGAACCATTTCTTTCTCATCTCTCTATCCCCTAAGGGTTCTGCCCACATGCATATATGTGTACTGTGTTCGTACCTCAAGGCCACAGAGGTCAGAAAAGGGAGTCAGAATCCTGAAACAGGAATTACAGATAGTTGTAAACTGGTATGTGTGTGCTGGGAACTGAACTCAGGTACCTTAGAACAGTCAGTATGCATCTATTGAACCATCACTCCAGCCCCAAGCTTTAGCTTTTATTTATTTAATATCTAGATCTGTTTTGTTTCTTCAGTAGAGGTCTTACTAATGTGTATTTTTTAAAAATTGTCTGGTTTTATCACATACATAAAAAAGTACTGTTCTCATCAGATTTACCACAGACAGTACATTATTGCAACTGCAGTATCTGCATCCTTATGGGGCCAGAAGTCTGGGCCATGGGAATTTTCTACTAAAGGATATAAAGGATTCAGCTTTACATAAAGAGGTGATGGTAATCAACCAAACTGTCTTGATCACAGATACTGGATTTTGAAAAATAGAATAAAGTTCTTGACAATTGTTTCATCCAAAACCTTCTATACAACAATAAGAAATTAAAATGTTCAGCAGGACTTGTGTAATTAATGGTATGATTTTCTTATTGCTTCAGTGGCTTGCTATCTGCTCAAGAAGATGGCTAAGCCTATCTTTAAGGCTTTTGCCCTCACTTCAATAGCACTGTCTCTTTGACTATATTCTTGGCTCCTCTGTGTCAATCAGAATCAGTGAAAGGTCGGTTGCTAACATAGGTCTTCCCTTGTGACCCAATCTACAGCAGCCTCAGTCACCTGCTAGCATCCTCCTTATTTTAACTCTCTGAATATAATACCTCACTATACTTTTTTAGAGAGTTTGTTTTTATATTTATCATGTGTTGCTGTTTATTACAGTATATTAAATAAAGGAAGAAGCAGCTGTGATCGTTTGATTCACTGCTGCATCCCTAGTGACTGGAATAGTTCATGGCAGTTAGTTGGTACTCAATAATTGTTTATTCAGTAAATGAATGATGTAATCACTGTTACTTCTTCTATTTGTGTTGACGATTGAAAACCATCAGCAGATTAACAATGTAAACTTCTTCCAACCTCACATATGTCTTTAACAAGACATAAAACTAGCTGGCCTGACCATTAGAGGTCAAGGTAAAGTCACCATACATTTTTGATATTGTCAGTCTACTCTGTGATGAACATGTTCATCAGGAAGGATTTGCTTATTCATTTCTCAATAGCATGCATGTCCCATTGCTGAGCACAGCCTTGTTTTTCTGTACCTGAGACAAGGAAAACAGTGATTTCAAATTCCTGTTGATATTTTCTTTTCTAGGAAATACTTCAGCCAAATAATTTGCATGAGTTACATTAAAATATAGAAAATCAGCTTCATTCTTTAGTCTTATAAGAAAAACAAGGCTTGCTTGCTCAACACAGGATTCTTGAGCTTCTGCTAGGTACCAGCCTCTCTCATTGAATTCCTTTCTCTCCACTCTTATCTCCTACCCTTTGAATCAATGGGTTGAATAGGGCCATTACATATGCTAGGAAAATTAGCCACATGCTATTAAGTAATACAAGACTTTTTAAATTGAAAATAAGGCCAGTGAGACAGCTTATCAGGTAAAGGCACTTGCCACCAAGCCTGATGACCTGAGTTCTTTTTTCCTGGAGCCCACATGTTGGTAGGGGAGCACAGACTCCTGAAAGATGTCCTCTGCCCTCCACACATGTGCCCCCTCACACACAATAAGCGAATGTAAAAATTTTTAAAGAACATACATTTTATTCTAATAATGGCAGAGTTGGGATTTGAAAACAAACTTTTAGTACTCCAAAACTTCTTTCCTATATATTTTATTATTTGGTAGAGCATTCCATGTTCTACAAAACATAAAATAATAAAACTCCTTGAGTTTTATAAAGTTTTAAAATAGTTATAATTGTATATGAAATTTACTCATTCAAATGGAGACATTACCTTATGTTTTCAGTCACAGAAATAAAGTAAACACCAATCATCATCATATGTTACTATATACAGCATACTATAAGTTGGATGTAATCAAAAGATCATTCAAATATTGAATTTGCCAGTTTTTGACCAAAGTGTTCTTGGTAAGTAGATGCCTTATAAATGAAAGTAGTTAATATAGTAAATATTAAACTATGGAATGTTAAGCCAAACTTTAATTCGCTCAAAACTCATTCTAATCCTTCAGGGTAGCTGTCTTCTCCTGAGCGGAGCATAGTGCAGACCCCAGCCTTGGCCCAGAATTCTACTGCATTGTGAATTCTGATTTGTAGCATGGGCATGGAATCCTCTGACAGCAAGGGACTATTTTTGATAGGTGACTCTCTCTGACAAGCTCTGAACATGATGCTGATATGTTCATAGCGGCATTTTTTTCTAAATCAGGATCAATTCATCAGTTTAGACATGGATGTAGTTATACCTCCTTCACATGTGAAAATGAGAGAGGTATGAATTCATAAAACAAAGCAATATGTTTTTGTTTTTGTTTTTTTTTTTTTGGTTTTTTCAAGACAGGGTTTCTCTGTGTAGCTTTGCGCCTTTTCCTGGAACTCACTTGGTAGCCCAGGCTGGCCTCGAACTCACAGAGATCCGCCTGGCTCTGCCTCCCGAGTGCTGGGATTAAAGGCGTGCGCCACCACCGCCCGGCTAAATATGTTTTAAATCATATGAAGAACAAGTAAAAGTAAATGAATGATATCAGCCAAAAATTGCTCAAAACAATGTAAACAGCTAATCCTGTGATCATTTAGTTATTTCAAAGCTTTGTGTTCATTGTTTACAGGTATACTATAAACTTAGTTGGACAGAAATCCAAAGGTTTTTACTCTTAGGATTATCAACAATCAAAATGCAGAAAGGAGGCATACATGCCCACAGTAGAATAGAAATGACAACTCAAGCAGCAACACATGATAATGTATCATGTGACTAGTATAAACAATACATTATATGAGTTCCTGAGAAGGAAAGATCGAGGAAGGCATCATATCAAAGCTGGCATTGCCTAGTGTTTGGCATCGAATGGGATGGGAATTGAGAAAGTGGGAGTGTTCCCTGTTGAGTAAGATGGTGAGGGGCATTCAAATAGGAGTTAAGTGTCTGAAACTCAGAGTTCATTTGTCCTCCTCTTGAAAGAATGGGAGATCACAAAAGTGATTGCTGGCAACGTTGTGAGGACACTTGATTACTAAGACATGAAGACTTTAGTCTTTGAATAATGGGGAGTCCTTGAAGGTCTTCTACAGGTCAGAGGTAGGACAAACACAGAATGTTAGAGTGACTAAGCTGATAAAAATGTACATAACTTCTTGAAAATACAGAGAGGAACAGGAAAGAAAGTAGTCAGAACAGTGGCTTTTAACTTTAATATGCTTAACAATCCACCTAGGGAGTCTGTTAAAATTGCAGATTCCAGAGCCATACTCCAGAGATTCTGACTCAGTGAGTCTGAAGAGGGCCCCTAATCTCCATCTTAACAAGGATCAGTGTGATTCTGATTTAAGTGGTCTTCATACCACGATTTGAATAGTACTAAATTTGAAGACTGTCACAATAATCCTGGAGTGAAGTGGCCAAAGTTTGTCATGTAATTTTAAGACTACAAGGAAGTCTGTAACTGAAAAGGAAAAAAAGCAATGGCTGTTAAAAAAGAGAAGTGATGAGGTCTAGAAATGTTTGGGTACACAAAATCATAAAATCAAAGGGTAAAAGTGGTCTATTATGACATTAGTGTATCTAATTCAACATGGTGGGTGTGTTTGTTTACATAATTTGATTTGCTAGTTCCCTTAAAGGTCAGTGCACGTATAGATTGTGTCCAGATGAGAAATGAAAAATTATAATATGGACTAAGATATATGTAAATAAAATACATGTGGATTAATAAAAATATAAGTAAAAAAAAGAAACCCTGTTTTAAAATGACTCCATCATATTATATTCACACATATTGTAATGCTTATCTTTGCACATCATGGATTTAATGATCCTCAGTCAAGATCCCTGAATTGTTTTGTAGCTGAAAGTTTTCCTGTGTCCCGCTTGGCCCTCAGTCAGGACAAATCTCTCACCCACCCATCCCTCAGCCGATCAGACCCAAGTAAACACACACAGGCTAATATTATTTTTAAACTATGGCCATGGCAGGCTTCTTGTTATACAGTTCTTATATCTTAAATTAACCCATTTCTATAAATTTGTATTTTGCTACATGGCTTGTGGCTTATCGGTACCTTTACATCTTGCTTCTTCTGGCGGCGGCTAGCAGTGTCTCCCCTGCTCTGTCTTCTTCCTTCCTAGAATTCTCCTTGTCTGTGCCTCCCACTTATACTTCCTGCCTGGCTACTGGCCAATCAGTGTTTTATTAAACCAGTGTACAAAAGCATTATCCACAGCATTGTTTTATCATTAGCTTTTCAAACTGTACATAGTTTGCTCCGTTATCAAAATCATCCCCATTTTGCCAAGAGGCCAACTCTAGTGATTGCATTGGAACATCCTGGATCTGGGAAAGAAATAATCTGATTTGAAATAATCTCTTCTATTTCCTAGAGTTCTGACTAAACCTTGTGTGTGGTTTGAACAATACATATATATATATATATATATATATATATATATATATATATATATATATATAATAGGTAAAATATAGCATCTTGAATCTTATTTTAGATGAGAAACTTCCAGGGAAAGAAAATAAGGAGACAGTTGCCACTGCATTAATAGTTCACCAGGAATGATAGGAATGAAAAGTATTAGGACAATTAAGTTTCAGTAGAAATTACAGTAATTATCAAGAAGCTTTTCCATTATGGATTGAAGCAAATGTTGAGTCTGGCACATTTACTGGCTTTTATCAAATAGTAATTCATAGCTAGGAGGAACTTTTCCCAAAAGCAATACAATCTTCTAAAAGTTTCTTCTAATTTCTTGTATTTCATACCCTTTTTAAAACACATGTGAACAATTCAGCTGTTCAGCTAATAACATCTGATTATTTTTATAGATTTTCTTCATAGTTAATGTTAGGTAGCATATGTTAGTTGGATCTAGGAATGTTTCTTGCTTGTGAATACTGTTAAAAATTACAGTGTTTACAAGTCCTAAGTCCCAACAATGGAAGGAAAAATGCAAAGTAGCTCAAGAATCTTGAGCTAAGAGTTTGCATGCAGAGTATTTTCTGTTAGAGTCAGTTATGATTGTAGCCCTTTATGCTTTAATGGGATACTTGCTTTTTAAATTAGGCAAGACAAGTCAAATATAAAAATAATGGGAAGCCAAGTGGTGGTGGCACATCCCTTTAATCCCAGCACTAGGGAGGCAGAGGCAGGTGGATCTCTGAGTTCCAGGACAGCCTGGTCTACAGAGTGAGTTCCAGGACAGCCAGGGCTACATAAAGAAACCCTGTCTTGCCGGGCGGTGGTGACGCACGCCTTTAATCCCAGCCCTCGGGAGGCAGAGCCAGGCGGATCTCTGTGAGTTCGAGGCCAGCCTGGTCTCCAAAGCGAGTCCCAGGAAAGGCGCAAAGCTACACAGAGAAACCCTGTCTCGAAAAACCAAAAAAAAAAAAAGAAACCCTGTCTTGAAACACCAAAAAAAAGAAGAAGAAAAAGAAGATAGAAGGAGGAGGAAAAAGAGGAGGAGGGAAGAGGAAGAGGAAAAGAAGAAGAAGGAAGAAGGAAGAAGAAGACAGAATAGGAATTTGGAGAACATTTCAGATATCCAGATACTCCAGCCGAGTACAGCAGGTAGTCATAAAGAAAGTTGGAGAGACAGGCAATGTTTGCTGAGGACTTTCTGAGAGGATACCTATATCAACTAGAGCTATACTAATGCAGACAGGTTCTTATCCCCATGGACCACTCTAAGACTGACATGAAGGACATTAAAATCACCTTCTAGTACAGTGACACTCAGTTTTCATATAAACACAACAAGGAGAATTCCATCATGAAGAGAATCTTATAAATGATGATTTGGTGGTGATAGAATTTGCTATGTAGTAATTTTAGTCACCAGTGAACTGGTTTTATAAAGATAAATTTCGCAAGTGTTTTAGATTTTGTATGATCTACATCATCTGTCTCAACTATGTGATCTGCCGTGGCAGTGTGCAGAGTTTCACAGGCAGTAAGTAAAAGAATTGAGTCTCCCCATGCCAATATAACTTCATTTATACAAACAGGTGGGGAGTTGGATTTACCACATAGCCACAGTTCACCAAATGTGATGTATTATGTCTCTTGTGAATTATTAGTTGGCATACAATAAGTATCTTTCTTAGTTTAAGATGCTATTTTCCCTAGCATCACTCCTTATCAAAAAGGTTTAAGAGTAAAATTACATATGCACATGCCCTCAGAACCTGTTGGTGAATCCCTTAACAACATAACGTCAAAGTGTTTCAAGGTCCTGTGGAGTACATAACATTGGTAAATTGTCCTGTGTTTGTCTCTAAAAATGGAGTTGCCTCTCATTTCTGACCCAGGCATGTTTGTCTCAAGGTGTCCACCAAGGCCCCTCATCTGGGGATAGACTCCCCTAACTCTGGAATATTAAGGGGGAAAAAAGGAAACAAATCAAGAAACTTTATGTCCTTGAGAACAAGAAGGTAGGTCATTTCCAATAAAAGTTACTATTGACTATCCTACCATACAAAAATTCCTACAGTGAAAAAGGAAACTAAAAAATGAACTACAGGAAGTTCAATCAGGATGAATTCCACATGGGAAGCTCAACTGTGTAGAGAAAGTTTAGCTGGGAATGCCAGCTGATTGTCTCAACTTCCCTAGTCAGGTTCAGAGAGGTACTGTGGTTTGATGACGTCATTCCTTCTTATTGCTATGTGTTCTTGGGCTTGGAAACCTCACCCAAAATGACACTCTGCCTGGAATGTTCAATGGGGGACTCTAGCTGGTTGCCTTAAAGGACCTTCTTCAGTCAATATCTGCTGGATGTTTGTAAGCTTCTAAGTTTTAAGATGCTACCTTTCTTTTTATTTGTTATTTAATTGAGATGTATCACCCAAGGTCCACTCTGCTTAATTTGGCGCATCTCCCCCTCCCTCTCTTTTCCTCCCTCCCTCCCTCCCTCTGAAACTGAAGGCCTTAAAGGGGTTCCCCAATCTATTTCTGCTGGTTATTTTGAGTACCCAATTTTTTGTTGATGTCTTGCTATCTGCCGATCTATGTCCAAGTTGTTGTAGAACTGCATCTTTAAGCCATCTGTGAGTATTTTAGTGAGTTAGGAGCTTTTCTCTTAAAGTAAAGCTTGGTCAATTTTCTTCTCTTCTTTGTTTCTTCTTTAATTTTGCTTCATGTATTTTCTGGAATATGGGGAAAAAGCAAAAAATTGAGTGTTTATTGAGCAATATGCCAGAGGTTGTTGCAGTGGGCATTTCACTATACTATGATGACTGTTAGTCATGACCTTTTAATGAAAATTATTATTATTATTATTATTCCTATTTTGCTAATGGGGACAAAAGTTTCACTGCTAGAAAACACTGGAATAGTTTCTAGTCTATGTGCCTATGCTGTATGGTTCCCAGAATAACCAAATATCAAATAAACTAAACCCTAATTTTGGCTGAATGAGTAAAGTTATTAGGCATACAGCAAATCAAAGTAAAAAACTAAATGGTGAGTAATAGATAAGTTGATAGATGATAAGTTGACAAATAGAAGGATATATATATATATGTATGTATATCACAATGAAATCACATATATGCATATGTAATAGATACTGTGCAAAGTATTTTGCATTTATTTTTTAATCTTTACAGTAACTTTGCACAGTTGCTTCTATTATCATCCTCATTGATGAATAAAATCTGACAATTAGGGTAATATAACCCATTCCAAAAGATATCTAGAAAGCCTTGGAAATTTTCTTCATACACTACCCATTCTCTCAAAATCCATGAAAAATGTTTCTTTAATGCACAAGAATACCATTTAATTACAGTGAGATTTCAGTTCACCTATTTTGAATAAATAGATTTATCTTGTGCAGATTATTTGACCAATGGTAAAGAAAAACTGGATGAACTAGCCTAGTCTGTGATTTGTAATTGGTTAGTAAGCCCACATCTTGGTATCTTCAAGAAGCATCTTGCAAATAAAATCTAGATCTATGTTTAGCTCACTCCTCAAAACATTCTGAACAATTTAATGTGTTCAAATGAAGATGTTTCTATTATTTACGCATGAAGAAAACATGCTGTTTTTCATGCACTGAACAAAGGGAGAAACTACTCAACCTTAGCAAGAACCTACCAGGGATGTGACGTGCATCTTAAATGGTAGTGCTGTGCTGCTAGGAACAGTTGCTCATGGACTTCTTTCTCCTCCAAATACTGTGTCAAAACTATATTGATTCAAATAAATACACCTTGGACTGGTGAGATGGCTCAGGGAGTAAAGGCATTTACTGTGAAGTCTGGTAGCCCGAGATTGACCCCTAGGATGCATATGAATAAAGGAGAGTACCAATTCCCTTTAGATGCCCTCTGACTTCCAAGTATGTGCGCAGTTTTTTGTTTTTTGTTGTTGATGTTGATGTTTTTTTGTTTGTTTGTTTTGTTTTTTGTTTTTCGAGATAGGGTTTCTCTGTGTAACTTTGTGCCTTTCCTGAATCTCGTTCTGTAGACCAGGCTGGCCTCGAACTCACAAATATATCTGCCTGCCTCTGCCTCCTGAGTGCTGGGATTAAAGGCTTGTGTCATCACCAACTGGCTCTATGCACAGATTTATACACACACACACACGCACACCACCACCACCACCACCACGAACAACAACAATGAATGTAATTACATTTTTAAAAATCTTGCATCACTGTGTAATCTCTGAGAAGCCAGAGTGAGCCCAAGTTGGAGTCTCTCTGATTTATAAATTGTATGCATATTTTTCTTGAAGTAATTATTTTCTAATATTCTACTCATAAACCACACAAAGATTTAAGAAGTGAATAGAAATAATATACTTGCTTTTCTTTCCTTTAAAATACTAACTACTTCATTAAAACTGCATTTACAAATGAGGTGAATTCCTCCCATTTTAGTTGGTGGGTGTGGCCCAGAACTAATCCTAATTCACTATACTTCTGAAAAAAATGCATCCCCTGAGGACTGAACATTGGGAACTTATTTAAGGTATCAGTTACTTTAGATCTTAAGAATTATGGTACTACAGATAAGCAACACATTTGTTATCCTCTGAGGAAGAGCTTTTTTATTTAATGATAAATGTGTTTCCATCCTTCAATTACAAATAGTTATAGCTACATTAGGAATTAAACTTGGTGTCCTTGGACAACTCTATAAACACATTCACACACTTCTGGCAGACTAATGAATTTAAACTTGGAACAAAATCCAAGGACTGATTTTGTTACTGTAATGTGGGAGAGAATCTCCCTTTCTCCAATAGTTAAGGTTCCAAGTTGGAGTGCTTGCCAATCTTCCATACTTAATGTTCATCTATTCATGAAGGAATTGAGAAAAAAGTTATTTCATATATACATATATGTATTATATGAACACAGGGTATCATTGTGTGTTACATGACATTTGAAATAAAGATAGGCCTGCATTTACACAGATAATCTCATTAATGACAATAGCACTCAAGAAAATTATTAAAATTATTGTTCACCGTATAAAATGCATTTTTTATTCAATGTTTATAAAACCATATCATGTGTACTTTATCATGAATCTGACTCACATTTCAGGGATTCAAGTTATTTCCCTCTGGCACTTATTTCCATCTTTTAATGGAATGGTTCATTGTCTAGAGATTCAAGGCCTGTCAGTAGAGAACCAGATACTGATACTGCAGAGGACCAAACAGGGGATTCAACATAGGAGATGAGCTCTGGAGGTGGCAGTCTGAAACACAGCCCTGGCTTTGCTCATGCCCACTGTGTGCATGGGATACGATGGTATCTTCCCAGTGCCTCTCCGTCTTTACTGAGTTAATTTTTGAAAATCTGTGAGATTTTCAATGTCTGCTTAGCAGAGATTCAGTCATTACTAGTTGTCATGACACTTGGGGAGCTGCCCTGTCTCTTGCCTTTTCTTCCTAGAGGAGTTAGGAATGAAGTGAATCCTCCACCTTCATCCTTGTTCCCCCCTTCCTGCAAACTCGGCTGTCTGATCATCAAGTAATTTTCCTATCCTAAGATGGCTATGTCTGGATATCCAGAGGATATAGGGAGTGGATATTTAGGGATAAATGTGTTCTGGGATCAGAAGAATCACAAATGATGAATGAAACAGGTTCTTATGCTTAAATACTACAAATTTTCCCAAAGTATTCTCATCTTAACTTGCTATTTATTTAAAACTAAGCTTTGAAAGGGGGACAGATTCTAACTTTTAAATCTTATTTATCTATTCAGTTGCTTACTTATTTATGTGTCTGAATGTTTGGCTGCACATCATTTATGTACCTCTCAAGCCCCTAAGACTGTGTGGTAGATAATTGTGAGCAACTTTGTAGGTACTGGGAATTGAACCCAGGTCCTATGGAAGAATAGCCACTGCTGAGCCATACCTCTAGTTTAGAAAGAATCTATTTTAAAGAGCATAATTATTTTTGTCTTGGAGTTCTCTTTGGATTTCTCACAATTTTTTATGCTACCACATTCTGGAAAATGTGTCCAGTGGTTTAATTTGGCAAAGTGACAAAAATGGAGTGTGTATAAATGGCCTGCAGTTTTCTTTCCTAGAGATGGAATATTAAACTTCATCAAGCATGTCACTTCTTCCTACTGCCCTCAGTTCTGTCTGTTCTATTTGTGATGATGAAAGATTTCTGCCTTTTGGGGATTCTGATGGGGACTGCTATTTTTTATTATGCAGCATCTAGTATATGCAAATGCATCTGCAAGATATAGCTGTGAAGTCCATAATTCATGATCTGCAATGTTATCAATTCATTGTCTCTACTCCTTTCTTCTTCCATATACCTCCTTTTCTTTCCCCACTCACTAGTAGATCATTTAAGATTTGGTGAACTGAATAACTTTTCAATTTTTAAATACTTTTATAAAAAATCACAACCATTTATATTCTCTAAAACATCCCTATTTGAGTATGATCCATACACCTGTCACATCTCCTCTGCCTGGGATTGTCTTTGTTATATTGTACTTCAGTCTTTGCTTCAGAACCACCAACCCTGTATTTTAGTTTAAGAATTGAAATATTGCACCAAAATGCAGCATTGAGATCTTACCTTCTTTCTTTCTTTCTTTCTTTCTTTCTTTCTTTCTTTCTTTCTTTCTTTCTTTCTTTCTTTCTTTCTTTCTTTCTTTCTTTCTTTCATTCATTCTTTCATTCTTTCTTTCTTTCTTTCTCTCTCTCTCTCTCTTTCTTCCTTCCTTTCTTTCTTCTTCATCTTCTCCTTCTCCTTCTCCTTCTCCTTCTCCTTCTCCTCCTCCTCCTCCTCCTTCTTCTTCTTCCTTCTCCTCCTCTTCTTCTTATTGTTCTTTCTTCTTCTCTGCTTCCTCTTCTTCTTCCTTCTCCTCCTCCTCTTCTTATTGTTCTTTCTTCTCTTCTGCTTCCTCTTCTTCTTCGTCTTCTCCTCCTCCTCCTCCTCCTCCTCCTCCTCCTCCTCCTCCTCCTCCTCCGCTGTGATACAGGTTTTTCATATGTAGTCATGGTAGTCCTATCACTCACTGTGTAGACCAGGCTGGCCTTGAACTCACAGAGATCTGCCACCTTTGCCTCTGAAGTGCTGGAATTAAATGATGTGTCATTATATCTGGCTGTGTACTTGCTTGCTTGTTTCGTGTTTGAGGTTTCATAAGAATGGTTTTGTGTTATCTTCTGTCACTTGCTTTATTCACTGGGTGAAAAATGTCTAACATTCATCCAAGTTTCTTTGCATATTCATTGATGACACGAAATCTGTGTTAATATTTTTTCTTGCCTCAACATTGAGTTTGTTTCCCGTGTTTTGTTACAGTACTTATGGCATGTATCTTCATGGATGAGTTTGCATGTAAGACATTTTCTATGCCATGAGCCATGGAGTAGAATTGTGAATCAACTTGTATGTGAATGCTTATATTTGGAAGATAATAGCAATGTGTTTGCTACTACCCAGGGATCTACATCTCCATTGTTCTATATCTTTTACAAAATATGATATTATCTAGCTTTTTTGATGAAATATGGAAATAAAAATCCCCAGTCCCTGTGGCCTCTACTCCCTGTGTGATTACTGACAACATGGATCAGTTTTCTTCTGCCTAATTACCATTTTCTCTCCTCTTCTGTAGAATATCCAAAAGTTGTTCAGTGTTTTTCAGTTTTTGGTGATTTTTAGGAATATTTATTTTGGAATAGTCCTTTGCAAACTACATGCAATGTGTAATATCATGTCCTGGTTTCTCACTTTCTTGATCAATTTTGGTGAATACAAGTTCTAAATGTTAATACAGTTTAGTTTACCAGTCTCTCAATGCTTGTTTTTGAAACATGTAGAAAATAAACCCTCCAGTATGTGGATATCATAATACATTGTTAACGCTATCAGTGGATGAGTGGCTTCATAAAGAATTAGAGCATAACAATGTTAGCTGAAACACTACACTACCCATCCACTGTTAGCATTGAATTACCATTTGCTTTTCAAAGGTCTATGTTTAATTTATTCCTCTTTGTCATCAAGAAAGATCATCACTTGTGAGTACAGCTTGGCAAGGGCTCAAGTGTAGGTGATGATGCTATACAGACATCTGACATTAGACAAGCAACTATCCCTGTGAGCTGTAGTTCCCTCCTATATAAACTGTAGTTATGGCTGAAACCCTTCAATTCTGAAACATTCATTAGTTACAGCACATCTCCTTTTTCAGAGGTTTTGAAACTTAGAAACATTATTTTAAATTTACGTTTTTGTGTCTGGTTAATATGATTAACTATCTAGCTATTCGGCCCTTGGTAGTTGGTCTCAATTACATAGCAGAAACTTTTTTTATACCATCTCTTTATACATCATTGAGACTGAGAGCGACATTTGAAGGTATAGCAATTCTTTTTAAATTTTTAATTGTCAAGCACCAGAAGTTAAACATCCTTCTCAAAAAGTCAGCATTTAGGAACATTTGACAGATGGACATTGAGCACCTGAGTAATTATCCTTCAAATGTCACAAAACACTTTAAATCTTCTGTAACATCTTCTGAGGGATTTGAAAACATCTTCTCATTTTAAGTGTATGCCAGCTGTACAACTGTCCATCATTCTGGACTCATTTTAGCAAGAAAATTATATACAACTTCAAATACTTGTACTTTGCTGCCTTATAGAGTAGTCTTTATAAGAGTTTTCTTGGCAAAGTATAATTTTTTCCAATAAAACATATTTTCTCCACTTATGGTGTGTGTGTGTGTGTGTGTGTGTGTGTGTGTGTGTGTGTGTGTGTGTATATATATATATATATATATATATATATATATATATACCTCTTATTTCATATAAAGTAAGATTTTTTCCAATGAAGTAATATAGTGTAATATTTTCTACACATTTAACTGAGTATTATAATTCTACCTTTAAAATCCGACAATGTGTAGTTATAGAAATATTATTTCCAAATCTAAAGTCTTTATCATGATTGAAGTGGACCTCCTTGATATATTCTAATTTCCAAACAGCCTCCACCTCACTTCATCCTAGGCCACTGGTGACCTGACTATTCTTCATCCATAACAAGCTCATCAGTTTCTTTGCCCTTGCTTGACCACAGCCTGTAATATTGACTTACCCCTCCTAACATCCTTCAGGTTCCTACTGTTGATGATACCCTACCATAACAGCCCTCTTTGGTCAGCCAATAGAAAAGAACATACTCACCAATCAGGCTCCAAATTCTTAATTTATTTCTGTGCATGTCATAGCACTTAGCATTATTTGACATATTTACTTATGAGTTTGAGTGTTTACCTGTTCCCAATGGAAAATGAAAGGTAGAAATTTTCTCTACTGAACTGTCTTCAGCATCCCTATAACATAATGTTCGGCACATATTAAGCATTCCACAAACATGACCTGAATGAGTGAGCAAGCATTCAGTTAAATGAACAGGTATTTTTCATGTAGAGTCAGGGTCACACTGGCTACACCAAATATCTACAGAGGCTGGCATAGTTCTTTTAGTCTCTGCTGAAAGACATGCTGACATTCAAACCTAAAAATGTGAAGAAAATAGTATTGTTCAAATTAAACAAAATAGTGTATGAAAATATTTGGTAGAGATCCAAAATTGAAATGTTCAGTGAATGTAATGTACTTACTTCTGCCTTTTTACTTTATCTGATGTCACAAAGAAAATGCTGGCTTCTGTATAGTTTAGGCCAATTCACTCCATCTCTTTCTTAACATCCTCTCCCTTTCACTATCTTCTCAGGAACAATGTAGTACTGTTTTCCTTCCTAATCTGATGTCCTTGATTTACCTCTACACTCATATACTTCACATCCCAACTATAGGCCCTACACTCAATTTACCCAGAGGGGCTTCTTTCAATAATGTAGCCCAGTTATCCCATTGCCTTGAAGAGACACAATGAAGTGATTCTTCACTTGGTGTCTGCAAACTTGCTCATCTGAACTCCTCATAGATCTGTGTAATTTCTTCCATTTTCAGGATATCCAATGAACCCTTACTTCTATTGTGTTTTTGCTTATATCAGTCTCTATACATGGTGTCCATATACAGTCACATGTGAGTTTGTACAGCATGAGAACAGTCTATTTCAACATATACTTGTAGTTTTGGCATCAACTTAGATGTCATTTACTATTTGAAAAGACTCACAATGACTTAATAAGGATATTCTTTGTGGTTTAGAGTTGAAAGCTTGGTCACAAAAGTGACATTGAGAGGTGAAGATTTGATAGTGGTGCAGGGGGAGGGTTGACCACAAAGATTTTGGCTTAGTCAAGGGATTAAGCCATTGATGGATTCATAATTTGACGGCATTACTGAGCTATTCTTGAAGCTGAAATATAGGTCCTGATTCAAGGAAACAGGCCATTGCAGGTGTGTGTTTGAAAGGCACTCTATATCCCTGGCCCCTTGCTCCGTCCTCTGCATCTCAAATGCCCTGAAGTTCATAGCTCTGCTCTTCTATATAGTTCCTATGAGGTTTTACCTGATCAGAAGCTCAGCAACAACAGAATCAAACAACTATGAACCAAAGTATTGAAACCATGAGCCAAAATAAATTCTTCCTTTCTAAAGCTATATTCTCAGGTGTTTTGGCACAGCAACAGAAAGTGCCTACCATATTCCTCCTATTGTCAATAGCAGATATATCAATATATACCCCATAAATTAAAGTTGGATGCTTATTATTATTTCCCCTATAAGAAACAAAGCTCTTGAGAGCATTATCTCTTGGTGTGTTTTCATGAATCGAACACCAAAGTATTCATGGGTGCTGTGGGATGTTCTGTATGTCAAATGTGTTGCTGATTAGTCAATAATTAAAACACTGATTGGCCATTGGCTAGGCAGGAAGTGTAGGCGGGACAAGGAGGAGAATAAAGCTGGGAAGTGGAAGGCTGAGATAGAGAGACACTGCCAGCTGCCAAGATGAGAAACAGCATGTGAAGATGCCGGTAAGCCACGAACCATGTGGCAAGGTATAGATTTATAAAAATGGATTAATTTAAGCTGAAAGAACAGTTAGCAAGAAGCCTGCCATGGCCATACAGTTTGAAACCAATACAAGTCTCTGTGTTTACTTGGTCGGGTCTGACGGCTGTGGGACTGGCAGGTGAGAGAGATTTGCCCTGACTGTGGGCCAGGCAGGAAAACTTAAGCTACAAATGGCGCCCAACGTGGGGCAAGAGTTTCCACCTAAAAACTGAAAAAAAAAGATTCTAAAATGGAGCTAAAAACAGTTCCTAATTGTCTCTCTCAAATGAGCAGCAGCTGCTGGTTTGAGCTACTTGTGGGTTCCTGGTGTGCATGCTCGACATGCTGTATGGCAGGAATGAGGCCTCTGCAAGTGGCACATTAAGCTGCATGGTGGATTTAGCCTTTGCTACTGCAAAACAACAAAAAAAAGAGGTTTCTGGGCTACACGCTGCTTGGCTAAAAGCATAGACCCCCGATAGCTCCCAGAGCTGGCGGTAAACCATGGCCAAAAAAAAAAAAAAAAGGGGGAAGTGCTGTGGGATGTTCTGTATGTCAAATGTGTTGCTGATTAGTCAATAATTAAAACACTGATTGGCCATTGGCTAGGCAGGAAGAAAACTTAAGCTACACATGGGAATTGGCATTTACAGATAAGCAATATTTTCCATGAAGACAAGTGTCATTATGGTGTTACAAAATTGGTTTCTGGTGATACTGAGACACAAACTAGTTTGAGATCACCACACTGATGCAAATTTAACACCGTGATAAGCAAAAACCAGTATACTTAAGGCAGTTTTTAGCTCAACATTAATTGAACCAAGTGAAATAAAAACTTTAATAGTATTTATTCTAATATATGTCTAGATATTTCATAATCTAAAGAACACTTCCTGTATCTCAAAGAAATGACTTATGCCTATTTTCACTCAATAGAGAGGACTTGGTAAAATCAGAGACTGTGAAATTTAATATTTCTAACTAGACACCAGTTTGGCCTTGTGTAACACAACCTCCAAAGAAAGAAATTTCTTGCTTCAGATGAATTGGCACCAAACGAATGCCCCTTAACAAATGAAACAACACAGAGGTATAGAACATATGCAAAATGAAAGTCTTCTTTAAATCTTTCTCTTGTCACCAAAATGGACATTGGCCCTTAGATGTTGCAAAATACTGTGTAATTCTGTGCTCTGGGCTAAAAGAACTGGTGCTGACTTTCTTTTAGCTGTGAATTGACATCTTTCTGTTCCTCAGAATTATTGACAAGAATGTTCTACCTTGCTAATAGCAGCACATTGAGTGATTGATTTTGTCATTAAGGAAGACTTGAAATGTGTTGGCACTAGAGGGGGTTAATATATAATCTCTATCTCATTCATGGCCATGGCACCAGCTTACCAATTAGTTGAGTTTGTTCAGGAAAAGGGCACTATTTGTTCACCTTACTTTCTATCTTTTATACAGATAAAGATTATGGTAAATAATGATAATATTCAAGAATGCTCCAAGGTAACCAGTTCAGAAAGATCGCCCCAGACTGTGTCCTGTAAAATTCAAAGATCTGTGATCAATGAATAGGGAAGAAGTAACTTATTTGAGTCAGCTGAACTTCTTACTTTTTTGTTGTTTCAGCCAGGTGGGGACTCCCCATATTAATGAATAGAGAGGTTTTAAATGGAAGACATGGAGTGCTCAACTTTGGACAGTGCATGGTTTTTTCTAACATGGAAGCAACCAGAGTAATGGATAAAATATATTTTTCCACGAGAGTCAGGAACTAAACTATTTTTGACTGGGAGAGTTTGAGACTTGTGACAAGTTAACTAATAGCACCTACTATGTTTTTGTAACTATACAATGAAGAGTTGGGATGGATGTGTAGTTACCAATAAGCAAAGCTATCTGAAGATTATCCTTTTTAAAGAATGTTGAGTCCTCTCCACTAAGATACTGATTTAATTTTCCAAGCAAGAGTATTGGTTCACAAATTTGATTCTCAAACACATATTCCTTGAAAACTTTGTAAAAGCATAAAGGAGCAAGTCTTGTCCTGCTTTAAGGAATTGGTGCCTATGTATTCTGAATTAGTTCTCCAGCTGATTCTGACAAGACAAAGTTTGTAAATACTGGCCTAAGAGTCAACACCTAACCTTTAAAACCCCTACAGCTGATGTTCTCTAGGCACAGGCAAAGTTACTAACTACTGATGAAAATGATACTTGGGAGACTTCTGTATATTACAAGAACCATTAAAATTGCCAGCTTATATTATCTTATTAAAACCATTGTTGTATGTTCTCATTAAAAATAATCATAAGATTCTGTAAGTTAGTGAGAGTCCCATTCTGTACACAGGAGGCAGGCAAATGATTTAGGTAAGGCCACATTAGTAGGAACTGGTAAATTAGGAACCCACCTGCGACCTCTCTTCTATTAAACAACCTATTAAAATCAATAATCCTTAGGAATTAGGAAAACATGAAAATTCCACAGGTAGAGAATAATACAAATGGTTTCTGTTAACTTAAAAGAGTTCCTGACTTGTAATTAATTATACGTATTGAACAAAGTAAAGTTTTTCAAATTTAATGCAATTGTAGATAAAAGAAAATGTTTCTGACTCACAAGGAAGTAGCAACCTGACAATGAGAAATGGGTCAGGTTTGAATTATTCTTGTTAATCTGGAGAAAGGGATCATAAATCGTTTGACCATTTGCATCTGAGAAGTTAGGAGTTCTAGGCAGTTACACTGCAACAGTTTGAGAAAGGAAATGGATAGAAAGCGCTCCAGATGAAAGTTGGAATTTGTATATTTCTTTGAAATAGTTCCAGATGTTAATAAGGCTAAGAATGATAGGAAAATAAAAACCAGGTTATGCTTCATAATACTTTATTATTTTCTTTCTTTTCACATTTGGGAAGATATTGGTTCAATTTCCTCTAGGAAACAGAAAAAAAAATACTTTCATCACTGTCACACTTGTGTCTTCCAAGAGAGGGTGTGTTTAGTTATGGAAAGTTTCAATCCTCCGTGGGGGAAAGGGTGCATCAGGGAATTTTGCCTTCTTTCTCTCTGGACCTCTTTTCTCAGAATGTGTGCATGGCCCATATGTGAACAGAATACCCAGGCTAGAGGGCTGAAGGAAAGGGGCATGTCCAATTATGAATAATAATCACAGCTGCTCTGGGGGTCTTGTGTACAGTATTAAATTGTTGTCAGTTAAAGAAGATGCTTCTGTATTTCGTGGACTGTTCTTATGTGTAAAGAGCATTTATGTTCACTATTCCTAGTTTCTTCATAGCATCTCTAGTGAACATTCACTGTGTAGAGATGATTGGATTTTCAGCACTCCAAAGGTTCCCAATTTTAAGTACTCTTGTACATATTCAATCATGCTATGATTTTCTGCAGAGAACAGAATGATTAAGCTGCCAATGATTTATTGTGAGTTCAAAATATCTGACAAATAGCGGATGGTGTACTATGGTGACTTTCACAATGACAAATCGTAGAATTAATAGTGAGGAGATGGCATTTGATCTTTAAGGAATATGACAGTATCAAAAAAAGTGCATGAAATGTCCTCGTAGTGCTCTGAAATTATCTTAATGCTTAAATATTAATTCTAGGAGATGAAAGTTGAATCCAGACTGTAGCATCAAGTGTGACTATTTCTGTGGAATAATGGCACAGTGTGTTTTCAAACGCTTTGGTAATAGAGCTGTGTTCTGTTAAATGTGGCAGAAAAGCAAATTGCAGGCAGGCTCGGAAGGTAGCAACTGCTGAAGATAACCAGACGTATGTAATGGAAAAGATATCCCAAGCTTAAGTGTGGCCAGAGAGCTCAGCTGTAGCTCTCTAATCAAAAGACCGTTCGCCTTTATTTTCAGCTAGCCCTCCTCGCCAGGACCAAAACACTAGCTGGAACATCTCCAGAAGGAAATAGTGAACATTCTTCCTGCTATAGGAAAGATTCACAGAATATTTAATCCTGTGTCACAGAGATAGACTAAATTAATCTAAAATATTAGATCTTCATGCAGATCCCCCCCCCCTTTTTTTTTTAGCGACACACAGACACAGTATTCCTTGCAACTTTGACAGGTTGCATCCCTTTTCTTTGGAAGCCCGCATCCTGCGGCTCATTTTCAACAAGCTCTGAGAAACAGCCAGGAATCATCAAATGCATTTCTGTGAGAGGAGAGGACCTAGTCAAGCAGCGAAGAGCAAACCTCGGGGCAGCAAGGAGCAGGAAGGGAGGGAGGCGCGGGCACAGTGGGGGGAGAGGGGGGGGGAAAGATCTAGAGTGCGGGCCTGACTCCTGACTGGCTGGAGTGGTTTTGGAGAAAGTCAGAGCCCCAGCTGGCCAGTCGGGAGCTGTCCAACTTTTCAGCAGCTCTGAGACCCAGGTTCAGGTGCCCGGACTCAAGAGCGGGCTACAGCTGCGAGGCAGCCTCTGTACCTCCAGCTGCCAACGGTCCCTAATCTCATCGGCAGTGCCCCGAGAAACGAAGAGAGGGAGGAAGAAGAAACCGACCATCAGAGAAGCCGCACATCCGAGTCTTGGTTACTTGGGAGCAACCACCGTGCGTGCGTCTCTGCCTCGTCCACCCAGCAGGGATCCCTGTGGCTTTCAGTGATCGCACCCGCTAACAGAGCCCCCTCTCGGTGGCCTGGAGTCTCTGGCCGCTACAAGTCGGAAGCTGAGCCCAGCCTCTGTCTCGGGGAAGCAGCTGCAGCAGTAGCCCGGAGGGCGCTCGGGCCAGCAAGGTGGACCCTGCGGGGCAGCGGGGCGCGGAGCCGGCCAGGATGGAGGCAGAGGGCAGCAGCGTGCCGGCCCGGGCGGGCAGCGGCGAGGGCAGCGAGGGCGCCGGCGGGGCCGCGCTCAAAGCCCCTAAGCATCTCTGGAGGCACGAGCAGCACCACCAGTACCCGCTCCGGCAGCCCCAGTTCCGCCTCTTGCACCCCCATCACCACCTGCCCCCGCCGCCGCCACCCTCGCCCCAGCCCCAGCTGCAGCCACCACCACCGCCCCCACTGCCGCCACCCCCGCCGCCGCCCGGAGCTACCCGTGGTCGCTACGCCTCGAGCGGGGCCAGCCGCGTCCGGCACCGCGGCTACTCGGACACGGAGCGCTACCTGTACTGCCGCGCCATGGACCGCACCTCCTACGCGGTGGAGACAGGTCACCGGCCCGGCCTGAAGAAATCCAGGATGTCCTGGCCCTCATCATTCCAGGGACTCAGACGGTGAGTAGGGAGCGTCCCCTCCCCCACTCCGGCAAAGGGTCACCTCCCCTCTTCTCCAGTTCTCCCCATTAGTTTGGTCACCACCAATCTTGGAATCCAGGGTCAAATGCAAGAAACTCAGGGAGGGTGAGCAGGGGCGTGTCTGTCCTTGCGCGAGAAGATACAATTTAGGTGTGAAATAGACCCCAAAAGTATAGCATAATTGTTAACTGGTTGTGTGTGTGTGTGTGTGTGTGTGTGTGTGTGTATGCGCGCGCGCGCGCGCGCGTGTGTTGTTTTACTGGTTTATTTGTGCCATGCACCTCTCTCTCCCCACTCGTTTCCATCCCACCCCAGCAGTAAGATTAAACCTAATTCAGTTTGTACGGAGTGGAGGGAGGGTGAAGGCGCGAAAGCTGGGGGTGGGGGAGGCTGCAGTCGAAGCCTGGAAACCATCCATCAATCTGTCCACTCACCCCAGAAAGGAGGGGTCAGCCAGGCAGATCTGCCCCGAGAGGGCACACAGGGTGTGGAGGAGTCTGGTCGCGGGATTGCAGCACAGGGATCGAGAACAACTCTTGTCAAGTCCACAAGTAAATTGAACAGCCAAGGGGAGAACAAACACGTGGGTGACTTGGAGAGTTTGGAGCAAAATGTTCAGCAATCCTTACGAGAGGGAAGGAGGAGGGATGGGAGTGAGGATGATGTGGGAGTTACACTGCGTCGGTGTGTGTGAGAGAGAGCGTGTGTGAGCGTGTGTGTGTACACTCGGAGTGTGATGGAATCAGTGGTCCCTGATGAGCAACCCTAGTAAGAAAGCACCTCATGTTAGTAGCGAGCAAGACATGGAGATTTGATTATAGTGATTTCCCCTTGACATAAAGTGCTCTGGGAGACAGGGCAGGAAAACCACAAGTCAGCTGGGGGTTTTAATAGATGCCATTGGGAAATGAGTAGTGTAAAGGACAATTACAGTGGCTGAGCAATCACCTCATTCTTAACTCAAGTGTGGAGGTGGATTTTGGCCCTATTTGGTCCTAAGGCCATGGGTCCTACACACACACACACACACACACACACACACACACACACACACACACAAACGTGTACACACACACACACATACACACATGTGCATGCACACACACGGGGGGGGGGGCAATTTTACTTACATACATGCACACACAGAGTCACACAAGGTTTTTAGGAGTAGCTAATCCCTTCCACACTCGTTGGCATAATGGGATAGTCATCTAGTCTCGGAGGCAGACTCTGATGCCTCTACATCCAGCCTCCTATACTGGACAATGGGTAATTGTACATCAGAGCTGGCTGTGTAAACAGGAAAACCTGGGGCTGAGATCATTTGTCAAGCTCTTACTGACAATAGGTTGAATTAATCCGAAAATAATAATGGTTTTCAACTGTATGTTTATGTGAGGATGTGCATGTGTGAGCATATGTCTCCCTGTGTGCTGTGTTTCCTATAAACAAGACCATCTAGCCAGTCAGTATCCTAACCTTCACGTGTGGCCATTATTTTAACTGGATTGTATCACTTTGCTCTTTTCCCTCCTGGCTTGCTTGGATACCCTGTTGATAACACTGAGTCTGTTGGATGCAAAAGATAAGAATTGTAGCTAATCTCAATTCAGGTCATTTTGAAGTTTGATGATTAATACTGATTGCAGACATTGATAAATCAATATACAAGTGCCATCCACATAGCACATACTGCTCCATCACACATGTAGTTTCACTCTTTGGTTGAAGAGGAGGTCATCCTCCCCGTGGCTGAGTGTTATACCATATAAGACCATAAGAGCAGAATAGAGGCAAGGAAATTATTCTACATATTTGGCCTATTAATGGAAAAAATGTGGTCATGAGTCCTCAATAAATATTAAATAAATAAGCATTCTAGCTTAATATGTAGGTTGATTGCTTTTGTAGAATCTCTTAATTGACTACATTTTTAATAAAATAGATTTGGGAGGGTGAAACTGAGAAAAATAAGCTAATTGGAATGGAAGCATTGCGTCATTGATTTGAGTTTAATTTTTGCTATGCTCTATACACTGATTAATTGTTCTATCTGAAGTTCCTTAGTTGAATGGTTCAGAGAAAGACTAAGATATATAATATTTACATGTTGCCTCCATTGTGGCTCATCTGATACATTATTGCCATTCTATTTAGGGATTCATGACTTTAAATTCGTATATCACTTGCTGCATATTTCCCACATGTTCACACACTGAATGTAATACTTTCTTGAGTAAAATTCATTTTGCAAATGAATGTGCTTCCAAAAGGGCATAGATATTATTTTCATTCTTTAGAGAAAATGGTAGCAATGCTTTAAAATTATTATAGAAGTTTCATGTCTTACCTTAGTTGGCTCATCCAACAACGCTAAGATGAACTATATTATCTCCATTTTATAGACAAGAACACTGAGCCCCAGAGGATGTAAGTAATTTTTTCACCATCACTTAGAGTAGAAGGGCCACAATTGGGACTGTAATGCAGGTCTCCTGACTCAGCTAAAGCCTTCCTGAAATATATATGTGTGGTTCCTGACATAAGTTGACAGCATCAAGAATATGTGAAACCATGCATGAAATTTATATCAACTTATACTACAGAGTATAAGCCCAATAAACAAAAAGGGGGATACTTAAATCATCCTAAAAACGACAGCGTAAGCTTCTGGAAGCAATAGGGGCTTTTACCTTTTATTCTCAACTTGTCCTCTCCAAAAAAAAACTGGTATCCATTATCGCAAAAGACCAACTTTGAATTACTTAACTTTGCATAATACATACAATAATAAATATGAATTAGTGTTTGGAGACATTAAGGCTAATCAAAACACTTCAGTTTGCTTTTACTTATCTTCTAAAAGGGAACAAAAAGGTACAAGTATGTATACACACACACACACACACACACACACACACACACACACACACACACACTTAAACACCATGATCTGAAAAGGAATTTAAATTGTAAAAATTAATGTATGAAAAAGGCCTCCTCGTGAATGCTAGGAAGAATGATTACCTATGGATTATTAAGAAAGGTATATGTTGAAAAGCTATTTCTAGCATGTACAGCAGCTGGTCCAGATGTTATTAGTTATTATCTTGGCTGCAATTTTTGAGCATCAATTATAATATGTGAAGCAATGGGAAAGATGCATCTCTTTTTAATGTTTTATATCAACAGGAAGGATACAGATCTCAGACAATGATCGTCAGTTCCTTTGATTTCGTGGAAAATGTGACTGTGTCTAATTCATTTTCTATTAAGATGGATCTAACAAGATAGATTTGTTTATTAACATCAATATAGGATAAATTTGGAAGAATGAAATTTCCAAATATAATAAAATAGGTCTTCTCAAAAGGACTCAATGAAATACATAAAAATATTAAAATACTCTTTAAGTTGTATCAAATTTACTATATCAACTAATAACCCTTCAAATTACTGTTGCTGTTTAACTTAAATGCTAAAAGCTCTTTAACTTCTCTCTTTATATAACAAAATGTTTTAAGTAATGTATACTTAAAACTTTGCAGTAACTATAAATTCTTAATAAAGAATAGGTATTGGATATTCAAACATCATAGGTAATTTTTTTTTTTTTTTTTGGTCTTTCGAGACAGGGTTTCTCTGTGTAGCTTTGCGCCTTTCCTGGAACTCGCTTTGGAGACCAGGCTGGCCTCGAACTCACAGAGATCCGCCTGGCTCTGCCTCCCGAGTGCTGGGATTAAAGGCGTGCGCCACCACCGCCCGGCCATAGGTAATTTTTTGATTCTATGAAAATGTTCTAGATGGCAGAGGCATAAATATCATGAAGGTGACATTTGAGTTAGGAATGGTAGAGAAAAACAGCTGAAATCTCTCATTATACTAAATGTAAATCTAAGTGTGTTGTAACATTAATGTGACAGTAACTTTTTAAATACATGGACTTTTAATATAGGAAAGGACATTTTACATTGTAATATTTCAGTACTATTAAAGTCAACAAGAGGACTGGGATGTAGCTCAGTGGCTGAGCACTTCGATAGCATATGCAAGGCACTAGTTGGAATTAAAGCACCACTAATAAAATATTAATCAAAATTTTACTCTCCTCTTCTGGATTAAGAGAGCTATTCTCTATTGTTTTGATTGGTTTCATCAAAGACTTCTAATGCAGTATTTTTCTTCAATGAAGTGTGCAAGGGTAATCTGTTAGTGGTGCCAATCTTGAGTTTCACATTACCAAAGTAATTGTTTGAGAATGTCATTTACACTGTATGTTTTAATAAATTCAAATGTGGGAGTTTTATGAAAAAAATCTTATTTTTATATTTTTATTCTTTTAATGTTTGTAGCCAGTATAATGTTGACACATTCAAAATTTAAGTAAGACACTAAATATTAATAACATAAGAAACGCCCATATTTTTCTATTTTTAATGTGTTTTCAAAATAGTAATAGACATCTAAAAAAGCAGATTTAAACATTCTCTCCTTGTTTCCTTCCACTGAAAGACTGTCTTGTTAGCTTTTCGAAATACCTTGTCTGTCAGTGGGTTCTGAGACATTAATGTATTAGAAATACATTGTGAGTCTGTCATCTTATAATTTGGTTCTGAAACTTTGAACCTTCCATCTCTCAAGGAATTGGTGGACAAGAAGAGGCAAAAAAGTGGGGGAGGATTTTAAAAAGAATAGATGGAAAGAAAGACACATAGGAATTTGTCTTCCAAAATGGAATATCTGTGTAGTCTTATCTTTTTCAAGTTGGATTTCATTGCTCACTTAGCAGCAGTAATGGGGGGAAAGGTACCATTGTCCATAAACAAAGGGAAATTACTTAGAGTTAAACTAACCTACCTGAGCACCCCCCATCATTTACCCTTGAAGAATTCTGTCCTGAGAGTTTTAATTACTCAACTAGTTTATTGGCAAAAGCAGAGGTGCAATTTACACCTTTCATATCTCTTGATAACTAATTCACATTTACACATTATGGGCATCTGTTTTGCTCTGTTTTGTTTGATTATGACACTGAGTCTCATGTGGTCAGGGATGGCTTTGAACTCATTAAGTATCTGAAACTGGCTAGAACTCCTGATCTCCATGCCTGCTGGGATTACAGGCATATATCACCATGCCTGGCTTTGTGACACCCTCTTAACAGCCAATGTTCTCATCTTCCAGGAAATAGCCTAAAACCAAAAATTTAAAATTATCATGCCCTTGTGAGTAACTGGAATATTCAGATGTTGGTGAAAGTTGACTTCAGAAAACATTTTTTCACTTTCCTTTGTGAAGAGTTTCTTAGACTTCAACCCACACCCTACCCCACACTCCACGCAGACTGATAGATTGGTCACTAGTTTAATGTATATTTAGAGAGGTATCTTGAAAAAGATCCTTAAACATTACATGAATTATATGAAAAGATTAATGCTTTTTAAATTATTCAAATATCTCAAGTCTAATATGGGTAAATCTAAGTCCATCTCACAGCCTATTACCCAAGTTCACATTTAAAAATATATGATATAGCTTAAATGCCATAGTCCTGGTTCATATCAGCAACACTGCTAAGGGATTATAGCAAATAGCACTGTATTATATTTCAAAAGATGCTGTGGCTATTTTTACTCCAAGGAACATTTTCTACTTTTAAAAATAGGAATTCTATTTTTTTTTCCCAGAGAAAGGGGCATTTTGCATTACACTTTTTAAAAGCTCATTGACTAAGTTTGTGTGACTGAATACACATACATTTGTGATGAGTGTCCTCATATCATGTGAGAGATGTGAGACATTAACTGAGACGCAGGGTTTTCTCTGATGCCTGCATAATCATTTGTAATTATTGATCTATCTCAATGTATGGTGTCAACATTTGTCCCATTGTTTTAAGCCAGTGATTTTTCTTGGACTCTTTTTCTCCCATAACGCTGGATGTCAGAGACCACTGAGATCTTCCAACTTGACTTCTGAAGTACCACGCCTTCCCTTTGGCACTTCCCTCAGTGCTAAGTGAAGCACTTACCACATTCAAACATTTGTGGTAGCCTGTAAGTGACCTCCAGCCCCCATCTCCACTAACCTCTATTTATTTTACATGCCAGATAGCAATGACATCAGCTCCTTCTTTGAAATCTTAGAGTAGCTTGCCTTAGATGGGAAGATAAGATCTAAATCTTCTAGTCTGAATCTTTGAAATGTTAACCCTGTCTATCTTACTTACAGAAAATCTTACTCTCAACCCCTGCTTCCACCAAACCCATCAAAACACTCAAATTCTCGTCAAAGATAGATTCTCCGTGTGTTTAATACCAACCCCCTTTTTTTCTGAAAAAAAAAAAGTTCTTCTTCTTAGTTCCTTTCCTATGGCTTCTACCACCCCATTCTTATCTCTTTTAAAGAATTAAATAACATCTATTTGGGCCACTAAGGGATACTAGGTACGAGTGAGAGAAATAGTCTTCCTCAGAGAATGGCACACCAATTGGTTATCAATACCAAATGCTCAGCTCTGAAAGCATACACATATAAGTAATATCATATGGACGGAGCAGATATATTTATATATGTATGTATGTGTGTGCATTGATATATGTATTTGTATTTGTGTGTATATATATGTGTATATGTGTACGTATATATTTGAATTTGAAAGTGAGAAAGGGGGATACATGAGAAGGGTTGAAGAGAGGAAAGGGAAAGGGGATATTATGTAACTATATTATAATCTGAAAAAACTTAAAAATTATAATAAAAAAGAATATCTGTTTGAATTCGTATTTACCACCCTTGGAGACATTCCTACAAAAGATGGAGTAATATTCTTTTGTATATTACACTTCAGTAGTCACCCATTGTAATTTAATTACTGACTATATTGTCTCTTCCTTTGGGTATTTTACAACTTTGCATAAAGTATGGCTTACATGGGATGGGTACTCAATAAAGGATAAGATTTTAATGTGGAAATAACAATGAGACCTTGCCTTTTCGGTTTGAGCTCTCTCAGACAGCATATATTTGATTTCCTTAATAATATCTATGAAGCACACAGAGCCAGTGATATTTTGCTCATTTCAGAGGTTGTGAAAGGAATATTGTCTCTCAGAAAAATAGATGCATATCCCTTTTCAAATATAGGATTCAGACATGAGTTTCAAAAGCCCTTGGCTGATGATATCTTCATAATACTGTAGTATCTGCAGGTACCGTTGCTATCTGATAAGAAGCAGCCTATAATTTTATTTAAAATATGATGGCACAGGGGAATTGCAGTGATAATGAAGAGAGATAGCACTTTTGGTCTACCTTTTTAATTTACACAGATGTCTATGGATTCCATTCTTACTTC
The DNA here is from genome assembly GCF_007827085.1 of Peromyscus californicus insignis. Classification (NCBI taxonomy): domain Eukaryota; kingdom Metazoa; phylum Chordata; class Mammalia; order Rodentia; family Cricetidae; genus Peromyscus; species Peromyscus californicus. The sequence continues at coordinate 38,795,347 of NW_026294480.1, forward strand.
TGCATCTGAGGGTTCAGAGAATCCACTGGGATGTGGTAGAGTTCAAGGACATGGTCATTATGTTCTCAATTTCATGCCCTGGATACACAAAAGTTAAGACACTATGCTTTAACATTAACTGGTTAACTGAGTTGTTGACTTAATTCACTAAGGTAATGATTGTGAGAACATCCTGTATACTTGGGTGATGAGTCTCACTAGGGTAGCTGAAGTGAAGCAGTATGAAATGATTTTTTTAAATGTATAATACTGCAAGCAGATAAGGTTTTAAAGATTTTTTAAACCAACATATTCTCAATAAAATTTTAGAAAATTATTTCACTTGAAATTTGATTTAAGTATATATAAGAGTAGTAAAGAACATATCGAAAAAAAGAAAAATATTTTATTCACCAGTGTGATTTCAGAACATATTATATAGGCTAGCACTTCAAGTGGTATGGTATTACTTCATGAATAAACTATGAATTAGGGGAATTTAAAGAAGTCAAGAATGATACCCATGCATAAGTAAAATTATAAGAACTGGTTAGGGCAGCATTCCAACACAGTGTACATATGGTAAGTTAATGCATGGTGTTCATTGGCTTATTGAAATAAACATTTTACATCACAACACAAACTAGTACTCAAAATCAGTAGTAAAATTGTGAAAACCAAAAGAAAATGGACAAAAGACATAAGAAGATAATTTTTAAAGAAATATTAGTAGCACATATATATTTAAAATTTTTTCATCTGGCTAGCTATGGAATTTTAAAATGGAAAACATACATATTATGCAATTTTTCATTTATCATTTTTTCAAGTGATAGAAAGATACACAATTCAAAGGAATTGGAGGTATAGAGAAGTACCCGTCTTTTTTTTTAAAGATAGTGATGGTATAAGGTATAAATTAGGAAAATGTTGATGAGAACTCAAACTACATATATTGATATTTTGTGCACATGCATTTGCCCTAATAATTCTAAGCATGGGAATTTGGCTTAAGAATATAACTGAATGCATAAGCAAGGAAGTACTCTATCATAACACTGCACATGATAGCAAACATCAGAAAATTATTCAATTATCTTTCAATTAAAATAAAAATAAGTAAAATGAAAATGATGTCATACCTGCAATAAAAGATTACTACATAAAAAAATTGAGAAAGGTTTGTATTAAAATGTAGTGATAAACTCCATGTGTTGTTATGTGAATGAAAATAATTTAGAGAATAGATCACAGAATATAACTCAAGTTAATCTTTGCATTTATGCATATTTTATATTTACATGTCTCTGTGTATGTGTGTATGTGCACCTCTCTCTCTCTCATTCTCTGTCTCTCCCCCCCTCTCTCCCCCTCTTCCCCTCTTCCCCTCTCTCTCTTTCCCAATTGTTTCAGGTATATAAAGAAGAGGTAGTTAGGAGGTCTTTGTTTTTACTTTTTATGTTCTTTTCTCTTACTTGATTTCCAAAAAAAAAAAAAAAGCATAAGCTGCTTTCCCAATATACAAAGATAGTATATTCCTTCTCTTTGTATTTTCTACCTATTTTGGTCAATATTTTGTTTGTAACCTCCTTTTCTCCCTTACTTCTAAAAAGGAAAAATGTTGAATTGTGAAACAATTTAGAGCAAAGTAAAGACATCAGAAATGAAATAACAGCACGAAAATAGTGTGCAATATAAAAGCAAACCCACCATGCCATTGATTAATGATTATTTGCCAAAAACAACTCAGAGATTTCACTGTGCGCTTCGTAACAGTGAATTCAAAGAAGAGAGCATCAGTTTAAGATGCATATGTGCGAGTAAGTTAACAAATGAGTTGATTTAAGAATACACTTTGGTGAACTCTGAGAATTCAAAGAAATATTTCCCTATGGGGTCTTACAAGAAGAACACTGTGTGATATAATGCACACAATTTCATCAGCTTCTCTATACTTCATCAAGTCTAAATTAAGTATGAATGTTGCTGATAGCTGCAACTGTGTTTTTATAAAACTATATATTGATGTCCTGTTGTTGAATACATTCAAAGTTTACCAGTTCTGGAGTCCCAGTTGACATTCTTTTTGTAAATCTTTCACTTATTTATTTTTAGAGCTTGATAATTTCATTCATGCATATTATGTGTTTTGGTCATTTACACCTCTCATATATTCCTCTCCAATTCCTTAACTATCTCCAATGATTTTTTCTTTTCAATTTTATGTGTTCTGTTCTTAAACCTCAGGTCCACTTAAAGCTGTCCATTGGCACTCTTAACTGAAGAAAGATCATCAAACACTGAGAAGTAGTTGATGTTCTTACCACATTTTTGAAAAACAGTAAACAATATAATAGTGACATTCAAGGAGAATATATGTCTAAGAAACAAATATTTATATTAACAACTTAAACATGGTCACAAACATGAGGTGAATTTGCCAATTTCAACAGGTCATTGTTGTAAATAAGAATATAGGCATGGTTTCACTGGAGTAGGCATCTATTTGTGTCAACTTGTGTGTCTTCTCACATAGGAGCCCATGCATGCTTTCCTTCACTTGGTATGTTTGTGAAAACATTCTATCCTTTAGATTTGATAACACATTCATACCTCAAACATTACACCAAACAACACATTTTAGTCAGAGTATTCTCAGCTCCCCCCAAAGCCTGTCATAATACTGTGTAATTCTCCTTTATAGCATTCATAATATTTTTAACTGTATGCTTAACTTTGTTTGTCTGCTTAATGCCTGTAGTGGGTAGCCATTCCAGCTTTGATCTGGTAGTTCCAACCCCCATTGAGGCTTCGGTAACTGTCACGCCTACAAGGCGGGGCCAAGAGAGGGCCCTGAAGACTTGAGATCCGGATGCGCCACCTTCCCTTGGTTCCTGGACCCTGGACGCTGGAGGTAGACCAAGCAGAGTTCTCCAGAGAACACCGTGGACTGCGCCAAGCCCTTCTTAGACCCTGCAACCTACCTATCCCTTCATTTCTAAGTTACGCCACTAAATAAACCTCCCTTTTAACTATGTGGAGTGGCCTTAATAATTTCACCAATATCTGGCGCCCAATGTGGGGCCCAAACCCAGGAGCCTGAGATTAAGAGTCTCATGCTTTACCAACTGAGCTACTGGGCTGGTTCAGATATTGGTGAAATTATTAAGGCCACTCCACGTAGTTAAAAGGGAGGTTTATTTAGTGGAGTAACTTACAAATGAAGGGATAGGTAGGTTGCAGGGTCTAGGAAGGGTGTGGCACAGTCCGCGGTGTTCTCTGGAGAACTCTGCTTGGTCTACCTCCAGCGTCCAGGGTCCAGGAACCAAGGAAAGGCGGCACATCCAGATCTCAGGTCTTCAGGGCCCTCTCTTGGCCCCGCCTTGTAGGCGTGACAGTTACCGAAGCCTCAATGGGGGTTGGAACTACCAGATCAAAGCTGGTATGGCTACCCACTACAAATGCCAATACATTTTAACAAACAATAAGACCCTGTGGAAGCAAGTATCCATTTTGTTTCTGTCTAAACATAACACTTTCATGTCACTTGCACTATAAGAATTATTAAATAAATGAAACTTAGAGTTTACAAGATTACCCCTTTTAAAAGAAGCAATCTGCCGGGCGGTGGTGGCGCACGCCTTTAATCCCAGCACTCGGGAGGCAGAGCCAGGTGGATCTCTGTGAGTTCGAGATCAGCCTGGACTACCAAGTGAGTTCCAGGAAAGGCGCAAAGCTACACAGAGAAACCCTGTCTCGAAAAAAAAAAAAAAGAAAAAAAAGAAGCAATCTATTTCTTTAAAAAGAAATAATTCCAAATTCAGGCAATCTTCCTTATGAGGTTGGTTTTTTTGTTTTGTTTTGTTTTTTGTTTTGCAAACAGTTAAGAACTTACAACTTACTTTACCAGAAAGGCATTGAGCGCTAGCAGGGGCAAGTTATATCTGATAATGGAGTATCACTTCTTGAAAGAAGTCAGGGAAGCAGTAACATTGTAGACTATCAAGATTGTGCTACTGTGGAAAGAGGGGGGAAATGAGATTTTTCATAGTAATTTCTTGCTGCTCTGTTTGCACAGTGATTTAACTTAGTACTAATCATTTAGCCTTTAATTATAAATTAAAAATATTTTACTTCAGACTCTTTGTTTCTGTTCACCTGGGTCACACCAATGTGAAGTATATATAACTATTCAGACCATCACCATCTGGCTGTGATTTGAAATGTGAAGATCTTATAAAAATAAATTCTTTGTTCATAACATAAGAGCCAATCAAATTACCCAAGAACTTTCACATTAGAGGGGTAAATGAAGTTTATGCACCATTATTCTGACACCCTGGTGCTCCTAGCTTCACAAAGGTATTCCTTGGACTATGTGGATGACTTTTATTTTTGTAAGTTCAGGCAAGCAAGCAGGTCGTTACAGCTCTTGACATAGAGTATTCTGTGGGACAGAGCAACAACAGTGTATTGAAAAACCATTGGTGACAGATTTTAAAATATTTTGTAGTCACGTTATAAAAAGACCTAATCAGTAAGAACAGTTTGGTGTTGTTTTATGGGACCGCTGGCGTGGGGATCCTCAATTCACCTGCATTACCACTTACTTTATGGCGTCATACTATTCAAGTTTCAGTGAGTTCAAACATAATGATGACACATTGTGGTTGATATATTGTGTACCCCAATAAACTTATCTGGGAGTCAGAGAACAGAACAGCCACTATATTAAACATAAGTTTAGGCGGTGGCAGCACACACCTTTAATCCTAGCATTCTGGAGGCAGTGATCTGTCTGGATCTCTGTGAGTTCAAAGCCACACTGGAAACAGCCATGCCTTTAATCCCAGGAAGTGATGGCAGGAAGCAGAAAGGTATATAAAGTGTGAGGACCAGGAACTAGAGCCTTTTTAAGCTTTTAGCTTTGAGCAGCAGTTCAGCCGAGTTCCATTCGGATGAGGACTCAGAGGCTTCAGTCTGAGGAAACAGGATCAGCTGAGGATGTTGGCAAGTTGAGGTTGACTGTGGCATGTTCTGTCTCTCTGATCTTTCAATGTTCACCCCAGTACCTGGCTCCGGATTTGTTTTTGATTAATAAGACCTTTTAAGATTCGTGCTATAGCATATCTCATCAGATAGACAGAAAACAAAGAAAAATAATATACACTCTTACATATGAGAAAAATCCACCTCTTTTGCTAGCCTCAAGAAATGACTACATGAGCACGTGGAGTTTATAACAAGCAAGTTCAAGGTGAGAAAATTTAAAGAAGTGATGGGGCTAAGCTGGATTATGAGTTTGAGAATATCTATCCAGCAACTCCTATAAATGGTTATAACTTGTAGAAAGTTTCAAAAGTATTTGAGCCAATAAAAAAGCTACTTGAGCACACACAATCTATGGAAAAGCAATGTCACATACCGGCCCCCCAAAGAGTCTGGCAGCCTTTTTTATTGCTTTAGATACTCTTTTGTCTACTCATTTGATGTGAAAGTTTAATGTAGTTAATGAATATTTTGGATCTTCTCATTATGATTTTAAAAAACCTGCATGTAAAAATGAATAAAAAGGAACTACAAGTTAGTTATAGAAAATGAAACTGAAATATAATCATTTTCTGTTTAAATGCCCACACAAGCTATTGGTTCATATTGGAATATCAGTATATCACTGTCAGTTGACTGGGAGTTGATAGCAGACACAGTGAAATAGATGACTAAAGGCTGTAGGACTCTTCTAACAAATGGTGTATTCCAATGTACCTGCCCAACTGTAGTTCTCCAAACAGTATTCAGGATATGCTGTGTAGAACAGGCCAGGAGAGTGGAAGAATCGGTTCCTTGATTTTTCTCCAAGATGTCAGTGGGGCACTGAGATTTTAATCAGGAAAGTTACATAGTTTGTTTTGAGATTTAAAGCTCATTTGACAGATACACAGAGCGTCAAATGGGAAGAAATAGGAGGTGTCGTTCAGGTGTTCACTGCAGCACGCTAGGTAATATTCAAGACTGCCAATAATAAGTGGAGCCAATGAACTGAACACATAGTTCTCGGAAAAAGTACATAAATGGCTCATAAGTATTTTTCAAAGTGTTCAGCATCTTTACTCATCAAGGAAACACAGATCAAATCTACCTAGCGATTTTAACTCAGCCCAGTCAGAATGACCATCATTTAAAAAAAAGAAAGACAACAACAACAAAAAATTAAAAGAAAAGACACAACACATGCTGGGGAAAAGGCCACTGTTACATACTGTTGGAGGAGTGTGAGTTGGTGCAGCTACAATGGAAATCAGTCTAGACATTTCTCAGAAAATTAAAAATAGAATTACCATATGATTATAGCTTCTGAGCATATGCCCAAAAGACTCTATATCCTATCACAGAGATATTTGCATATCAATGTGTGTTGCTACTCTTCAAAATAGAAGGGAAGTTCCTAGAAGTCCATCATCAGCAGGTTAGACAATGAAAAAAGTGGGACATATGTACAACAGATGTATTCAGCCATAACGAAAAATGAATTTTGTAGGAAAATCAGTGGATCTGAAAAGTATTAAGTAAGGTAGTCTAGACTCAGAAAGACAGATAGCATGTGCTCTCAGCAATGTGTTGAGTCTAGCTTCAAATTTTTACATATGTATATTAATGGGGCAACGTGGATATAGGCCAGGAACCTAGAAAGAGACCATGAGGGAGAAGGGTCATAGAAAAGGAGGTTGGAGAGGGTAAAAGTACAAATGACATGAAAATATACAGAGGCATGGGGTGGGGTGTAGGGTTCAAGCAAGGGGAAGGGCAGGGGCAGGAAAAGGAGGAGGGGCAGGGGGGGACCAGCCAAAACAAAGTATGTATAAAAATGCTATAAGGAAACATGTTATTTTATGCTAATTTAAAGTTAATGTATAAAAAGAAAGAAATGATGATAGTCTGGAACTAATGATGGCAAAAAAAGACAGGAGTTTAAGAAAGATTTTCTAGCAGAAATAATGTTTGCTAGCTGGTGATATATTTAACACTATAAAATGAAATAATCTATTAACTGTATTAAAGGAAAGTATGATTGCGGAATCCATAAGTATCTGGACACCCAAGGAAAACATAAATTATTAATTACATTTTGGCTTCACTGAAGTCATCCTAATTGCTAGTTTACTTTAGTGGAGGCAAATCTGAAATATTAATCAAGGCAAACAATTGAAAAGTATTCAACTTAGGTTGAAATTTGCAGTGCTGTTGTTACAGATGGAAAATTATGCCTTGCACTCAGTAGAACAAATGCTGTTTTATTGTGGGCACATAGTTAGATATATTCCACTGAAGACCACTACAGATTAATGCATTGCTTTAAATTGGTTTTCTGATCTCCTTTGAAAGTGGTGAGGAATATCATGCCAAATTATTTCGTCTTAGGAGAGCACATAAAGCTTAATGACCTGTGAGTGTTTGTGGGGGGAGTCCTGTCCCTTTCTATCTGCAACCCCAGGATTTCAGCTTTTGTCTTCTAATTTTCAATGACTATACCCATCAATTCAAGGAAATCCACAGACAATGGTACATGTCTACATATTTTTGAAACCTTGCCTAAGCTTTTTTTCTCCTGTTCATCAATTGAATTTTGTTTTTGATATCTGCCAATGTCTATTATCTACCTCCATATAATTTCTAATTATACCACATTTGTTAGACCTACCAAGCACTAATGCTGCTGACAACATTCAATCCTACAAACATCCTCTACTTTTTCAGTTTTGAACAACCATATTCTCTAGAATGGCTGTTCTCATGAACCATTCCTATAAGCAGTTAATTAACTTTTCATTTTCTTAGTATTTAAAAACTCCATTATTATGTCAAGCTTCAAATACACAGTAAACAAAGAGGTTACCCTCAAGCCTGACTCTTTGGCGTGTATATTTTCATATATTTTGGTTATATGTTTATATTCTGATTACATATTTATCTTCATATCACTATTGGTTCACAGAGCAATCACTATAAATATACAAATTTATTTTCTGTTTTTGTTGTCCTTCTCTCTGGTCACCTGTTAGTATTAAGATACATACAAAATAGCAATTTTCCATGTGGAAGACAAAAGAACTTTTACATCTTTCTAGAAAATATTAGGGGCATCTAGCTTTCAATGCATATTTAAAAGATATTTTTAGAATACACTATCCTAAAGGATCTTCTTAAAAAAATTTAAGTTAAAGAAAAACATGATAATTGTATTAGAAAAGGGTGTGTCTGGTGGGAGCATGAAGGAAGAGTGGAAGTAACTGAAGTTTAGAGATGGAGCATTTACTTGAGATACTGGAAAAGCAATCCAGGAGAAGTGATAGATATCAGGGTAAACTACAACATCAAAGGAAACATGACTGATATTAACAGGAAAAGTCAGTGTATTCTTCACGATCAGTTAGGAAAAGGTAGATTGGTGAGAAAGAAGTTATATATTCTCGGCCGCCTGGGTGATATTGCTAACCAGATCAGCTGAAGAAAATTGGTGAAATTGCCTATGAACATACAAACAGAAATGTTATGTAGATAATTCTCACCAACATCATCACTATCATTTTCAACATCATGATCACCATCTTTTTAGCATCATCATTTATTGACTAACAGGTCTGATATTCCTAGAAGCTTTATATAGATGACATCATACTTCATCATTTTAGCAATACATCAAGCATGCACTCTTACCAATATGCCATCATGGAAACTTGATACCATATACAACTTACAGGTCAAAGCAGAATCCTTCTAATTCCAGAGTTCTGACTCTTTAATTGTGTTCGATCTTAGGACTCAGAAGAATAGAATAATAGTATAAGTGAGTTTAAAAATTACTGGAATACAATAGGCATCAATAAGAATTCCCAAAGAATGAGTGTCAACAGAGAGGAATCTCAAGGATGGAAGCCAGAGGAATGTCAACATTCAGAGAAAAAAGAGGAGTCAGTGATGGATCCTAAGGAACTTTCAAATCCTTTGTTTAAAAAAAATGCAGGGGTCAGGAGTAAAACAAATCCTTCTTTTGGGAGTAAAACAAATCCTTCTTTGTATTCAATGGAAATTAAATTTGGACAATGGACAAAGATGAGTATATAAGAACATAAACTTTCTGCCATAATATTTGTATCAATGATAGAACAGAGGCACTGTGGATGTTTCCTCAACTACTTAGGTTGGACCTTTCATTAATGGTAGAGAGAAAGGGAAGAAAGGTATGGAGTACCAGGAGATTCCTATGTTGCACTTTCACACTCTGCTTACTTATAAAGTTGGACTTCAGCTATGATACCCCCACAGAGTTGTTCTTTCCTGAATTTGATTAATCGTCATTACAAGTTAAATATTAACTTACTTTTCAGATTAGTGCTACATTTGCTTTATCTTAATCTCATATGCTTGACAACGGGAGGAGGGACTCCCAAAGTCCATTGACTGAATGCAGGGGCATAGAGTATAATGGAAATTGACAATGAGGAAAATAACTCTTTCCTAGTATAAGCTTTTTTTGTTTGTGCATGAAGAAAAGGTGTGATATTCCTCACTATTTCTCCATCTAATATCACTTTGGATTCTCCGAATAATTTTATGCTTTTTAATAATTAAGAAGTCAAACCCAGTAGAGAGAGAAAGGAAACTGTCTATCTCCTTTCACAAATATCTTCATTCCAGAATTATTCTGTCTTTCTAGTCATATTAGGATTGTCTCTAGGTCTCTCTCTCTCTCTCTCTCTCTCTCTCTCTCTCTCTCTCTCTCTCTCTCTCTCTCAGCAGTTGACATTCCCTTCTGGTGCATATTAGAATTTTCCAATGTTTTTGTTTCACTTTTTACTCATAACATTCAAAAGCAATTGGTGTAATGAAGTTTCCCATCACTTGATGGGGAGAGGTTTGTTCTTACATTACCTGAAGATGCTAAGAGTCGGAGTGGTAAGACAGCAACTGAAACCAATTATTTATATTTCATAGGACTCACTAGAAATCTTTGTTTCTAATTAATGTCACTGCTATCAAAGTATTATATTAGAGTCTTGCTGTGGGATGTTCTGTATGGCAAATGTGTTGCTCTGATTGGTCAATAAATAAAACACTGATTGGCCAGTGGCTAGGCAGGAAGTATAGGCAGGACTAACAGAGAGGAGTAAAGAAAGAACAGGAAGGCAGAAGGAGTCACTGCCAGTCGCCACCAGGACAAGCAGCATGCGAAGATGCCGGTAAGCCACAAGCCACGTGGCAAAGTATAGATTTATGGAAATGGATTAATTTAAGCTATAAGAAAAGTTAGCAAGAAGCCTACCATGGTTATACAGTTTGTAAGCAATATAAGTCTCTGTGTTTACTTGGTTGGGTCTGAGTGGCTGTGGGACTGACAGGTGAGAGAGATTTGTCCTGACTGTGGGCCAGGCAGGAAAACTCTAGCTACAGAGTATTTTGACTTTTTTATTTCAACAACTTTTTTTTTTTTACTTATTTAGGAACCTATGTTAGCTTGGACAAACTGGTATAAGTTAATAGTTTTCAAAAACAGAGATCAAAGGCAATGTGAATGGCATGGTTTCCTGTTCTATCATCATTTATTTTCCTTCTTCTGGACAGCATCGTGTGTATGTGTGTGATGTGTGTGTGTGTGTGTGTGTGTGTGTGTGTGTGTGTGTGTGTGTGTATAGATACATATATATGCATTATTATAGAAACATTTTCAATGATTTTCTCGTCTTCATTTCTGCACTGTCTACAATGCATTGTGTTGAGCTATCTTTGTGAAAGCTTTCAAATATTGCCAGCTTTACTGTGGTTCTGCCTCATGGAGTCTCACACACTTTTAAACCTTGGAGAACAGGAAACCCTTTATATTTTCTCCTTCTGGATTTTTGGCTCAGTTTTGGCTTCTGCATGGCTGGCGTGGCAAATCCCACTCCCGTATCTGGTGAGCTGTGCAGTTAGCCACCTTAGCCCAGATCCCACTGCTGAGCTGACAACAGCCCCAAATGGGAGCATGGCCTTAATACAAGCTATGGCATAGCACATGATCACCAGATTGCTTCAAGATCTGCTCAGTCATCCCCCTCACTGTGTTAGCCTTTAGAAATCTGTGTCATCTGGGTATAGAGTATGAAAAGAATTGTTCCTTGATCTCTGTTTAAGTTCTTGGAATTTTCCCTTTTAAATCACAGGGGATTGGAATTGGACACGAATGTTTTGGATTGAAGCAGCATGTGTATTTCTTCTTTAAATCTCTCAAGAAGTGTGTGTTCTGTGGGAATGAGAGAAGGCAAGAAATGAAGAGAAACACAGGACTAGCAATTTGGCTCCAGAAATGTCCCTTTAGCATTTCATCTGCAGATTAGCTGCTGAGATGTGGCAGCTTTGTTTACAGGAATATCTGAAGATGGGAGATGGTCTCAAGTAGTATTTTGGAATTGAGCTGTAGATGTAGGCTTTTACTTTTCGGTGTAGAGACTGGCATTCTAAGTCAATTTACACTTGCCAGCAGGGGGTTTCTCTGCTGATCTGTTTTTGGATTGTTTTGGTTTGAGGGTTGTTTGCTTGCTTTGAGACAAGATGTCAAGTAGTCCATCCAGGTTGGCATAGCACTCACTATATATCTGAGGCTGACCTTCAAACGATCCTCCCGACCTACCTAACCTCCTGGGTACTGGAATTATAAGCGTGAACCACCATGCCTGACTTGTCTCCACTGATCTGTATTACTCACTTTACACAATGTGAAAATATTCCCTGTTGACAACCAACTCTGTTTTGTTCTAATCTTACTTGCTAGCTGCTGTTGAGCTTCCTTGCTGCAGAAATGTGTGCATGTTCTCTGAAATCAAGCTCACTCAGCAAGTTTTAATTCAGTGTTAATGGGCAGAGAGAATACTGTTTCATGTTTCAGCAATGAGAGGGAGATGACACTGGGTGGTGGTGGTGACTCACACCTTTACCTTTGATCCCGGTGGCAACCAGGAAGCAGAGGTAGGTTGATCTTCGTGAGTTCAAGGCCACAAGGCCAGCCTGGTCTGAAAAGTGAGTTCGAAGACAGCCAGGACTACACAAAGAAACCCTGTCTTGAAAACCAAAAAAAAAAGGGAGGAAGAACCAGGCCTAAGGTTCATCAAAGCAGACCCTTTCAGCACTTATTACTGTTTCATCTTCCAAATTCTGTTTGCCCGAAATCACTACTTTTAAATGAATAAAACAGTGGTTTTATATGCATTTTTCCAGAATAAAACGTTAGAAAAAATATAATTTTATCTAATATCTCCAAGGTGAGAGAGTTAGTAGTCAGTTTTTTTGTTGTAAGAATTTTACTGATTCCTAAGAGAACTCTCATTTCCAAATTAATAATTTCCTACATTGAAAGATGAAGCTAAACTTCTTTTTTAGTGTCATTCCCCTGTTGTAAACCACAACATGGGTTTCCATTGTCCCCAGGAGAATGTTCAGAGCCCACAGATTTGCAAATGTAGCCATGCTCTCCACATAGGTCTGTGGTCTCCCTTCTATCCTCTCTTCTCCCAATTTCAGCCATCCATTTCCATTGTTCCCTCTCTGCTCTTCTAAGGAGTACCTCCAGAGCTAACCACAGTCCTCGGTGTTGGTGAGAAAATTATGGACTGGAAGGTCAGAAGGAGGTATTGTTGATCTAAGAAGAACTCATGAGTATCAGTAGAGATGGACCTTTAGTGGGAATAAAACAGAGTTAAGCTTAACAGAGTTTGCTTGCACGATTTGATGACTAATTTGTTAGAAGAAATGAAGTGCACTCGGTGTCAGCGATGATTCTGAGGTATCTGGTAGACCAAATGAATGGATTTGCCTTCATCTGAGATATGTGGAACAAAACATGAAACAAATTTTGAGATGAAGTTAGTGAAAGCAAGTTTGCTCTTTCTTGATGACAGATTTGAGTAGCATGGATTTGCTTGTGTACTTGAATTTATGGATACCTTGGATTCTTGTTCAGTTATATACAGGTACCAAGTTGTATTAGGCTTGTGGCAGATGGCACCTCTTCCTATAGTGTTGAGCAGCATTATATCAGGTTTCTTAAAAATTGCAGTGCAACCCATTATCACAAAATTAGCATCTTCATCTCTGTTTCCTTGGGTCATTGTACCACACTGAACTTAACTGAGTCCTCTTGAGAAATTTCACAAAGCTTCATCCAAAGTAGTAAACAAGATTGGGCTCGCCTATAAGGTAGTTGTTCTTTCAGATGCATGGTCCTTGCAGCTGTGTGATTTATGGAAGCTTGCTGCTTCAAGGTCAGCAGCACAAACAGACTCTGACTCTTCTACTTATTTGAAGAGCTCATTGACTTAGAACAGCCCTACTTAGGATAACGACAGTATGAATGAATTTAAAGCTAACCAGTAAAGGATCTTAAGTGTATCTGACCAGTCCTTTACTTTTGCCATATTCCATTATATCCAAGCAAATTACTAATCCCATAAATACTCAAGGTCAGGAAACAAGGGTATACATCATTGCTGGGGTCACAACATTCTGTCTCACCACAACCATACTGTATGTTTATATATACAGAAGTGAGTGAATGTTGAGGTATGTAAATAACAAATTGAAAGGTTCCTAATGATGTAGTAACGCTATACTTTATGCCTGTTCCTTGCATTTGTTTTTTCCTGAAGTTTCTCCAGGCTCTTCTAATCTCATTGTTAGATATCCATCCTGTTGTCCTGGCTTCACCTTTCTTAGACAAGAGACCATTAAATTTTCTCTGGAATATACTTTTCAATATAATTTCCTCATCTTGGCAGCAACAGTGAATGAGCCTTTAGTAAATCATTCGTGATCCAGAATGAGCTTTGGCAGTTTGGAGGGAGGCCATGGCCTACATGTGGGATGCCACGAACCTGAATTTTGTAATGTAAACTATATTAATAAGATAAATATAAAGTCTCCTCTTAGGCATTCATTTAAACAAATGAATAAATGTGTGATGTTTATTTGTTTCTGCAGTGGCGCAAGCAAATATTAACCTCCTCTTGTCTATTAACCCTTTAGTGAGATTTAAAAGAAGGTGTTGGTAATAAAATTTTCACAAGGACTTATTCTTAAACTCTTAATATAGTAATTAGGCTTCCTAGAACTAAAAAGTAAAAAATTTTTCCATTTGTGTGTTTTTCTATGTATCACTCAATGAAAGAATTAGAGGTGGCTTAAGGACATGTTCAATGGCATGAAACAGGAAAGGAAATACACAGGAGTCACCACAGTTAATGCTACTGAACCCAAGTTCTTACTCAGACAGCAAAGATTAGGGCATTCTGGCAACTTAATTTGTTCTCATGGATGCAAAAGAAGAACTGTATCAGTTCTTTGGGGGAAAACGTTGTGCTTGCGAGCACTAAATGGTAACCCAGTACTTTCCACACCTGACTTTGTGAGAATTCTAGATAATAAAGTCCGCATCGTTCTAGTAGCAGAGCAGGTTAACAACAAATCCAGACACATCTGAGTTCGGAATTTTTGTTGTGTTCACTTTCTTAGGAACTGGAGCATGAGTGCTAAATGATTATAGACCTTGTACAGGAAGTTCTGACTAATAACTGGTTAAACATAACTATCAGCTCAAGCATTTATCATTGATACTTTCACATTTTTTATTAGCTGATAATTTTGTGCATTTTGATCATATTCACCCTCCCAACTCCTCAAAGATGCTTTCCCCCTTCCCAATCTACCCAACTTTTTGTCCTCCTTTTTTTTTTAATCCATCAAGTACAATATGTGCTGTTCATACACTCCCGGTTGTGTGATCAACCTACCAGGGGCCATACCCTTACACAACCTGACTCCCTTTCCAGCCCTGTCTTCTGCAATATTCTCTGAGCCTTGCTAGGAAAAGAAGTGATATCGATGACTCATTTAGGGCTGAGTATTCCTATTCTCTGCACCTTGACCAGTTGTGGGTCTCTGAGTTCTTTACCATCTACTACACCAAAAAGCTTCTCTAATGCGAGTTTAGAGAAGCACTAAATTATGTCATTAGGAATCAGTTTAATATTATTCTCAATTAGCACAGCAACGGTAGTAGGTTCTCCCTAGGGCTGATACCCTGTCCCTCCACAGGTTCTTAGTCCCTGTATTGGTGCCAGGCATGGGTTTCAACGTGTAGGGCAAGCCTTTAGTTCAATCCTAAAGTGACTGGTTGCTCCCATGATGTTTTTGTCACTAGTATGCCAGTGGACATGTCTTGACAGGAAGGCCATTACTGTAGCATGCAGAGTTTACAGCTGGCTAATACTGATGATTACTTTTTTCCTGTAGTAGCGTGCATAGCATCTTCCAGCAAGTATGAAAGTTAACCAATCAGGATGAAGCTTCCAAGTCAGTACCAGCTTTATTTCTCTGTCCTATGTATGACTCAACACTGAACATTTAAGGAAGCCAGAAATGATTTAGAATGTTTTAGCATAAAGAATGTACCTAGTAGACACTGCAGGATAGCAAATTAAAACCGCAGTGTCAGCAATGGGTTACTTCTTTTAAACTTACTGGCTGGTGAGGTCCCCAAACATTACAGTTAATAGTCATTACTCTTGGTTACCCTGCAGAACATTCTGAATCATTTCTGGCTTCCTTAAATGTTCAGTGTATTATCATTATCTCTAGTCATCCTACCATGCAATGACTGGTAGGTAACTTACTACCTTTTGCTCAACCTCTCCCCATTCCCTTTCTAACCAGCTAGTCTAATCTCAACTTCTCTTTTTTTTTTTTTTTTTCCCGAGACAAGGTTTCTCTGTGTAGTTTTGGTGTCTGTCCTAGATCTCGCTCTGTAGACTAGGCTGGCCTGAAACTCACAGAAATCTGCCTAGCTCTGCCTCCTGATTGTTGGGATTAAAGGTGTGCACCACCATCGCCTGGCTGATCTCAAATTCTATATATGTGACCAAATTATCACATTGTACATACAAGTAATACATTTTGACTTTGTCCTTTTTCTAGATAACTACACTTAACATAATGTCCTCCAATTCCATCCCTGCCACAAAGCACAAGGTTTTGTTCTTTTTATGACCAAATAATACTTCATTGTGTTTTTGCATAACATTTTGATTATCTGTTCTTCAATGAGGGACACAGGTTGTTTCCATTTCTTGGCTATAGTGAATAATGTGGCAATAAACATGTGAGTTCAGATGCCTCTTCAACTTAATGATTTCATTCGGGAATATGCCTAAATATTTAGTAGTGGAATTTCTGGTATTATGGTTGTATTTTTATGTTTGAGGAACTTCCATCCCATTTTCTGTAATGGGTCCAATAATCTATGTTGAATCAGCAGGGCTCAAGATTTCATTTTCCTCTCCAACCTCATCAATACTTGTTTTCTGGAGTGGTTTTGACACTGACCATTCTTCCTAGGGTGAAGTGATATCATACTCTGGTTCTGATATGCATTTCCCTGATGGGGAGTGACATTGAGCACTTTACCATATATTTGTAAGCTATGTGTATGTCTTTTTTTTTTGTAAGTATTTCTTTAGGTCTGATATCCATTTGTAATTGGGTTATTCGGGATTTTTCTTTTCTTTTTGTTCTTGCTTGCTGTTGGGTTTTTGAAGTTCTTTATGCATTCTGTTATATATATATACTGTCAGCCGTATAGTTTGTAAAAACTTTCTTCTATTTTGTAGGTTGTCTCATCCTTTAGTTACTTCTTTCATTGTGTAGAAATTTTTAGTTTGATACCATCTCATTTGCCTCATTTTGCTTTGATTTTCCTGTTTCCAAGTCTTACCCCACCCCCAATCCTTGCCCATTCACATGTCCCAAAGCACTCTTATGGGGTTTTCGTCTGGTTGTTTTATATCTCATATATAAGTCTTTAATCCATTTTAAGTTTTGGAGACAGTGATCTAGTTTCAAGTGTTATCATGAGTGACGGCAACATGTCCCTTTCGTTCCCATTGTGCATTTTCTCAGAGAACTTAACCAGAAAATAATGCACATCATGCTGCAGGAGACAAAATACAAATGCAGTTCTGACCTAGCTGTCTTCTATGAAGCTAGCAAAATAGGAAACACTGTCAGTTTTTTTCACTTTTTGTTATTTCTGGGGAAAGGGTTTTGGTTTTTTGTTGTTGTTGTTTTTCTTAATTGTGGTTACAATTGGTTTTGAGAAGGAATTTGGAAATAATTGTTCTTGAATTTCCCAGATTTTAATGGTAAATATTTTATAGAAACTAAAAGTTTCCAGTCTTATATAATTTTGAGGGTATAAAGAGAGTCAGAGGCCAAAATGACTGAGAAATACTTTTCTAATTCATTTCATTGACACAGTTTTTTCCTGACTTTGTTATATAAGTGTTTTCTATAGTTTTTTGTCCCAGAGTTTCATAGAAGATCTTTTGGCTATTGTCTTGAGTAGCTAATACAAGCACTTGAATAAAAATCTCTTCGCTATCAATAGATTTTTCATGCACAGTAAACTCTCTTCCCAGCTCAGTCTCTCTGGTCTCCAGTTCCCTTTCCTGGAGACAACTGCTATTCTTGCGTTTCCTGACAAGAGAACATTTGTTTACTCAGATCCTGGTACATGATGCACCCTGTTTTGCTATTTGCTCACTTCCCTTAATAATATAACAAGAGGCTGTTTCCTGTATGTAGATCCATCACAGCACTGTTAACAATTGCAGTGCGCTCCAGACGTGGATGTGACTTAATTTCATCAGTCTCCTCCAGGTGAATGTTAGCTTATTTCTCATCTTGATATTACCTACAGAATTGCAGTGACTAAGCTTGTATTTAGTTATCTGTCCATATAAAATAAGTGTATCTTTAATTAGTAACAGATGAAATATATATTTTAAAATTGACCTGAGCCTTGCGGTATCTGCCCTGTAATCCAAGTTTGTGGGGCAACTAAGACAGGAGAATCATAAGTTCAAGGCCTGCTTGGGCTATAAAATGAATTAAAAGCCAGTCTGGGTTTCATGACCCTTTCTTAAAACAAGAAAAAAAAAAGGTGGGGGGAATAAGGATAAAGCTAAGTGATAGAATGCTTGCCAAGTTCACATTTCAGTAACACCCAAAACAACTTTTCCTTAAGTATATAAACTGTTCAATTAAAACACATCAAGTTTACCTTCCTGTGAATATTTCTACTTTCAAAGCGTTTCATAGTATGGCACACTACAGAGTATTTAATATTTGCCAGTTGGATCAATGACAAATAATGCCTGATTTATTTTCATGTTTAGCTCTTCTTTTTTGTTGTTGTTGGTTTTTGTTTTTTCAAGACAGGGTTCTGCTGTGTAACAGTTCTGACTGTCCTGGAACTCACTCTGCAGACCAGGCTGGCCTCAAATTCACAGAGATCCAGCTACCTCTCCCTCCACAGTGCTAGGATTAAAGATGTACACCACCACTGCCCAGCATCTTCTCTTTTTCATTGAGGCCAATTAGCTTCCAAAATCAAATCCTTGTGTTTAATATAATAAGTGGAGTATCTTGAAACACTGTCAGATCCCAGAAGTACATCCTTGAAGATCATTCCTGGCTGTAGGAGTCTCATCTCCCCTCCATCATTCCATATCTTCCTTTTATTATACTTCAGTGAAATCAGCTTCATTTCCTGCCTCTGAAATCAGAAGAGTCCTAATATTCCAGATGTAGGTGTCTATGTCGTTGAATTGTACTCACTTGAAAATTATCTTTAAAGAGTGGAACCATCTGTCCTGATACCTTGCGGATTTACATACACATGCTCACATGCTCTAGGAGACTTTTTTTTTACTTGTTTTTTTTTTAGGATTAGGAAACACTGCTTGGCTGGCCTCTAGGGGAGAATCATAATTAATGAAAGAACTCTGTGTCAGATGGAAACCTTAGTCTAACAAATCATCCCCAAACCTCATTAGACATTGTGTACTCCCCATGGACACCATGGAAAAGATTTGATTAGGGGGATGGTGACAACTTCAGTGTCATCTGTCACAATTGCCCCTGAGACTCTTCAAAACTGAGAAAGACTTTCAGAGGAAGGGATGACTGTTTATATTTTAGAAATATTGTCAATAATTTTGACATATTCTTATGTACATTTACATAATTCTCTGATATTTTCTTCATTCTTGGCTTTTTTGGTGATGAAATTAGCATCCCTGCCCTTGACTTTATCACAAGATACCTTTGGAATCTGGAGTAGGTCAGTGAAATGGCTCTTCATTTGTGATGGAAGCACCATTTTGCCTTTAACTAGAGTGTGAGGATTTAGGTTTCAGCACCAAAATGTTGAAAGTTTTGGTGAAACTTTGGAGTGTTATCAGACAGAATTCAGGTAACAAGATTTTCGGTAAACAAGCTGTAAATGAACCCTGCCTACTGCCGAGCTGATAAGTGGTTTTCTGGCAATGCATTGCTAACCATCATTGCTTTAATCAAACTTCTGTGAACAAATGGGGGGATTATTAACAAGACAACACAGTGGAATTGGAGTTGTTGATTGCATAGGCTTTCTGTTCACAGACTTAATGCACAGTAAATCAGTAGTGAATGGTATCTTTTTATATCTTTCAAGATTAAAAGAACAGAAAGGACTTGAAGGAATCTCTTTCTTCCCTAAGAGACCCAGAGACCAAGTGCACTGACCCCTGACCCCAGTGGTATCAGAGCAGCTCAGGTTTAAACTACCACAGTTACTGGTTGATGTGGGTTAAGTGTTCAGCTCTCTTGCCTATAGGAATAGGAACACTTTACCTTGGAGTGAGACAGTGGGATACTTATGGCTGACAGTCCATATGAATTCACACACAAAACAGCACTCAATAAGCAACACTGTATCACCATTGCTATAGTAGTGGCCGTCATCTCAGATGGGATATCACAAAGCTGAATTACCAAAAGCAAAGGACCTGTTAATTGCTGCACAATATACTCACCCTGTTTCAAAACAAGAGTGTATGATAAGGTTTGTGAAACATCATGGCACTGTTTTTGCATCTAGCTGCCTTGGAGGGAGCAGAACCCAGACTACATATTCTGGCTTTATAAAAGGCTAGCTTGCCGGGCGGTGGTGGCGCACGCCTTTAATCCCAGCACTCGGGAGGCAGAGCCAGGCGGATCTCTGTGAGTTCGAGGCCAGCCTGGGCTACCAAGTGGGTCCCAGGAAAGGCGCAAAGCTACACAGAGAAACCCAGTCTCGAAAAACCAAAAAAAATAAAAAATAAAAAATAAAAAATAAAAAAATAAAAGGCTAGCTTATAGGCCCAAAGAAACTATAAGAAGCCTCCATGGTACCTCAGGATTTTGATTAATGTGTTTTGGCTAAAATGGAATTCAATCTTGGACATAAAGGTTGTACCATAGAGCCTTTAAATACTTGGTTATTACTTATATTGAGTAAAAAATTATCAAAACCATTCATCATTGACAAAATGTGTTTTTAAGAATAGCAACAAACAAAAATCTTCAAGTTAAATGCACCTTGGTTTTATGCTCCCTTCCCCAACTTTTTTTCTATTGAAGAAGCATAAAACATGTTTTGCAGTTAAGTTGCTTCCTTTAGGTTTAAAGGACACCTAGTTTAGTCATCAAACATTCACGTTCATTTCTGCTTGGATCTTTCAAACTGGCAGCTCAGAAATAAATATAAAGAATATTAGCCCATTTCACAGAAGTTGCAGCGCACTGCTCTCTTCTGATAACAAGGGAGTTATCATTCTTGGTTGATCAAAAGAGAGTGTTAAATGACCTGATACAGGACTGGCTAGATCATGGATCACTAAAACAGAATTTTTGCTGCTATGCTTGGCATGACAGCCCTGGAGAGCAGGCCTGTTGGTTCTGAATGAGTCCACAGGAGGACATAGTAAGTGAGGTCAAGTATCAGCAAATCCTACTTTGCTGTCCCCACCTTTCCCCTGGAACCAACAAAGCAGCCCCTAAAGGCACAGCTGCAATGATTATCCATAGGGCATGCTCTGCAGGCTTCTGAGAGTGAAAAGTACTGCCAGTGTGTTGAATTTGCTATTCCCATGGGGCTATACAGGAAATAATACTGCCCAAAATAACACATTCAAGCCCAGAGCACAGCCCACAGTGAGAATTCATAGACACTCGTCACACATGCTATACAGACTCCCAGCTGTTTATCAAGCACACTGAAATACCCTTTTGCACTACAATTAATTATCAGCCGGTAGTGAATAAAACAGTGAAAGGGCAAGTGAAATATGAGGTAGAACTAGTTTATTTTTAGAAAGCCAATACTATAAAGTGTTGATTGATTGGACAGGTGTGTTCTGAAGCATTTTTTTTTTTCTGAATCGATTTACAGGAAATCTCTTCTACATTCAGGTTACAGCCACGGAAGAATAAAAATAGCCTACACATTTTACAGTTTCCATTATAAAAAGTCAGAGGCTTGGACTTAGGTGGGCATTTGAAAATAGGAGATTCTACAAGATCCAATTAAAGCTTTTAATTCTGGGAAGTTTCAGCTGACCACTGCTTAGCATCCACTGGACGCCAGGGACTTCCTCTTAGACATCTAAAGGGAATGGCTGCCTCACCTCTGCAGTAGCCTGCTTAAACCCCTCTCTGAAGAGTCTCCAAGGGGAGGATATTTCAGTTAAGTTCAGCTCCCCACTAGCTCAAAAGAATGAAGCTGGCCTGTAAGCCATCCCCAGGAGCTCTGCATGCAAAACCCTGCTCGGTGACTCACCTTTCCAGGGAGCCTGTTGGGGTTTGAAGCTGCATCATCCTTTTCATCCTTGGAGTTCTTTTGAATTTCATCAATGGCACTGAGGGATATTTTTGAAACAATGGTATTTCATTTTCTTTCCTATTTTTTTTTTTTTTTTTTGAGGATCAGAACAAAGCATCCCCTAGACACAATACCCAAACTATCACAAGCATCAGTTATGTTGAGGGGAAAAAAACATGTCAAAAAATAAAATCTGATGCTTATGGAACTCAAAGACATTTAGCAGTTGTTATCATCCCCATGAGAACTCAGATCCATGAAAGTGCAGTGAAAAAGGCAGCATTTATAGTTAGGTCACAAATGGAGGAAAAACGAGAGTGTAAAGGTAACTTCGTATTTAAGGCTATTTCCGTGGGATGGCAGGCCTTCATAAATGCTGTACTATTCAAACTCAAATCTAAAAGATACTAGATATATCATTCAAAATCCTCAATTGGTGGTACTTCAAATAAAGACTTATAACTCTTTAATACTAAAGACTATATTGAAGCCAAAACATTCTTTCTTCTCCGCTACGGTTTTAGGCCTAAGTTAGGAGAAATATAATAAGTAAAACAAAATTTATATCATTACTGATACACAAAAGTAAAGAGCTATTATTATATCTTATTTTGAGGAAAGAAATAATCCTCTAGGGGGGCAGGGGGACTACCAAATTCTAACAGTCTATTTGGAAGCACCCAAGCAAACACTATTGCTTCAAGCGACTTAGTGTTGGGGACACCAGTTTGGAGTTTTGTTAGGTGTCATTCAAAAAGAAATTATTAGAGGACAGATTGTCAAGATTGGTTATAAAAAAGTAAAGTCCAAACATTTGATGTAGAACAATCATATACTGATTTGTCAATCCTTAACATTTCTTGGATGATGGGTCCATTTGAGAACCTAAGAGTTTGGCCTCTTTGTCCCTGTAAGTTGCAGGGAGACGCAGCTTTTAAACTTATATAACAAAAACCATGTTGTAGAAGTTAATCTTAGCTTGGAAAGCTGGTAGCCCACGAACAGAAAGGCTAAGTTCATCTCAGACCATCTGTTCATAATTGTCCTTGCCCTTTCAGTCCCAACACTACAGACACTGTGAAGTGGCTTTTATTTGTCATTATCTGATTAACTTCCTTGATGTTACAGATGAGGAAATTTTGGCACAGAAAACTAACAACACTTTGTCATAGTAATAAAGCAGCTAATGATAGAACTGGGTTCAAATCTAGGCAGCTGGTGCTATGATGCATAGCCTCTAAATCGATAGCATAAACTGTAGCTAAGAATACCCACATCCGTGTTCATAACTCTCCATAACTATAAGTTAGTACCCTCACTCTGTGGATGTACAGCCCACGCCATAGAACAGTCAGATAACTTACCCAAAATGGTCAGACTACGATTCAAATCAGTTATCTGCTACAGATTTTGATTATACATGCCTGCACATACACACACACAAACACACACACACACACACACACACACACACACACACACACACACACACACACCATGTGCATAAACTTACTTACATGTCATGGGAGTTAAAATAAGTCAAAGAAGTTCATGACTAGTGTGACTATACATGATTACTTTATTTTTTTTGTTTCCACTTATTCCAATTTAAGCAAGTATCACTTCCCTATAAAAATTTTATATGTTTTGAAAATGTAATAAACTCTTTTGACAGCTTAAAATGTGTCAAGTGGCCAAGTCTCAGCCTCAGATATCAGGGCTTTGAAGTACAGAGGCAACTCTGTGGGCATAGGCTATAAATTTGGTTAATATCTATTTGGTTAATATCTGGGCAGAAGGCATGGCCAGGCAGAGACTGTGGCAGTAGCTGGTACTTAAGGTTCTGCATGGCATTGCCAGATGAGGCCTGGATGGTCCTGTGGGCAACTAGAAGAGAACCCGAGAGCGTTGGGCAGCTCAGGTCCCAAGAGCTTGAGAAAGCTGCTCTTAGGAAATGAAAAGGAGCCGTAAACTCCAATCTTGGGCAGTTTCACAATTCTGAAGGCTGACCTTCACTGGGCCTTTGTCAACTGCTCTGTTTTGTCTTTTAAACTCTTGATTTGTGAGAAAACAGCTCTGGTTCCATCAGATGTTAACAGAAGAATTTTAAATTCAGACCGTGCCCCTATTCTCACAGAGTTGCCTACACTCACAGAGGTAGCCAATTTTAATTTTAAGAATCTGCTTTGTGACATAGATCCTCCCCCATGGAACTGCAGTTCCCAAGCCCATAGACAAATCTTAGGTGTCAGCTGTCATCACAGGGTAAGATTAGCACCCAAAACTCTGAATGAGAGCTACAAAAAAATTTAAAAAAAATAAAAAACCCTTAGTTATAACACCAATACAAAAGAAAGAGTTCTACGGCTTCAGAATGGCTATTCTAAATCTATAGAAATGCACTGAAATAGATATGCTTTATGAAATATGTATCAGTAGATATCCTTGGGAGGCCTGCTCTTTTCTGAAGGGCAGTGGAGGAGGAGTGCTCTGGAGGTCGGGGAGTGTTGGGAAGAGTGGAGGAAGGGGAAATCAAGGTTGGGATGTATTGGATACAATAAACAAGAAAATAAATAGAAATATATATGCTTTGGTTCTGGTTAATTTTGGAGAGTGTTTTTTTTTATTATTTGGAAGGGTTTTTTTTTTTTGATAATGAAGTTTAAATTTTTAAGGAAATAAAGACACACAGAAAAAGTAGAGCATGCGATTACTCCTGCCTTGTTTTCCTGTGTAATTGAAGAGACACTCAAATTGATTATTCTCGTTGTTTCGAATGGTCCTTTGATTTAATTTGCTGAGCTGAATTTGTAGTTTGAGGGAATCTGGGTAGATTCAGTGGCCTTCCCATGAACAAGAAGTACCTGATGGCCATCTTAGCATTTTGTCCTATTTACAGACTGACTGGAAAACTCTTCCACATGGGGTGACTTCAGGCCTTCTGAGGAAAAAAAAAATAGGTGACTCAGTAATTTTCTGAGTCTAAATAATACACTAGACTGCTGGATCCCTAAATTTCCAGTAAAAATGTTGCTAAATTAAACACAGGTTATTGTCTTACTTCAAAATAACTAAATAACCCACAATTTCTCTATTGCTTTGTCTGTGTCCAAAAGACTGAGCAGCAAGGTTGCATTAGCATTCATGAGAAGCTAATGCTAATTTAGGTCGTACTAGAGGGAGCAGTATCTTGAGAGAGAAAGAAAGCTGTATTTTGATTTGTTAGTGGACTCTGTTTTTTTTTTTTAATGTTTGGATCATTATTTCTTTTGTTGTGTTATGTGCTGATTAAGTATGATTCTCAGATTTCACTTACAGATTTTTTTTATTAGAATGTGGTCTTTTAATACTTAAAACTACTTTTATTGTGTTATTACATACTCTTAAAGTGATCCATTTTAATGCCATGTTCAGAAGTTAGCATAAATTCTATTATATTAACTAGTTTCCTTTCTGTAGCTAAATAACTTCAATAAATAAAATAATTTTTTCTTGTTATATAATTTATTTAGTAGAAATCACTTAGGAGTGTGTGAAACAAAAGAAAGACTATCTTATTATAATTCCTCATTCAGAAGAAACTGTTCTTAATTAAATTTCATAGTAGTATTTAAGTGAAAGCAGATCAGTAAGTGAGTTGTTTCATGGTCTCAATGTTTCCAGGTTTTTCTTTTTTCTTTTTTTTTTTTTTTTTTTTTTTCATTTTTTTTTTTTATTAATTTATTTTGCAATACAATTCAGTTCTACATATCAGCCACGGATTCCCTTGTTCTCCCCCCTCCCGTCCCCCTCACCTTCCCCCCAACCCCCACCCCCCCATTCCCATCTCCTCCAGGGCAAAGCCTTCCCCACAGACTGAGGTCAACCTGGTAGACTCAGTCCAGGTAGGTCTAGTCCCCTCCTCCCAGGCCGAGCCAAACAATCCTGCATAGGCCCCAGGTTTCAAACAGCCAACTCATGCAATGAGCACAAGATCTGGTCCCACTGCCTGGATGCCTCCCAAACAGATCAAGATGGCCAAACACCCTAATTGTTGTGCTAGAAACCTCATCCAACTACTGAGGGATCTGGATGCAGAGATCCATGACTAGGCCCCGGGTAGATCTCTGGGAGTCCAATTAGCGAGAATGAGGAGGGTTTATATGAACAAGAATTGTTGAGACCAAGGTTGGATAAAGCACAGGGACAAATAGCCAAATGAATGGAAACACATGAACTATGAACCAATGGCTGAGGGGTCCCCACTGGATCAGGCCCTCTGAATGGATGAGACAGTTGATTGGCTTGATCTTTTTTCTTTTTTTTTTAACAATTTATACTTTCACTTTATTTTCATTTTTTAAATTTTTTTTAAAATTTTATAATTAATTTAATTTACATATCAGCCACGGATTCCTTTGTCTTCCTTCCTCTCGCCCTCCACCCCTGCCCTGGAGGAGATGGGAATTGGGGGTTTCCAGGTTTTTCATCCTTCTATTTCACAAAACTTTTTCCATGGGCTTCCCAGACACACTCTTGTTGGAGCATCCTTTGAACATGCTATTTGCTCTCAAAATGAAAAGACACTAGAATCTTCTATATCTTGGAAATGTGATTCAAATCACCAGAGATATGATAGACTCTTTATTATAACTTTGTACCTTTCGTTTCTTAGGTTTTCACTTCATATGCCTAGTCAATGAGTCAAGAGGCTATAACCAACCTATCCAAATCCCATCTTTCCCAAATGCTGCTCAAGATTCTGGAGCTTCTTCTAGCTACACTCCCTGAACACCTTTTTTTTTTTTTTTTTTTAGCATTAGACATCCCAATTTGTAAATTGAACTATGTTTATTTTAGGAGCCCAGAGCTCAGACTGATGGCCTTTTGTACCCACACCAAAGAACTCATGTTCCTTGATCACTTTGAGGACTGAAAGCCTTCTCTGCTCACATGTGTGCATTTATGTGTGTGTGCTATCTATAGTTTTACAGATCATAGGAATTTATGGTCCTTATGAAAATGTGAGTTCACAGTCTCTTAATTTACACTCACTTGAGGAGTTTGTTTCTGTTCATGTTCAGGAATTTTGGGTTAAATTATCTGGTTATTTATCATCATTTTCTTAAAAACAAAACAATGAACATAGCACTTAACATTAACCAAACTTTTAGAAATTCAGAAATAGTCTTACCACATAAAGATAAATGATTATATTCTTAGTATGGTTGGCTGAAAGGTTGTTAATTCTACTATTGTTGGAACTGTTTGTAATATCTGTTGAAACCTCATAAATAGGACGTTTTGTCTAAGGTCTAAGAATTCCTTGTCAGATTAAATGGGAAGGATATAGTAGAAATAAAATGAATGAATGATATTTGTCCATTAGAAATTGTCTCCTATTTATTTCTTTATGGTATATCTTGACATCAAACACAGAACTGTTCTTTAGAAAGCAGAATGTCAAATCTGAGGAGGTGTACATTTCTCATGTCTCTAGAACAATGTCAAAATGGCAATTTCTAGAAAATAGATGTTTGTATTACTCTGAAATTTGGCTTGATTTGTTCACCCCAAGAAGTGAAAGATATTCTTTCCTTCTTTGAGAAACACAGGTCTTATTTAAGATGAAATTGGCTATGGATATAAACAAGAGCTTTCAATTACCTTCACCGACATCATTAATGAATTCACAGCAACTGTTCCTTACTAACAAACTATATTTCAATGTTGTTTCAGTACTTGTACAATGTTTAGAGACCTCAGTATCAACCACCATATAGTCGTTCTTCAATTCTCATTGTTTACTTGAGTGAATATTTGACAATAATACCTGTCTTAGTTAAGATTTCTATTGCTGTGAAGAGAAACTATGACCATGGCAACTCTTATAAAGGAAAACATTTATTTGTGGTAATGCACTTATAGTTCAGAGGTTTAGTCCATTATCATGGCAGGAAGCAAGGCAGCATGTAGGCAGACATGGTACTAGAGAAGGAGGTGAAAGCTCTTACATCTTGACTTGAAGGCAACAGGAAGTGGTCTGAGACACTGGATGTAGCTTGAACATATACTAGATCTCAAAGCCCACTTCCACAGTGACACACTTCCTCTAACATAGTCACACCCTCTGCAACAAGGCCACACCCACTCCAACAAAGTCACACCCCCTAATAGTACCACTCCCTTTGGGGGTCATTTTCTCTCAAAACCACCACAGTACCCCTGGGACTGATACCCATTTTCTGTAATTTGAAAGGAAAATTTGATTTTGTTAGATTCCAAAGGAAGATGTCTTAGTTAGGGTTTCTATTGTGAAGAGACACCGTGACCATGGCAAGTCTTATAAAGGAAAACATTTAATTGGGCCTGGCTTAAAGGTTTATAGGTTCAGTTCATTATTGTCATGGCAGAAAGCATAGTGGTACACAAGCAGACATGGTACTGGAGAAGGAGCTGAGTTCTACATCCAGGCAGCAGGAAGATGGAGAGACTGGTCCTGGCTTGAGCTTCTGAAATCTCAAAGTCTACCCACAGTGAAACACTTCCTCTAACATTGCCGCACCTACTCCAACAAGGCCATACATCCTAATAGTGCCACTTCCTAAGAATTCAAATATGAGTCTATGCAGCCATTCTTATTCATACCACCGCGGAAGGCTTAATATATGACTGAACTATTATTGTAACTAGAAACAACAATTATTTATTATTTGTATCTAGTCCAAGGCCCAGACCACTTTCATTGATTTATGGTAAATTTGGAAATATATAGTTCTGAGTCAAATATTGTCCCATTTGTATAGGCTAAGAGGGGCTCCACTCCACATTCTCTGCCAGCTTTATTCTGGGATGGATGATTTTCCTACATGTGGTCTTGTGGAGAAGTAAGAGTTGGACAGAAATAAGAACAATAAACATGCATCCTTTTCCACCTCTTTCATTATATTCACTAACACTCTGTGGCTAAGGGCAAAGTAAAGATATAAGGAGATTTTTCTGTTTAGAACTCAAGAAAATTACACAGCAAATAATGTGGATACAAGGCATAAGACACTGGGACCAAGTCATGTATCCTACCTCAAAGAGGCAGAGAGAGGGAAATTCTGGGTCTCTATTTAATTTGCTTCAAATAACTACCATAATCCAGACTTCAAACATGAGAACATCAAATCGGAATGTCAAAGTCAATTTCAGCTACTGAGCGTGTATACAAGTACATTTACCTCCCCTAGGTATCCACATACATATAAAATGTATCACTTTCATATGTGACCCAAAGTAAAACCCAGATCACTGGGCTATTAGTTTTTGCTTAAAATCGTATCCAAATAGTTACAAGCCAAACAGGTAACCTCTTTCTCTCCTCTTTCTCTTACTAAGTTCTGATACTTTGGTTATCCAGTTAATGAACATGCATTTGATGTATATGGATCCTTTAGACAATACTCACTTATGCTTCAGCATAAATTTGGGAGGCTTAGAAACAAAGTCCACACGATATGTTATTGGTGAATCCAGCTCATTGAGAACTGACTTTAACATTCCATCCTCTGAAATCTTATTTGTGCTAAACTTAGTAGTTGATAACTCACAAAAATAACTGTTGATTCAGAAATGAACTTGCTCATCAGAGAGCTAGAGACCTGGTAGCTTTTAGTCATAATTTATTTATAATTCCTCCCCAGTGGTGCTTAGAGATGAAGTTTGAAAAATAGAAAAATTCAAGTATTCTTTTTCATATATTTTAAAATATAAGGGACTTTGATGTGTTCTGGGAGCAGGACTCAAAAAAAAAAAAGCAGAATTGAAAAGAATGATTTTAGTGGGATTAAAAAGGCCCAGTAAATCATTCAGAAATAATTTAAAAGATAAATGTAATTTCCCACTATAAAAACATTACAGTTATAATAAATTCTTGTTTATCCTTACATGAAGATTATAGGTGTTCTTTGCTCTGGGATAATGCACCTTTTTTTTTATCATCCAAAGATACAAGAGCCTTCTTAGGTCTGAATGCCAAGAAATGGTCTTAAATGCAACCTACTTTGTATAAACCCCAGCCTTTGACTGACATTGTGCTCTGACTTGGCCTTTCTTTCTTTTTCAAATTTAATTTATTTTTGAGAATTTTATACATATATACAATGTTTGATCATACTCACCCCCTCAACCTCTTCAAGACTACTAGAACTTGCCCCTGACAACTTCATAGTTTCTTCTCCTTTCCCCCACTCCTCCTCCTTATACTTCTTATACTTCTTTTTTTTTTTCTTAGTAACTCACTGATTCCAGTTGGAACTTCCCATAGGCTCATGAGTATATGGTCAACCTCTGGTGCTTGGGCATATATTAGAGACCCCCCTGCCAAAGAAAACTGTTTCTCTTTCCTTCAGCAGTTGTCAGTTGTCAAAAGCTCTTAGCTAGGGTGGGGCCTTGTGGGTTCCTCCCCATCAGTGTTGGATAGCTGACTGACTTGATCTTGCATGGGACTTGTGCAGACAGCCACACAGCTGTGAACTCATGAGCACAATAGCTCTGCTGTGTTCAGATGACACTACTTGGCAGCAGTCAATTCCATCTTCTAACTTATAGAATATTTCTACCCCTCTTTTGTGGAGTTTCCTGAGCCTTAGGGGGAGAAGGTTCTATAGATGTCCCCTTTAAGGCTGAGCACTCCACAGACTCCTATTCTTTATACTTGGTCTAGTTGTCTCTCTGACAATCACCTTTTACTGCAATTCGAAGCTTCTTTGATTAAGGGTGAGAGTTTTACTGAAACCAGTGGGTACAAGGGTCAGTATTTGGAACTCAATTTGATGTTACGCCCATTTAAGAAAATAATAATAGGTTCTCTCCTAGGGCATAGGACCTCTCCAGCCATAGGTTCTTAATCAGTTTTACAGTACCAATTATTAGTTCCCTCTTGTGGAGAAAATCCAATCAGAAAGCAGTTACAGATGCCCATAACACCCATCCCACGATCACATAAGAGGACACATGTTGCCAGGCTAGTCATTATTGTAACTCAGAGTTCACCCCTAAGTAAGACAGTGGGTGGCTTTACTTCCACAAGAAGCCTGCACATCATTTTAAGGTCTGATAGTAAACTTGCAGGGAGGAAGCTTCCAGTTCAGTATCTGGGCTCCTCTTGGTTCTTTTTTTTTTTTTTTTTTTTTTTTTTGGTTTTTTCGAGACAGGGTTTCTCTGTGTAGCTTTGCGCCTTTCCTGGAACTCACTTTGGAGACCAGGCTGGCCTCGAACTCACAGAGATCTGCCTGCCTCTGCCTCCCAAGTGCTAGGATTAAAGGCGTGCGCCACCACCGCCCTGCTTCCTCTTGGTTCTTAAATTCAGAAATCAGTCAGAAGCTAACAGTTCATAAGGAGAGTGTGAAGGCAATAACTACTCTTGTTCATGACATGAACAAAGCTGAACAGAATGAGTCATCCACTTCCTTCTATTTCCAAATCCATGATTCTAAGCAGCTTATCTGGTGTATAAAACGATATGATAAAATAGACTACGTTTGCCTTTTATGAAGTGGGTGGGTTATAGAGAAAAGAAATCTTATTAAGATGTATTTTCACTGAAATATCCTTGTAAAGGAATATTGTGAAAAGATGACTGAAATTTCTTACCAACATTTGAAGGCAATGGAATTTTAATACTCAAAGACGAACACTTTGAGACTTGATCTCAATTCTTCTTGTATTTCAAGGAATATGCATATTCCTGAACGTTTTTTTCTCACGATTTTCTTCACTTGAAACTTCAGCTAGATCTGTTAATTTTGTCCTTTGTCCCATTATGCAAACTCAAGTTTAGGTCAGTGACAAGAGGAAAAGGTCTCTGTGTAATGAGCCTGTGCTCTGCCAAGTAACCCAGTGAGCACAGCGAGGCAACCCTAACATTACCTGCAGATACAATGACTGTGCATTGCACATTCGTGATTCAGAAGAAATGCTTCTACGTGCTCATCACTGCAAGATGTGTATGGAAAATATATGCATCAAACTGCACTGCTCATTAATGGGAGAAACACGCACCTATGGAAATCCATTTTTCACGTTAATGTGATGACTAATCCTGACTGTATTTCTCCTACATTAAAATCAATTCTTGTGGGAAGGCAGTCCTTCACCTGTGCTATAGGTACAGTCTGTCAGAATGACTCCAAAGGTTGGAAGAGTAGAAGCCTGTGTGGAATACCAATGCTAAAACAGAAGTGCAATTTTCTATTTTCTGTTTTTGACAAACAAAAGCATTCAGTAATCAAGCTATTGTAAAAAGCAAGGATTGAGGTAGGTGATCCCTAAGGTTTCTTCCAGCTTAAAAAATGCCGGGTTCTGTATCAGCTACAGGAAATAGTAATATTAAGCTGGGCTTAGGGGCTCTGAGTTAAACCCCATTCCCTCACAGGATTGCATTGTTATTTAAGGAGGAGAATTCACACTTGAGCCTCTAGTCTTAAGATTTAATATGTTCTGTACTTGTCACATTTTACTGAAAATAAAAGGAAAAATATTGTTCAAATCATATGCAACTCCTTTACAATATGAGAGCAATAGCCAAAGCTCTTGACTCATAGTTCAAATTAATTATTTTATCAAGTTCACATTAAGTCTTCTAAGATGATAATTATGTGAACAAAAATTGTGTTTGCATAAAACAAATACCCTTCCTTTCTTGCATTGCTATCCAAAAGATATGATAGTCTTAAAATTGAATGTCAGTAATTTCTTCTTCCTGTCTCCTAAGAGTACATTGTGATGTGAAATTGTGGGAATAGAATGTTCTCATCGCAAGAACATCCACAATAGACATTAGCCTAGCAATAATTGTGAATGTTCCATATCTAAAGAATGGCTAGAGTATAAAATACCAATTATGAATATTTCATCCTTTCTGGCTTAGTTTGGATTAAAATTCTCTTCAAAAAAATTTGAGTTGTGGACTTTCATAGGGTCCTTCAAAAAGTGTTTTTGCGACTTCTTAGAACACGTGTTCCTGAGTTTTCTGTCTTCTGAGTTTCTTTGCATTTTTTTCCTTTTGCCATTCAGATATTAAAATGTTCACTTCTGACAAGTAGAAGCAGTATCTGAGAAGCTTGTATCTCATGAGTCATCATCATTAGCATCATTCCCACAAAACACACACACACACACACACACACACACACACACACACATACACATACATGCATCTACACACACACAATGAATGAGCATCTGTATTTCAGTGTTCCCAGGAACTCATTTACACACACACACACACACACACACACACACACACACACACACACACACATACACAACACACCCACCAGGCACTGAGAACCTTAATCTACAATGTCTCATCTCTCCACATCTCTTCTTCAATCTTTAACATAGAATAATTTCCTTGCTTGAAAAGCAAACTCAGAAATTCGCAAAAGCACAGTGTTTGGGTCTTGGTATACATTATAGTAAGTCTCCCCTCAAAACATAGGTGAAGCATGAAAACCACATTGAGACTGGAGAGGAGAGATGGTAAATGAGGGAGGGTGAATAAAATGCTAAGATTTGGATTGTAGTTGGTGCTTTTCCCCCGACTCTTTCACTAGTGATGACAGTATATTGATTGTATAACTTTACTTTAAAAATGCTGCGAGGACAAAAATCTGGCTCTGACCTCACACATTACTTTAAAATGGGGTTCAAACACAGTGTTTTAAAGAACTGCAAAGATATAATTCAGAGAAATCCAGATCTAAATATCCTAAATGTTAAAAAAAATAATGTTGGATGTTTGAGGGTAATTCTTTCCAAGTACGAATCAAAAGAAGAAACCATAGGATGTATGTGGGGGGGTGGGGGGATATGGGTGGGGCATAAAGGCTACCCTTCAAGATGATTTTCTCACATGGCTGGCACATCAGTGCTTGTAGTTGGCAAGAGGTTTGGTTCTTTTCCAGGTGGACTAAATCTAGAGGACAGCTCAAAATACATCTGTGGCACAGAGGCTGTTTCGCAGCAGAGATTGCTCCATTAAAAGATTAATGTGGAAGCTGCAGGGTCTTATTTATTTTTTATTATGGAGCTTCAGAAGTCACAAAGTGTCACTTCCTTTGTTCACTCAGACCAAGCTTACTCAATGTGAGTTGATGGAAAAGGACCTACCCAAGAGAGTGAATTACAGGAGGCAACAAGGACAATGGGGTGCCATCTTGCAGGCTGGCTACGAGTGAAGACTGTTACTTGACCCCAATGAATCACTTCCAGTCATGTAAAACGTACTCAGCTCTTTGTCATGGTCTCCAGTCTCCTTCTCTTATGATATTAGCTTGTATTATCTCATCATCTAAACCAAGAGTATTAGTTTTCTACTTCAGGGCCACAAATCTAGCATCTAGAAAGAATACCCATTCATTATTTTATGGATACAGAAGTAAGTAGTCTGGGG
The DNA here is from genome assembly GCF_007827085.1 of Peromyscus californicus insignis. NCBI lineage: Eukaryota > Metazoa > Chordata > Mammalia > Rodentia > Cricetidae > Peromyscus > Peromyscus californicus. The sequence goes on from NW_026294480.1 coordinate 38,829,510, forward strand.
ACAAAGTTCTTTGCTCATGGATTAAGAAATCTGAAATCAAGTTCTTAGTCCCAGCTGTGGTTCTTGGGTAGAGTTTGGAGTTGCTCACCAGACATATCCAGGTGGCTGGGGAAGAGTCCGTGACTTGTGGCTGACAGACTGCAGTATTGAGAGACTGCCTATAGCAGTGGCTCTCAACCTTCCTAATGCTGTGACCCTTTAATAGAGTTCCTCATGTCATGACCCCCAAACAAAAAAATTTTTTGTTGTTACTTCCTAACTGTAATTTTGCTATTGTTATAAATAGCAATGTAAATATCTTATATGCAGAATACTTGATATGTGACTCTTGTAAAAGAGTCATTTGCCCCTTGGGGTCAGAACCCACAGGTTGAGAACCACTGGCCTATATGCTCTTCTGTATAGCCTTTGCCACAGTGTGGTAGTTTTCTAATTCAAGGTTAGCAGACCAATCTCCCTATTTCTTTAAATTTCTGATTTGCCTTTTATCTCTACTGCCAGAGGTAATATGATTTGATCTGGTTCACCAAAAGGATAGCCCTCTTAATTAAATCAGTCTGCTCATTATGTTACATTGTATCTTCATAGTCCCTTTTGCAATGCATGGTAACAGAATTGAGTGTTAGCAGACAAGGAGTGGCTAAATCCTGTACACAAGGAGACACAACAAAAGTATTATGCAGGTGCACATGGGGTAAGTCTATATTAGTTCATGATTACTGTGTAACAAAATTCCCCAAAACTTAGTCTCTAAAACAACAAACCTGGCTAACTTCTCACAGCTCTGTGGTCTCTTGAGCTTGAAGTCAAGTAGTCATGAAGGGTTGCCAGTGATTGAGACAAAATGTGTTTCTGAAGCAATTCACTCATATGACATTCTACCACATCCTAGCTATTTATTATAGAAGGCCTTACTTGTTCTAAAAATGTGACAGTGTCCAGGCAGCATGGGTGTCTTCATGACTTGAAGAGAATGTTCACCAAACTGAGCCAGCAGAAAGAGCAAGAGAAAAGCAGCTTCCGTGTAGGACCTAACTTCAGCTGTAACACATCACCTCTTTGACTACATCTACTGGTTTCACAAGTCAATCCTGATATAACATAGGAAGGGCCACTGGACAGCAGGGACGAAGTACCCTCTTCTAGGGCACCTTGTAGACTGACCTTTGCAATCTAATTAACAACAAAATAAATAAAGCTTTTAAAGTAAAGGGAAGGGAGTCTGAAATCTGTGTTTTTTTTCTCATGCTTGCTGCAATAGTCTTTTCAGGTTTTACTCTCTGCTCAACTTGTGTGCAGTGTCACAGTCATTATATTTATTTTCATTGCTTAAAAATTTTAAGCACTTTAAATGGTCTAATTAAAAGCCACACCACCTTGAGCTCGGCGGTAGTGGCACACGCCTTTAATCCCAGTACTCGGGAGGCAGAAGCAGGTGGATCTCTGTGGGTTCAAGGCAATCTGGACTGCAGAGTGGGTGGTGCAAAGCTACACAGAGAAACCCTGTCTCGAAAAACCAAAAAAGGAAAAAGCCACACCGCCTCTTATTTTATAATCCATTAGGTAAAGCATTTAGCTAGTTGCTCTGACACGTGACATGCGCCAGTATCTCTTACTACTGTCCCTACCTCCCTAACCACTGTTACCTTTCAGGCACGCTTATTAGCTTCTTATTGCCAAGCAAATGGAGAAAATGTTTCAAGTGTACCTGTCAAAAACAAAACATGAATATTGAATTTTTAATATTAGCACTATATCATAACACCTAGAAAAATTTAAAGAATTCAGCAATGCAATATATCCTCACAACCAAACTCAAGATTTAGATTTATGGAAGAGTTCTTAAACTATTTTTACACTCTAGATATCTCAGAAATGCTCCAAAATTAGGTAATTAACAAAAGCTTCATGACACTTCAAACATCACAATGTGACATCTTTTCCTACACATGGTTTAGAAAATTGAAAATATATCTGTGTCTGTTAACTGTGGTATTGTTTTTTAAAAAAGCTCATTGATCATAACACAAGAAATTTGACATTCATAAAAGTTAGACCGAGCAGCTTCTTTGTACTTTCTGAAACAAGTGAATTTAAAATACAAATATATTAGATGAGGATTTATATACTCTACAGCCTGTGTGCGTAAACAATCAATTTAACAGGCACAGAACCAAACAAATTCCTAATCTTCTGTGGTATTTTATTGTCTGTATTAACTTTTTTTTTTGCCTTCTTGCTGCTTGAAGAGTATTTAAATTTTTCATTCTTACTTTAAAGTCACACTACAATAGTTTAAAATTATATAAATAAAATGGTTAAGCCCCTAGTCCATACCATATAATGCTCTGGACTAGCTAGTCTCTATCTGATAAAGGCTTGCTTTTTTAATTATTATTTTATTTCTTGAAATTATAATTACATCATTTCTCACTTCTATTTCCTCCCTCCACCCCCTCCCCCCGGTGTACCCCTTTGCTTTCATTCATTGTCACAGCCTCCTGTTTTTCTTTAATTGTTGTTGCCTACAGACTGTGTGTGTGTGTGTGCACATGTGTGTGTGTTTCTGAATACATACATACAACCTGCTCAGTCTGTCTGTTACGTGTATGTATGTTTTCAGGCCTGACCATTGATTGGTATTAGATAACCAATTAGTATGCTTATCTAGAAAGACAACTTTTCCTGCTCTCAGCGTTCCTTAGATGCTTGTAGTTCTTGGTGTATGGCTGAGACCTGGAGAGCTTTTTCCCGTCCACATTAGCATGTCTATTGTTGTGTTCTTGTTCAGGGTATGTTTAGGCAGCCATGTTGGTGAGATTTTTGAGGGTGTAGCTTCTGACATTTCTAGGAGACATGGTATACCAACCCTCTTTGTTCCTCTGGCTCTTACAACCTTTCTGCTCCCTCTTTGGTAATGAATGATTCCTGAGCCATGGTGGTAAGAGTTGTTTTGTAGATGAAACCACTGGGACGAGGTTCCACAATTCTGCACATTTTGGTTGAATTTGGTTTTCTGTGATGGTATCCACCTATTGAAAAGAGAAATTTCCTTGATAAAGGGTAAGGACTACACGTCTCTGTGGGTTTAAGGACGACTATTTAGAGTGCAGTTGGTGATTATGCTCGTTCACCCATGGCTTCACTACTCCTGAGTGGCTGGCTAGCTTTCTAGGGCCAGGCATGATTTCCCTCTTGTTGAGCAGTTCTTAAGTCCAGTTAAAGTGATGTTGGTCACTGTCAAGGTAAGTGTGCCACTAGAGTTACCCTGCCACGCTGGTGGTGTTGTGGTTCATAGGCATCATAGCAGTGGAAACGTATATGTTGCTTCCCTCCTTTGGAAGCTTGCATGAAAAGTTCTGGTGCCATGAAAGCTAGTACTTAGGGAGGAGGCTTCCAGGTTAGTTCCCGCTCAGTGGTCTCTTGGGCCTATATCCAAGGTACAGTCGGGATTTAGCTTCCATCTCTCGGGGCCAACAAGGGCAACAACAATAGTCCATCATGTTTTGGGACACAGACAACCCAGACCAACAACTCAAAAGACAGCTGCTCATGCCTGAAGTTGAGGCTCTTGTTAGATGATCTATGACTCTTGGGGTGAGGTGCATTGTCAGCCCATATTAGAAAATTTCATGTCAACGATACCTGCATATTTGTCCATTAACATTTATATCATCAGTATTAATGAATCCTTAGGACATTTTCAGACATTCTTACTGTTAGTTTTCTCTTCTCCTATATTATATAGTTATCTCCCCCTCCTTAATTACAGCCTCCTGTTTTCCTATTTCCTCTTTCAGATGGCCTGTTACTTGATACTTATTCTCCTCTCTATTGCTTCCCAATACTGCTGTAATGATCCCTTATTGCTTTTAAAGATTGTTTCTTGAAAAATCACTCTCAGCTTTAAAATTCAATTTCCCGGATGAAAATGACAATAGTTTAAATGAATAAGTGATGATTTTTTTCCTTAACTTAATTCTTCCATCTGCTTACTGATCAAAAGAATCAGTGTAGCCTATTTTAAAGTTTGTTTGTGTGTGAGCGCATCGGTGCCTGTTCATATATGCATGCATGTCTGTAGAGACCAGAGGTTGATGTCTAGTGCCTTCCTTAACCATTCTCCACATTATCTTTTGGCCATTGGATCTCACTGAACCCAGAGCTCACTAATTCAGCTTGCCTGGCCGGCCAGAGAGCTCTAGTGATGCTCCTGTCCTAGCTCTCCAACACTGGAATTACAGCTAGAACATTACTAGAATTACAGCCTGGCATTTGCATGTGGGTGCTAGAAATCAAACCCAGGTCTCCAGCTTGTATGGCAATCACTTCCTTAACTAAGCCACCTCCTCTGCCTACATTTTACAATTAAACCTGCAAGTGTATTCTGCTCTCGAGATGATAATTCTATTCATCCATTATCTTCCCTCAAAAATACTATGGTAATAGCCACACTAATGGGTGTGAAGTGGTGTCTTATTGACGTTTTATTTTCCTTTATATACTCTTAATCCTGTCATTTGGTGTATTTCCCACTTTTATGCATCTTTTTCTTTGAAAATAGAATCCTAGGGTATAAGCAGTTTGGTAATCTGCATTTAACGGGACTCTGCTCTGTCATTAGAAATTCTCTATGAACATCATGTTCTGTGGCTATAAAAGCATACAAAAGGAAAAAGATAGCCTCCTGCATTATATGCATTATGTATCCATGCTAATTATGGCACACCTGAAGTAGAGCACTTTAATGCAACTCACAGCTGTAATGCAGAGAGTGCTTGCAGACTGTGACATGGGTGAGTTTTCATAATACCTGGTCATGACATTAAATTTTTTAACACCAAATTCATTTCAAATTACAATAAACAAAATGAGAACAAGCAGTCAACACCCATTACATATACCAAAGCAATGCTCTGTCACTAGGGCCTTTTCTGTGTTTGGTTAGGCAACGTCCAGTGTTTCATATTTTTCACATAATATTTTTTTAGAATAGGAAATAGCTTTAGGGACAAAAACTCAACCAGATTTTGTTATTGAAACCATACTTGTCGTTCAGATTTGCTTACAGTGGGACAATTGTTCTTTGTTGTTAAAGATGTATTCATTTATGTCTATGTATGTTTACCCACACGACCTTTTGAGTTTTTGTGCACCATCTGCATACAAAAGTCTGTGGCGACCTGAAGAAGGAGGGTCTGGGATCCCCTAGAACTGAGGAGGTTTTGAGTTGCCATGTGGGTGCCAGGAACCAAACCCAGGTCTTCTTCGAGAACACCCAGCTATCTCTCTAGCAGAATCACTCTTCCGTATTTTTAAAATTTAGTCTCTCTTTCTCTGTGTCCCTGTGTTTGCCTCTCACTCTATGTCTGTGTGTGTGTGTGTGTGTGTGTGTGTGTGTGTGTGTGTGTGTGTGCATGTGCACACACGTGCAGGTATGCATAGGTCAGCTTGCAGTATGGAGGTCAAAGGACAATTCTTGAGAGTTAGCTTTTTCTCTCTCTGGCCATCTTGTGGAATACAAAGGTTAAACTCAGATCATCAGGCCTAGGCAAAAGTGCCTCTACCCACTGAGCCATCCTGTACCCAAGTCCCTCTACCCACTGAGCCATTCAGTGCACAAGTCCCTCTACCCACTGAGCCATCCTGTCAGGTCAGAAGAATTCTTTCTTATGAGGCTCACCAGCAGGTCTCAAAACATCCGTGATTATCATCAACGTTCCTCTTATACATTATGAAATGAAAGGCTAATTGTGGAATATTTGAGCCATTCTGTCTCATACGCGAACTTATTTTTGTATTTATTGTGCTATAACTAAGAAACTATGTTGAGAACCTCAACATATTATTTGATCATACTGATTTGAGGCAGAGAGATTGGCACTACCTTGGTTGTTTAGTAACTTGGCACAAGCCAATGGCTTCAGGAGAGAATTTCAGAGCAGACTTCTGTCAAATTTGCCATATGGAGATACTGGGCTCAGATCGTGGAGGTTTTTCTGGTGGTTTGCCTGGTTTAGGAATTACCAGTGCTCTCCAGGATTTTTGCCTGATAGAGGTAACTTGATTTAAAAAGAACCTGACGCCTCAAGAAAGGTAGTGGTGTATTATTTGGGACTTTAAAATGATTCCAACATCCCCAAGAGTTATCTACCACAGACCCCCCCCCCCCCACCTGACTGTGTATCTTCTCTATCACTTCAGCCAGAGAACCCCCCACAGCTCAAGTCTTCATCTGTTATTGATCAGCCCAAAATGTGGTGCCAAGTCCAGGGTGGACAGAGAAATCTATAGCTCACAGCACTATGCATATAACTTTGAGTTGACTTCATCCATATCCTCCTGAAATGAATGGGTTATATTTAGGAATATACAATATGTGCATTATACATACATATGCATATATGGGAATAACAATTAGAGGGAATATATGTGAGAATAACAATTAATGAAAACAAAGAGGCCATGAATTTGTTGGATAGCAGAGAGGGGTATATTGGAGGGCTAAGGGGGAAGAAAAGACAGGGAGAAATGTTTTAATTATACTATAATGACACACACAAAAAGATACACAGTAATGAACCCTATTTCCAAGCAAGAAGGTGAGGAGAGTAATCAAATTTTGTGTTTTCGTGTTATAGACACTGGAAAATCCTTTCTCCTGTCGATGCCGGTCTGGTACAGGCAGCCCCTACCTTTTTTTTTTTTTTTTAATAAGCACGTATTTTTTTTTTCCTTTCATTGATTCTTTGTGGGTCTCACATCATGCATTCTGATCCCACTTATCTCCCTGTCTCCTTGGATCTGCCCTCTGCCCTTGCAACCACCCCTCAAATCAAAACCAAATTGAAAAAAACAAAGACAAAAACAAGCACCTCTTTTTAACTTATGTCCCTGTTTAGATAAATCTTCCTCCCTGTCTGTCTCTCAGTCAAACCCAGTTTCATGACATCACACTGCCACTGTTGTCTCTGAGATAGGTGCTTTTGCTTCTCAAATGCTATGAAGACTCAGTCTGAGGAACGGGCATCTCAGAGTCAAACTACAGATTTTCTTGTAGAAGCCCGGCATTAAAATCATACGATTTTATATACAAATCCAGACTTTTCTGTTCCTCCTGAAACACCTTCTATGTACGACCCCAACTGCTGAGCATCCGGCACCTGCAGTTTGAACAGTAGCCTCTCCTCTGGCTAACAATTTCTGCCTGGGTGAGGCCTCTTGGAATAGTCTTAAGAATTTGCATCCCTGCCAACTCCCAAGGGCATCATGGCTTTCCTCCCTCACATCTGCACTATGGGATGTTCCTGACACGGGAGCTCCATATATACTAAGAGTCAGGAAAATGACAGCACATCAGGAAAGCACCTCTGGTCATAGGGGAAACTGGTGACCAAGGCTCTGATAGTCTCCTCCGTCACTGTGTGAGCAAGCTGGGTGGCCTGTGTCATAGTCATCTCCTGTGGTTTTCTTTTGTTTCTTACAACACAGGTTAACCATGCCTGCAGCTTAGCTGCTCCATAGGCTAAAGCAGGGGGATAATAAAGTTAAGGCCAGACCAGACAGCTTAGTGAGACCCTGTCACAGTATAAAAGCTAAAAGATATGGGTATATTGCTCAGTGATTCAATGTTTACAGTATGCAGAGAGGCGTGGGTTCATTCCCCAGTGTAGAGTGGGGAAGAGAAGGGAAATGGAAAAAAAACCATGAAGTAAGTCCCTCCCCCACATGCTCAAGCAGAATATTTAGTGGGGAGGGCTGGGACAGCTAAATATCAGAACAAGCGTTTTGGGTGATTCTTTTGAAACACAATTCTCGAATTCTTTCTGGATCAGATAGCCCTCCTGCTATACAGCTCCAACTATAGGAAATTGCTTTAGCTTAGACAGAAATTCTAACCCCCTTGTCCAGCAATGAAGAACGTACAATATTCTGTTTTATATAAATCTCATTGATGCTGGCTTTTTTTTTCTTTTTGGTGCATCCAGTTTTAAATCTGGTATAATAGGTAAGGAAGATAATTAAGCATATTTGAACATGATTGAAAGAAAGATCCAGGTTGGCCATTTTTTTTTCCTGAGTGGTCATACAGAGTCAGATAATCACTGGGCCTATTTGTTTATTTTTGCTGAATTATTGTTTTAAATGTGGAACTAAAATACTACACATCGACTTGCTCCATTTCTATTCAAGGGGAGGTTTCCGCTAGATGTCATTAGCATGTAGCATGTTTACCGCCTGCAATCTTCAATCATGCAACTGCACATAACTGCTTGTAGGAGCCTTTTGGCTAACCAGGCATGAAACCCAGGAAAGGATTGTGTTTCCTTCAGAGGTAATCAATAACTGACAATTACCATAAATGCGCAATTTCATTCACTCCGATTTTCACATAAAAACTGACAAGGCTATGTAACAAACTGTGTATGGATGCAGGTTCTGTACCCACACAACTAATGCATACATGAATTATTCAGTGAAATTTGCTTCAATAGGCTTTCTGTGTCACTTTGATGTGTGACCAGTTTCAGATAATATGTTAAATGTTATACGTTGAGAGACACTCACTGGGTTTTATTCAAACTACATCCTGTGCTGGTAAATCTGTTACAGTTCCCACACAAGGCGATTTCTGCAAGTTGCCTTTCTTCAGATTTCCCTATGTATTTTAGCCGTTGAACAAATACAGTTTCACCTCTCTGAGCCCGGACACTCACCACTGTTGACTATGCAAACAGCATAAGAAACAAGGGAACTACTATTGTCCGTGTGGTTGCCCTTGGTGGAGAAAAAATAAAATGAAGCAGGCACCATGAATGGGAGGAGCCAGAAGAGTCCCGAGGACAGGAGTTCATGGCTCAGGCAGGAGAAGCAGGAGAAGCATAAGAAGCTGCAGGAAGGGAGGAAGGGAATGCTTGAGGTTTCCACAGCCGAGTAGCAAAAGAGCACTGTCCCTGGGACTTCAGGCATCACTCATTACCTCAGTTTCTCTGATTTGGGAGTCCAGCTGAGGTGAGCCGGCCCCCTGCACGCAGGGCCTGATAGGTTGCAGACACGCACTTGCTCTGCTCATTCGCGATATCATTTCTGGCTGAGATTTCTTCCAGGCTCCTCTATGCCATAGGCCGCAGTTAGTACCTATAGTTTTAGGACTGGTGATCCCTTTCTTGCTGCCAGTCCACCTGGGGCTGCTGCTGCTCCTGGGGTCATCTATTGTCCCCATTCTCTTGTCGTTCCTCTCAGAATATCAGGACAGACTCCTTCAAGGCCAGCAGGAGAGTATGCCCCTTTAGGAGGGGCAAAGTTCCTTAACCGTTATTGACTTTCTCCTAATTAAGCCAGACCCACCCAAGATAATAAACCTTTGATTAACTCAAAAGCACCAGATTCAGGACCCTCGTTTGCATCAGCAAGCCCCCTTTTCCTCCTCCATATCCTGTTAAATGACCGAAGAGAAAGGAATTATATAGGGTATATACATAGGAGTGAGTGCAAGAATGCTGGGGGCCATTGCACAATTCTGTCCAGACAAGGAAGCACATTCCGGACAGGAAAAATATGACAGGAGTCCTATATAAAAATATAGCAGTTTCCGGTATCCCAAGGTCAGATGGAGTGGCAAGCCGACCAGACCATGAATGTGTAGGTTAATGTCCTGTGCATAGTCTATAACACAATTATTAAAATCTGTTTTCAAAACGTATTTTGAAATACGGAAAATCATACTCATAAATTACTAAATGAGAAACTTGCTATCTATATTTAAATAATATGGTATCAGTTTTGAAAAATGCACAGACAAACACATACACACACATATATGTATATATATATTTAAACATAATATACATATCATGAGATACTATAAGCAAATACATCTGTTAGCCTTAACTATTTCTAGGTGGGAAATTGTGGGTAATTTAGACAGTCCTTATCCTTTTTCTTATTTCTCACATTATTCACAGTCAATGTCTCTTATGACAATATGAGGTCAGATGTGGAAGTGGAGACTTGTGATCCCATCACTGGGCAGGCTCAGGGAAGGGCACCACCATGAAGTCAGTGACAGCCAAGGTTTCCAGTGAATCAATTCAAGGCCAACCTGAGCTGCAGAATGAGACCCTGCCTCGAGAACATAACACAGAACAAAAACAGCTTACGTGTGGTGATTACAAGAGCAAACCTGAGCAGAGTTGTCTTCAGAATCACTTGTGAGTGTGTGCCCCAGATGTTTCGCCAGGATGAAAGCAAGCTAAGGAATTGTCAGCATATTAACTCAACACATTCCAAGACTAGTTTGGTAGAAGTAAATCCCTGATTCAGCCGAGAATGCCAGGAATTTAGGAGTGCCCTGGATACATGGCTGAGGACTCAAGAATGGGTAGAAAATCTAGTCTTTATATTCTGCATAATAACCTCTCTCTACCCCAGTTTCATTATATCTAGAAATGCAGACGAGTAAAATCCCATAATTAACCCAGGCCCAGTTACAAGCCATATGAAAAAGACCTGAACTCTCACCTGTCAGTCAGATCCCCTTATGGAATAGATATTTAATTACTTCTAATTGTCAGTATTCACTGGATATCAGCTGACAGGTAGAAGGAGATGACTGGCCAGGCCCTGGTGGTGAACACCTTTAATCCCAGGACTTGGGAGGCAGAGGCAGGTAGATCTCTGAGTTCAAGGCCTGCCTGGTCTACAGAATGGGTTCCAGGACACCCAGAATTACATAGAGGAAACCCTGTCTCAGAAAAAAAAAAGGGAAGAGATGACTGATTGCTGGTGAGATGGCTCAGTGGTTAAGAGCACTTAATGCTTTTGCAGAGGATTTGGGTTCTGTTTGCATTACCCACAAGATGGCTCACAATTGCATGTAACTCTACTTCCAGGGAATCTGGTACCCTCTTCTAGCCTCCATAGGTAGCAGACACATACACGGTACACATATAAATATCCAAGCTGTGGTAGTTTGAATGTAATTACCCCCAAAACTCATGGGGAGTGGCATCATTAGGAGGTTGGAGTAGGTTTTGCCTTGTTGGAGGAAATGTGTCACTGTTGGAGTGGCATTTAAGGTCTTATATGCTTAAGCCAAACCCAGTATTTCAGTTCACTTCCTGTTGCCTGCAGATCAAGCTGTAGAATTCTCAGCTCCTTCTCCAGCACTGTGTTTCTCTGCATGCTGCCATGTTCTGCCATGATAATAATGGTCTCAGTCTCTGTAACTGTAAGCTACCCAGTTAAATGTTTTTCTTTAAAAAGTTGCCATGGTCATGGTGTCTCTTCACGGCAATAAAAACCCTAACTAAGACACAGGCATACGCACAAACAGATAAACTAACAACAAATAAAACTTATTTTCAGAATTTAAAAAGAGGAAAGAGATGGCTGGAGGGAGCAGATTCTATTCCCTACATGGTATCTCCTGTGCACCAAGAGTTTTAGACAGAGGTGGCCTAATCACTGTCACATCCAGTACAACTCTCTGAGGTTCACTGGGGAAAGGAGGAAAGAGAACCAGCAGGAAGTTTGGGGATCAGGATCATTGACAATCAAGTCCTTCAGACACAGCTTCAAGTTTCAAGAGAGCAGTTAACAGCAAAGGGAAAAAAAGTATTTTTAGATATTGTTTGGGAGGTGAAAGGATTTTTCTTAGGGGATGGGGGGTAGGAAATAGGCAAATGAGATATTTTTTCCTGGCACTGCAAAATCTGAGATTTTTGAGTTAAAATATGACAAAATGAGGTTTTCATCTCTCTTAAAAAAGAAAGAAAGAAAGGGAGGGAGGAAGAGGGAGAGGGAGAGAGAGAGAGAGAGAGAGAGAGAGAGAGAGAGAGAGAGAGAGAGAGAGAGAGAGAGAAGAAAAAAAGAAGGAAAAGCAGACACACTAGAAAATGTCAGTATGGAACATAAACAGACCGACCACATTTTTAATCCATGGCAAGGTGGCTAAAATAAAAATTCTTAAAATACATATTTTAAAATTAGATTTTTGACCTTCGATAGGGCTTATCATGCTATTTATACTGTGACAGTAGGAGCTGATTCTTCAGTCGTTGCCTCATCAAAGGCATGACTCACATTTCCTTAAGCATTTATGCCATATGTTTCCTGGGGTAAAAGAAAAAAATGCATATTTTTTATACAATTACTGAAATATGAACAAAAATACTAGGAGTCATTTAAAAGATGCTTTTGGAAGCATGTCAAAAGTTGATTTGTGAAAACTAAAATTTCATTAAACATTTGGCTGGAACAGCCATTAGGTAACTTATGAATCTAAACAAGAAGCAATTGTACTGCTAGTTTTATCGTCAAGAAAAGAAGTGTATTAAAAAAAAATATTCAGCAATGGAACACAGATACAAGGAAAAGATGTTTTATATTCAGAAATGTTAATTGAGTTTTTTAAAAAATATTCTCTTAAATTCCCCGAAGTGAATCATTTCAACATTTAAAAAGAAAATAAACAAACCAAAAAAAACCCTTAAGTTGATTGGCATTTAGTGGCATTCTTGTGTGTATGCAAATCATGACACTAAGATAATGAGAGATATCATTTTATAGCCATTGGAAATGTAAATGAGTATAACATGATTATTAGTCTTTTGCTCAAATATCTTTATATAATATAAAAGTACTACTGCAAAAGTCCTAGGGAGTTTATTTTCATTTAATGGTTGGGGAAACTTCCCTTTTTAATATAGCATATAAATGTCAGAGTCCCAAATCAAGAATCCCAATTTTCTACTTGCTGTTCAAATCAGTTGTCATTTTGTTTTATTCTACACATGTCATATATTCCCTATCACAGTTACCTTTTCCCTGGGCTCTCTATCCCAAGCTGCACTCAGATTGTCAGGGATGCAAGACATCACTGTACTTGTCACCACTGTCCCTGGAAATCTGGGGACCACTTTTGACTTCTCCTGTGGCTTTATATGCCTACTGATTTACTTCTGCTTTCTTAACACTTTGCAGACAGTGTCTAACCACCCCTCCCCACAATACATGGCTCATCTTTTCCTTGATCCTTCTCTCCTGCCCAGTGTCTGCTCTATAGATGGGTATATTGAGATCTCTGAAGAACCAATCAGTTACTTCCTTGTGTTTGAAACTTCAATAGCTTCCTAGCACCCATTTCTAGGTACATCCCCAGGACACCACCTTGGTAGAGCAGGCTCTTCTTTCTTTCTTGGCTTGGCTCATTCCTCCAGGGCTTCCTGTATCTCTCCCCAGTCCCTTCATACTATACATATACTGAGCTTGTCTTGCTGAATTCCATGTACCTTCTCTGTGTGCCTTCCTCTCTCCACCACAATCTTCAAATGCCCTAAAGTGTTTCACCCAGACCCTTTCCTGCTGCTTAACTACTACTCTTCATGGAAGACTTTGCTGCAAGCAAAGGCCACTTCAAGGAATCCCTCTTCTCCCTGTCTTGTTCCTGAACAACTTCTCTGTTGTCGTGAGCATTCTGTCAAAGTCTTTATTTCATTGGCTTAAAATGATGTGTTCACTCATTTCTTTTTACTGTATACAGTATTCCCTGCTCTCACTCCAGCATTCTCCAGATCCTAGCAATGTCTGGATCACAGTAAACACTTAACACTAATTTCAAAATGAATATGTATGCAATGGCATAGGCTTTGGCCCTGAGCATTGTGAAATATGAAATTAAACACAACTCTGTCACTTTTCACTGTATCTGGGTATCACACAGGAGAGCTTTAATAGACAAGAAAATCCTGCAAACATTTTCCTAAATGACTAAAGAAATCACAAAAACAATCAGTGGTTAACCATGTCTCAGTAGGATGCTAGAACTGGCTTTCTGTGTTTCCCTTGGCTATACTATTTAATGTAACTCCGTTCCTTATATCTACTTTCAATTCATGGAGGAATGAGAGAGACAGCAATGGCCATTCCATCCCATCTTCAAGCATGCAAAGGTGCATTAATCCAATCATACTTTATGATTCACTGGATAGATCAGACTCGAGTGGCCACCCCAACATCAGGGGAAACCAGGGAAGCTAGTCATTAGAATATCTGGCCTCTATGATATGAATGAACAAGAGCCAATAAATGAAGGAACAATGTGTTCTATGCTTTGGGACATGTTACCTCTCCTAGACTTTCATTCTTCTTTTCCAAGAGAAGTGAAATAATTTTCATATATTCTCTTGACTGAAGTGCACTACCTCCTACACAGGCAGTTGCTCCATGTATTTCTTGAATACTGTTTACCAAAAGAAAACCTGAGTGGGCAAAGTAACTCATCCTTTCTATGAGACACCAGGTAGTGTTCTCCACAGCTAGGGCAGGACAGCCAGCAACTCAGATCTCCTTCCTCTAACTGCTCTAATCTTTCACATTGACCATGACAAATACAATGACTTCTTCCAATCTTTTCTCTCCAGGGATCATGTTACTCTGCTTAACTAGTTTCCTGATAACTTCTTCGTGTTCCCCTGGAAGCCTGATCAGTTAACACTAGACATGCTCTGCTAAATTCTTTATGATTGATTTAGCAGATACCTTCTGAACCCCATGGAGGCAAAGCAAATGAAGCGTCTCTTGGCACGAGCTGTCAAACAATGGAGGAAGGAGACCATAACACACACACACACACACACACACACACACACACACACACACACACACGCAAATTGTTTTCAGATAGTGATTCATTAGTGCCAGGATAAGAATGTCACGGGGATGGGTGATAGAATGACAGGTGTGTGTATGTGTCCATGAAGATAAAGGTCAGATTTGGCGAGTTAGGAAAACTCTTTAAAAAAAAAAAAATGAATGGGAAGGTACCAGAATGGAAGAGGAAGAACTTTGCAAGGAAAGAGAAATGTAAGTGAAAGACCTTGAATAAAATGATCCAGAGCAGAGTAAAGAAACAAGAAGATGCTCAAGAGGTAGAGTGGTCATAGATGATCCTGATAAAGCATTCTGGAGCATATAGGGCAGACAGAAGAAAGAGTATTCTAAATGGTCATAGTTGGAGTATCCGTCTTGAGATGTGTCCAGAAGGAAATGAACTTACTGATGCACATGTAACTCAACTAGAGCAGTCAAATGTATAGCCTCTGATTACGCTGGGCATTGTATTTCTAGCCAATGCAGGCTACATTTACAGGACTTATTTGGGAAACTGTTATCCCTCCTATTCCCACTGTGATTTCCCATATACTGATGCTCACCGCTCACATGCCTAAATATGACTCGCACAAATGGAGAGCGTAGGTAGACATGATGCAAGGAGTTATTAAAATGATTCACATCACATTTCCACAGTAAGAAAAATAATATACAGTCAAAGGCAATGTGGCATCATAGCACCAAGCATCTTGAAGATGCCTAAATTGTGTATTTGAAATTCAGTCAGTCGTTGGGATGTGATCATATCATCTGGACAGAACTGAAAATGTATTTCTTGAGCCCCTCCCCTCCCAAGCAAAATTGAATGATAAGAGCAAAACAAAGTCTAGAAAGAAAGAAAGAGGGTTGGGGATTTAGCTCAGTGGTAGAGCGCTTGCCTAGCAAACTCAAGGCCCTGGGTTCGATCCTCAGCTCCAAAAAAAAAAAAAAAAAAAAAAAAGCCAGGTGGTGGTGGCGTACGCCTTTAATCCCAGCACTCAGGAGGCAGAGGCAGGTGGATCTTTGTGAGTTCTAGGTCAACCTGGTCTACAGAGAGAGATCCAGGAAAGGGGCAAAGCTACACAGAGAAACCCTGTCTCAAAAAACAAAAAAAAAAAAGAAAAATCTCTTTAAAAATTGATAACTCCAACTAGACAGGAGTTGAGTGAAAGGATTCTGTTGGTGCTTAACTGGATGTGAGCCAATTAAATGTTGGATTTCTACCTCCTGGAAACTCTAATTGCCTTTCCTATAGCCGATGCAGGCCTAGAGACTCCTCCTGGGCTGTGCAAGTCAGGTATCCACACTGACAGCGCCAGTGATTACTGGGCTCTATTTTAATACTGAGCTTGGAGCAGGTCTCTCCAAGCTAACCTTGCCAGCTCCTTCCCTGCCCTGGCCCCACACTCGCCCCTGCTGTTCAGTCACGCAGGCAGCGCAGCAGGGATCCTGAGGACTCTCCTCTCCCATATGGCACTGAGTTTTGATTCATCGTTTTCCTCTTTCCTATCAGTAGGTATTCTAGAAGACAGTTTTATGATGACATTCGCAGCTAACATGAAACCCAGATAAAAATAAAACAGGATGTCAATAAAGACCTAATGATGTGTGTCTATGTCAATGTATAATAATAATAAAAAGAATAGACATCCGTTTACAAAGGTACAATTTTAAGCCATGGGGCTTTCAATGAAGCCACTTTATAAATGGACCAACATATGTGAATGTTTGCCTACATCTTTCAGCCATGAAAATTGCCCCATAGACAGCTGAGTTGGAAAGCACTTCATAAGCACTAGATAGTTTACTAGAACACCTTTGCTAAGTGGTAATCCAGCTACCTTCATGATGGAAGGTTCAGTGGACAGCTGAAAGCAATTCAGAGGTCGGGGTTATGCAAGGAAAGTTTTAAACAAGTTGGTAACCTGATGTTTTTATAAAATGGATTTAGAAGTCTAAGGGAAATAGGGGACAAATCAAAACAAGCTCCCAAAGAGGTAAATAAGCACTCTTCTGGGCATGCAGAAGCACTTGGAAGAATTTCACTGAGAATGGCAATCATTGGTGATGCCCATATTTGGAGCAGTGTTGCGTGATAGATACATCTCAGGGATGCAGACCAGGAACCCCTAGTGGCTCCATCATGGCCTGCTCTCTCACCCTTTGCAAATGTTTCTGTCCACATCAAGTCAGGGGCTGGTCCTCAGGCTGTGTCTGGACCAGTACCTCAAACAGCCTTTCCTTAGGAGCCTGGAGGAGAAGATTCCAGGGATAGGGTAGGGTGAGGGTACAGGGAGCAGAACAGGACTTTCTCCACCCTCAGTCCTTCAAGGTCACCAGAACAACTCTACTTTTCTCCCATTATACCTTGAGGTTTTTTTTTTTGTAAGATTCTAAGTTTTATAAAAGAGTTTAAATAGCTTTAAAAAAAAGAAGCTTGAAGATTACTAGATGTTAGGTGAGTTCTTTTCAGCTTTAAAATAGTATAATTTAGCATTCTAATTAGAATATGTAAATGATATACAACTATCTTTGGAGGTTATTGCCAGCATTGCTGAGCGATGACAGCAACAGAATCGACTACATCCTGGAAAGCAGAGTTTGTCAGTGAGAGATACATACTACTAAAGTGCTATGAATAGCCTATAGACCCAGTTAACAGATTTGCTTTGGTGATTATTTGTATTTTCCTGAAGACTTTTGAACTTCATTTGTAGAAAGCTTTCCTCATACTTCTTCTCACCACAACTGCATGCAAGCTATGGCATTTACTGATGACGTGTCATAATTCTGTAGTTTTTAAAAATTCTCTGAAGGATGCATTTGCTTTGAGGACATGGGGAAGGTGCTCACAATTAATATCAAATACTCTGTTATCTGGGTAGTGATCAAAAACACACACTGTGTACTTAGCACCCATTTGGCAAATATTTGCTGGGAATCTTTCATGTGACAAGCATATTCCTGGCATTTGGTTTCATTAATAAATAAAATAGTACCCATCCCTGCCTCAGTGTTGTATGCATTATAGATAACAAGTAGAAGATTTCGGTATAGTTAGCATAACTCTTTCTTGAAGGGAATTTGGGGTTCAGGTGGCAAATTTAATTGCTAACACATATAACAGTTGGGAGGTAAAATACCAGAATTGGACCTACATTGGGTAGTTTTATGTCAACTTGATATAAGCTAGAGTCATCTGAGAGGAGGGTACCTGAGAAAATACCTCCATTTTTCAGTTGGGTTGTAGATAGGCCTATAAGACATTTTCTTAATTAGTGCTTAATGGAGGAAGGCCCAGCCTGTTGTGGGTGGTGCCTTCCCTGGATTGTTGGTCCTGGGTTTCATAAAAAAGTGGGCTGAACAAGTCATGGGAAGCAAGCCAGTAAGAACCCCTCCATAGTTTCTGTATCATATCCTGCCTCCAGATTCCTGCCTGCTCTGTTTGTTCCTATCCTGACTTCCTGCAATGATGGACTACATTTTGTAAGTGTAAACCAAATAAATCCTTTACTCCCCAACTTGCTTTTTGGTTATGGTGTTTTGTCACAGCAACAGAAACCTTAAGACAGGACTTTAGCTGCTATGGCAATTTCAAAGTTGTTAAGAGAGCTGAAGTTGACTAGACCTTGAACATGGAGCAGAACTAGATAGATAGTACCTGGCTGAGTGTGTGGCACATAGTAGTAATCACCTGATACAGATATCCTGAGTGAATGAAAACTGGGAGTAACTGGATGGGCAATTCACATTGTAACTACCAGAAAAGTAGCTGAGGGTAAATGTCAGAATGAGCCCAGGTGAAGGAATTACTGAATGAAAGGTAGAGAACTATGGATGGTAAGGGCTGTGTGACTTGTGATGGCATGTTCATGGAGAATGAAGAATATGAATGTTTTTCCAGGGTGGACTAATGTCATGATGGATCTGTATTTGAGAGAGAGTATAGGAAGATAATAGACAAGAGAGCAGAGGTGCTTCTGGAGCAAGAGGACCTAGCCAGAGAAACAGGTGTAACGTGGGGATTTTATCAAGGTGCTCACTTTGCTTCCACACACGAACATAGAACAGCAAAATCAAAATTTGTGATGTTGTTCGCTCCCTCTGTCCCTTCCGTCCTCTCTCACCCTCCCTTCTTTATTTTCTTCCTTCTTTTATTCTCTTTCTCTCTCAGATAGATAGATAGACACACAGACAGATAGACAGACAGACAGACAGACAATAGACAGATACTTAAGTAGGTAAGTTAATGATAGATGAACAATCTCAGAACTGGCTTGACCATAGCCAAGTACTGAATTGGGCCTTAAGATGGAAATAGGCAAGGTGTGAGGAGCGTTCAAGCTTACAACCCAATTCTCCAGATCAAAGTCTGTTTATGATGCTACTCTCAATTCACATATTTATATCCTTGGTGGGAAGATTATTTCTGTTTGTGTTTATTTATTTTATAATATCTTGTTTGTATTATTTGTTTGTAATTGTTTGTGTGTATTTCTCAAAACCAAAATAATTTGTCATTATTTTATAATAATGACTTCTATAATATATAATATATGTATATATATAAAATGTCACACCAAAGCAATGCATACTCATTGTATAAACCTCAAGACATATTCACAAACAAGAAAAATCATGATATGAAAATTAGGGATTATCATTCAGAATAAAGTCACAAAAATAATAAGTAATATGCTAACTATTTTAATGAAGTTAATGATAATTGTATTGCGATTGTGATACTATTGGTGTTGATAGTGATGACAGTGCCCACAAATTCTGTCTGACTGTGTTTGTTCAAGGCACTATTCTAAGCATTTTTACACGTCCACATGTGAAATCTACATCATGGCTTCAAATCTCACCTGTTTTATTATGCTTTGAATTATTGAATAGACAAACCATCTGAGACTAAGAGATAAGTGATATGATCAGAGTAACAAAAGAGAAAGTTGTAGAAATGGGCTAGTGAGATGGCTCAGCCAGTAAAGACTTTAAGGACTCTGACAACTTTGAAACTGCCATAGTCTCTAAGCCTGATGACCCGAGTTCAATCCTCAGGACTCACATGGTAAAAGTAAAGAATTGGCTCCTGCAAACGGTCCTCTGCTCTCCATGTGCATCCAGTGGCACGCGCGCACACACACACACACACACACACACACACACACACACACGCACTGAACAATACTGAAATGAAGATACTTTTAAGAGAAAGTAGCAGACTGAGTACAACTAGATGTCCCATCAAGTCACACTTCAGTCTCATAAGCACTCCTGAACTATAACCCTGCAGTAGTTTGGAACGGAGGTTCTACTCCCCAGTTATGGAATACTGTTCAAAATCTGTCATCCTCATAGAACTGTCTCTGGGTGGGAGTTTCTCACCTTAAGGACCCACTTCAGATAATCAGTGCTAAGCTTAATAAGCAACTTGCACTCGTAGCCAACCCATCCAGAGAAACAAAATGTAGTCACCTTGTTCCGTAGTACAGGGCATTGTGGGGGTGCAGGCTGTTATTACCACCAACTATGTCTACCCCATGGGCATGACTCCCTTATTAGAGGATGATGGGAAAAGATGGTTCAGAAGAGGAAAGAAAAGTTTTATTTTAGTAATGCATGAGCCCCTGGTATGGCTGCCCTCTTAAAACACCAAATGAACAGTGCACATTAAACTAATTAGAACTAAGGATCTCTTCATGTGATATAGCATGCTATTTGCCTCCTCCAAAATAATGGGGGTCTTTTAATTTGTAAGATTATAAGGTACCCTGGGACAAAGGAATATTCATAACTGGGTGACATGTCAGTCAAGGAAAAACTAAATCAAATGAACAGCTTTCCACATGCCTTAAACATTATCAGTTATTCAAAAGACCCAGCTTTATTTTTAGATCCTATGGTGAGTGTCAGTTATGTTGTTTCTGAATTTTTAGTTAAAAATGAAGCCCTTCAGTTGTTAAGAATAATAAAAGAAGGCTCTGTGTGGCTCCAGATGGAGCGTTTTGTGGTAGGCAGGTTAACTGTTGCCTGCTGAACCAGAGCCTCTAGGCCCAGCCTGCCCATGAGGATCTCTACAAGCCAGGGACCCCTAGGTTCTCACTCCCACTTTGTGCATCCTTTTATCCCCAACAGAGTGATTAAAAAACTAAATATCAGTAAAAAAAAAATGCACACAGTGTAGAAGGAGTACTAACTCATTCTGGTAAATGATCTGAGACCCCATTTCAGATCAATGATAGAAAAAGAGAATCATCATTCTTGGAAAAAAATGAAACAGTTTTCAATTTAAATGTTACTAATGCATCTGCTAAAGCCTTCACAAAAGGCCATTCATTGTGATTCCAGCATGTGAATTTAGCAAAGCCAATTAAACAAACAGATGAGTACTGAAAAGAAGGACACAAATGTGTGTTAGAGTGATGGTTCTTTTCCATAATTCTTTTTTATTTGAAATACAGTGTTTTATTTCTACAAGTTGAGCTGAGGCAAAGGTCTGTTGACACCATTACTGTGACAAGGTTAATTTTACCAAGGCTCTTTCTGCAGACTCTGGTGCTCAACTGGTCATTTGGTTGACAAGGAATTGGCAAAGCTGAGTATAATAATTCCCACTTATCACATGTAAGTGGTTTCTGAATTCAAACACTATTACACCAGTGACATCATTTCTCAACATAATGTTTCTTTTGTAATTAAAAGCATACTATTCTTCAGCAGTGGGGTTTTATTGTCAGTTTATGGAGACTAACCAATAGCCTTGGCAATAGTTTGTGATGTTTGGATGACTGGGGAGGGTTTACAGACCCCGTTGGCCAATGACTCAACAAAATGCAACCCATCCCTGGCATTGAGATTTTACTTGATTGCAAAAGATATATACTTGGGGCATTGTCTTGTCAATTATATTTTGATTCCATTTAAATTCAAAACACACACGCACACACACACACACACACACACACACACACACACACACACACGAGGGGGGGGGGGAGAGAGAGAGAGAGAGAGAGAGAGAGAGAGAGATAGAGAGAGACAGAGAGACAGAGAGAGAGAGAGAGAGAGAGAGAGAGAGAGAGAGAGAGAGAGAGAGAGAGAGAGAGAATATTATGTTTCTATATGGCTTTTCAAAAGGCCTTTAGTGTTATCCCTCCCCATATTCCCTCTCTAACTTACCCTCCCACCTTCCCCTTTCAGTTTCATCCTCATAGTCTAGCTTCCCCTTTATCTTTTTATAACACCATGTTTTATTTCCTCTTCCTGAGAAGATTCCCCCACCCCTAACCCCTGGCCCTTGCCACCTAACCTCTGTGTTATTCTGATTGAAACGCACCTATCTAAAACTTGAAAAGCTAACACAAACACACCAGATAAAAGTACAATATTTGTAATTTGGGGTCTGAGTTCTCTCACTCAGGATGATTGCTTCTAGCTCCATATGTGTACCTACGAGTTTCATCCTATCGTTTTTTAACAACTAAATGATTCTTTGTTCTGTCGATGTACCACATTTTCATCGTCTACCTGTCAGTTGATGGGCATCTAGGCTGTTTCCACCTTCTAGCTAGTATAAGTAGAGCAGCAATGGTCACGGATGAGCAAGCAGCTCTGTAGCGAGGTCTTTTTAGGTATGTGCTCAAGGGTGGAATAGTTCATCTTGTGATGTATCAGTTTCAGCTTTTTTGAGGAGACTCCACACTGATTTTCACAGCAGCTGTAGAAGTTTGCATTCTCACCACTAATGTTCCTTTTCCTGCATCCTCACCAGCATTTTATTGTTTCTTTTTCTGATCTTGGCCATTCTGACCAGGGTAAGATGAAATCTTGAACTAGTTTGAATTTGCCATATATTTGAACAACTTTTAAGTGTTTTTCAGCCATTCTTTTCATCTTTTAAGAACTCTCTGTTTAGTTCTAGATCCCACTGAAATTGATACCTGCTTAGAAAGGGAAAAATCAGTTTTATCCAATAGAGTGTCACTGGATAGATCAACCACATTCCAGGGCAGTCCTCAGACTCTGGAGTGGTTGGTCAATGTAAAACAGACTCTGTTTATTTTTGTGTCCTTTTTGTCTTGATTTAATATCATTTCTCTTACTGGGTTTTTTTGTTTGTTTGTTTTGACATTTTTTTCATTTTTTGTTTTATGATTTTTTATTTTTATAGATAAAGAGAGAGAATATGAAATTATTGAGGTAGACAGGTAGAGAGGATCTGCACAGAGTTGGAGGAGAGGAAAGAATATGAAAATATACTGCATGTAAAAAGGTTTTTAAATAAAAATTTTAAAAACACTTTATCTTCCTGTCTGATTTATATGGTATTGGGGATTACCTTTTTAAAATATTGATAATCTAATCATGTTGAAGACCTTTTAGGAAGAAGCAGTACTTTTATGTGTACATAAAAGTATGATATAGAAAATGCTAGTACGAGGTTAGGACAATAGCTTAGTGGATAAGTCACACAAGCACGGAGATAGCAGTTAGAATCTCCAGAGTCCACATAAAGCCAAGTGTGATTGTACCAGTCTGTAATCTTAGTCTGTATACTAAGATGGGAAGCAAAGACATGGAAATTCCCAGGAGCTTGCAGACCAGCTAGCCTGGTATACACAACCGTGAACAACAAGCCTTGTCTAAAAGTGGAAAGAGAGGACCAAGACCAAAGGTTATCCTCTGACCTCCATATGCACACTAAGGCACTCCCACCAGCACTAACATGCACATATATTTACACATGCCATGCACATGTTATACGCACAGATGCACAGCCTGCCAAGGTGATACAGTGAGACCTTGTTTCAAAAATAAATAAATATATAATAAATAAATCAATGGAAACATGAGTGACGACTGAAAGACAAGCCCCGAGATAGATACTATTATGCTCCAATGAGCCATTGACTTTAATTGCCCTATCGACCCTGTAAAGTAACCTGCATGGGGCTGTCATGTGCTGTGGTAAAGTGTGTGTACTATATAAAGTTATTTAGGATAGGGAGAGAGGAATGCTGAAGGCTGAGCTGCACTCTTCTTGGAAGTCTGTGAATTCAAGATGTTCCTTCTGCAGAACCAGAGGGAAGGCTTTTATTTTTACATATATGACGCTCCCCACAGGTAATACTGTTCTGGGCATGATGATCTACATTTCATCTACACAGGAATTAAAGATCGCAAAGACTATGCTATCCCTGACAACATGTATACAGCAGATAATAAAACAGCTCTCAACCCCATGTCAATATGGCTCAAGATCCACCACTGATTCTTTTTCACTGAAATGCATTGTTTCATTTTCTAGTACAAGGTTTGCTGTGCCATTTGAAATGTTAGGGGAAGCTAATTGCTTTAGACCTGTGTGTGGTGTGATGTGTGTGTATGTCAGTGTGCGTGTGCGTGTGCGTGTGTATGTGTGTGTGTGTGTGTGTGTGTGTGTGTGTGTGTGCATGTGTATCCTATACATGTGAATATGGAGGACAGAGGTCACTGTTGGGTGTTTTCATCAACCCACTCTCTACCCTACCTTTTAAGGCAGGGTCTCTCACTGAACCCAGTGTTCACAATTGGCTAGACTTGCTTGCCAGTGAATTCTAGGGATCTGCATATCCCCTGTGTCAGTCTTCCAATGCCATGTATGCCCTAAGATTGCAGAACCATACATGCGTCCCCATGTCTGGCACTTTTATACAGGTACTGGAATTGAACTTGGGTCCTCATGCTTGTCAAACAAGTATTGTTTCTACTGAGCCATCCCCATTCTGTGTAGACTCTTTCTTAAAGGAAAATCTTGATGAAGCCATTGATAAATGTGAAATAAGAGGTCATAGGATGTAAAAGACACTCAACTAAAAGAAGATGAGAACACAGATTTCACCTTTTTTTTTATAGCCTTTGAGGAGAGACCCTAGTGTGAAGCTTTTGCTGAAATTGCGAAGTGCTTTATTTACCTGCTAGACTATTCATTGACTATAAGTAATTAGTAACTATTAAGCTATGAGAATGTATTTACAGTCCATGAGTGAATTTGATTTTCACAAGCCCCATTCATTTTTACTAGGGAATAATGCCCTGTCAACATTTTCTCTACCTGAAGAGTGTCATCAGAGAACATGAAGCATGGCAAATGAATATTTAGCCTTTGAATTTGCAGTTGACAGAAGATAATAATTCATGGGCTCTGCATTCATCTCCCCCACTACTCCATCCAGCCTCTGAATTCCACTCTCAGCCTTGCATGATCAGATGTCACATTAAGACATAATGTTTCCTCTTCGAATGATCCTCTGTACAATTATCTCATCTGTTATCTTTCCCTAATGTGGTCATTCTGGTACAGATTGTATAATCATTTCATATCTGCAAAAGGGTCAAATATGGTGGCATCTAGGCATCTGCCTTTAATCTCAAGCATATAGACGCTGAGGTAGGAGAATTATAAGTTCAAAACCAGCCTAGACCGCACAACAAGTTCCATTCCAGTCTGGAAAACAAAGAGAGACTGTAAAATCAGAACAAAACACCTCACCCTCTGCAACCAGTCACATTGGTTAACAATAGATATCAAGACACATTCCCTTTCCACAGTGCCTCATACCTGTGGTAGCTACTTTGGAAGCGGGAGCAGGGGAACAGAGAATGCTTACACAGCAAGTAAATACCAAGGGGGCTTGAAGAAGTCACCAGGCTTTGATGCTTAGAGTGCAGTTTTCTTGTGCTCTTCATTCATTTTGCAGTGGGAAAATTTTTTGTCCAGAGAAAATGAGCAGAGGGAGATGGACTCTGTATTTGCAACGTCGTGTTATGAGAGTGAAATTTCAAAGGAAAACTCTAGATCATTTTGATGTGGAACTTGGTCATGAAAAATGACTGATTTATTTTGTCCAATTATACACACTCACTAATTTGTCAGTTTTGAAGTAGCAGTGTTATTTTGGATGTGTTCTCTTAGACTCCGATGCCTGTCTCTGTTGAATGACACTGTTGACTTTAGGGCATCATCTGGCACACATGAGAGCAAGGCCAGGTTGTCTCTACTGTCATATGCTGTCCTGAACACCTGTGCATGTAAGGCTGGTCCTCATGGATTCTGAAATCCCTTTAGAAGACTTTTCCAGAAGACTATATCTGACCTCATCCCTCACACCTGTCCACTAACACAATCACACTTCACACAGCCTCCACCACAATGACCATCATCCTGGCTGTGCACCTTGGTTCTTGAGCAAATGAATCAGGACCAAGCATAGATCTCAAACTCATGAGAGCTGCCGATTGCCTAGAGAATACTGCTGCTGCCCATTGCATAATCACAGCAAAATCAGTCAGCTTATCTCCAAGAAAGAGAAGTCCTCAAGGACTTCTTGGAATTTTCTCTGAATACTCCTGTTTGAAATTTGAAACCCACCTGAAATTTGACCAACCCCAAATTATCTGCCTTCCTGCTCTAGATTTTCCTTTGATCTCTGCTTATTCAGGTCAAATCTTACTCATTTCAAGATTGGGACTTGAGTAGCAATTGACTTTGCCCTCAACTTTCATGTCTTGAGTTTTATTTGCTTCTCCTCAGTGGGAGCAAAATTATTTACTTCTCCTCTATGGGAGCAAAATTTATGGGAGCTAAGTTGAGCACTTAGCTCTTGTTTCCCTTCTAGAATCTTCTTTAACCATTCAGCCTTCTTTCCAACTTAATTCATCTCACTGGTCAACCCACTGATCACTAGAGCCCAGGCTACCGAAGTCTTTCACATGAAGAATCATCTTTTACCCACCAGTGCCACACAGCTCAGCCCTATCATACTGCTATAATACAAAATCATTTTGTTTCAAAAACCCTAATTCAGACACCCCACTCTCTAGTCACCACCTCTTGTTTTCCAGTTCAATTCTGCTGATATTTTTCTGTTTGTCTAGACCTTAGTTGATACCTCCCTAATCCATCTATGTCATCTTTAGTAGCTTTAGGCCTTGGGCTCTGCATCAATTAAATCATGTTGTGATTCTGGTCAAATTTTCTGAGATTTGAGGGTTCCCTGAATTAAAAATAGTCTATTTTTCATTTTAGAAATGAAAAACACTGGCATGGAAAGGGTGGCCCTTAACTAGTGGCAGAAGACCTTGGATTGTCAGTGTGTATTCTTCTCACAGTGGTACAAGCTACCAAAGTTTAAAAGTGAAGGAAGAGGTCACCTTCACAAGCACATGCAAGCTCTGATGTTTCAAACTTGTTTTTATAACATTCATAGTTTAGGAATTATTGTTAAATCTCATTAATGATTCATGGGTATCCTACATATATTTATCTATAAGTATTCTATAGCTATAATCAAAATTCATAAATTATGAAAAATAATGACCATCATTTCATAATTATGAAAGAGAATAAATCTTCATTGGTTTAGGCAGAATGTAAACCTAGAGGTTGGGTACTGGGGCTGCTGACATTCTACTATGACTTTGATTCTAGTATCAAGTATCAAAGGGAATTTTAATCATTCTCATTTTCCAGTTTCTCTATTCTTTGATGCCAGTGTCTTCCTTCTTAAGGAATCCACACTGTCCTGAGTTTCTGTGTGGAACCCAGGACAATAGGAGTAAGTTATGGATCTGCCAGAACGCAGCAAAAGCTATCTTTGCAAAGGTGCTGAGCACATACCTAGGGGATCTATGCAAACTCAGAAACTTTCATTTGAGCAATGGTCATGAACGTTATGACCTAACCTTAGTCTTTATCCTTGAAATCTAAGATGTACCATCTAATTGTCAAATTCATAGTTTTCCCTGATAGACCAATGTTCTTTTCTAGCAGTAAAATTCACAGAGTAGGAAGGCTGCTGTCTGTCTTTGGGTATCTGCATTGTTTTCTGATGTTGAAATTTAGAAATATAAGTCTTTCTGCATAAATTACTTTGGTTGACACCATTCATATTGGCCATGTATTTTTTAATTTACTGCACTGTGTCAGCTCTACTGGGTTTGCTTTGAGAATAACTAGCAAGAAACCTGTGCCTTCCTCTTACACTGCATTTGGCAGGTGCACCTTCAGATTTCACTGTCATCTTAAGCCATGGTACAACTCTGAAAATGTAGAAAATGTGCTATTGAGATTTTTAGAATCAAAGGTAAGTTCAAATTCTGTCTCTGGCACTTAAGATGTGATCAAGGTCAAGTTACATAACCCCACAAAGGCTTGATTCTCCTGTATATAGTAGAAACATGAGGCAATGCTTATAAAACCTTTGACATTGAGGCTGGTGCCTATGAAACACTTAGCATAAGTTGTTATTATTAAAAACAAGCCATTCCATCAAGAAATATTGCCTTAGGCCACCACGCCTGGGAATCAGTGATGCTGTTTATCTCATTTGCCTACTTTTATGACTAGTGTGGCCAACCCCCTGGCCTCATCTTGACCATTCTATCTGGCCACTTAAGTTTTATTGATTGTGTGAGTTTTCCTTCCAGTGAGCCCAGAAGTGCTATTTTTCTAGTCTAGTGTTTGGTTGGTAGGAAGCAATAATTCCTATAAAATACTTCTTCTAAACCAACCCCATGGGAAAGAATTATTTTTGTTTCTCGTATTCCTCATCCCTATTCAGAAACTAGACTCTTCTCCCTTTGAAGGTGATGGGGTTAGAGAGATCATCTCATTGTATTGCTCAGGCTAATCTGCACCTCATATACAGTTCAGGCAATGCTTGAAGTCAAGTGCTACTTCTCCTTCAAAGTGTTGGTGTTACAGGAATGCACCACCATGACCTCAACTCAACCTCTCCACCTGTAACAAGTTATAAAACCTCCTATTTTCAGTACGTTGGACCCTTCTTAGTCATTGCTGTTGCAGAAGGAAATTCCTTTTAGCACAGTCCTTTCAGCATCTTGCCATGACTGGATCATGCCACAGAAAGTGTTTCTTAACCATTGAATGGATGAATGAACAAAATGGATGTTAAAGAATTGTTGAAAAGGTTAGTTTCATTTCTATAGCTAGAAAATAAAACTGTTTAATTCCAACTGTCCACTGAAATAAGCAGTTCTCCTGTCCCCCATCCCACCCTGTAATACTTTCCTATCTATACATAAGAGGGCTTTCCTATCTATACATAAGATGGACTCCTTGATTTGGGTTTGTAATTTTTTTTTCCTTATTTCTCTCCAACTTCTTTGTTTCATGGCCAGTATATAATATTCTCAATATTGCCCAAAGGACAACAGCTACTCTTAATGAAATGTGCAGAGAGGTGTTTGGTAGCTACAACCTGAAGGTGACCCAGACACAGGGACAAAGTCAGGTGTCTGATTTGCATCAAGCTTTACCCCTTAACCTCTCAAATATCTTCTGCTAGATGCTCCAATTTTTTAAAAATCAAAGCTTTGGACCTTGCTTTATTAGATGATCCTTGAAAAGACAAGTTTGGAATGAGTAGATTTCTTTTTCCATGGCTGATTTATTGATTTAGAAATCCTTAATTTTGAGAATCCAAAGCGTGTTTCTCCCAGCATTTCATTTTGAGGTGTGCATTTCTTCATCTGAGGAGCAAAGGAGTTACAGAAAGCTCAAGACGTTTAAATCCAATCAGATCTGCGGTGGCCAGGAGTGAAGTGGCTAACAAGTGTTCTGGAACACCAGCTGGGAAGCCTTCCTCTCGGCTGGTCCTTTTTCAGTCCAATTACAGGTGAAAAGATGCCATCCTTCAGCTTGTCATTTAAATTCAAATATAAGAAAGGGTCTGCTGATTCCCTTTCATGTGCTTCTTGCCAAGATGAGAGAGTTCCCTACTGAGACGTATATTGATGTTTCCACAGTAGCTCACAGTACTTGTAAACAGTGGACTTGTCAGGGAGCTGAATAACACAGGGGTCCAGTAATGTGACACTGAGCAGTTCAGATATATGTTCTCTTAACCTCAGGACTTCAAGACAAACCACACACACCAAAGTAGAATTCTGAAATTATCTGCAAACACTATCTTCCCAGGGTTTAGAAGATTTCTTCCAGTTTCACGTGTTCCCATGAAGTATGGTGGACAGAGGGTTATGAGCAGTAGTCTCATTAGCCCTCAGACTTTTTAATCAATAAAAGAAACACAAGTACATGTTAAAGCTCCTTAAGTAAACTCTTCAAAACTTGAGCTGTTAAAGGATGATTGGGTTATTAGAGTTAAGATGTCTTAATGCAGGCACTGGCAAAATGTTTGTAGGTATAACTAATGGTTTTGGATTCTTTTCAGTGAAGTGTGCCTCAGAGTAGGCCATTCGTTTCTGTGGTTATCAGAAACAGGACCTCAAGATTTCTTACGGAGAGGCTTCCTTGCCTTTCTTTGTGGGGTGCCTGGCAAACTGGAAGCTGGAGCCGCTGAAATTTGGGAGAAACAGCTGCGGTTGAACAAGGACCGCCAAACCCTCACAGCTGGCCGCAGAGATATTAATTATGAAGAGAGTGAACGAGTAATTCACATAATTATGTAAGCGTTAAGTAATTTACATAATTGGGCATATATACAAATGGAATTCTTCACTGAGTTATTATTTTAAGAGGAAAAAAAATCCAATCTACTAGTGGTGGACTGTTTAATAGAACTCCTAAGTGTAAATAAACCAAAAATGGGCATATTCTTGGACTAGAGATGTAATTTGCTGATGCTTACTTAGCACATATAAAGCCTTGAATATGTGCACACATACACACACACACATAGTGCCAGAATGTGTACTTTAAAAGTTTTTTTTTCTATAAATAGACCCTCCATCTCCAGTTATGATTGCTCTCTCTCTCCCTCTCTCCCTTTCCCTCTCCCTCTCCCTCCCCCCCTCTCTGTGTGTGTGTGTGTTCCTCATACTATATGCTTAGTTTAATCTTTTGTTGCACTTTCTTTGGGGCTACTCTATGAACAACAGCACAAGAAGATCTGTCTAGGTAAATATTCAATGTGAAGGGTGACAAATGTATGTTAAGTGTGACTTCTCCTAGCACCCCATTTATTTATTCAGCATGTCTTGCCTCTCCTCCAAGACTTAGCCTAGGAATCTTTCCCAAAGAAGTCCCCCACTTTGACAGCCGCCTGGATGAATCACAGATAGCACTTGAAAATAAGCCTGCCTGTTGGCCAACTCTTTTTTAGATAGAGCATACATTTCAGTCCACACGTATCAGTGCTGTATTGCTAGGGCTGGTGAGATGCAACCTTCTCTTCTGTTTTCTTCCCTAGGGTCTGTGTCAGGGTCTTACTCCCCATGCTGTACATGATAGATTTGGGATGGGGCTACACCAGAACCTTTTGTCTCTTTAAAAGACTCTTGGCCAGGTCTTCACACCCACACATGCCAGCTAGTGAGGGGAGCTTTGAACAAGCCACAAATTAAAGTGATGCAGAGGAGAGGAGAGGCTGAAAGGAATCTCCAATGTGACCCCCAAACTCTTCTGGTGTATAGAGACTTAATTAAAATAGGGGTCTATCCTCTCTAGGTCCTTCCTGTGAATTTTTTTAGAATGTATCACTAAAACCATCTTTTTATAATCTCCAGTTCCTCTCCAGTCAGATTTGGTTTTGTTTAGTCAGATACCCACCCCAAGTTCCTCGGTTCTTGCCTCTGTGTAAAGAGGAGACATGTAGCACGAATCTTGGAAGGTCTTATTAATAAATGCAAACCTGGTGCCATGTATTGGGGTGAATGCTGGAAGATCAGAGAAGCACAATTGGCCACCTTGCCAATCCTCAGCTGATCCTGTTTCCTCAGAATGGAAGCCTCTTAGTCCTCATCTAGAATGAATCTCAGCTGAACTGCTACTCAAAAGCCAAAAGCTTAACCAGGCTATAGTTCCTCGTCCTCATACCTTAAATACCCTTCTGCCTCTTGCCATTACTTCCTGGGATTAAAGGCATGAGTCACCATGCTTGGCTATATCCTTGAACACACAGAGATCCAGGCAGATCTCTGCCTCTGCAATGCTAGGATTAAAGGTGTGTGTGCTACCACTGCCTAACCTTTATGTTTAGTATTATGGCTGTTCTGTTCTCTGACACCAGATAAGTTTATTAGAGTGCACAATATTTCGGGGAACCCAATACCACCTCAGAGACACATGATCCCATGACCTCAGTTTGGAAACTTTTATAGTTTCACATGCTCCAGTCAGTATCTTTATAGTTGCTCTGATTCTAGATTTTTCATCCCTCCCCCTTTTGCACACATTTTTAAACTGTTCTAGATCTAAAAGAACTTTAAAACAAAACAAAAAACCTTGCCACCGTATCTTCTTTGGATTCAAATCATTTTTATGAAATATTTTATTTTGTGTACTCTTTATTACCTTTCCTCAGCTCTCTTCTGTCAAGAAACACTTATATTTTTTTATTAACCACATCATTTCCTCTAATCTATATAAGCATTATGTGAAAATCATAGACTAATAAATACAACAAAATCTCAATTTACTGCCCTAGTACAAGTGGAAATTACCTGACATTATTTGAAGAGCATGATATTTATTTTCACTTGTTTTTCCTATGGCCACGTCAATAGGGTCTTTTGTGATATTATGTTTTGGCTATACTATTTCAAACAAGAAATCAGGTGCTTTGTGGAAAAGTGATGTTCACGTTGGGCCACTTAAATGCCCAGCTGCTATGACGTTTTCTCCAGCACTCCTCATGAACGTTCGGCAGCTCTTCCCTAATGAGATCTCCACTGGACCTCATCTGGCTTCTCCCTCTGTCCCTGGACTTCTCTTTCTAAGTCATGTTTCCCTAATGAGCATTTTCTGTCTTTCAATTAGCATGCTGATGCTGAGCAGCAAAACTGAGTGAAAATCAGACAAAA
Organism: Peromyscus californicus insignis; assembly: GCF_007827085.1. Lineage (NCBI taxonomy): Eukaryota > Metazoa > Chordata > Mammalia > Rodentia > Cricetidae > Peromyscus > Peromyscus californicus. Next base: position 38,861,991 of record NW_026294480.1, read on the forward strand.
TGTGAAATGTGTAAATAGACATTGGAGGGCTTAATTAATCAGCAAGGTGCTCTGTGTGTGTGAACTTGAAAGTCAAATGTATGCATGATAACCCTGAAGATTAATTTTAGAATCTTGTGAACAGATAGACATGTTTCTGAGGGGAAACAATATTTAACACTTCTAAGTTTCTACAGTGGAATACTTCTTTGGAATACTAGCATCATTCTGTTTGCCAAAACCTGGATAGTTGAATGGATTGGGGACTTCCAGCTTAATTTAACCTGTACCTCATTCATTTTACAGAATTGACATTTGCCTTTAATTAAACAGGCTACTGATCACCAGTTTTAACTGCCGTGGCTCACCTCACTTTACATTTCTCTCTCTCTCTCTCTCTCTCTCTCTCTCTCTCTCTCTCTCTCTCTCTCTCTGTGTGTGTGTGTGTGTGTGTGTGTGTGTGTGTGTGTGTGTGTGTGTGTCTACATCTTGTCTGGCAGAAACTGAGCCTTAATAGCAAGAGCAAAAGGAAGAGTGAGTGGTTAAAAACCAAGCTACTATCAAAAACCTTTTCATCTAACCTTAACTTCAAATTCTAATCAGGTAATTTACCTTAAGCCTAAATTGGGAATTATCCATGCCCCAAACTTTCATTGGGTTTTTGTTTGTGTGCATGAGTGTGTGTGTGTGTGTGTGTGTGTGTGTGTGTGTGTGTGTGTGTGTGTGTGTATGTGTTTGCTTGTCTGTTTTGGCTCAAGTCCCCTAATCACCATATTTCCTGTCTGTGACATTCCTATAGACTGGTCCTATTCGGTGGTGGAGGATGTTGGATGCTGGATAGTGTCCTGTGAGGATGTACTCTTACCGAGACTTCCAAATAGTCAGACAACTGCCTCATTGTCTATTCTTGTATGGCACTAATCTGACAACAGCTTTTCTTGATATGTGTCTTTTTAAATGATGTGTCTATTAAAAATAAAAGGCTTGTGATTTCCATTTTCCAGCCCCTGCTCCTAGGCTTGCAACTGACTTCTTTGGCAAGTACTGTACAAAGAAATTGATCTGTGTGATTCTGCCAGCATGAGACTTCCATGTGATATGTAAGAACTGATACTAGTCTCATTGATATTTGATACTATTTCAAAATGGTCTCAAAATGACTATTTCTGACTTCCAAGATCAGTATGTACATGAGTGAGATTAATTTTGTATGAATGTTGTTTGTATATGTAAGTTAGATGTCTTCAGAGAAAAGCAATATAAATATCATATTCTATACATACTATTTGCATGGCTCTATGCAGTAAAATTTGAGAAAGCCTATAACTTTTTATCAAAATCTGTATAGTGTAGAGACTGAGAATAGATAATAAACTAATCATTCATTATAAATTGGCTTATTTGTTGAAATTATTCCTTAAATTCTTGATATTACACCAATACCTGAGGATGCAGAAGTATACATATATATAAAAAAAAGCCTAGATTTTCAGGGCTGAGCAATTTATTTGTAAGAGAAACATGCTTATAAAATATTAGGAGTTCAGATATTTTTTTTTCCCCAGAGCTGAGGACCGAACCCAGGGCCTTGTGCTTGCTAGGCAAGCACTCTACCACTGAGCTAAATCCCCAACCCCAGGAGTTCAGATATCTTGTTCCATTTATTTTATAATTAATATCAGATAAACAAAAATCCTTCCCACACTTGAGACACAGAAAGGACTCATTTAATTAACTACTAAAGAGATAAAAATTTTACGCCCATTGACTTAAGCCTCCATATGGGTAAAGTTATACCAGAGATGATGTGCACAGTGGGCCTCGGTTTGATTGTGATGACCTTTTTGTGTGTGGTATTTGATTTGGTTTGATCATTTTGATACTAGAGGAGATTGGTCTGTAATATTTTTCTCCCATGTCTTTATCTGATTTTTTGTATCAGCATAATGATTGCTTTGTAATAAGGGTTTCAAAGTGTCTCTTCTTTTTGTTTTTATTGGATGATTTGAGAAGGATTGGTGTTAGTTCTCCTTTGAAGGTCTAGTAAAGTTCTGCAGTGAATCGATCTGGACCCTGTTTTTTGTTGTTGTTGTTGGTGGTGTTTGTTTGTTTTTTCTTTTTTTTGAGAGGGGGTGTAGATTTTATTTTATTACTGCTTTAATTGTTTTTTTTTTTTTTTGTAAATCTGTTAAAATCATTTTTACCATCTTGGCTTGATTTGATAGGTCATTTCATCTAGAAATTCATTCATTTCTTTAAGATTTTCCAGTTTAAAGGACTACGGGTTTGTTTTGTTTTAAGATATAGCCCTCCGCTTTTATAACTTCCATTAGTATCTACCACAATATCTCCCTTTCTGTCTCTACTTTTATTAATTTGGGTTTTCTCTCACTTCATTTTAAAAATGTATTAATTGTATTTTTAATTGATTATTTCTATTTAATATTTCTGTATTTTTCCTAATTATTTTTTCCTAGCTAGTGCTTTTATGCTTTATTTGTTCTTGTTTATCCAGTGCTTAAAGATGCATCATTAACTTATTTGAGTTCTCTGATTTGTTTCCCTTTAATTTAGGCCCTTACAATTATAGACTTTATTTGTAGAACAGCTCTCATTGTATCCCTCAGGTTTTGATATATTGTATTTTCATTTTCATTCAGTTCCATGAATTGCTCTGCTTCCCCCTTTATTCCTTCAGTGATCATTGACTAGTTTGTCATTTAATCCCTGTGATTCAATTGCTGTGAGGAAACACCACAACCAAAAAGCAAGTTGGGGAGGAAAGTGTTTATTAGGCTTACACCTCAGCATTGCTGTTCAACAGGGCTTCCCATGACTTTCTTAGCCCACCTATTTATAGGACCAGCAGCTCTGAGATGGCACCACCCACCATGGGCTGGACCCTCCCCCACTGATCACTAAATGAGAAAATGCCTTCCAGTTGAATCTCATTGAGGCATTTCCTTAACTAAGGTTCCTTCCTCTGATGACTCTAGCTTGTGACAAGTTGACACACAAAACTAGCCAGTGCAGTAGTGATGCCTGGTGGCTTCCTGGTTCCATTTGCTTTACATGTCATGTCTATCCTTTTACCCTAAGGTGATGGTATCTGTCTTTGTTGATGAGGTATGTTTCCTGGAGGAAGCAAAGGGATGTATTCTTTTTTCTAGTCCAGTCTTCTAGTCCATGTCTTTTGCTGGGGGCTTGAGGCCATTAATATCCAGAGTTTTAATAGAAAGGTGTGTGTTTTTTTCATTATGTTGATTTGTGATGTTTATTTGGTCCTCATTTGCTTAACTATTCTTGTATTGTTTATTGTTTCTTGTAAGTTTCATTGTGTTCATTCTTTTCTTTAGGACTGCATATCTCTTCTGGTATCCTTTTTAGAGTTAGCACAGGGATTATACATTCCTTTATTTTGTTTTTATCATAGAATATTTTTGTTGCTCCTTCAATTATGACAGATAATTTTGCTGAGTATAATAGTCTGGGTTGGCAACTGTCATTCTTCAGAACTTAAGACACCTCTTTCCAATTTTCCTGGCTTTGAATGTTCCTACTGAACAATTAGTTGTAATTCTGGTTGGCCTATCTTGTATGTGACTTGACCTTTCTCTCTTGCAGCTTTCAATACTGCTTCTTGGATCTGTCTTTTGAGTGTTGCAATTATGATATGGCATGGGGAGCTTCTTTTTAGTCCTCTATCTGTTCGGTTTTCTGTATACCTTTGTGCTCAGAAGGTTGTCTTTTTCTCTAAATTTGACAATTTTTCTTCTATAATTCTAATGAAAATATTTTCTATGCCTATGGAACTCTTCTCTCTCTGTCTCTCTCTGTCTCTCTGTCTCTCTGTCTCTCTGTCTCTGTCTCTCTCTCTCTCTCTCTCTCTCTCTCTCTCTCTCTCTCTCTCTTGGTTTTTCTAGACAGGGTTTCTCCGTGTAGCCCTGGCTGTCCTGGATCTTCCTCTGTAGACCAGGACGGCCTTGAACTCACAGAGATCCACCTGGCTCTGCCTCCCAAGTGCTGAGATTTAAGGTGTGCACCAGCACCGCTGAGCAACTCTTCTTTTATGCCCATAATTCATAGATTTGTTATTTTTATGGTTCCCAAAGCTTTCCCATGTTCTCTTCACATTTTTAAAAATTTATTGTTGATTCTCCCTGAAAAGTCCCATTCCTCTAATTTGGCCTCAAGTCCTCATATTCTGGCTTATACACGATCTACTGTGGTGATGAGACTTTCATTGATTTATTAACCTTTTCACTTCCACCATCATTTTGGTTAGACTTTTTTTCTGTATTTCTGTTTCTTTATTGAATTCTATTTTCCTATGTTTAACTGACTTCCTTATTTCCTTCAGCTAATTGTGTGTGTTCTCTTGAAAGCTATACATTACCTCTTTGAATTCTTTGAACATATTTATAATTATTATTTCAAATTATCTGTAATTTCATCTAAATTATGCTCACTGGAAGCTATTTCCGTGGGCTTGGTAGTTTTGGGAAAAGGCGTGCTGTCTTGGTTTTTCATGTTACTTTTGTTTCTGTTAGGATTTGCACATGTGGAATGAGTTTGTTATATATATATATATATATATATATATATATATATATATATATATATACATACATACATACATACATATTCCAAGTCACAGTGGAAGTTGGTCCAAATTATTTCCCTCAGGGGATATAGTGGTTCTTCTGACTCCCAGAGTTGACTTTTTATGGCAGTTTGCTCAGATAAGGTAAAAAAATTACTCAGTGGTCCAATGAACTGTACCCTATGTGCTCTTTGATCATGGGATACTGAGCTACCTGCCACTCTTTGTAATTTGATCTTGCTTCAGTTTGTACTTCATTTCACTCCACCTGTGGGTGGTGGCTCTCCACCTCTGTTACTGTCTCTTATGGGTCCTCACAATTATATGTCTTAACCTGAGTCACCTTTGGGCTGGTCCCCACCTACTCCACTGCCTGATGTGGGTCCCTATCCCTGTTCACGATAGCCTAGGCCACCTCCGGGCCAGTCCCTGACTTCATTGCTTCCTAATATCACTAACAACATTTTAAACTACATTTATTTATTGATTGATTGATTGTGTGGGCATATATATGTGTATATATGTGGAGGGGAGCATGCGTGTGCCACACAGCATGTGTGTATAGAGAAAAACACACAACATGGCTTTGGGAGTCACTTCTCTCTTTCCATCATAGGAGATTAGGAATTGAACTCAGGTCATCAGGCTTGGCAATATTGTCTTTGACTATTAAGGCATCTTGCTGGCCCTAGTAAAAATTTTAAGACTGATTATATTATTGAGCTCAATTTAACAAACCAGAAATAAATGAATATCATATGCATTTAGAATTTGGGTCCTAGAAGATGTATCATCTCACACTTAGTTCATATTCCTATTTGACAGTCCTTATCTTTTTTTTTTTTTTTTTTTTTTTTTTTTTTTGGTTTTTCGAGACAGGGTTTCTCTGTGTAGCTTTGCGCCTCTTCCTGGAACTCACTTGGTAGCCCAGGCTGGCCTCGAACTCACAGAGATCCGCCTGGCTCTGCCTCCCGAGTGCTGGGATTAAAGGCGTGCGCCACCACCGCCCGGCCGACAGTCCTTATCTTAAAAGAAAAATGGGTAAAATGTTTAGTTCACCACTGATGGTTTCTTGGAGAATAGGAGTTATTACATTCAATTATGTGCCCATTTGGAGATTCCGAGCTCACCCTCACGTACACCTGATTATGTTGGATCATAAAACCAAGCAAAGGGCATGACAGAAAAAGACTTGTAGATGTGGGTCTCTGCATCTGTTAGCATCAGTTTCTGGATGAAGCTTCTCTGGTGACAATTGGGCTAGGCACCAGTTTGTGAGTATAGCAGAATATCCTTAGGTATCATTACATTGATTTTTTTTTCTTTTTTGCCAGTCATGTTTGGGTCTATCCTAGGTCTCTGGGCTGACCAGCATGAGGCATGGGTCTTAGTCTAGACCAGTCACTGGTTGTCCACTCCCACAATTTCTGTGCCATCTTTACCCCAGCACATCTTGTAGGCAGGACAAATTGCAGAGCTCAGGGAATCCTGAGGAAGTGGGAGAGGAAGGATTGTCAGAGCCAGAGGGAAAGACATCACAAGAAAAACCACAGAATCAACTAACCTAGGCTCATAGGGACTCATTAAGTCTGCATGGACAACCAGTGAACCTGCATGGGACTGTAACATACATATATGTTAAAGTTGTGTCTTCTTGTGGGACTCCTAACAGTGAAAGCAGGGGTTGTCTCTGACTCTTTTGCTGGCTTTTGGGACCGTTTTTTTCATACTGGGTTGTCTTGTCCAGCCTTAGTATGTACCTAGTCTTACTACAACTTGATATGCCATGTGTTGTTGATATCCATGGGAGGCCTGCCTTTTTCTGAACAGAAAGAAAAGAGGAGTGGATTGGGGAGGCAGAGGGTAGATTGGGAATGGAAGAGCCTGGGAGGAGAGGAGGAAGGAGAAGCTGTGATCAGTGTGTAAAAAATAAAATAATATTAATAAATCATTAAAAATGACCTATAGAGAGGAGGGAGTACTGATAGAAGTGGGGGAGATTAGAGGGAATTGGGGTGAGATTAATCAGAATACACTATATATATGTATATATATATATTTTTATATATATATGTATATATGTAAAATTATCAAAGAGCGAGGCGGTGGTGGCGCACACCTGTAATCCCAAGGCAGGTGAATTTCTATGAGTTCAAGGCCAATCTAGTCTACAAAGCAAGTTCCAGGGCAGCTAGAGCTGTTACAGAGAGAAACCCTATCTCAAGAAAACCAATTAATTAATAAATTAATTAATTAATCAAAGAACAAGTTTAATTATTTAAAAATTAAGTTCACAAATAAACCAGCTGTGTCTTCAACCTGAGAATTTGCTGGGAGAAAAATGAAAGTTGATGGTGTACTGGAGAATGCCTAAAATAACAAGAGATTAATAGCCAAAGAATGGCTTTCTGAACTCAAATTTTGCTGGCAAAGGATTGGATGCAGGCGCCAGCCCTGTGGATCTCTTTGGGAAGACAGCGATACTGGGTGAGAAACAGCAGAGGTTCCAAAGAACAATCGGAAAAAACAAAAAAAAAGCAAAAGGAACCCTCCAATAACAAAATAACAGAAGTCTAGCCAGGTTGAGTAACACTGAGCCTGAGAAGGTGTGGCAGGAGGTGAAGTCACCAAGGTGGGCTAGCCAGCTCTTCAGGGAGACCTGGAAACAAGGCAGGGTGAGTTTGAAGTGTGTGGAAAGCCACAGGAAGTTCCCAACACAATGACACGGAGTGATTTGCATTTTTAAAAAGACCTCTTTGTCTGTCTCATGGAGGACCGAATATAAATGGGCAGGATGAGAAGCAGGCAGGCCAGCAGGGATTTTAGTAGTACTGACAAGAGCTTGGGTTAAAAGTAGAGTTGACCTTGAAACTTGCATGCTGTTTGCTATAGGCTTCAACCCTTCATCTCTTACAATCCTGTAAATGTTTTACATATGAGAGAGAAAGAGACGGGGTAGCTGGGCTTCTTCCCCGTTTTTTGCCTGAGGTGTCTGGATTTGGGGGATGTTTGTCATTTTGGTGACTGAAGAATTAATGTCAAGATAAAAAGTATTATAAAAAGTTGCTAGGTGTTTTAAGTCTATGGTTTCATGGAGAAATGGGGAAGTCAATCTAAATTGGGGAGGCAGCTTGTGTGACTGGAGAGAAAATCAACACAATCTTGTGAAATAAGGTCAGGAAGGTACAGAGAGTTCTTGTGTGGACTGACCGATGGGCTGGGAGACTCTCATCCCACAGGGAGGAGACATTATCCAATGCAGAGATACTTCTGCCTGAGGCTTTTCTAGAAACTTCTGCCCCTCCCTCCATTCTTGCTTTTTTTTTCTGCAGGCAGTCCGAGAAAACATAAAAATAAAAGCATCTTTGTTAGTGTTGTTTTTCAAAAAATGGGATCATTATAGGCAGGAAATCATAAAATGCCAGGGAAATTGCTTCATCAACCCTTGGCTGGAGTCTACAAATTAGAGAATTACACAGGAAGGCATTTAACAGGGGCGTGAGAGACATGAGTCTTAGAGGAGAGATGTACTATGTTTTGAAAGCTCCAAGAACCTCTGAGACCCAAGTTGAAATGCAATGCCGTAGGATGCAGCACAGACCAGGGAAGCCCCAGTCAGTCATGGGGAGAGTGGGATATACTGCAGCTTTATGGCCGGTAAAGTTAACACACTGTTCAAAGCATTTGAATTCTGAGGATGGTAGTCCATGCTTAATTTAAACCATATAATCTGATTATGTATTTTATAACGTATCATATATTCATACATACTTTATAATCTGATTAGCATATTTTACTTTTTTCTTTGTCCATTTGTTTCTTTTTTATTCACTTCAGAATTTTTCAGGTCTAAAAATATTCAGTAACAATAGGAGGAGATGAAATGGTGAAATGGTATAACCAATCAATTTGATTAATAAAATTTTAAATATTTGTATATACATCTAATGAAGGTACCTATGTTTTAAATGCATTATTAAATTATTGTCATTTACTTTATGTGTATGAATATTTTGCCTGCATGTATGTCTGTGCATCACATGTGTGCATGGTGGCTGTGGAGGCCAGAAGAAGGTATCATTGCCCCTAGAACTGGAGTTACAGATGGTTGTGTTCTGCTATGTAGGTGCTGGGAATTGAACCCAGGTCTTCTGGAAGATCAGTCAGTGCTCTTAACTGCTTAGTCATCTTATCAGCATTAGGTGCCTAAGTTTTTAAGTGAGAAATTTGACATAAATAAGCAATGATTGATCCAAAATGGAGTTATAACTTTTATGACATCATCAACCAACTTGGTATGATGTGAGTGTAAGCACACAATTTTTCAAATTGTGTATGTTTTGTGTTAAATGCCAAATGTTCTTTACCAAAAAATGGATTCTATATGAAAGAATAATTTTTAGAGATTCTTGGCATATTTATAAATTACTACAGGCTTCCTGTGTTATGAATTTAGCTATTCCTCACTAAAGTCCTATATAAAAGCTTGAACTTAATACTTCAACAGTAATTTCATACTCAGAATAAGGTAGATAGATATACTTTGAGAGTTAGATACTGTCATATGCCTATAAGAGATTTTTTTTTGGCAAAATAAATAAAATGTCCCATTAAATCCTTTTCTGGGAATTCCTATCAAAGGAGACAAAGAATTGATTGTCCACTGACACACTTGATTGTCAGCTGGCCCCATAATGACTTTGCAGTAAACACAAGAGACCCATCTGAAATTGGGTGGGAGGATTCTGGTAGTTTGCTAGTTCAAATCAGAAATTGCTTGTAACAAGCTACATCTGATTTTTTTTTTTTTTTTTTTTTTTTTTGGTTTTTCGAGACAGGGTTTCTCTGTGTAGCTATGCTCCTTTCCTGGGACTCGCTTTGGAGACCAGGCTGGCCTCGAACTCACAGAGATCCGCCTGGCTCTGCCTCCTGAGTGCTGGGATTAAAGATGTGCGCCACCACCGCCCAGCCTGATTTTTTTTTTTTTTAACGTTCAGTATCCAGGAGTTTCTTTTTCTAGACTTCAAGAATAAGTTAGAAATGAAAGAAGACTGGGGGAAATAGGTTGGGAGTTATGAGAGGATCTTCCTGTCTGTGTTGATCTCTCCTCAGGTCTACAAGCTGTGAGATGAGCATCCGTACACCCAGCAAAGGGCCTTTTTGAACTATGAGTAGTCCCAAGAATAAATAATAAACAATAGTAGACAGAGGGTTGAGATTGAAGGCACATATGAGAGGAAATAAATTCATCTCAACGACTTTAAGAAATAGGAAGGCCAAAAAAGGAAAGACAGATGTAATACTAGAAAAAGGAGTGAAATGATAGATTGCCCAAACTCATTGGCATCCTCACCACATCCTGGAGGAGGTAGAGGGTGTGCATGTGTGTGTGTGCGTGTGTGTGTGTGTGCGTGTGTGTGTGTGTGCGTGTGTGTGTGTGTGCGTGTGTGTGCGTGTGTGTGTGCGTGTGTGTGTGTGTGCGTGTGTGTGTGTGTGCGTGTGTGTGTGCGTGTGCGTGTGCGTGTGCGTGTGTGTGTGCGTGTGTGTGCGTGTGTGTGCGTGTGTGTGCGTGTGTGTGTGCGCGTGTGTGTGCGCGCGTGTGCGCGTGTGTGTGTGTGTGTGCGTGTGTGTGTGTGTGCGTGTGTGTGTGTGCGTGTGTGTGCGTGTGTGTGTGCGTGTGTGTGTGTGCGTGTGTGTGTGTGTGCGTGCGTGTGTGTGTGCGTGCGTGTGTGTGCGTGTGTGTGTGCGTGTGTGTGTGTGCGTGTGTGTGTGTGTGCGTGTGTGTGTGTGTGTGCGTGTGTGTGTGTGCGTGTGTGTGTGTGTGTGTGTGTGTGTGTGTGTGTGTTGCATTTGTGACAGGCTAAGTGACTGTTCAAGGTCAAATGGCCCCTTTGTATGCAGCACTTACAGAAATGAATGAAGAGATGCTAATGATAATTCCATGGTCTTTTCAAATGCTTTCTGTAATCTCCGGGGAAAAATGCCTAATACAGAAGTGAACACAGCTTACTACAATTCTACTTTAATAATTTGCCTGAGAACGTTCTCCTTCCTGGCCTTAAAGCTGTATGTACTTAATTTCATTGAATTCCTTTGAAAGGAGTGCTAACCGTCATATAGATACTACTTCTTAAAGATTTATTTTTAATATTTTAAGCTATAAATGGAGTGTGTGTGCCTGCAGAGGCCAAAGGCATCGATTCTTTGGAATCCAGGAGTTTGTGTACCACCTGACATGGGTGCTGGGTACTGAGCTCATATCCTCTGCAAAAGTGGTACATGTTCGTAACCACTGAGCATTTCTGTAGACCTGCTTCTAAACATTCCTGCTGAAGTACTTCAGGTTTTATTTTTTTATTTTCCTTATTCCTTTGGGTTTTTATTTGACTCACCATGTAATCATATGAATAAGAAAGATTTTGTACAGTCATACCTAGTGCCTACCATCAAATTTTCCCAAAAGAAATTATGCATAGACCATCTGATTTCCAGAGAACAGTATTAAAAACAAGAACTCTGCTAACGCAGGAATTGCATCAATGTTTGTGAGTAACAGGCCTCCTGACACACAGTGTGTGAAGTACATAATCTTGATGACAATGTTCAAAAGAACATGGTTTTTAAGATCAGGAGAAGAAAAGCAAAAGTCCACAGAAGCTAGTTTGGGTCCTTTGGGAGGAGACGTATAAAGCTGCCAGCGGGATGCCTGGCAGCCACTGCTGACCACCCTTGCATGGAGAAGTATCAGCAATCAGAAGGAACTCACATGCGTGGATTCTGCCTTAGGAAATCTGCAGTCTGGTAGGGGCAAAATGATCTCACTTTACTTTATACACTTGTTTAAGCGTTTGCATGAAACAGCACTTAGATGGAAGTATTTGTCAAAGTTTTTTTTTTTTCTCGTTAGTATACTCAAACTGCATATAATAAATTACTTACAGATCTATCAATATGCACCAAGGGAATATCCACATTAATGATATCTGTAAACATACCTACCCTTTCCCCAGTCTCTGCCCGGTGGGGCCCCATAGCAAATGGCCAATGGTCCTCACATCTTCACCACAGTCACTTCCTTTCAGTTTTATTTCACTTCCGTTTCCCTTTTTCCTTTTCTCTTTCATTTCCACCATCTCTTTCCCCAGTGACACCTGGGGAAGGCTCCATCCTCCTGGCAGTAATTGGTGTTAGGAAGTGTTTTCTTTGTGGAAAGTAACTTCCAGGTGACCCGAGAGCCAGGTCGACATCCATGAGAGCTCTGCTACCCAAAGGCTGGAAGAGTTAGTCCAATCGTCATGATGGATTTGATGGTAGGCGGTTTACAGCAAGGAGGCTTTGGTGGTGATTGAGTGCTTCCAATGGAACTAGAGAAACAGGACCTAAGCTAATGGCCCAGGGACAGTGACAGTAATGGCCAAGAAGCTCATAGGGGTTGCCATTGAAAGTGCCACAGGTAACATTTCTAAAATTCTGTTTGTAGCTTTCCAATGATAATAGTAGTAGGTGTTCATGGCAATAACATAGGCTTTGTTCCTCTAATAATCCCCAACGTCTGTTGAGCACTGTTTCAGGCAGACACATATGCTTTGCATATGTTACCTTATTTAAACCTCTCAGCAACCAGTGAGATTGCTCTTCTTCACATGAGAGAAAAAACAGAGTTTGGGGATAACAGACCGGCCAAAGCTCACACAGCCAGGAAATTGGGTCACACATTTCCTCTCCACAATGAATACTTCATTTCCTTCATTTCCCCAAGTTCTCTAGTGGGGCAGCCGGCCTGGTACTCCAAAAAGCAAGGAAATGCCACAACAACCTGAGTATTAACTGTTCTCAAATTTGAGAGTGGAAAAATGCCTCTGAACAGATGTCAGCTCAAAATCTCTGCTTGAAAGGGTCACACTGGGTCACCTTGAACGCCCCTCTGCTTCTCTCTTTCTTCTTCCAGTGCTTTTTTTTGTAGTTATTGTTTCCTTCAGATCACGTATCACTACGAGACCATGTTGCTCATCTCAGGCTGCCATAAGAAAATGGCTCACACTGCAGGAGTTCAGCAGTAGACATCTGTCTGTTCACATTCCGGGAGGCTTGGGAGTCCAAGAGCAGTGCTGGCGCAGTTGTGGTCTGGTGAGGGGTTCCTTCCTGACTGGTGGACAGCCAGCTTCTCGTTGATTCCTTACATGAACACACCACCCACCGTGTGTGTGTGTGTGTGTGTGTGTGTGTGTGTGTTTTATGTGTTCCTATTCATATAAGGTCACTAGTCCTGACAAATTAGGACCCAACCCTTCTGATCTCATTTAAACGTTATTATCTACCATGAGCTTTATCACAAATATAGCCACATGGCAAAGCTTCAACATATAATTTGCTCTGGGCCGGCAACTTCATGCCTAGGGCTTACTATCTATTGAATAGCTCATCAATGTGGTTATTATGTATTCCCCACTAATAAGATCCATCTTGGTAGGGACTTAGGAGTGTTCTTTATTGCATTCCTAATAGCGCTGACTCATGCATAATGGGTGCTCTGTAAATATGCATTGAGCAAATAATAAACAAAAAGATCTGTCTTCTTCATCCATACCAGAAAATCTCTGTGGCCTAAACGAGAAATGGGAAGCTCATGCATTGCAGCCTTTCAAAATTGCAGAGCCATGCTTGGCTGCTGAGTCAGCTTGGGAGCCTGTAGCTGGCCATGCAGTTATCCTCGGTGTCATCTTTGAGCCCATTCTGGGAGAAGACCCCACCTGCAGAGGACACTTTGTAAAATGAGTGCAACTGTCACAGAAAGGGACAGATGACAGCAGGTACCAGTTGAGTGTCAATTGATCCTCTGAGAGGGCTCCATCCTCTGTCATAGGATGTTGTCTCTATCACCAGGGACCAAGTCCTCATATCTTCCTTGTTTGGCATGTACTAGAGTGAGGGCCATATTGAGGTTGATAAATCCATCCAAAGTGTGTGCTTTGGTTCTGGTGACACAGAAGGGAATTTATTCACCCATAATACGTCTTGACTCAGGAATCTTGTAGCAGGGAAGAAGAAAAAATTGGCAGTAACACTTTCTGTTTCTTAGGAAGGATATACTAAGGTTTCTTCCCTATCTCCCCCTAATACAGAGCATTGTATTTAGTAAATGCCAACGGCAGTGCAGGCTATGGTATTGAAATATAGATTCAGCAATAGCCAACATCTACACAGATATTCCCAAGAAAAAGAGGAAACAGTTAGGATCTGTGTTTGTAACATTGGATACAATACTCCCTGCATCCATCAACATCTAAATATTATTATTATTATTATTATTATTGTTATTATTGTTTTTAAAGATGAGGTCTCACTATGTAGCCTTGGCTGGTTTGGAATTCACTATGTAGACCAGGCTGGCCTCAAACTCATAGAGGTCCACCTGCTTCGGCCTCTAATGTGCTAGGATTGGGGGAATGCGCTACCACAAGTGGCTAAATATTAATTGTTGTGCTCACCGCCTGATTCTTATGAGTGTTGGTGGGATAATGTCACGAACCTTTTCTACCTTTTCTCATTCACTGTTTTCCCCAAGAGATGAGCACAAGGAGTATTTTGAGTGAATAAATGAAGTTAGACACGAAGAGACTGTATTTGTCTTAGCACTTTATAGATGGGAAAAGGTTAGGGATGTGTGTAGTCAACTCCAAACATGAAAATGAATCCAAAGTCCCATGATTGATTGTGCCTTCTGGTTAAGGTCCACAAAGATAGACTATTGGCTTTATGTAAATCCAAAATACTTAGATGCTATGTTTGAATTTGTACTCTCTCTCAAAAAATTCTCCTTGGCTTGGTCCTCAATATAGAAAATGCACAGATGGAACTTTGGGGAAATAATTGAATCTTGAGGGCTATGACCTTATTAATACTGTAATGGATTTACAAAGTGATGGCGTTACTTGAAGGTATGGAACCTTGCCACCAGTTGGTAGAAGAAGGCCCCTTAAGGGCCATACTCTGTTCTGAGATCCTGCCTCACACTCTGGTTTATTGGGTATCATATAGAGAAGCAGCTGATCCTTACCACATGGCAGGCAAGTACCCTCTGCCTTAGCATGGCTGGGAAACAATGGATTCCAGAGATTGTGGACCAAAACTTCTGAAAGTGTGAGCTAAGACAGACCTTCTCTCTTTTGCTTCTCAGGTTTTCTGTCACAACAGTGAAAAGCTGGTTAAGGCATGAGAACAGTGCCTAGCCACATATCAAATATGTAATAAACATTTGCGTTAGTGAGATCTTTTGAGGTTTATCTTAATGCGCATGCCACTTGAAGCTCGGTGACCTCCCTCTAAGAGGCTCTCCATCTCTGTTTGAGTGTGTTCTGTGTGAAAGGAATCCCTCATGCTTCAACTGTGACATTTCCATCATTTGTCAGTTCTAAATGTTTAAGGTTATTTTTATGTACTTGGAATATTTCACAACTGTCACAATAAAATAAAGTTATTTCAGGTCCTGCTCATGAAAAAAGGGTTGAGCAGGACAGAGCCAAGGAGATGAGAAATTAGAGGATTTACTCAAGTTGATATTGTTCTCACCTACTGCTAGGATCTGAGAATGAAGCCCCGGCAATGGGCTGGGAGTTGAATTGGTAACAACAGTTGATTGCATCACAGCACCAATGTCTGCTAGGTCTGTCCTAAGTCTTTCATACATAAGAATGTATTTAATCTTTACAAGTACCCCATCCTATCACTGGGTCCATCTGACTAGTGGGAAGCCAAGGGAGGGAAAAACTAAGAAACATATTCCGTACCGAACATCTCAGAAGTGGCAGAGGCAACTCAGGGCACAGCAGTATAGCTTGGAGCTCTCGTGGATCATCTGTGCACTACACTGTGTCAAGAAGCACCCTGACTCGCCAGAGCATCTGTCCATTCCCTTGTGTCCAATTACTACCTGCTAATGCCTCCGCTGTGCAGTGTTTTTTTTTTAGGTACCAACAGGATGACCACTCACGACAAGCTCTCTACAATTGCTCTTATCTTCCTCCCCACCTTTTGAAGACAGTAAGTTCCTTTGTTTATTTTGGTTTCTAACCAGTCATCTCCATCCACACTCCTCCTGTTCAGTCTCCTTTGGCCATCTGTCAGCCCCTTTCAACTCCCTGGATCTCAACTCAAAGGAGGACCAGGGACCTCGTACCACTTCTGACCTTGACAAGCGTCTCTGTCCATTGTTCCCTCTGCTCCCATGCTCTTTGCTAGTGCTGAGAATTTCTGCTTCCTTCATGAACACCGTTGTTTTATCACTAAAGTCTCTCACTTGTGTTATTAATTAGGGTCTATAGAGAACTGGGTATGTAGCTGAGACTATATGGATTATTTTTGGCCACATTCCCAATCCTTTCTTGTGTAAATTATTGCTGTAGTTCTCTTCAGCAAATTTTTGTGGTTGCCCTTTCCCAACTCTGCCACACAGTCATCCATCTTCCCATTGATCTGAACCTGTAGTCTCCTCCTTTACACTTCAAACTCTTATGATCATATTGAGAATTCTATCTCTGAACAAATGCAGGCTTTCCAACATTGCACATTGTAGCTCGTCCCTTCAGAGAGCCCTAGGCAACCTGCTTGAAGCAGAAACCATGCCCAGCCTGTGGCAGAGGATCCAGGCCATTTCTTTTGTTTGGTGTAACTCTCAGCTAGAAGCAGGGAAGCAAACAGTTGTGTTCCCTACTCTCCAAATTCATTTCTAACCCCGTGGTTTCTGTATGGCTCCAAGGTGTTGTCTGTTGGCATTCCATGCCTGGGGTGTGATTCACTGGGAATGCAAATGCCAGCAGACAGTGATTTCATCGTATTCCTGACATGCCTTTCAGGAAGCAGGCACTTGTGGCTTGTCTGTCCTGGATTGAAGTTCCTTTAACCTAATGTCCTTAGTTCCATGCCCTTCATTGAAAAGAACCGTAGATCTGGGTCAGCACACCTCTTCTATAAAGGGCCTGGTAATAAATACTTTAAATTTGGGGACTAGGGAGGTAACTCAATTGCTAAAGTGTTTGCCAAGCATGAAAACCTGGAGGTTTTCATGAGTCCAATCCCAGAACTCATGTCAAAACAAGCGAACAAAAAGTAGGCACATGGCACATTATTGTAATCCCCGTGCTGGGGAGGCTTGCTAGCTAGTCAGTCTAGCGTGCTCAGGAAGTCCTGCGGCCACTGAGAGGCCCCATCTCCAACAACAAAGTGGTTAGGCTTGAAGAATGACAGCCAAGATTGTCTTCTGGCTTCCACATCATCATCATCATCATCATCATCATCATCATCAACAACAATAACAATAACTACCACAACAATAATACACATGTAATTAAATAAATATGCATAATTTGCTTTCTGGTACAAAAAGTAAATAAATAAAAGTCTCAAAGTCTTGCACTGACTAACTGGATTATTTTCGGAGCCCTGTAGCTTTACCTGCTCTTGTTAATGAGTGAAACACATTATGTTCCAGAATTTTAGAGGTAGTTTTCAAAACATTCCAGCTGCGTATCAGCTCTATTAGATGCCCTGCATTGCCCCCCTGTGGCTGACATGATGGTTGCAGTCACAGCCTGCAGTTGGGAGCATCTGAGTTGGTTAAGGCTGGTTTGAGGGACACAACCTACTCAAACAGTGATGTGCCAGGCACAGGCTAGCTAGAAAAACAGGTGGTTTGCTTTTGTTAAGAACTTTTTTGCACTTATTTCCTGGATATGGTGTTTTTACATTTTACCTGATTCTTAGTCAGATGTTCTCATCATTCCCTGGGGGCAGGGGAACACAAAATAGTGTATCACCCTAGAAATTATTACAGCAAAAAAATCTACCTTTCAGAGTCATTATTAAGATTGAGTCTAAGATTCTGGTCAAAAAGTAGCCAATGGCAGGAGTGTGTGTGTGTGTGTGTGTGTGTGTGTGTGTGTGTGTGTGTGTGTGTGTGTGTAAGAGAGAAAGAGAGTGACAGAGACAGAGAGACAGAGACAGAAAGACAGAGACAGACAGGCAAACACACATACATACACACACAAGAGAGAGGGAGGGAGGGAGGGAGGGAGGGAGGGAGAGAGAGAGAGAGAGAGAGAGAGAGAGAACCTTTGGGTAGCAAGAAGAAATGAGATATGGAGGAAAATGCTAAGTTCATCTCAGCAATTGGGCATTGTCACACATGTTCTCTGTACACACAGGCCTTCTTTGCTTTTGTGGGAAGAGCAATTGTCTCAGACATGTGGAACTAACGGGCATCAGCACTGCTGTTTGGACAATGCAGTGCAAGGTTGACCTGCTTAGTAATTTTTACTCCAGCTCTCTGCTGCTCTAAGGAAGGCCAAACAAACAAACAAACAAAAACCAAAAAGATGTGTTTAACAAAAACAGCAGGTAAGCCTCTAAACATATTGTAAATGGACCACGAGCAACCATCTGGGAAGAATCACTTAACTATGGAAATTTAGTGCTTAGAGATAAGTCATCGTAACGGCAATAGGCACAGGCAGGATAAATGCATTTACTGTTATCAGAATTTAGGAATATGACCCTGTGCCGCAGGGTGAACAGCCCTGCATCTTAACCTGGCATAAAAGTGAGCAATGTTCATTCTCTTGGCCAGCCAGGTTCAGCACTTGCCCTCTAGTATTTCTCCTGTTATTGCCTAGAAGAGCCACTTCAGCTGTTAATAAGAGTGTGCAAAAGGATGCTGACTGAAGATGAGAGATGACTGAAGCCTCCACTGTCTGCAGGAATTGCCTTCTTCTAAACGATTCTTTTCCGTTTTTATCTTACTCTTAAAATTTGAAGGTTGAATTAAAATTAACTCTAAAATAAACTTAGAAAAGGATTCCATCCATCTTTCAGAAGTGTCTAACTGTCACTGGAAATTGATGACACCTAATAGGCATCTTCTTGAAAGGTGTCAAAGAGATGACAAGAAATGCTCTTGTGGGAGGGAGGTGCAAAATGGACATCAGACTCAGCTGCAAGATAAAGTGATCAAAGAAAGTGTTGTCGTCTAAGTATGCCATGTAGAGGAGAAGCGGGGGGCAGGGGAGGTCAAGGAGAAAGTCCTTGGGGCTGTTGAGACAGTGCTCAAAAGACATACACATGGAAAGAATTGGTACGACCAGAAAAGCTGTGACCTGATGGTGTAAGGGACCATAAAGAACCTATTGGAACAGGATTCAGCATTTCCCCATCCTACGCCTGGCTGTGGTGACTGGAAAAGCATTCCGCTTCACAGGCTTAAGGTTCTTGAAACTCACCAGGTAGCCATGTAAGAGAATTGATTGCTAAATGTGAAAAAAATCCTTTTGCAAGCAACTCAAGAGCAACGCCCCGATCACCACAGGGAGATCCTCTTATTACTGTTTATACAGATGGAGACAGTCTGATACAAGTCATGCATCATGCTGGTGGAGGCACACTTAGGAAGTGGCCACACGGAGATGACGTCAAACTGCAACCTCTGGGATGGAGGTTCCCACAGCTTTTATTCTGACCAGTGGCTTCCTGCAGTCATGGAGGAGGCAGACTCATACAGGCACATCATCTACCAGACAGAAAGTGATGGGTGTGACTGCCCGGGAGAAAGGTTGTTCAGTGTGCCTAGGGTCAGGACAGTAGGTCACTGGATCATGTAATGACTGTGAAGGCACTGTGGTGATATTATTTGTGCTTTAATAAACAAAGTTCGCCTGGAGATCGGAGGAACTAGCAAGCCATTTTGAGTAAACAAAGAAGTCAGTCAGTGGTCGCACACGCCCTTCATCCTATCACTTAGCAGGCAGGATCTCTGTGTGTTCAAGGCCATACTAGGGAACAGAGCCAAGTGTAGTGACACACGCCTTTAATCCCAGTACCAACCATAGAGTTCTGGAGGTTTGTACAGACAGGAAGTGACAGAGGTGGCCAAAAAGAAGAAGTGATGTAGCTAGACAGGGAGCAAATCAGATGGCAGAACAGCTAGGCCTATAAGCCTGGGTAGACAGGAAGTCACTCTCTTTGGAAGCTGCGGAGCTGGTGAGGTAAGGTTGGCTGGTGGCTTTCCCTATTTCCCTGATCCCTCTAAGGCGTTCACCCCTATATTTGGCTCCATGTATTTTATTTAATAGGACCATTTAGAAATTTGTCTCCAAGGCACAGACAAGTCAGCTGCCTTGAGAGGTGAGTTGGGAGCATCCATTGTGTCTCATCTGAGGGAGTTCGCTTTCAGGGTTATTAAAACCATGACTGTGGACACGGATAAAAAGAGAGAAAATGGGAAGCATGCCTGCGGGCTTTGGGTGTGTACCTCTCATGGAAAGCTGTTGACTTGAACTGGAGAAGTGGGGAATGTAGGTTGATAGCTAGGAGAGTAGAAGATGAGCTTGGAGCTTCCCCGTTAGCCCAGGATTCTGCATCACAGGCCTCTGCCACAGTAAACAGTGCCAAAAATAAATTCAGGCTACCCCAGGATGTCAGTCCCCCTTGGCTCTGTGTATGACCTTCATTCTCCAAGGCACACCTGCCCTCTCCTCTCCTCTCCTCTCCTCTCCTCTCCTCTCCTCTCCTCTCCTCTCCTCTCCTCTCCTCTCCTCCCCTCCCCTCCCCTGTCCGCTCCCCTCTGCTCCTTTTCCCTCCCCTCTCCTCCCATCTCTCCTTTTCCCTCCCCTCTCCCCTCTGCTCCCCTCCCCTCCCCTCTTCTCTCCCCTCCTCTCCTCTCTTCTCTTAGCCCCTCCACTGGATTCTCCAAATCCCTCCTAACTACTTGAACTGCTTTCTCTTGCCACCGTCTGTCTCACTGATGCCTCTGAGGAAAGAGGACCTCATACGATGGGAACTCATTGCCACAGATGTCTGCAGGTATTTCATGTCAGTTAACACTGAAATCATTCTGATTTTTTACTGATTCAGACCATACATCCACATTGATCAAAATGCAATTTAGAGATGAAAAATTAGAATATGGAGAAATCAGGAGACTGGGGGGGGGGAGTCCTTTGTGGACCAGATGTAGTAACACTGGGGTCAACAGATATGAAAGCGGACAGACAGGATTCAAACTAATGGAATCCAACCGGTGGCAGCTGAATCTAGGTGACAATTCTTGAGAGCTGAGCTAGAGCTGGAGACTCCCACATAGACCTTCATTTGCTAGAGGGCTCCATTTTCATGATCACATATAAAAAAAAGGAGCATCATTTTACAGAGAGGAGGATTTGATCCACGTTAGTTTATTTATAACACCTAAAGGACAAATAAGCAACAATGTGTGGGTACCCTTCTGCTCTACACCCCACTTCATGGCTACCAGCAGCATATGTCACTGAACATCACTACTCAGGGACTCTGGAGATGATTTTAACACCGCCGTGAAAGCTGGACGAGTTTTTGCACTGAAGGCATTTCTGTGTTAGGCTTCCTGTTTGCGCCAAAGAATTGTTTTTAAGCATCACTTTAGTATTTCTAAGAATTGAGCGCCACCTGCTGGTCAACTAGAAGATTGCTGAACAGCCGTAAGCATAGGGTTTGTTTACTTTTCTTAACCAGGCCAAGAAATGAAAATTATTTTCAGGGGTTGGAGAGGTGAGCAGTTAAGAGCACTGGATGTTCTTGCAGAAGACCAGGCTTTGAATTCAAACACTGCTAGGGCATCTCACAACTGTCTGCAACTCTGGTTCCAAGTGATGTTACTTCCTCTAGCCTCTTCCACCTAAGCAAAACACTTACACAAGTAAAAATAGACAATAAATCCTTTTCAAAAGTAAAGAAGAGCCGGGTGGTGGTGCTGCATGCCTTTAATCCCAGCACTCTAGAGGCAGAGGCAGATAGATCTCTGTGTGTTCAAGGCCAGTATGGTCTACAAAGTGTTATACAGAAAAAACTGGTCTTGAAAAATCAAAATAAACAAACAAGTAAATAAAAATACAGAAAATTATTTTCAGTTGCAAGGAATAACAGTCACCTAGGAACCCACATGGTTTCTGTGAATTCCTTTTCATGTCCTCCAAACGGATGTTTATTTACAACATGAATAATCTTCATAATAACAACAGGACCCTTTCACATTTATTACAGTCCCAGATACTCTCTGACCAAAGACCTGCCCCTGGCTCTTGGTGATAGACAGCTGTGTGTCACTGTACAGGCAGATTAAAAAACTCATGAGTAGAAACTATAGGAACGAAATAACATGTACATCAAGCACACATGTTCTCTGGTGATCACTCTTTAAACCAGCAGTTCTCAACTCGTGGGCCATGATCTCCAGCAGAGTCTCAGATCACGTATTTACATTATGATTCATAGCAGTAGGAAAATCACAGTTGTGAAGTAGCAATGAAATAATTTTACAGTTGGGCGTCACCACAACATGAGGAACTATGTTAAAGGGTTGCAACATTAGCAAGGTTGAGAACCACGGCAATACACCAACTGCTTGCACAGCACTGTATTGTGTATCCTGGAAGTGTAGAGATGATTGAAAGCATATGAACATACTGCAGAGATTCTAGGCAAACACTGTGCTGTGGACATCTGGGGTTTATGAGGGACAGCCCTGGCTTGGGGAAAGTTCTCTCCTTGGTTCCTGGAGCAAGCCTCTCAGGAGAAGGAAGAGCTGTTCCTTCCTCAATGGTGGAAAACACAATATAGCACTCATCTACAGATGAGTGACTAAATGTGCACACTCTGTCCACCTGTGCAAATAAGCCTATACCAAGCAAGCAGGCAATTAGATCTGTTTTTTAAGTTTTCCCACTATTAAAATCGATGTCTTCATACTTATTGCTTAGAAACACTACACTAATGTCCCCCAACTTACAGGGATCATATTAGTTCCTTGATGTGACTTATACTGATTTTGAAAATGGCAGTGCTCTGTGTAAAATTTCTAAACTAGGAATAATCTTGACAAATGTCTTCCTTATCCAAATATCTCTAAGCCCGTTCCTTACCAGCAGTGAATGGTGTCATTTGCCACAGCCAACTCAAAAGCTTGGAGACAAGAGTAAGTCACTACACTTAAGTTTTAAGCTTTTAATTTCTGGCACCCATAAAGAATGCACACATGAGTCTCTGAATTACAGGGTGTGGGCAGACACGTCATTATTGCCAGAATGCCCTCCCCCAACAGAAGGAGGAACACTCCCCCAGTGAAAGAGATGATGAGAGTTTGAAGCAACTTCATGACTTTATATTCATAAACAATGTCTATTTAATGGCATAAAATTATTAAAGGAATGATCAGCAGTCTCTAGGTATTGAGAGGAGTGTATTCTCTGGAGTTTTTTTCTGTACAAAAGGAATAATGGAAAGGTATCTTTTTCCAGGACTTTCCAAACATGCACACATCAAATAGCATAATCACATGAAGGTTTAAATGGCTGGAATGGTGCCCAGGCTTGGGAAACTTTTTTTTTTCAAATTTCCAGGTGTTCCTGTGTACTGCCAGGCTCTGTGGGGGAAAAAAAAAAAAAAAAAAAAAAAAAAAAAAAAAAAAACCTCTAGCCTTGCAGAATAGATTAAAGGCTCTAAGCAAAATTCTAAGGATTGAAGATTGAAGTCTGGGAAACAAAGTAAACACTAAGTTAAATAATGAACTTTAGGAGCCAATGAGTTAGAACACCCTGCCTTAAAATGACAGAGATCTGCTAATGAGGGATCATGGTCTGGACATGTAGAGATGGTTGCTGAGAAAGAACCACAGCCTTCCCACATGTCACCAAGCTGAGAAGCATTCCAAACGGAAGCCATGCACTCGGTATTCATGTTATCCTCAAAGGATGTCTTTCACACCTCTGTAAAATCTAACCTCTCTTTCCCACTTCCACCACCGACAGGTGGCTGACTCTACACTATTCAGTTGATACATGAAATCAGTATTAATAGGTTGACAAGGAGCTGGAGAGATGTCTCAGTGGTTAAGAGCACCCACTCGTTTCCCTGCAGACTCAGGTTTGGTGAGCGCCCATGTAAAGCAGCAGACAACTGCCTGAAAATCCAGAAGGGTCCCCTATGCCTTCTTCTGCCTCCATGGGCACCTGCACACAAGTGGTCTATGCACAGAGACAAATATACACAAATTCAAAATAGAATCTTCCCTAAGAAGTTAACAGAGGAAATAAGAGTATAAAACAGGAGTTGGTTAATGAATCATTGCCATGAATCATCTGAGAATCTCATGAAAACTTGTATTTACCAACCCAACCCAAGAGCTTTGGGTTTAGGACTAGGGTGAGGGTTGGAGCAGGGATGTTTGAGAAATTTGTGAGGTTATGAAGTATGGTTACATTTGGGGAGCTAAATATTATAGTCTGTATATTTTGAAGTTCCAAATTACACTCACAAGCTGCCTAGACAGAGAAGCATACACAGGTATTTGCAAGGTAATGTTATGTCATCAGAACTATTTTAGTTTTTTCTCATTTTATTTTTAGTTCTTTAAAATGTCATATACTGTATTTTGATCATATTACTCCTCCCACAATTCTTCCCCAATTCATAGCCCCCTTCCCTACCCTGCCATCTGTGTAAGTTTTTAAAAAGTCCTTCAAAAGCAATTTGTGCCATCCAAATGTTCCTTGATGTACAGTTTTATGCTGGAGAGTGATTGACTTACCAGGGACTACATTCTTACAGAAACTGTCTCCCTCTCCTAGTAGCTAATAAATGTCAGTAGCTAGCTCTATGGGTTTGGGAAGGACTGTGTGCCCAGCTCCTGTCTCCTTGCTGGGATTTGGTATGACTTGGGCTAACAGAGATTTTGTACATTCTATGAGCTTATGTATACATTTCCCCATGGTATCCAGAAGATAATGTCTCCCTGTAGTCATCCACCCTCCGGCTCTTAGATTCTTTCTGGCTTCTTTCTTAGGTAATGATCCCTGAGCCTTGGGAGAGGGATTGAAGTTTATGTGTTCTGTTTAGGGCTGAGCATTTTGCTGTCACTTTGTCTTAGTCTCTGTACCTTGGCTAGTTGTGGGTCTCTGTGTTCACCACTGTCTACTGCAAACACCACATACAACCACAGAATGAATAAATCATACCTACAGGCAACACCAAAGTTACATATCACAGCCATCATATACTTAAAGACACGTACACAAGAATCTTAGTATTACGACTTCATTTACATAAAGCTTGAAATAGGCAATAAGCCCTAATTTTAGGATTAGTATTTTAATAGCAAGTCCCTTGGGTTAATAAGTAGAATTGGGCTCCTGGGGGATTCTGGATAGTAATTCTATTGTTTCTCAATCAAGTCTTGCTTATCTCTGTGTGTTTAACTTGGGGAAAATTTATTGGTTTTCATACGTAGCATATGTTTATGTTTAGACACATTTTTATGCAAGAATATGCTCTATCCCATGTTAGAATCATAGAAGTCAGGGCATCCATCACCCTCTTCTGTCATGTAAAGATGTGCTGGAAGCTGGAAACTGCTCCCAGTGGATGTTGGAGAGAGTGTATGGCACATCATCTTCAGTGTTCCAAGCTGGAGAGAGAGTGATGTTTGGGTCCCTAGGACTCTGAAAGCCCAAAGGGGGACCCTGGGTTACACAGTGTTCAGAGGCTCTATGCAAGTCATTCTGACCTCAGGGAGGCCTAAGCAAGAACAAGGCTAAACCTCAGGACAATGAGATCGTGGATCACCCCTACATATCTCTGGATGATCTGTGCATGCGTGTTCCTCCAGTCTGTGAGGGCCCCATTCCTACTGAATCTGCCATCATTCCCAGCCTTGTTCTGAATCCAGAATGGACGATCCCCGCCCCCTTTTTCATTCTCCACAAGGATTCCTTGCTGTATGTTTGCCTTTTTTCAAAATTCGTGGACTCAAACAAACAGGTAGAGATACAAGTATTGATGAAATATTCTTTCCTAAATTGTTAACATCTAGTACCTTGCTCTGGCTTGAATTCTGATATTAACTTAAGTACATATATTGCTTGTTCTCTGTTTTCACAGTGGTGACCCTGTCTGTCAGCTCCTGATTAGCATCAGACCACAGATTTGTCATGTTCCCAGTATACCCAGCAGGGTGGACTGTGGATTGCTCAGCTCACACTGTTCTCGACTGACCTTGATTAAAAACCACAGAGTCTTTTTTATCTCCTGTGGGTGATTTGTTCATACCCACTGCACCTGAAAAAAAAAATGAAGCTTGCCTCTTGTTCTTGTACAAATTGAAAGGTATTTAAAAAGTCCTTCGATACTGACTTATCCCTTATATAGGCATCCCATGCCTGGTTTAAGCTGTGTGCTCCTCAACCAACATGTTCCTCCGACTTGGCTTCATGTCTGTGCCATCTCAAGAACTGAAATACTGTGAGGTGACTCACAGGTTCCCTTCCATTTGATGGAGGTTGTGATCTGTCAGGGATGTCTGCAAAACTCCCAGGGGATCATAGCACAGAGAAGGTTTGGATACACTGGAGGACCTGGTTCGGGAACTTCAAGAGAGGCACAGATATTCTTCCCATGGGTAATTTTACCAAATCCCCATGCCTGCCTTACTTCTTCTGTTTGTGCCTCCTGTTGAAGCCTTCCTTTTGCACCCTGAGATATGAAGA
Source organism: Peromyscus californicus insignis (assembly GCF_007827085.1). NCBI lineage: Eukaryota > Metazoa > Chordata > Mammalia > Rodentia > Cricetidae > Peromyscus > Peromyscus californicus. The sequence goes on from NW_026294480.1 coordinate 38,888,133, forward strand.
TATAACAATCTACTCTTTAAATGCATCACAAAACATGAACTCCGTTCTGCATCTTGGATAGACCTTCACTAAGCCAAAAGTGTGTGTGTGTGTGTGTGTGTGTGGGGGGGGGGGGGGGGGGGGGGGGACACTAATAAATGGCTGAGCTCTGCATTTCCAGATACAATTGAACTGCTCCATAAGGATTTGGCTGAGTGCGGCATCCTTGTGATTGACAGCTTGAACGTGAGAGTTTGCAGTACATGTCCTCTTTGGAAGCATTCTTTAATCATTGCTCTGTTTCTTCTAAGCTAGCATGTGAAGCAATGTGGTTTATTGTGGCCTTCTCCTTCAGGTCCATCACTTCTACTTGCTCTTCTTCCCCTCCTCCTCTGCTGCCTTCCCCGAGTCCTCCATCCCCTCTTGGTGATCTCCCAGCATCCCTCAAGTAGTCCCCGCTTCTGTCTATATGTTACATGTGTTCCATCACTCTCTGTTCTTCCTCCTTCTTTACTCCCTTAAGATCTCTTTCTCCCTCTCAGAGTGGGTCCTGTTCTACCTGCAGTGTATGCACATGCACTTGCAAACACACACACACACACACACACACACACACACACACAATCTGTCATCCATCTGTCTATCTATCATCTTTCTTTCTATTGACTATCTATATGTACATGTTGGATCTATTGTATACATGTATATGTATTTCCACAGATGAGAGATAACAATTCATTTTTGTTGTACTGGCTTGTTTCGTTTAACACGATGATTTTCAGTTGCATCCATTTTCTTGCAAATGTCGTGTTTTCATCTCTCTTTGTGGATGAAGAAAATTCCACAGTGTGCCTGTACATTTTCTTACCCATTCATCTGCTGATAGACAGTCTTCTGTGTTAAAGGGTATTTCCCCTGTAAAATAATTACACATACAAGAGTATCACTTTGATAGTCATAATAATGCCATCTAAGACTAAAAGAAAATAATGCACGCCTACTATCCCACTGGCTTGAAAAATAATGCAAATTGATTTCTGTCATATGAGACTCCCTGAAAACAGCTTACATTGAATAAATTAGAAACTGGCTGTTTTTAACACAACTGGTATTGTAAAAAGAAAAGAATTCATTTCTACCTTACCCATGAAGTAAATACATGTCACCTAGTACAACTCCCCATACCATAGGCAGGAGATAGTTCTCTCTCAAATTAGGGTGGCATCAGCAGGTCCAATCGCACCCTTTTGTCCTTTCTTTGGGTTCTGTCCAGTATCTCAGAGTAACAAAGCATGGAGACCGTACCAGGCTTTTTTCTTTTGGGTCACCAACTAGCTCCCAAATCGAATGCTCAGCCTAGCTTAGACTAGCTCTTTTTCTTTAACTTAAATTTACTCGTTTCTTTTTGTCTACTTTTTGCCTCGGGGCTTTTTACCTTTTCTTACTGTCTTGCTATCTCTATGTCTGGCTGGCTGGTAGCCACCTGACTTCTGGCCCCGGGAGTCTCCTCTCTTCTCTTCTCTCATTCTTCCTTCTCTTCTACTCCTCTGTTCTCTCCTTTTGAGCCTAGATTACTCCTCCTATTCTCTCTCTCTCTGCTAGCCCTGCCTCGCCATCTCCTGCCTAGCTATTGGCCATTTAGCTCCTTATTAGACCAATCGGGTGCCTTAGACAGGCAAGGTAACACAAATGCAACACGTCTTTTCATAATTAAACAAATATAGCACAAACAAGTGTAACACATCTTTACATCATTAACAAAGGCCGCAGAAACAAAGGTAACACATCTTTGCCTGGTTAAAATAATATGCCACCAAAGAAATGTGTTTTTTAAAATCACCATGGACAGTTAGGAACATAGCAGGCTTTTTAGAATGACGTATCTCAACACTGAGATTACAGTCAGAGCATCGGAGTTCAGTGGTTGATCAAACCTACAGATCTAAACAGCGTCAGTGCCCCTTTGTTGTGTGGACAGCACAAGAAAAAAATGAGGATTCAGATTATCATGTTACCAAACCCAAGCAATCTTGTTCCATGAAGCAACTTAAAATAAAAGGCCTGCTTAAAATACAAATATAGCTTTAAAGCACCTTCAAATGTTAAGGTTACCAGGCTCCTCCTCATCACCTGGGGATTTCGTGTATACAGTGGCTAATTTGTGTGTAGTATGCGAGCATTTATAAAGCACTTATATTCACATGTATTTGTTACCTTTAACCTAGTACGACTAGAGAAGCAGCAATTTATATGCTTTCAAAAAGTGACTGGGGGGCTGGATGCAGTAAGTTTTATTGGCGGTATTTGAAAAAGTAGGGCTCCCCAAGCCACACCCCCATCTGAGAGTCTGGGGATGAAACTCAACTGAGTGTAGGCGGGGACTCTTTCTCTCTTCTGACTCTTGCTCTTCTTGCTGGAGCTCATGGTCCAGGACTCCCTACTCCTTGGAAGGTGGGATTATGAGGCCCAACATCCCATTGCTGTGCCTAAATTCATGTCACTCTAGGAAATAAGCTAGACAAAGTGGTCATTGAGGGTGATGCCAGGCCCAGCATTAAAGGTGGAAGAGTGGCTGTCACTGTTAGTCATAGAATAGCCCAGGGTGTCCTTTAGAGGGCCGTCCAAGGCTTCAGTGCCTTCCTGATGCCGTCCAACTTAGCAGCTTTCTCCAGGCAGCAGGTGAGATCCATGAAGAGCACATTATTGGGTAAGAACACAGAAGACCATGCTGATGATCTTTCCTTTCATCTCTGGAATGACCTTGCCCATATCCATTTCTACTAGGTCTGCATGGCCCCACAGCTATCTTGCCACAGTTTCTAGAAGGTCCATCCGTGGGTCTTCTGGGTAGCTATGATAGCATGGACTGTGGTCATAAGTCCCTCTGGGATGCCAAAGTTGTTACAGATGACCTTGACTGGTGGTGAGTAATCAGTTGGTAGCTCAGGAAGCTTGCTAACAATCTTGACTGAGTTACCATATGTCTCATGGTACAGGACCATCGCAAACACAGGGCCATCCATAGAAGGGGCAAGGACGATGACTTTTTTGCTCTACTTCCCAAGTGGACTGTTCGAACCTACTAGGTTTTCTAGCGGCTGTACCCAGCAGGACTGCATGGGAGGTTGATTGGACCACGGGCCTGGGTACCAGGTGTTTGTAAGGGTCTCACTAGCGGGGGGGGGGGGGGGGGGGGGCTTTTGCTCCACCCCTTGGCATTGTTATAAATAGACCTTTGGAATAAGGTTCTGGGCTGGTGGATCAGGATCCAGGCCCACCTGAGTCTATCCTGTGTTTTCTCTCTGTTTCTCTCCTCACTCTTTCTAACTAAGCCTCTTATCCCTCAATCCTCAAGAGTTCCTGGGGTAAATAAGTGTGGGGGCAGGTCCCCTACAGTGGACCCTAGCCTTCTCCAGGGAAGTGAACCCCCTAGTAGATGCCACAAACATGCTTGGCACCAGCTGCGTATACACCATTTGGTATCATCAAGCTCTCACGGCCAGAAGATGGAGATGGTCTCCCGTGATTGTAAGTTTTCTGTTTCCAGCTTTGGCTGTGTCGTAGAACTTGTTGTAGGTCAAATCCTAATGGAACACAAAGACCGTGTAGTGGAGGTCAGCAAAGGGGTCACTGATGGCAACAATATCCACTTTGCCAAAGTTGAAAGCTGCCAGGTGACCATGAACCTGATATGACCAAATCTGTTCACTCCGAGTTTCACCATCACGTCTTGTAGATGAAGCTGGCATTTCAGGAGAAGATATGACTATTGTTGGTAATGGGGAGGAGCAGAGAGTCTAAAAAAATTTTTTTTTCTGGGGAGTTAAGTGAATAATGCAAGCTCAAACAAGCCAGTTTATGAAACCAGGGAGCCACTCAGAGTTTGGGGCTGTGTCTTGACTGCTTCTAGTTCCCTGTGAAACAGGCAGTCGAGAAACAATCAAGAGATAATAAACAACTGAATTTCATATTCATCGTATTTCTGTCACTTCCATAAAGGGTTTTTAGTTTGTATCAATGTATCAAATTGTAAGTACATTTCTACACCAGGGATATAAGCAGGTTGAAAAGGACAAAACTGTGGGACTGCATCCGAACTGTATTCTGACCTCGTACAGGATTTTTACCAGCTTATGACAAAAAAAAAATCCACTTACCACGCATTTATGTATCTCTAAGTGACTGCTTCCCCTGCTACCTTATGGGGAACTAACAGGGTTTTGTTAATTCTCTTTTGTCTTCCTTTGCTGAATCATGTAGTTCTTCAGGTTGGCCACTAGAGGGGAGCCTTTAGTTAGCATTGTTACATCTCCATGGTGGGAGCTTTGATTCTAGCTGAGAATATTTTGTGTGTGCTTGAAGCTGTTTTCTTCAAATACATGAGGCATGCAGTAAGGACTCCATGAAGTCTGAAAGTCTTCTTTTACATGTCAAATACTACTTCCTCCTCCTTGTCCTCCTTCCTAGATCTTGCTTACAGATATTATTTATTGAACAAATTCATTTTTTTTTCCACTGTAGCCTTAAGTGACGGCTCTTTGAAGTCTTCCTTTTCACACAGGATTGAGGTCTGTACTTACAGGAGATAAAAAGGTACAGTTTAAGGGTAATGTTTCTGGTGAAAAATGGGGACAATGGACTTAGGGTTCTGCGGCTCCATTTGAGACCAATGGTATACACGTAAATCCCAGAATTCCCTCTTGCACAGTAACCCAAACCACTCAAAACAGTAGTAGAGTTGCCCGGCACTGATGTATCATTGCCAAATGCAATTGTGGTCCTTCCAGACAATCCAACAAATGTCTTTTCTCTGATGTGCTGAAACGTTCTGATTTTTTCTAGCAAAACCAAAACCAACCAACGTCAATCAATTCACACAGGCTGTTTGTATATTGTGTTCCAAAGGCTCTCTGTATTTGTCATGAGTCACCCAATTAACGTCACCTATAATTATTTCCTCTTCATTTTCCCTCCCCACAGACTGTTGATTCTCCCAGTGCCACCAATTTCCTTAACTAGTTCACGTTAATAACAAAACCTGCATTTCAAGTTCTCCTACTTCCTACACCCAATAAAAAAAATGAGATGCCCTTCTAGATTTTACTCAGTACTGCAAATCCTTTGTGACATATTCTAAGAATTCTTCCTGTTCATTTTTACCATATTTCCTTAAAGCTCTCTTATTGTTGAACACAAGTTTTTCTATATGGACTCTGTTAAAATCATTTCTAGTAACTCTGCAATTGACCATTCTCCCAGACTGAAACACACTCCAGACTTATCAGTTGATCTGATCTCTTGGTGGCAGGAGGGGTGTAGGGAGGGCATAGTTACTTGAGGGTAAATATGAACTTTTGGGCCCTGGAAAACAACAGGAAGCTGGATTTCTGGCAGCTACCACATTAAACTTGGTTGAGGTTTTTTATTGTTTGTGGGGTATGGGGATTTTATTTCCTGGAGTCTAGTAACAATTGGCAAAGATCCTCATTACACCCGCTGTGAAAAGCCCCAGGATAGATCCACAGCTATTGAGAACGCCCTGGAGACTCAGCTGCCTCCCGATCACTGGAAGCCCCAGTTGGTTTAGGCAAGATTAGTTCAGCTTTGGTTATTTAATAGTCACTGTATCAGGCTTTTCCACACCACAGAATCCAAAGGTGGATTCAATTCTTTCCCTCAAGGTCCCCAACCACCAACCAGACTCCCTTATTATCCCCTCCCCAACAAAATATTATTTGCTCTGTGTGTGGCATTTATGTATTATCAGGATTTTGATGGTCTGAGGAAAGGCAAGCTGGTTACATTCACAAGTATTGTGCAATGGAATGTTAGTTAGACTGCAGAAGTAACCGTCTTATTCAATAAGAAACACAGAGGCAATACAGAGATGAAAGCCAAGAGGTCAGAGCAATAGCTAAGAGCTAAAAACCTTACCCTTCACTGTCTCTGTTGCACTACCTCTCCGAAAGAGAGCTACTTCCTGTGTGTTTGTCTTTTTATAGTGTTTCTGTTCTGCCTTCTCATTGGTTGTAAACACAACCACATGACCACCTCATCACTGCCTGTCTGTACAGACCTCCAGGTCTTCTATGGCTGGTATTGAGATTAAAGGCGTGTGTCTCCATGCTGACTGTATCCTTGAACACACAGAGATCCGCTTAGCTCTGCCTCCCAAGAGCTGGGATTAAAGGCGTGCGCCACCACCGCCCAGCTTCTGTGATGGCTTGCTATTAGCTCTGACCCCCAAGGCAACTTTATTTATTAACATACAAATAAAATCACATTTCAGTACAAATAAAATATCACCCATGCTCTTTAAAAGCTGGCTAGCATCCATATCTACAGTGAGTTACTAGCCTGCTTGGTCTTTTTATCATCTCAACACTCTTACATCTCTCCAACTCCTGTTTCTCTCTCTCTCTCTCTCTCTCTCTCTCTCTCTCTCTCTCTCTCTCTCTCTCTCTCTCTCTCACTTTTTGAGACAGGGTTTCATTGTGTAGCCCTAGCTGTCCTGAAACTCACTCTGTAGACTAGGGTGGCCTGAAACCCACAGAGATCCACCTGCCTCTGTCTCTGGAATGCTGGGATTAAAGGCTTGTACCATTACATCCAGCAACTCATTCTCACTTAATGGTTTTTAGCACTCTATCACTGTGCTTCTGCTCCAGTTACTTTTGTCTCCCAGACCTGCACAGATACTCAAAAGAACACTCAGCCTTTTATTAAACAGTGCCCTGGCCTTCATAGAAGATACTTTGGGATATAGCTTTACTTACACAGTATTGAGATGACCAAATTGAATTTCACCATTTGGCTCTCATTTTACCAGGAAATTCCATTCAAACAGTGTTAACATTCATTCATCATTTAACAAGTAATAATTGAACATCTAATTATGAAAAGGAATGCATTTGCTGTTCTGTTTATCACTAACCATGAAAAGGCCTGTGTGTCTGTGTATAGTTCTGGGCTCTAATAACCCCTATGAAGGAAGAGTGGTCACCGATTTGAGTCTAACTCAGCTACCACAACAGAATGCCACACACTGGGTGGCCTCAGGAGCACACATGCATTTTTTTCTTGGTCCTAGAGGCTGGCAAGGTCTGCCCCCCCCCCCCCAGTCAAGTCCTCATGAGAGCTGGAATCCTTTTTAAAATTTATTTACTTTTTTTTTTTTTTTAACCTGCTGAGCTTCCAGAAGGGAGCCTGCATTATTAGCAGTCTTACCTCTGGATACTTCATAAGACATATGGACTCTAAAATCAAGGAGTGACCCTCAAGTATTTACAGGGAAAATTCATATTGCTAAAAGGCTGTAGGGAGGCCCTATAATGTTTCATGCATGGGTGGCTTAGTGGTTTCAGTAAAGCAAGATACATCCTGGACATTATTTGTTAAAGGACTGTTCCCTGACTTGTTCATATAGCTGTTTCAATGCAGAGCCAACCCTCTTGGCACATTGCCTTCACTTATCTTATAGCATGTGGTGATCACAGTAGCAGCATCAGATTCTCACTTTCTTATCATAGGTATCTATTCCTCACATCCATTGGGATCCCCCACTTCCCTGAACAGAGTATTATGATGCTCCAGCAACTTCGCAGCTCCTAACTTAGTTGATTTTGTCACACAGATTTCCTCTGTATCCTCTATGAACTGAATTGTAACTCTGCCTCAACTAGTCTATACAACATCTCAAGCAATGTGTGACAAGGAAGTAGCATCGTTATCCTCGAAACCAATTCTGCACAATAAAAGTCAAGAGGGTAAAACTAAATTTATTTCAATGTGATTTGGTGTGATGATGATACAGCCCAAAGCAGACAGCTCAGCATCCTTATCTGGGAACATGTCAGAATCCAAGAAAAGAATAACTGTGCTCGTGAAATCTTCGGTGCTTTTCTGGGCGTGGATAACTAGATAGCTTAGAGAACCATCTGGATGATTGAGTTTGATGTTTACATCTGACACTATACTGCTTTCAGTATGCTGAAATGCTGTAGAGTAAGAGAAAGAAAAATGACAAACACAAATAGAATGTATCATATAAAAAGAAACAACCCCATGTTTTAAATTTTTGAAGACTTGCCTTTAATTTTGTGGGTTTTTTTGTTGTTTTTGTGCTTGTTTTTGTTTTGTTTTGTTCTTAAGTTGAAACAACTCTCTGCCCCTAGCTGTCATCATGATGGGTAATATTTAGCCTGTCAGCTCAGGGACCCATCTACTAGCAGTCTTGCGGTAGAGGACCGGGGATCAGCACACAGCAGCTGCTTGCTGAAGGTCAAATCCCTGATAAACAGCAGAGCTGAGAGTCGAGCCCACACAGCCTCATCCTTGTGCCTTGGCTTCTTAACGCTATGTTGCACAATTAGTAGAACCCTGTTTATTTTCCCAGTCATAAACCCTGCTTAAATTTCCATAAATGGTAATTTGATTTTTTTCCCCTTCTCTGGACTGTAAATTTGTATAATTGAATTTTTATGGACTTTTGCACCACTGGTGATATTTGTAATGGATTTATTTTTCAAAATTATGATGTTCAATGAATCCTGTAATCTAGACATACCTCCCAAGAAACTGAAGACCTCCCAGCTGGTCTCTCATTTGACTAAAATTCTGTTCATCAAATGTATGATGCATTTCCTAGATCTGTGCTAGCAAAGCATCACACACAGTGGGGCTTAGCACACAAGAACATTGCCTTGAAGTTGTGGCTACCGGATGTTCAAAGTCAAGTTCTTCTCAATTTGATCCTCCTGAGGGCAGGAGGGATGGGGTCTTTCTAGGTCTGTCCTCATGTCCTCATTCCCAAATACCAGCCCCTATGTGCTGCTACGTCTCCAAATTCCCCCTTTTAATTGGAATATCCTCCATATTGAACAAGACTCACATCATTACCTTATTTTAACTTGATTCCTCCTTTACATATCCTTTTTCCAGATAAACAAAGGCACAGTATGAGTTAGTGTTTCAGGATAGTTTGGAATGACTCAGTGTTAGCATGAACTTCTACGCCACAGCATTGAACTGAGGCAGAGCTGGGTGGGACCATTCTGGCGACAGACTGATGGAAGCCTGCCTTCTGCAGAGTGGTGAGCTGGACCAACAGGCTTTCCACTCTGTGACTTCCTAAGTAACACAGTAGTCCTAGTTAAAAGGAACTGATGTCATACACTTAGTAGATCCCCTCACTGAAGTCGTCTTCCCAGAAAGATGGGTTCATCTTTTCATCTTCTCTATGTTGATCATACTGTACATGTCTACCCCGGATGTGTAAGAAGGACTAGTTCATGGGGGCACAGGTGCAAGGGCACACTCAGGCTCAGTACCCTCCCTCTCCCCTAGACCTTGACATGGCTATTTTTCCTACACCCACAAAGATAAGCCCACTGCTTATCCTTCTCAGGTATGGAGACTCTCGTGTCCCAGGTATTCAGAGAGACTGACAGCTGTCTGGCTTTGGAGAGTTGCTTGAGGGCTGCAGGTGCTTCATCAGTTGTTGGCCACTGACTGTCTTTGGCCTCTGTAACTTCCCTGGCACTTGTCAACAGCAAAGATCCCTGGGAAAGCAAGGCCTTGTGCTATCCCGTCTGCTTTCACAATGCCTCTAGGATGGGCATCGTGGTAGTTCCCTGGAGGAAACTGTCTCACAGATATACAGAAGCCTATGGGGGGTGGGTGTCACAGGGGGTCATCGGGGATGGCCCAGATTTGTACCCCAGTATAGAACCCCTTTACTCTTTAAGCACTCAGTTCCAGATGGTAAGAATCCATGTTCTTCCGGATTCATTTGCCTGATGTTTTAACTCATCCTTGTGTTTTTTCCACTGAGAGAGTTACATGAAATATTTAAAATGCCATCTTGGGCTGGAGCTGTCGTTCAGTGGTAAAGTCCTTGGCTAGTGCATGCAATCTCTAGCATCACCAAAAATAAAATTATAAAAAATAAAATGATATCTTTAATATATTTTAGCACAAATAATTATCAATGTACTGTTGGTGTGAGTGTGTGTTTGTGTAGATGTGGGGGGGGTGAGTATGTGTATGTGATTGTGTGCATAACAACTTGTGCATGTGTGGAGGACAGAGGTCAAGAGCTTTTGCTTTTCCACTTCTTTTTTCTTTTCTTTTCTTCCTTTTTTTTTTTTTTTTTTTTTTTTTTTTTTTTTTTTGGAGGCAGGATCTCTCACTGAACCCAGAGCTCATCCATTGAGTTAGACTGGCTGACCATCAAGCCTCGGGCATCTTTGTCTCTACGTTTGCCTCTAGGGCTGGGATGACATGAGGACAAGGCCATGCTCAGATTTTATGTGGGTTCTGGGAACCGACACTCATGCCACATGCTAGCATGGCAGACATGTCACTGATTGAGACACCTGTCCAAGTGACTGGTTTTTTTTTTAACCATAAGGTCTGTTTTCAAGGCTATATGAATGTCTCGCTTTACTATGTCTTACTTGAGGGCTTCGCAGGAAAGCATGCTGCTTTGAAGGACACATTTTTCAAAAATAGAAAAGAGCAAGAAGAGCGGTGAAGAGTGCAAAAAGTGAAAAATGACATAATTGCGATGGACATTTGTAGGTCAGTGGAACATAAGCCCGGAAGGAAAACAGAAACCAGGCTGTGTGAACAGGGAAGAAGTTGGGGAGGCAGGGGGCAGAGGGGCAGGGAGAAGAAGAACAAGGGCAGGGGGATGAGGCTGAGGGCAGGGATGGGGGCAGGAGGTGGGGTAGGAGGCCGAGGTAGGGAGGCAGTGGGCAGGAGGCAGGGGCAGGGGCAGGGGGCAGGAGGCAGAGGGGCAGCTTTCCACTGGCTTCAGTAAGGAGGGGGAGTTTCACACTTTACTTGTCCAGGATAACAGATGGTGTCTTAGTGACATGGTTGTACTTTTGTCTCTCCTTAAGGAATGCCTAGGAGAAATATATCTACGTACATTTTCCACCTACAGTTTTTTGCCTCCATGTAACTCATTCCCTTGCTTCCTAGGATTGTTCTTCCAGGAACAACAACAAGAGAAAAGAACAGTCCTGAAAATGAAGAGTAAGCTGACTGCAGGGCTTAGCGAGACTCCTTAGAGAGAGCTAGTGTGTAGTGTGTGTGTAAGTGTGTGTGTGTGTGTGCATACGTGTATGTTTGTATACATCTGTGTCTAGAAGTGTGGGTCATCCCACCCTGGCAGACACCCTAAGATCCGTAGCCTCCTGCACAGCACACAGTTACTCATGTTCTGATATTCATGATGGTCCCCCAGGGATAGGGATTAGACTCCAGTCGTACCTTTAAAGTAACATTTTACATTTTTATTGTTCTGTGCCACCACAGCTTAGTCTTTGAATGCTTATGAAAAAAGAGAGAGAGAGAGAGAGAGAGAGAGAGAGAGAGAGAGAGAGAGAGACTTTGTTTTAAAATATCCACTTTTGATACTTGCTAAGCAGACAGATATTAATCAGGAGACAAATACCCCAACCGTTGAAATGGAATGAGCAGGTCCTAGGATTAATCGTAGGACTAGAACTTTCCTTGGCCACTAATGGAATTTGAAATGCATTTTCAAAGACCATTCCTTCCTTTTAGGTAATGAGCCATCATGAATGAATTGTCACTCCTTAAAAGGCCAGATGTCCATGCTCAGCTGTGCTGGCTGCTGACCTAAGTCAATACGATTAGGAACATATTTGAGTTCTTTCTGTTCTGCATTGGTAACTGCTGGTGAGAGCTGAGACACTAAGGCTTAAGCTTTTCCCTAACAACTCCAGTACCTGGTTATAATGAAGAGATGTCTCAGGTTAATTTCTGATTTACATAAGGATCTTCACAGCCTAAACATTATTATCAAACAAGCATGAACAAAAATCATAAAGACCAGTTATATCTTTTGGGGACTTGACATCCATGTCAATATCTTATAATTTACTCTGACAGAAGTTTTCAATATTGAATTCTGGGCTTGGGATAGGACTCACGCAGGGGTTCCTGAATATTTCTGTCTCTGAGCTCATCACTTCCAACTGTCTGTATCTGCAGGTTGACCAGCAAGCCTAAGAATCCTGTTCTGTAGTCAGATGCTTCCCACACACCAGGCAGCTACCTAGTGGACTGTTTGTGCCGCTCTGTGTGTGTCTCATTGCCAGCATCACTCCTTCCTGAAAAACCAGCCGCCTCCTGTCTTCTATAGCTCTGAAAATGTGATTGTCATTCTTCCTGCAGGGGAGCTTGAATACAGCTACCTCCTTCATTTCTAGGCCCAAGTCCAAGTTCGGTCAATCAGTGTGCTTCCCCACTTCCTTCATACTGGCTCCTTAGGCCTCTGCTACCCTCAGTCAGAGCCACATCATTGCGTGTTAGTCATCCTTTTGTTTTGTTTTCCTTGTCCAATCATGTAACGTGTTGCTAAAGCCAACTACATACAGCTACGTGAATGGGATCCCTCCACTACAAATACCCTCCCCAGACTGTATTTCACAGGGGAATAATCCACAAGATTCCTCAGTCCCCACTCCCTCCTACTACTCGATATTCTCATCCAGCACTGTACACATCTCTATGTTAAATGGACTTTCTAGTCACTGGCCCTAAATACATTCCACACATTGGTTATCCTTTGTCAGGGTACATCCCCTATTAAGGGTCCTACTTTCTTCCTTCACTCTGTGCTATTTCTTCAGGATGTAGAGAAGTGAGGCATGGGTGTGCCCTGTGTATACACATGCCTTAGTTTTACTAGTGCATACACATTTCATGCAATGTGTTTCATTATGACATTTTTACATATGTATATAATTTATTTTGATTATATTGGCTCCATTACACCTGTTCACACCCTACCCCCACCCACACACACACACTCCTGCTAACCCTCCTCTTCCATACTATTCCCCATAATGCCACAAAGCACTTGGCCATTGTTTCAAATACCCTGAGTTATAATTAATAAAAACAAACTGACTTGGTTTTATTTGATTCTGGGTTTTGAGGCAGAGTCACACTCTGTAGCCCAGGCTGTTTGTAAACTTTCAGCCCTCCCATGTCAGCACTATGAGATGGCTGTTATTTATTGGTGTGGCCTCTGACTTCTCAGGTAGTATTTCTGAACCTTAGTTGCTACATCAGTCAATAGAAATATTGGTCACCAGCCAGCCTACTGTTCATCCTTCAACAAGCTTAGTAATTTTTCTGTCCCCTTTCTTTTCTGGTATAATCTTTTGTGACCTTGCCACTCTATGTGAGGAACAGTTCATATATTTAGACACTGTGTTTTAAAACTATACATCATACCTAATATATACTACTGTTTGGAAATACTTTGGCTACAGAGCTGTATCTCTGTGTACTCCCATACCCAGGACACTTTCTAACAGGGTTCTCTGATTTTTCTGCACACTACATGGGGAGTGGATGTAATCATTTATATTAGTCTGTTTTCTGTTGTTAGATAATATAGTGGATAAATTATAAAGAAAGGGGATGTGTTTTGGCCCAAGTTTCTGGTTCAAGAGCAAGGAACAGTGATGATTCAGCAATGGCATCCTTGTAGGCAGAGTACCAAGGTGTCCAGGACAGAGAGACAAGAGTGAACATCTCTATGAATGTCAGTCTAGACTATGACACCATTTATAAACCCACCAGGACTCAGTCATGGGCACTCCACCATAGTGTAATGATCTTATCCATTGCTAATCACATCCACACCGATCTCTAAGAGCACACTCAAATTATATCAAAATATACCCAAATAGTATCATTCCTGTTTTATGGGAAGGGAATATGAGAGTCTGGGGCCTGAGGTTTAAGTGGGTTGCCTTGGGTCCTTCAAAGAATGAATGGCAGAAATGGGGATTGAAGTCAAGTCATTTGATGCTTTTAACTCAGGGGCAGGAATTTACTTTTTTGTTGTTTATGTTTGAACATTTAATTTCATAACTTGTCAGGACCCACCTATGACTGAATGCAATTGAGAAGGGATTCTAGAAATATCATTGGAATAAATAAAGTGACTACTGCAGACAATGTTAATAATATAAAAAGAATATTTTGAGGCTTAACTATATATGCTTATGGAGAGAAACCTCATGCCTGGCCTTGCCACCAGTTCCTCTATTTCTATGAAACTCAGCAGTACAATGTCTGCATTTCTGAAACGTGGAATCCGGAGGTTAATGGGAGCACTCAATGTCATCCTATGGAAGGAGCCAGCATGCCCCCTCCAGGTTCTCTAAGGTGGCTTTGTGAGGCTGTGAACACTGCGAACTCCCCTCCCACTACTACAGTCATTGCTTTTTAGCCTTTGGCTGAGATCAAGTAGAGTGTTTCTTCTTGTGGCTCTAAATAATTGATGTGTTCTCCATCCAAGGACAACGTATTTAGACTGTGTGTGCATTGCAAAGAACTAAGCTCCATTTAACGGACTTTTAAAATGAGATGTGTACTTGAATTCTCTTGGATACTATTCTTTCTTGGCATTATTCCTCCAAAATGCCACAGTGGCTCATTCTTTGATATACAAGATGAATTCCCCCAAGTCTGAGCCTGCATTCCAGTATTCTTTCTATGGAGCTGGGGGACTTTTTCCTTTTCACAGAGTATTGATAATACATACTTGCCCCCCCCATCCCCACCCATACCCATTCTTAGCCTGGAAGAACCATGATGACATACCATGAAAATAAAATTAACAGAGGGAATAACAGATTACACCTGCCTTGGGTTAATATCAAGTATAGTTTTTGATGCTATGTGCCAAATTTTCCTACCAGCTTCTTTAGCTTCGTAACCTGAGTTTCATATTAGGATCAGTGACAAAACAAATGTAGAAAGACAGTGAGAGGACAGGAGGAGGCAGAGGGCGAGGGGAAAATATTAAGGACAAAGAGAGGAAGAGGAAAGAGAAAAAGTAACGTCAGTGGTTCCGTAGGTTCTGGGGTGAGCGAGCTGCTTGCGGCTCAACAGCTTGACTCACACATCCGGTTTTTCTCTTTGGGCATCAGAATACATTTCACCACCCTTTGAAACTTCCACACACACTACCGTGATTCTGCAGTAATCTTTCTTTACTGGGAAATGGCTTATCCGTGTTTCTTTTCAATCTTGGAGGTCATTTTCTTTTTTTAAGTTTTTGTTTTTTTTCACACACAAGGCTGAAGACTTGGAAATGGGTAAAATCACGCCTTCTGTCTTTAGTATTCCCACGGTAAAATTAACTTTGGGCCACTCACTAAGAATGGGGGAAAAAAATCTGGCTTCTTCCTCCCTAAACTGAAAATGTGACATTTCCAAATGTTTCCATCATTATTTTGTTGTGAGTATTTGAGAGTGCATATGTTTAAGCTTTGGTTTTCCAGGGCTGTGTTTTATTCCAGGTTCTCTGATAAACTAACTTACTGCTCCATGTAAGTTGCTGTGTCTTTGTCTTTGAAGAGCAATGAGATACTACGTGCTCTTCGGGTCTCTTAAAACTCTCTGGGGCTTCATGGGCCTCTGTCACTGGTCTGGAGTAGAACTGACAGGAATGATGTCATTTCCTCTCCCTTCCCCCTCCCCCCTCCACTCCAGGGTTACTCCCACCAAAGAGCACTTCCTCTGGCTGCTTCATTTCAACTGGCCATACTGCCTGGGTGTCACATTAGCTCAGGGCACACAATTACTTAGGAGAATTGCAGCTCTGGTATACAGAGCCAGAGCACCCTAACCCATTCTTGGTGAGGCTGATCCTAAATCTGATTCCATTCCTAGAATAATACTGATCTCAAACTCCTGTTTTGCAGAGGTAGCCACTCAATAGGTAGACTTCCACAGACTCAGGGCTAATGAAATTAAATTAAGGATTCATTTTTATCCTAGAGTAAAATGACATATATAGGATTTTCATTCACATTGAAAATGAATTTTCACCTGTATAAATATTAAAATATAATGACCAGTTAAATGCACTGTATGACTTCAGGGAAACCAAGAAAATTGCAGTAATTCCAAATATTTCCTCATCCAGAAGAAGCCAGAAGGTCTTGATAGACTCCACATAGCATATCACTTTGGCAGCAGAGTGCAGAATTCACTCTGATCTGATAGCTTCCTCCTAACACAGAACGATTCAACAGGTACACCTGCCCAGGCAGCTGGATCCACCATGGGATGGCTCAGGTGGACACCAGCGTTCATGAAGGAGCTTCTCACTCTGCTTCTTTGTGCTGCCCACCAGTGGTTCTACTTTCTGAGCACGAGATTTCTGCTCATTTTCTTCTGGGAAATGATCATCACTCTGTGAAACAAATGCCATTCTCATCCCCAGCATATTCTTCGAGTGAAGATCCTGTTTGGTATCCTTTTTCCCACCAACACCTCCATTCCCATCAAGAAAACTGTTATCCGAATCAAGCAAATTCTGAGTTCAGAACACGTTGACCGTCTCCCATGAAATAGGATTTTGTTTTTAGAAGTTATATATAAACACATATATATGTATAAATATATATGTATTATTGCAATATACATATTTATTGCATAACACATATGTTTTATTTATTTTAGATTTTGTCTTTTTTTCTTCCTTTTTTCTTTATATAACTCATTTTATTACCTGTAATAAGTTTCTAATAAATGGACTTTCTAACTCTTCCTCTCCTTTACCTTTGTAATAATTTATTAAATGTGAACATATACCTTACTTCCCCAGCCCTAAGCAACCAAAGCATATAACATCTACTATGATAGCTTAAGCTACATTAGCTTTCCCTCACACTGCTGAAGCGGTTCCTCTGATTGTCCATCTAATTCTTTCTGGGAGCCCCCGAGGTCAGCTCAAAGTAGCAAGTTCAGCTTTTGAGGGATAGACATTTTTGCTCTTCTGCCAGACCCAACAGCTAACTGGGTTCCCCAAGGTTTAGTAGGTCTTAGTGTTACCTAGACACTACCATCCCCCACCTCACCCCAGCATGACAATATACTTCTGTTGTGTGTCTGCTCCAATAAAAATGGGCATTTCTCCTTTTCTTCCTGGACCTGTGCTGGATTTTATTCAATGTCTCTTCATTTTAAGCTCTGTGTTCTTGCCATGTCCTGTAGGGTTATCCCCAAGAATGTGTTCAAATCACGGCTGCTGTGGTCTATGGAGGATGCCTGGTCCCTTGAAAAAGTTTTGACTTTGTTACTGGCCTAAGCTCCATGTGCCTGGCTCATTCCTCTGCTCCATGGGTCTCTGCACAAGGAGTGTTTTCCAGAAGGAAACACTAACCCTGATAACGGCCAGTCACCATATGTTTTCAAAGCTTGTTCTTCAAATATGCTGTTCACTGATAGTCTTTTCTTTTTCGTTAAAACATGAAGCATTTTTTAAAGCATTGTTTTAAAATTCTCAAGTCCTTCTTGAAGATCTTCCATTTGCTCCTTTTCCTGTTGCTGTAATTTTTCTACATAGTTAGTTGTTGTAGGTGAATGTTAATTATACATTGACACTGTTATTTCTTTTAGGGCTTGTGATTTGTTTCAATTCTAATTCCATCTTTTAGTAGCATTCCAAGCTTTGGGCTTGACATAATGCATTCAGAAGACAAATCTAATGTTTTTAGCCATTAAATGAGAGCCACCTGCCTATACAAATAGCTTTTATGTATCAGTCAGGGTAGTGTCTGTAGTCCTTTAATGAGAAGTCTGCATAAAGGGGCTGTGCAAATTTAAGGCATGGGTTAAAACTGGACTTGTAATTATATGTCACTGGATATGAACGTAAACTGCTAATATATTTCTTTCTTATCACTTCAAACCTGTCGTTAAAAATAGATTTCATAAATTAATTATATACTTTAAAGAACCCTTAGGTTTAATCTAATTCGATGACCTAGTTATATCCATTAATCCATCCACTTGTCCATTCCCATATAAGTTCTTTATCATTTCATTCTGTACATTATAAAGATAATATAAACATTAAGTTCCAAAAGGTAACTCACAAATGTATCCTTGTGATATGAATGACAAAAGAATTAGAGCAGTACAGAGTGTAGTCCCATGATTAAGAGGTAAATAATTCCCAATGCAAATGACGTTAAAGCTTTATTATCTTAATAATGAACAAAAAAAATGGAGCAGAGAGATGAATGATTGGGTGGACGAGATGACAGCCTTCAAAAGGCAGGGCTTGTTGAGAGCAAGATTTCTATAGTTATAGTATTCGAGTGTACACAATTTGGTCTGGTAGCCTTGAATGAAAGTATGTAGATGTGGATCTGCTCGTGATTGCTGTGGCATAAGAAGCATAAAAAATGTGTATGTTACCAACCATGAAACAAGGGAAATAATCAGGCCTATTCAAGCAGGGGGTGGTATGTTTTAGAAAGACAACTTGGATAAGATCATAGAACTTGCTCTAAAGTCCAGATTGGCCTTGAACTCACAGAGACCAGTCTGTCTCTGTCTCCCAAGTGCTGGGATTAAGGCATGCACCACCACCACCCCTGGGGCGATGGAAGACAGATTTTTAAACCAGAGGTATGTGAGAACACTTTTGTGTGTGATAGATGATTTTATTATTAAAGTACATAACCAGTCCAATTCAACTTGTCCATTTTTTTAAATAGGTAGAGTTTGATTATACTTTTGCTTATATAGATAAGTAGAAAAAAACGTTGGAAAAGGAGATCAGTATCTCTTTATTTGGGTTTTGTTTGCCTGTTGGAAGACTGTGACTCAAAGCTAACCGTCTCCCCAAGCCTGTGTTTCACTGGACAACATATCAAGGGAATGCCTCAGGCTTTGGTCCACTCACAGGCCAGTTGTGACTCACAGTCTGAACATGAGGAAATGTTCATTTACTTTTTCATAGTCATGGCAATGAGACCTTTTTGTGTTGTTGTTGAAAGGACTATTCTCACCTAAAGTGCCTGTTGAGAAGGTTATTTTCTGCCACAGGCAGGGAGCAGAATGTCACAATCTAATTCCACGTGCTCCCTCACGGTTCCGATAGCCTGGGGAAGCTGAGGTCTCACAGCCGCCTGGAACATACAGGCTTCATATGATGTAGATCAGCTCTGTTAATTAGCTGTTTCAGGATTCTTAAAGCCCTGTGGCTTTGGAAACACTTGTTAACCCACAGAGGGAGGAGACAAGCTGGAAGCAATTGGACTCAAGCCTGAATTCATTATAACTCTTTTCAATAACACCTGATCTTTCCAAATCCGTGTTCAGGATCTGTTGAAAATTACAGTTGACTTAAGTTGTTCTCAGTGACGCACTCAGGAGATTGCAACTCAAGGCTTCTTGAAGCCACAGAAACAGGAGAGCAACAGAAAAGAACTGATTAGTGGAACTTTCTGGACACACATGTGCCATTTTCCAGAGGCTAGAAAAGAGATGGTAGGGGAGGAGAAGAGAGAAGCCAGCAGATGTACAAAGGTCACACAGGGTACCCAGTAGTTTGCATTTCTGTCTTAACAAAACTGAGAGCCACCCCCTTCCCTGCCACACACACACACACACACACCCCACTGCAATCAGAGCACAAAGCTGCATTCAACAGACTCATAATTCTGAGTACAATTCTCGTGACATAACCTGACCAACCACGTAAAACCTAATGAAGAAAACAACCGTTGTCATTGGCAACAAACGCAGAAATTGCATCACAAGTAAACCACATACTTTATGCCACAGAGAAGGTTGGAGTCTTGCAAAAGTGAGGCAGTGTCCTTTGGCTGCTAATAGGATTAAAACATCTTAAATGCATGTCTGAAGATATAGTGAAACTCCGGATTTTGTATCTGGTATTGGAATAGAATTACTCTAGCCTAAAACTCCCAAAGATAAAAGAACCACGTAAGAATGCCTGGATTCAATTTAAGAAAACATGCACAATCTAATTATGCTCCTGTTTTTCTTATAAAACCCACTGCAAACTAATTTGTTTCAAGATAACACTTAAAACAGCCACCTGTCTGCTGAAAGAGCATACATCATGATTCTACTTCCTCATTTTCATCTTCTGAACTGACACCAGGCAGTAAAGGGGGTTTCAGTAGCTTACCACCCTTGACTGCTGTGTGGTGGGTCACATCTGTGTACTCTGAGACAGAAGTGACCCGGTCCTCCATGTTTTGTTAACATTGGCACACAATATATTCCTGGACAATCCCTAAGTATTCAGTGCATGTTTGTTGGCTGAAGGAGTGGATTGGTGAAGGAAGTGCTCATTTTTAGGAATAGTTTAGTAAGATTTTTACTATACAGAGTTATCAGGTAGTCACAGAGGAAAGCCACATTGCCTGGGAGTAACTGTCACTGACACCCCATGCCATCCTCTCATTCCTTTCCTTTTATGCTTACTAAAGAAGAAAACATGGCCATAGGAAATTAATAATTTGCAGCCAATTCAGAGACTAGAATGCTTTCCTAGGAAATAAAAATTTCCCAAATAGTGTGGCCCTCTGAATGAAATCTTAAAAAGACTGGAATAGGCTGCCATGAAAATTATTTTAAACTCTTTTTCCTTCTCTTTATTTTTTGGCAGTTCTCTCTCTCTCTCTCTCTCTCTCTCTCTCTCTCTCTCTCTCTCTCTCTCTCTCTCTCTCTCTCTCACACACACACACACACACACACACACACACACACACACAGTGGATTATGGTTACATTTACTTTCATTACCCTCTCCTGCCTCCTGCATCCCTGAACCCTCTCATCTTCTCAGCTAGTCTTTCTCCCATTTTCAGTGCTTTTCGTTCAGATGCACTGCGTTTAGTCGTGGGGGTTGGTTGTATGAGCATGGGTGGCGTTATTTGCTGGATCATGGCCAACTCACCAGTGATTAAAAAGAAGAAAATAATGTCCCCTCCCCTGAGGATTGGCTTAAAATATTTTTTTTACAAGATTCACTCCTTTAAAAATGGGCTTCCCCAAATACTGCCACACTCCTACATTAACCGTAACCCCAACAATGTTTTAAAATACTAACATTAAGGCTAATTGCCTTAACAAATGTTTAGCTAATTGAATGAACATTCTGGTTTCTTCCATACTGATCTTTAAATTCGTGTTCCGGCCTGCTCTATGCCTTGCCCTTCCCTCCAGCCTACTGCCAGGACCTGTACAATTTGCCTTTTTGCTGTTTTACTTCAGCCTGAGAGAGCTGAGACGAAGTTGAACCTTTTGCATACTTAGAATTGCATGGGGACTTTCCTTCCTCTGGTGCTTCATCCATAAGTGCCTAGAGAGCTTTGATTTCATAAGCACAGATGCCAAAAAAGCCACAAACTTTGATTGATTGTTTGAGTTTTAACTTGAGAGTTGCTTTTGGAAATCTCAAACCTGTGCTTCTCTGTTCTCTGGGGCGATAAAAGTTTTAGAATTTCAAGTCTGTGGGAGTCTTAATTTTCAAGTCCTATGACTTTAGAAAGATAACCCTTCTCTATAGTGTTTTTATATAAACACAACATATTGTTTATGCTTATATATGTTTATATTATGGCTCCAGAATCTAAGAGCTCACTATAATCTGCATATGCCAGTGTCGATTTGGAGGGTCTCCTTATGTAACTATGTATGTGTTGAATACTCAGTGAGTCCTACAGTATAATCCTAGACCCGCCCATTCCCTCTTCAAACGTGGAACATAGACCCAAGAAATAAATTAGCAATGTACATACTGATAAAACCAAACGTAGAAACTATAAAGCAACATCTAAAAATCAATCAAACCAACAGCTTTAAGAAAACCACAGAAGAGCAGGCTCTTCAGAGTAGAGGCTTTCCCAATGGCCGGTAAGCAGCAGTGTTTTAGAACTGATCCCTACTGACTTCACAGGCACCTGTTTTAAGACGTTCTGGAATTGTGTAAGCTGGTACAGCAACCATTTTTTAAATTAAATTATATAAACGTTCAGTTCAGTAAATTATTTTCAACAAAGATTGCATAAGAGAACTCTGAACTTGTCACTTTTTAATTATTTGGTGACACTTTACTATCTGTATTTTGAGGCCAGTTGTACCTGTTTGTGGAAGCAGGCTGCAGGGTTGTTCTATGCAGTCCTCCTTCCCAGCTCTGCGTCGCCAACACCATGCTGCCATCTTTAAATTATGTGGGTAGTGTTTGTACCGTAGATACTACCATGTACTATAAATCAGGAACTGTGTTTTGTTTTGTCGATTGTATAGATTTAAGAAAGTAACAGAAACATGTTTATTATGCAAATTAATATCTATTTAATCTCGATAGCCATTGGGCTGGAAAGAGTACAAAAACTAAAACAGTGGTTTTCTAGAGTTTTAAGACATGCCACAAAATTTTTCCTCAGTCAATGACAAAAGAGTGGAGTCACAAACTATTTACTTTGTTGTCTCAGTTTTCTCTTATGAATACAAACCCAAATGACGAGTAGCGGTCATGGAGAACCTCATTTCCTCCAATGGCAACTTTGGCTCATGTCCCTCTGTGGTCACCTTCCTGCTTTGCTATTTCAGAGAAGGAAGCTGAGTCCCAAAGATTTATTGGCCCATCTCCAGTTCTAGGACAAGTGAGGCACTCAAGACTAGATTCCTGGCCAAGTGTTCTTTAATCATGTAAAACAGTTACTGATGATGAAGCAATGTATACTTTCGGTCAGGCTGATACAGTGGGCCTCAGATTTCAGGCATCATCTAGCAACCATTGATTATTCTCAGGGAAAGTATTTTACAAGAGGAGTGGTGGAGTTCTGGTCAGGCCTGACATCTTGTCTACTTCTGTGAGGATGAAGGTGTAGGCCAGAAGGCTCCATGCTCACAGCAAAATCTGTCTGTATTACAACAAGAGCAGTTTAACACATGGTTTACCGAATAGTGCCAGAACATGGCTGAAAAAAAGAAGGTTAAGGCTTTTCCTCTTCCACTGCCTCCTGCAGTGTGAAGATACTGTCACACTAGAGACACCACAGGGAAATGCTGGGCAAAAGAAATTGCTAAAGAGCCAAAATTGAACACAGGCTTGGAAGCATGGGGAAATGTAGCTTGAGTTTTAATGGTAGCTGCTGAAGCTTTTCTTAATTCCTTCTACCCTAAGAAAAAAATAGAGGATATTCTTGAGGGACAAAAGGACGTGGACAGTGAGTACAGGGAAATGGATATGGCTGTTTGAGGAGAGAAAAATGTGGGAACTCAAACACTGCTGTTGGGAGTGTCTGCAGGATCATCAAAAATTTGGCAACTCTTATGAAAATTTTAAGAATGCAGATATCCTAGCACTTAACAATCAGACTTCCAACATCTATTCTTTTATTTTAATCAGCTACAACATATGACCAGTGATTTACAAGGCTGTTTATTGTGTTAGAGTGGAAACCAGGAAATCAGAATGCCCTTCCAAAGCGGAATGGCTGATGGTCACACTTTGGACTAGCATGCATTGGCTAAAAATAACAAAGGAGATCTTTGCTGCAAAAAAAAAAAAAAAAAAAAAAAAAAAAAAAAAAAAAAAAAAAAAAAAAAAGTCGCTAAAGGATCATGACATATGACACCATGGCTTTTAGGGAAGACTCCAAAAACATTTCTTCATAGGCACATAAGTATTCATGTCAGCACATGGCCTGCCATTCACTGTTCAATAATGTAGCCACTAGTCACATAAGCCCATTTAAATTAATACAATCAGATAGAATTTAAAACTCAGTTCCTTAGTATACTAGCTCCATTTTTATTTGAGTCTACTTTGGCTGGGGGCCCCTACAATGGACATGGAAAATCCTGTAAGGCAACCATAACCAGCTACCTATGTGGAGAGCCAAGATTAAAAATAGTGTGGCATAGGAACTTTAGATTTCACTTGAAATTTAAATTTCCTCACAGTGGAGAGAAACTAATGCTATATAGATAATTTAAAGATGAATACATTGGTAGGATTTAGAAAATATTGTCTATTTTAACTTGATAGCTTAGTGTTAGTTGATTTGGGCACACTGTCTCTTTGTGGTGTTAGCCGAAAGTAAACACAGATAATACAAAAACAAATTACACCAGCCATTTCCTCAGGACCTCCTGACTGAGAAGTTACTACCTCCCAGGCACCTAGTGTCAAGGATCCTGGTCAAATCCTGCTGATACAGAGATGAACCACTCTGGGTGTAACAAGGGCATTTGATTTTCCCTGGTAACTGATTAAATAATTACTGGTTGGCTTTATCCAAGTTTACGTACTAAAAGATTATAAACTATTATTTCCGGGCTTACTGGAATATATATTCTAGTAGCATTAGGATAAATCTATTTATAGTTATTTTGTTAGGATTGACAATATTAATTTCAAAACGGCATTGTGTCTATAGCTCTACAACACAGCATTTTCTTAGTATATATGGAGCCTCTGTTCAGTCTCCAATGCTACAAAAGCATAACAATAATTCTAGAAGAAGGTCAGATTGCTACACAGAATTTAGTAATCATTTGAGCATTTCCAGGACAAAATAACTTCTTTTAAAGCACTAGGAAGAAAAACATATGCCCATTTTTACAATTACCCAGAAACTGACTGTAAGCAAGTATGAGGAACTAGACAGGAGCACCCTTTCTCTGTTAATTGGTAGAGATTTAATGACTGGTGAATTTTATTGGTCTTTGGCAATGCCTTATACTTTGAAGGAAGACTGTAAATCCCATCTGACTGTGAGGTTGACTACTACCTCTAATAAAATTGGATTAGTTTTTAGAATATATGTGCTTTTTTAAAACAAAAAGCTAGTGATTTATTTTACATAATTATATTATCTTCATAATTATTCTTGATGCTGTGATGAAATACCCTAATCAAAGCAATTTAAGGGAGAAAGGACTTGTTTTGGCTCACAAGTCAAGTTTATAGTCCATCATGGCAAGGGAGTCATAGCAACAGGAGCTTGAGACAGCTGGTCATTTGTGTCTTTGTGTCCAAAGTCAAGAAACAGAGAGCAGTGAATGCTAATGCTCAGCTCACTTCCCCATTTTTATGGTCCATGATTCCAGCTCCAGCAATGATGCTGCTTAGCATAAGTCTTTCCACCTCAAATGAACCTAGTCCAGAAAATTCCTCACTGTCAAGCTCTAATTCTCAGTAATCCCTCACAGGCATGCCTAGAGACTTGTTTAAGATCCTGTCAAGTTTACCATTAATATTAATATCAGAGCTAAATAAAACTTATTTAGTAATTAGAATATTAGGAGATAATCAAATATATACAACTAGCTGAATGCAAAGACACAGCATCACCTAGCTCTAAGATATTGTTCTCATTGAATAGCATTCACTGGCTATCTATCTGGACTTATCCTGGTGCATAGATATGAGGTAGTATTTCTGGTCCATGGGTAATCTATGAACTACCTGAAAGACCTGGAAATTCAGAATCCTGTGTCTGTAATTATTATGGCCTTAAGTTGTCTTTTTACATGGCTTCTACAGCAGTGTCTTCTCCTGCATCTTCAGTACATCTCTAGTCTTTCATTGGCTTAATGCACGGTATAGCAAGTAACCCACACTGTCATAATCTAGCTCTCAGTGCCCCTCTCTCATGACCTCTGTGAAGGTTACAGTTTGTTCCTGTAGAGGGCAATGGAAGAGGAGGATGAACTTCGTTTGGAGATGGAGCACAGTAATATTGTAATCCAAAGAAAGCTAGCATGATGGAAGTGCTTGGACCACCATTCAATATGGTTCAACTACCTTTTTGATCAGAAACATGGATGTGTATATGTGTAACATAAGCTGGAAACAGCTAGTTTACTGTGAGACATACTTGAAAAATATGAGTTCAGCGTCTCCTCTAATAGCCTAAAAGGTTAAGTCCTGATGTTCTGAAAACCTGTTGTTATGTAACCATGAATATACCCCTCTCTGCAGCTTTACTATTTTAGAAGTAAAACAATACTTTGATTCCAAATATTAAATTAACTTAGGCATTGCTCTCCCACTCTGTCGCCTAAGCTGTGACTCAGATGTCAGAGCACAGTTTTTTCGTTTTTTTTTTTTTTTTTACCTAGTTAGGGAAGGAATTTTTACAAGTTTCAGTGCCATCATAAGATTGGTAAGGTACCTGTGTAGTGTGGCACTGTCTCCCTCTCCATTGTGCATTTCCTAAACACAGGATAGAGCTCTTAAAGCAGGGTCAGTGGTCTATAATAACCCAGGCACTAGTGGAAGGGACCATATTGCTACTTGATAATGTTTTGAATCCCACATTATAGAAACTTTTAACCAAACAGAGAGACCTAATAGTTAAGGCCTTATTTTTTGTATCAAATCTCTTTTGTGTGTGTGGAGTGGGGGCGGGGGGGGGGGGGGGGTTAAATATGTTATTTTAAGACAGCTTTATTGAGATGTAATCTGCATATCATACAATTCACTCATTGAATGTATACACTGAACACTAAACTGTGCATTTTTGAGGTTTTAAAATTTATAGGACCTTAGCCTGGTAAATGTTAGGTTGAGAGAAATAAAATTAATATGTTCATAGTGCACTAGCTTGTGGGATTGAGAATACTTCCCTGCTCTTTACAATGCCTTATGTCAGTGTCCCCCATAAACAATAAATTCCAGGGGGGTCCTTATAGTTAGGTATGAAAATCATATCCTTGTAAATGTGCTTGTCTTTGGAGGATTGTTGTTTATGTACGTTGAAGAATCCCAACTACAATTCTAAGTCACTAAATATAGATACTTGTAGTGAAATATTTTATCTCATGAGAAGCAGACCCAAGAAACAGAAGAAGGACTGAGGCAAATGTTATTTGTATAGATCATGGGAAGTTTACAAATTACATTATGCTAGTTTTAAAAAGACCCTAAAAACTATTTCTTTGATAGATGGATGTATGGTGGGTGAACAGAGATGGGGAGATGGAAAACATGTTTCTTCTTGTTGGGTTTTCAATGGATTATGGTTGTATTATATTCCTCTGGGCTTAGGAGACATATTAGATTATGTTCATTTTCATAATGAACTATTATATGAGAAAAGACAACAAATATGTCCTTATTCTTATGAACTGTCATTAAGAACACAGTTTCTAAAAGTGGATCCAAGATTTTCTGTGTTGTTACATGGGGAGTCATTTATTTGAGTGAGTTTGTAGATCTCTTAATTTTGATTGTAACTTTGGAGTTGCCGGGTGGTGGTGGCGGCGCACAGCACTCGGGAGGCAGAGCCAGGCAGATCTTTGTGAGTTTGAGGCCAGCCTGGTCTACAGAGCGAGATCCAGGAAAGGCGCAAAGCTACACAGAGAAAACCCTGTCTCAAGAAACCAAAAGTAAATAAATAAATAAATAAATAAATAAATAAATAAAAGAAACTTTGGAGGTGTTTGATATGTATGATCTCGAGGAAGCTATATAACTTTTCTTTTATTGCAAACTTTACTCACTTCAGAATGTAAGCCATAGTGTCTTCTACTTGGGAGTGCTTTTGATGACCAAATGGAGTGATAAAAGACAGTGCCAATGAGTCCACATGTGTCTTGCACTTTGGCCTAGTGGCCCTTTCAGTGATTGAGTGGGCTAGGGAATGACATAATTCAGATATAGTGTGATATTGGATGTCTGCCAATTGAAGCCAAAAATGTTTGATTATTCTTTCTGCTGGAAAAAATATGTAACATTTCACTCATTGAATGTATACACTGAACACTAAACTGTGCATTTTGTTTAAATGTTATATAATATGATAACATTTTACTTTTCGGGGTCATCAAAACCCATGATCATTTAAGATGTCTGAGTAGCATTTAGAAGGGTCACTCCAGAGTTTCTTTTAGCAACTAGGGATTGTTGCTCCTAGCAGTCTTAAGTCCCTGTTTCAGGAGGAAAGGAAGAAACACTAATTTAGGTTATATTGTT
Organism: Peromyscus californicus insignis; assembly: GCF_007827085.1. Lineage (NCBI taxonomy): Eukaryota > Metazoa > Chordata > Mammalia > Rodentia > Cricetidae > Peromyscus > Peromyscus californicus. The sequence goes on from NW_026294480.1 coordinate 38,915,931, forward strand.
GTTTGTCCCCCAGATGTGCAGTAAGCATGCCACTTTAATGTTGTTGATAGAGTATTCTATACGATGTCAACTTTTCCTTTAAGGGAGGTGATGAAATACTAATACTTAGATTTATCTGTGGACATTCAACAATCTTGATCTTTTAATGAAAATGAACCAAGACTGAGCTGTGAAGTAAAATGTAACTCTAATGCAAATGAGCACATGCATGCATCTTGCTCAATGACTTTTAAATAGCCTGAAAATAGTAACATGTCTTTGATGATTAATTAAGTGGATCTTAATTAGTGGTATGTATAATTGATTATGCTAAGAAATCTCCAATCACCTTGTCTCCCTTATTTCATTGTATGCTAATAGAAAGCCAATGAACAAATCCTCACAATTAGTTCCTCATTAGCCCCCTTCCACTTCTTTACAAACTCACATTGAATAGGAACAGATTTCAGAATCATCCTTTCCCAAATTATAAAACATGTTGCCATCAGATTAGCTGCATTTAAATCCCATTATATATTACCTACCTGAGTATCAAGTACATACATTCATTCTCTTTGTTGGAAGGATTGTATATATCGTTCATTTTCAAAAAGATACTTGCTGGTGTCATTATGCAGCCACTGGGGAAATGGCTGGGAAGAAGGAGGGATTCAGAGGGAAAGGAATGGGATAGGACAGGATTTTAGGGTGAATATAATCACAGTAGTTTCACATAGGCATAAATCTGTCAAAAAAGAAAGAAAACTAGAGAGGTGGTTCAGTTGTTAAGAACACTGGCTGCTCTTCTGGAGAACCTGAGTTCAGCTCCTAGCACCTACAGGGTGACTCATAACTGCCTGCAACTCCAGTTCCTGGAAATCTGATGCCCTCTCTGGCTTCCAAAGGCATAGACAGACACATGCATGCAAAATATCCATACAAATAAAATAAATATGAAAGAAAGAAAAGAATTAAGGAAGGAGATAAGAAAGAGATCTCTGCAAGCTAGCCTAGATGGTGAGATTTTTCCAAAGCTTCATTCTATAGTATTCTACTCTGCCTTTAGATATAGGGATACTACAATTGTGTCAGCATAATTTTTAATGATATGAACTCAATGTGGTAAACTGTGGTGAAAGTTTAGGATCGAATAATTTTGGAATATATTATTTGGCAAAGCGGAAAACTACCTGGACTTTAATTAAAATGCCATCACATTAAAGGAATACAGATACATAGATGGAAAAAAAACACCCAGGAATTCTACCTCCTGCTGCCCTGCCTCCAAAAGAACTCCATGACTTGGCAGGCTTCACGGGCTGTCACAGTGTATGTTCTGAGTGCAGCCAAGGGCAGATTTTCTGTTAACTAGAACAAGAATTTGGAGCACTTAGGGGCCCATTACTTTCCGTAGTAGTGGGGATAATTGATTTAAATATCAGATCATCTCTTCTTTGAACACAATGTAGCATAAAGTCAAAATAGGATACTCTGGTACCTTGTAGACACAGATTTAGATCCCAAGTATATCAGCTGTTGAATGATAATAACCTTTGGCCCTTATGGTCCTAGCTGTAAAATAGTGTTTCTCTTAGAATGATTGCAAGAATTAAGTAAAATAAAATGCAAAATTCCCGGCATATAACTTATATCTACTAAATGTGAATCTTCGTTGCAGGGACTATCTACAGGATACTCATCCTGTACTAGACACTCCTTGCAGTGTGTGGGTGTGTGGGATGTGCCTGTGTTCACATGTGTGTTCTTCTATGGCTGCCAGAGGTTGATATTTGTTGTGTTCCTCTATCTTTCTCCACTTTATTTTTTGAAACAAGGTCTCCTAATGAACCTTAACCTCAAACTCCCTGATTCAGCAAGACTAGCTGAATAGTGAGCACAAGGGACTTCTGCTGTCTCCGCCCTCCCCGTGCTAGGACTGCAGGGGCATACTGCCCTACTTGACTTTTAGTTACTTATTTTTTAATGTGGGTGCTGGACATCTGAACTCAGGTCCTCATACTTGGATGGCCAGCACTTGACCAACCAGATCATCTCCCCCGAACCCCATATTTTTATGCAAATGTTATTATATAGACGTGATCGCTATGCTGTTTCACAAATAAGGGACTGAGCCACCAAAATAATACAGAAAGCACAGAAGCTCAGCTGGGGTTCAAATCAAGCTTCTCCATTCCAAACAGATCCCATACCCTCTTAGCTATTACGCAGCATAGCCTGACCCACTCTGTGGGCAATTTGAATGCAATCTCACTTCACTGCCTGTTTACCCAATTAAAACAAACTTGGGAGAAGCAAACAATGCCGTCTAGTCAAGTATAAATCATTTTAATTTGTCCATTCTTTTGAATGAGCCACATCATTGCTTCCTTTTCAATTGTGGGAAACCCAGCACTCACCTGAGTACAGACAAGCACACTTAATTTGCCCCAGAATCTTCATAAATCTTCTCTCCATGGTTTTACAGTTTATGAACAATTAATTAGACAACATATTTTGGAATTATTTGGAAAGGACCCCAAATGTGTTTTTATAATATATTATATCAATGTTATATATACAAATGTTGGATCCTTTCCAAATAATATATAATATATATGTGTATATATTTATATTTAACTATATTAAAATTAAAATTTTTTTTGAAAATTCACCAAGAGGTGTCTAGGAGATGCTATCTGCTGTTCCAAGCATGGATGATGGTGATGTTATACAAGCATTTCATCTATGTCCAAATTTCTCCTTGTTAAAACCTAAGACCTTATTTGCTGTTACTTGCAATACTGTGCTTTCCAGACAAGTTCCCTAGAGCTAATTTGTAAGAGATTTGGGGTAAAAGGCAGACAGCAGAGTGCTGTTGTTGGAAGAGCATCCTTGGATCCAGGCATTTTTATAAAGAACATCGCCATTTTATCCAAATGTACCCACTTCCAGACCTCTTCATCAGTTAACAATTTGATTTTCATAAGGGAGCTACTTTCAAGTGTGATTTCACCACACAGCAGGGTTTCTCTAGTAGTTTAAGGGGGTAGCATCTCTAGTAGTTTAAGGGGGTAGCAGAGAATTGTAAAAAAAAAAAAATTAAAATTAAATTTTTATTTCTAGAAAGCATCGTATACGTCCATCATTTTGGGAATTCAGGGGAGAGCCGGTAAAGCAACTAGGAGGTGGAACTAAGCAACAGTGAATATTGGGACCTTGGAAGAGGCCCTCAGTCCTGCATCTACATGAGAATTAAACCAACACCTGCTCCCCCCCCCCCCCCGCCCCTCCCGCTCCAACCCCATGGCAGTGGGAGATTGGTCAAACATCTTCATCGGGCTTGGTCCACTTCAGGCTTGGTGAGGTCGGAACAAGCAATGGCTCTTCCAGTTTAGCTTAGCTGTAATAATCAGCAGTGGGCCCTGTCCCTATGAGCATGGGCGTAACAGGCCGTTTAAGAGAAGCCTGCAGTTTAAATGATTTCTTTTCCTTTTTTTAAAAAATTATTTATCTTTATTTCCTGGGCACTGGTGTTTTTGCCTGCATGTATGCATGAGGATGTGGAATCCCCTGGAATTCACAGACAGTTGTGAGCTGCCATGTGGGTACTTGGGATTGAACCCAGGTCCTCAGGAAGAGCAACCAGTGGTCTTAACCACCGAGCCATCTCCCCAGCCCTAATTTTCTTTTGTTAGCAGCCTTAGTCTGGGCTGAAATCCTCACTGAAAGCAAGAACCAGAATCTAGGTGTGGCTAAACTTCATGATTGGTCCAACAAAACCCATTTGATTGTTGGTAATAATAGATTTTTATTTGGTCACTTGACATCAATCTGTCTACCTAGAACTAGACTCTAAATATCTCCTGCCCCAAAGATTTTCTCTGGTCCCTTTTCTGTCAAATGTGTTGTCTTTGTTATCTGTCCTTAGAATGTAAGCTCCCTGAGGACAAGGGCAGTGTCAAGCTATTTGCTACTCTCCACAGAGGACTCCATAAATAGGATTGGTACAAAGGAAATATAACTTTTATGTGAAATAAACTGTCATTAAACAGGAGGGAGTTGTTCTGACATTTTATTTTTGTCCGTTTTTCTTACATCCTGTTTTGCTCTGTTTTTAAACTGCTTTATTCTATTTTCTGAATTTTTGTTAGTTTTCTTGAGACAGGGGTCTGTTTATGTAGCTATGACTGGCCTGGAACACATATATCCCTGCCTGCCTCTACCTCCCTACTGCCGGGAGAAAAGGCTTGAACCACCACACTGGGTCCTATTATCTGAATTTTTAATTTCTTTGAACCTGAAAAAAATTTATACTCCTGACAGCTAGATGCTGATTTTTTTTTTTTTTGGTCTCCCCACAAATTTACTTCATTTGTACTTTCTAGCGCTTCTCACAGGTCTGCATTTTTGTCTTGTCTCTGTCCATAAATTTTTAAATGCATTTGTACTTCTCCTTTGACAATTTCACAGGTGAATACAATGTATTCCGATAATACCCACACTACCTTTCACCTCCCCACAGACCCCTTGACCATGTCTCCCTCCTCACTCATGTCTTCATTTTTTTCTTTCTCAAAATTAGTTTTTATTATTTTAAAATATGTGTGTGTGTTCGACTCTGTCTTAATATGTGAGTGCAGGTGCCATTGGAGGCCAGAGGCACTCATCAGCTGGAACTGGAGTTCCAGGCTGTTGTGTGTAGTCCCATTTGGGTCTGGGAACCAAACTTGGGTTCTCTAAAAGCAGTACAGGCCCTAACCACTGGCCTGAGTGTCTCTTCCCGTGCTCCTCCCCCATTTAACTAGTTGGAGTCAAATTAGTTCCTCCAGTGTGTGCATGGCCATAGGACCATCCATTGGAGTATAGGCTATGATAAATTTTATATTAATCTGTAATCCTCAAACTTTTGTATCTTTAATGGTTTCTTCATTACATGTGCACATAATTCTCAGAATGTGTGTGTGTGTGTGTGTGTGTGTGTGTGTGTGTGTGTGTGTGTGTGTGCCTGACTAGATGACTTTCTGAGTATTCTGGTATAGTTTTCTAAGCATTTTTTTTAAACTTAAATTGAAATAAACTCCTTGAGGTCAAGTACCATATAACCATTTTGTTTAAGTCCTAATGTAATTTTAGCTTCTCAGCTCACTTTATATAAATAAGTGTATATATGTGTGTATCAATACTTTCAAAATAATTATAGTCTTCTGCAGCATGTCAGTAGATATAATGTGCATAGATGACTGTCTTTTATTCCACTGAAGAATGTTGTCATTTAATGTTGCAGATTGTGAAAAACTTTTGAATTGATAACAGTTCCTTAGGAATAAAAATAATCACACCTAATTCTTTTTTTTTTTTTTGGTTTTTCGAGACAGGGTTTCTCTGTGTAGCTTTGCACCTTTCCTGGAACTCACTTGGTAGCCCAGGCTGGCCTCGAACTCACAGAGATCTGCCTGGCTCTGCCTCCTGAGTGCTGGGATTAAAGGCGTGCGCCACCACCGCCCGGCCCTAATTCTTTAAATTTCAATCTTTGCATGAAGTATTCAAATTAAACGAAGGCATGTATGTACCAGTGAATTGCTACAAATATGTTATCAGGAGGGATGGATGGGATAGCTGAGGTTAGATTTTGGTGAACAGAACCTTGGAGTATCTTTTCCATATCTGTACCATTTGAAAGGTAAAGATTTAAATCTGAAGTTGCAGCAGGGGGTAGGGAGTGATATAGGGCCACTTGAGGTTAACAGTGACTATAGAGATTCTCCATTTCTGACCATCTCAGAGCCCCCCACCCCCAATCATTGTCTCTAATTTTTTCAGCCTCCAATTTTGGACTGGATGAATTTTGTAGGTCCTCAACGAGGTATTGTTTTATCCAAGTGTAAAACAATCTGAGATTCCCCAAAAGTCACCAGGCTACTGGAACCAGCCCGGTCCAGGCTCCTGTTTTTTTTTCCCACCATTCCAGGGTCCACACAATGCAACTAAATAGGTTTTATTGCTCACCTACTTGGTTTAACATCATTTTCCACTCCTTTCTGGTAAGAAAATGCTTTCTTCCCTTTATTTTAAACCTTCTCTAAATAAGTTTATTGAAGCTATACTTTTAACAATTACAATCTTCTTTTAAAAGGCAGTACAAGAATTTGTGAAAAACTTGGTTTATTTTACCCTCTTGTAGTTGAATGTATCAATTATGTATAACATACATAACAATTGAAACCTTAAAAGTTGTGTTTAACTATTCCTATGAAAACTACCGGTCCCTTGTAGGAGACTAGTTTAAGTACAAAGAGATTACAAACACCATTTGTGGGTCTAAATAGTGTTGCTTGGTGCTTTGAAAGAACCATAATTAACAAGGTTGTAAAACCCAACAGTCACCATGTGTCCCTTCTGCATCGCGTTCTGAAACCTTTGGTTTGTATCTGGAGGGGGAGTCCGTTTTGTTCTCTTGTGATTGGTCTCATAGGATACATGAAACTGACTTCGGTAAGCAGGGAAACATTCCTCCTTGTTTAGCTGCTGATTGTTTAGTCTTCCCTTGAAAAAAGAAAGAAAGGAAGGAAGGAAGGAAGGAAGGAAGGAAGGAAGGAAGGAAGGAAGGAAGGAAGGAAGAGAAAGAAAGACAGACAGAAAGAAAGAAAGATAGAAAGACAGAAAGAAACAAAGATGAAAGGAAGGAAGAAAGGAAGGAAGGAAGGAAGCCAAACCAAAGGACTAGCAATTTTCTTTTATGAATGTAGACCGTAGGGCGATAAATAGCCCCTGGTGGAAAGAAAGGTCAAGTTCCAAGTTTTTCTTTCCCTTGCATTCAGAATAAGCAAATGGAAAGGCTGGCCAAACAGAGGAGTAGCAGGCATCTGATGGTTAAGCCCTCCCCCCCAGGACTTTTTATGTACATAAGCAGAAGTCACTGGAGCAGCTGCGCCGCATTAGTTCCAATAGTTTAACAGGCTGCTTTGCAGGGCTGACAAAAGCCAAGCTAGCGCGGTGGCTTCCCTCCATGTTCCGGAGCCTCCAGAGCTCGTCAGTGATCTTTGGCTGGGGCTGGGGGAGGAGGGTGACGTTGAACAGGCTCCGGCGGGGGAGTGCGCTCGCCTGGTCTACACCCAGCCGCCTGCACCGAGAGACTGAGGCAGGGGCGGAATGAACTAACAGCAGCTGGATCCGACCTGTTTCCCAGGACATTTTCCTCAGACTCGGATCAAGGGACTCACTGGAAACAGGCCAGGCAACCACGTTGTCCTGGATTGTGGCCAACTGTACAAAGTTGACCAGGAAAATGGCTCAGCAGACGACAAGCCCGGACACCCTTACAGTCCCTGAAGTGGATAATCCGCATGTTCCAAACCCATGGCTCAACGAGGATCTTGTGAAATCCCTGCGGGAAAACCTGTTGCAGCATGAAAAGTCCAAGACAGCGAGGAAATCCGCTTCTCCCAAGCTCTCCCCGGTGATTTCTCCCAGGAATTCCCCCAGGCTCCTGCGCAGGATGCTTCTGAGTAGCAACATCCCCAAGCAGCGGCGCTTCACTGTAGCACATACGTGGTAAGGTCTGCACCGATCACTGAAATGTTAGCCATACCGGCTCAGTGCTTTTTGCTCCTCCTGGCGGCTTTGGGGGTGGGGTGGAGGATCATCATTCCGTTCCTGTGATTTATCGGAAGTAATCTACCTTCATAGTATGTCCCACCAATGCCCAAGTCAGGGCAGGAATCCTAGAGATAGGTAACAGGAGTGATTGAGGTGGGTGGTTCTCAGAGCTCAGTCGTTATTGCAAGTTCCTACAAGAAAATTGGATTCCAGATGTCAAGAAAGAATGTAGGTTTACTCCCATACCTAAGTGGTGGCTTCCTTTGATTTCTTAAGCTAATATCCTTGCCAGGTTCTCCTGACTGGCTTACCAGAGAGGACCAGAACGGAGGCGAGCGTCATCAGACTTAGCTGTCTTCTGTGTGATACACATTTGAACAGGGATATTCATAGCAGTGTGTAAAGATGTGCCCCCCTAATCCCATGTTATTGCGTTCAAAATCTTTATCATGCCTCTGCAGAAAGAGGAAAGGGATTAGGAAGTCTGCAGGAAGTTACAGGCACTACTTGGTACTTATCATATTCTTTGAATTTGGATGCTTTGAATGTTTTGTATTTATATTTTCTTTTTGAATATTTGATCATCATTATAATGGGTGATATTGTTTTATGCATTTGCTTCCACGTTACCCCCACGACCCCCCCTGGAGGACTTTTGACATTTTCTATAGAGTTTCCCCAAGCAAGCCAGTATGTTTGAAATCAAAACAAAACAGAAACAAGACTCAAGGAAGGAAGCAGTAAGAAGTAGAGGGAACCCAGATCTAACGGAGTGGCATGGCTGCACCCAGTCATACGTTAATTTGACAGATGAGAGTCAGTGACAGAGCAAATAAAAGGCATGTCACACTCAAAGACACGTCCAACCCCAGGATGCTAATTTTAAATAGCTCAATGTCTGACTAAGGAAGGGTTCCTATTGTCTTCAAGATTTTACCTAGATGACAATGACTCTGAGTTCCATTGGAGATAGTGGGCATATGAGGGACAAGACAAATGCTGGATTTTTAAGGGTTAAAAAAAATGTATCTGGGAAATAATGATTTCCTCTGAGGAAGGAAGATACTGTTGGAAAATCTGTCAGCAACAAGCAGTGGACGAGAGAAAGGCAGGACACACACTGGGTGATGCTTGGAAGGAGGGCCCTGGCTCAGGACCAGGTACTGAGGGCCTGGCAAAAAGGCTGGCTTTAGTTCACAAAGAAGTAGGACCAGCCTTTGGGTGTCCTCTGTCAGCTTTATTATTATATTTCCTAAGATTGTATGTGTTGCTGACAGAGTAAGCCTCACTCACCGCTTGATTTCAGTCTATGGGAAGCAGCCTGGAGTTCAGCTGAAGGTTATCTGAGCTATTTGGACATGTTGAGTATAAGGAGGGCAGGAAATCTCATGCAAACAGGCTTTCTTCTGAAATCCATGGCACTTCCTTTCCTGGTGCTCTTTGGAGAAACTCCAAGGGCACGGTTTCTACTCGTATTCCGTTTTGGCCTCTGGGTTCTCAGCCAGATCAGGTGGTACAAAGAGAGCCATGGGAGTGGAAAGATATACATGGATCCTTAATTAACTCAGGAGGAAAGGGTTTCCCTATGGCACTGAAACTATCCCAGAGGGAGTTAGAAATAGCATCCCAGTGATTTCATTTCATTTTAGTGAGCCCGAGGCTTTCTTATATGCCACAGGTATCTCCCGACAACCATCTCATCTGTGTTTCAGGCTTTTTGGACCAAGCATGAGACAGAATTCTTTCCATTATTTATTAATAATTTCATATTGAACACAATGTGTTTATGTACACTCCACAGCATTTTGAAGATGTAATTCAAAATGTACATGTACACATAAACCCAGTTGGTGTCTCACTGTATTCACATTTCCTACTTCTTCCTAAATCATCAGCAACTTAAATACATGCTTTGCATGGTCCTGCCTGAGAATGGGGGTTACTGTTCTTGGTGTCCCTTCCACTTACCATGCATATAAATTAGAATGCACTTAGCTTGAATGTTTATATCTTATGTGTAATGGTTCTGAAGTTGAACAAGAGTTATTTCTTGGTTCTAAGTCATTTGCACTCTAGTTGAAAAAAATAATGTTGGAAGTTATCTGTTTCTTATAGAGCTTATTCCTCTATAAAACACTCTCCAAATCTCAGTGGTTTGACACAGTGAGTGGCATTTACTTGCCTCTGCCTTTTTGTGGAAGACAGCTTGCTTTAGAGTGCTTAAGGGACATGGGATCCTATCATCTTGTGGTTCTTTCATTCAAAACAGAATTCCCAGGGTTGTCAGCCAGTGCTGAATAAGGATAAATAATATGAAAGATGGTAGGAGTGAGTGCTTACGAGGCAAGCCTAGAAGCACGTAGACCACCGAAGAGGCTTGTTTGCCTCATCTAGAACTCAACTCTGTACCCACATCTAATTTCAAAAGAGGCTGGGACACACCTCAGCTCTGCTCCAAGGAAAAATGGTCAGATACATCTAGTGAACAGTTATGGTTATATAGTATGTTAATGATGAACTATTTCACTCTCTATACCGTAGTTGAACTTCTAAGATTATTAGTCTTCGGTCTTCATAAACCTCTGAAGTAAGGACCATACCAAAGCAATACTTTTGTTTGTTAGGTATGTTGAGTGAAAAGACCTTGACTGCAGGTACACCTTCCTTCTGTCATCCATCATTCTAGGATAGCCTCAGCCTGAATCTTTGCTTTTCTTTCTTCCTTTTTTGCCTTATATATGTCTTTAGATTTACTCACCAAAGAGCTGGGGTCCTGTTCTACTCATCTTGGTATAGCTATGCTTTCACATAATGGTTGGCAAATGGTGGCTATTCAATAAATATGTCATAACTAGAGTCACTGGAAAATATTTTAGACCTCTTGTGCTTTTTACAAAGGTCTTCCCTTTAGTTTAATAAGCACTCCATTTTCACCTACTTGTGTCCTGTGTTTACCAAGTAGATTTTCATTCTGAAAATTCATTGGCATTTTTCTGGTCCACTCAAAGTGAGATTTATGAAGTTGACCCAATGCCTTGGTACTGTGAGACCTAAAAGAGAGCAGCTAAGCCGTCAGAAACCAGACTGCTGAGGCGGAGGGTTCTGACTTTGCCAGCTGTGTGGTTTTAGATCACTTGCTTAGCATTCCCTTCCATTTCCCTGTTACCTAATTTCCTGAGACTAGTACCTAGGCTTCTGGTTTTCTCCAGCACAATTATGTGTAAATTAGAGTGTGTTTCATGGGAATAGATGCTTAGTGGGCATCATTACTAATATTTTTATCTTCCGGTACTAAATCCTACTCATAGTTTTGATATGCATGAACTTTTAGGATGATGTTTACAATTCTAAATGGTTAACTTGTCATTTGTTTGTAAATAGATTGGATTAAATTTGTTTTAAGATCCATGAGCTCAAAGAATGAGTGGGTTTTTTGTTTTGTTTTGTTTTTTAAGCATAGGATAGAAGACAGAAAAAGAAAGATTGCTGCTGAGGGTGGGTACCTCTTTCTGACCCAATCTTTGCTCTCTGAGAGCTTCCCAAGCAGAAGTAATTTTGTCCTTTTCAGATTTCTATAGTACATTTGACTTCTGCTACTCTCTCAGCAATTTCTGGTAATAATCATATCACTAGACAATAGTGGTTATAATTTCCTGAACTGCCTCCTGTGTGAAGGTTAGGACTTTCCTGCATCTGTGCTTGTCACTACTGTTTATGGATTGTACTTAATATATAACATAATGCCATTCCATGACTGTATCAAGGATTCTGATTCTTTCTTACTAGGTAGTTCTCTATGACATCATTAGGAATTTCAAAACTATGGAATCCCTGCTAAAGAAACTAAACATCCAGTCTCAGTTTATTTCAAAATAACCAGTCAGGAAATTGTTTGCATATTTTAGGTTTTTTTTTTTTTTCTCACTCAGTTTTAGCACATTTCCCTTGTATTAGGCCTGAGTAGAGTCATGAGGAAAAAGAACTGCTGATTTCTGTACTGAGGATCTGACAAGTCAACGTTTAGTCATGATTAAATCACAGAACCTTTGTTCTTTCATTTCACATCCTATGTTTTGTTTTTGAGACAAGGTCACACTGTGTAATCATATCTGGCCTAGAACACATTACATAGGCCCATTTAGCCTACAACTCAAAATCTTGCTGATTCTACCCACCCTGAGTACTGTGGTTAGAGGCAACCATGCCCACTCCCTAACGCCCCCCACCTGACTTCTCTTTCTGATAAGATGAAGCTTAATAGTAATTATGCCCACTTTTAATTTACAACATTTTCATATGCATGCAGTATATACCCAAATATTCACCACTCAGATTTTTTAAATATCATTTTATCACTTTTTGCATAATATCTCCCTACCTCATGGTGCTAGGGACCAAAGCCAGAGTCCCCTGTATGTGTAGTTCTCAAAGCTATTTTAAAAATGCATGTATGATAAAAATCAGATAAAGTTTTTCTAAGAGAAATAATCTGATGGAGACTTGCCTTCCAAATTGAGGACTAGATGAGAAAACTCTCTGATTCATTGTGTTCTCTGCTTCAAGCAGACCGAGTGGAAGTAAAGGTCACAGAGTGCACAACAGTGACATTATAGCAAGCTCATTGTCTTCATAAGTTCACAAGTGCTTTTAATTTCAACATGTTTTAAGGTGGAAGTGCTTACAGGGTCTTTAAACAATAAAACACTTCCTTTAGGATTAAGATTTGAATCATCAACATGCCTCTTTCAAAGGCTTTTATGGAATACTAAAGCTTTTAAAGGAGTTAGATGATGTAGGCATATTTATTTATTTATACATTTTCTTCATTAGGTATATAATTACTCGTGATTAAAAGTGACAACTTACTCCTTAGTCATCCTTTCTTCAGCAAGCAAATATTTAAAAAAAAAAAAAAACATTTGTTTTTATTTTATGTACATTGGTGTTTTGCCAGCATGTATGTCTGTATATGAAGGTGTCAGGTATCCAGAATTGGAGTTACAGACGGTTGTGAGCTGCCATGTCAATGCTGGGAATTCAACCCATTTCCTCTGGATGAGCAGCCAGTGTTCTTAACTGCTGAGTCAGCACTCCAGCCCCTGAGCTTGTTTTGGGGGTGAGATATATACTATGAATTTTATTCAAGTCACAGGAGAGGGAAGAAATTGTCAACTATAGAGAAAACGTCCATCCTTTTAGAGTGCGGAGGCTGAATACACATATGTAGGTTTTTGAAAGCTGTTACTCCGTGGCTGCATTTGAGGACCCTGGACACCTGTGCCACCTCTTGTATTTAGATTTCAGGCTCCTTCTCTCTCCCCTCCCCTCCCCTCCCCTCCCCTTCCCTCCTCTCCCCTCTTCTCCTATCCCCTCCCCTCCTCTCCATTTCCTTCCTCCCCTTCCTCCTCCCCCCTTTTCTCTGGAGATATCAAGAGACAAGCATTACTGTTCCTTTCCTTGCAGGTAGGAACTCAAATGAGGATTTCAGGTGAAGAGGGATGATACCAAAGAGTGTCCAGGGAAAGTCACTAAGGGAGCCTATTAAGCACTGCAGCCATGTTTGAAGGGACAGACAGCCCAGAAGTCAGCTGTGGCTACGGTGTTTTCTTAGTGGACAGGGTGAAAGTGTCTTTAGCTTTTGAAGTGAACATGAAAGATGTTATTAGCTTTCATTCAAACCAGAAGACTTCAGAAAGACATGTATCTTCTAGAACATGTTAAGCAACCTTCAATATTTGCTAAATTCCAAAAATCAAAATATGACAAATATTTGCTGAGGAAGAAAATCAGGAGCGATGCACCCAGCTCTTAATGCTCCTATGTACTTCCTGTGATCATTGACATTTATCTTAGTGAAGATAAGAATCCTACTTATAATGGCTGAAGCTGTTGCTACTAATGGTGAATATGCTTTCAAACAAAAGTATGGTCTGGAAAACACAGGAGAAATGTTGAATGAATGAGAAGAATTTTTTTAATTGACCCTCAAAGGTCATTTAAATAATATAAATTGTAGGTTTAATTTTTTTAATTCATGCTTTACAAATAAAAAGCCTCTATGGCTTTAGGTAACTTGATGAGTGACAGCAGTTTGCAACATTTTTCCCCCTTAGGCAAGAAGTTACCATTTTTTTTTTCTTACAGTAGCTGCTTCAGAAAGAAGCTAACCACCAAGGAAACAAAACTATGGTTTTTACAAATAGTTTTACTTTTGAAAGGAAAGCCATGTTTTGAGAGCTGTGGCTGACTTAGTATAGTAGAAGCCAAGGCTTGCTGGCCACTTGACATTGACCTTAGTCATTCAACCATTTGAGTTATAGGCTCTCTAATTCAAAGTCATATGGCTATAAGACATTTAATATTTACAAGTTAAAAGAACCTCACTAAATCCACATATTGATAACAAACTATACTTTTAAATAATTAAAAGCAAGTCCCAAGGTCAGTGAGTGGGCAATCTGCAAACCTGGTATCCTGAGTTCCGTCCCAGAAATCCACATTAAAGGTGGAGAAAGCAGATTCTACAGTGTTGTTCTCTGGCATCCACACTCATGTGTGGCGTGTGTACCCACAAACACATTAAACACTGAGGCATAGAAAAATACCACAAAGCCACAATCCTTCAACTATACAGTAATGAAAGCAGGGAGTAACAGTTTAAATCCAGGTCTTCCTGCCTCCTCATCGTGTGTTATTTCTTTTGGTATCACCACTCTGGACTGTCAAATGACATTCACATTTATTTCCTTCCCCTACCTGTATACTGAGACTATTAGAAAAATAAGGATTTTGTAAAATGGTAGTGAGTTAATATAAAGGTATCTGACTTTATTTGTTATATATGTGGTTTGTAGGTAAGTTGTTATCCTTTATTTCTGATAAAAGTGTGTCTAGCTAGAGAAGGACTTCAGGAATAGAGGGAGGAGATTCTGATTCACAGTGGTTTTAAAATAACAACAGCTTAAACACAAAGCCAATCAGAATAATTTTATTTTGAATGATTCAGAGCAAAGGGCACAAAAAGCTTAAGGTCCAAGGAGAAAGATCGAGTTAGACATCTATTAACGTTTGGTTCGCTAGTTCCCTGGTTCCCGAAAAGCCAGCTGGGAAGGATGGTCCACAGACTCAAGTTACTAAGCAACAGAGTAGCAAACTGCTTGGTAACCAGATCTGGCCTGACTCACAGTCTGACTGCGTGGGACTGGGTGGCTGGACAGGAAGACTAAGGCTCATCCTACCTCAAAAGAATTTCTTCCATTCATCTGCCGGCCTTACTGCCAAATCCTACTGTTACAGAACATCCCTTGACGTAAAATTTTGTTTGTTTTTAAAGTGAAAATGCCCCTCAGACCAGAAACAAATATTACTGTTTTTCTTTAAAGCAGTTTTTATAAGATTACTGTTAATTGGTTTAATGTAAGTAAAGTGTAAGCTTTAGTGAGAAGAAAGAAAGTGAATGGATTTGGGCCGATGGTAGAACCTTGGGTTTTCATGAACAAGTGCAGACTGGGCCATAGTTGCCTCCTTTTACCTGCTGAGAGTTTCCTTGAGTTCTCAGACATAGTTTGGTGTCATTTACCTTTCTATTTTCCCCATGACTTCTGCTATATCTGTGAATATTGACTGTGTAGTTGGATGGTTCCTAATAAGGCCAAACCTTAGCATGCATCAGTTTTTTACATTGTGGAAAATAGGTACCACCTTATATATTCTGTAAACATTTATGGTTTGATCAATTGATGAACAGACAGGCCATTGCTGCACCTCTGACATTGAATGTCCAATAGTCTTGTAGCCTATAAGGCTTGGTGACATTGTGTTGGATTTTCATGGTGGCAAGAAGTTTCAGATTCAATGATTAACCATTAATATGGACTTTGTCACCAAGAGTGTGTGTATATTTGCAGTTTGTACATACCTATATCAGTGTAGTTTGACTTTGGCATGTACAAACAAATCCTCAAATGATAGTGTCATAATAATTGGTCAAGTGTATGCATGTCAATACTGACTTCATCTTTTGAAAAGAATTTTTGCCTGTTATATTCTTGAAAAAAAATAAACCTACATAAATATATTATGAATCTTGGGAAATTACTTAATAACTAGCTGGTTAAGCTGTGATGACTAATCCTTATCTCTTAGAATTCATACCAGTTAAATTATACAGCAAGACCTAAGCTTATAAAAGAAATGCCAAGATTTTGAGGAGGAATTTGAAAAAGCAGCCTCCATAGTTCCTTTTTTTAGGATGACAATTTGGAGACATTTGAACTGGCAGCTACTGAGCTCACTTCTAAAGCATATTTAATGATAACTAAAATTCAACAATGAAATATATTTTTAAAGAGGTTTATCATAGAAATATGATTTTAGCACACATATTTTTGCCCTTGTTCAATATATATATTCATTTTAAGCCAACAAATTTCCTTTCTATTACCTTCATGAGATAGCCTTGGGATCCAATTAGCTATTATTAGAACAAAGTAGCTTCCTCTTTATATAATTACCAGCAGGGCACATTTCTTTTCATTTTCGTGCAAACTTTATTGTATATTTATGTCTATTATGGTGAGCATATGCAGCTGACCTAAAGCAAGTTACTTCCTGACTACTAGGTTGCATAGTTTGTCATTTCTATGTTTTACCTTCTTTTGTTTACAGTATTTGTTTTACTTTCTACTCATGTTTTTTTTTAATGGCCTTTTGTTGAGTGAGTGCCAAATAGAACAGCCTATGATTTATGGGTTGTAATAACTAAAACATATATGAATAGAGGCTGATGACGCACAAGACGAGCTTCTATGACTCTTTTCTGAATAGATCCCAGCTTACTTTAATAAGCCCTCTTACTAATAACAATGATAATACCACTGATGCTGTGACCAGTCCCATTTCATCATCATGGTTTAAGATTCATCTGCATTTGCATTTAACATTTTAGTAGATTTATATTCTTTCCTAGAAGTCCTTATGTTTGAAAGACCAAGTTTTTGGATCATTGCTATAAACTAGAAACAAACCATTTATCATATATTGATACAATTGAAAAAAATACATTATAAAAAGCAAAATAGATTCATGTTTACATAGACACTAAGAAAGACTCAGAGCCTGAGGTCTGTTCTCTATTTAAAGTGGCATTTAGTAAGTAATATAGACATGAAAAACTAGTTGGATCTTTCTCCTTAAGGCAATAGGAATAACTGAAAAGGATTTGTAAAGGAAATAACCTTCCTATTATTTAATTCACCATTTTAAAATTTAATAATCCACATCAGCTATGCCTAAACGTATCTTGTTGTGACTCAAGCCCATCTAAGGTACATATCTAGTGGTCCCTGAATCATTGGTACATTCAGTATAAGAAGAGGGGTTTGGCAGAGTCTCTTTGGGACTTAATCACTTGGTTGGAAGTAAACTCAATGAGCTTGGACTGAGTGATTATGCGTCCTTGGCTAAAGTATAGCCTTCGAACTCTAGTTTTCAATTCTGTAATGACTGGTTTCCAATTTGGACTTTGCATGGATGGTAAGAAGCAGAGACCAGTTCCATAAGGAATGCTATGCTAACAGTGGCTTCTCCATTCTACAAACAAAGGGTACAGATGGATGTCCTTTAAAAGTTAGGACCTCCAAGTAAATCAGTAAGAGATGAGGTGGGAAATAAACATTTTCTTCTAGAACATAGTATTCACAAGCTTGCTACAGCTACATAATTATCATGGCCCAGATAAAATGAAAGCTCCTGACCCCCTGTTCAAAAAAGAATGTTAAAAAATTTTCTATTGGCAGCAACAGAATATTCATCTGAGCATGGGATCCCTTGCCACTGTGTTGGTTGTACCTCTAAAGTATCCTTACACATACAGTAAGGTTGAAGTGTGGTCCCCAAAGCCAGGTCTTAAGACAGAAGCAGCTAAAGACATCTTTTCAAACAGTTTGTCTTAGAGTGGCATCTTGATTCATCACTTTCTTCCCTTTCTTGGTGAGGATAATGTTGTGCCTTGGAGTTAAGACAATCACAGATACAAGGACAGTCAACAGGGTACCAACTGTCAAAGGCCAAGAAGAGACGTTACCCAGCATTCACCTTAAGGGGTTTCTTTGGAATGAGCAATTGCGTACATAAGCAAATTAGAAGCAGCATTGCTTTTCCATTTAAAATCACTTTTGCTACACCCGTACCAGCCACGGCAATGTGTTACTAGCATGTAGTGTCTATACCCATGCATCCTCCCTCAAGCCACCTCATTTAATAGGTTAAGTGTTTCTGTCAGAGTTCTCTTCAACTCTGTTGGCTTCATCCCCAGCACCTAAAATCATAATGTTCCCAATGCTGTCATTAGCTCTTTGACCCTATTTAGTTATGCCTTCTATACTTTAAACATTTGACCTCTGACCCAGCAAATTTAACAAAATCTGATTCATAAAATTCATGTCCCTCAATCCAATCCCAGATGACTTCTCTGGGCATTTCTTCTTTGAAGATCCACCTTTGCCTTAATTTTGTGTATGCAAAAGCAAGCTTGATGCTTCCCCCCACCTTTTTCTTTTCCTATTTCTTTTCAGAGGGCCACTATTTCCCCAAGGAACCAGTTAAACTCACTATTGACTTCCACTTTGGTCTTTCTCCACTAAGGCCTGTAGATCATTGCATATGGTAGCACTTCCTGTTGCTTCCCATTTCCACTCTTTTGCTATGTAGCTTGATGGTGGTATGACTCATCTTATACTGTCAGTCATCTTAATGCCCTTAGCTACTTCCCTTTAGGATGTCCTTCTTATCTGATCTTATTAATTGTACTAAAGCTCTGCATTGGCTGCCCACCATCTATAACAAGGGTGAGCAAACATTCTTCTGTGAAGCACCAGATAAGACTTTAAACTAGTGGTTCTCAACCTTCCCAATGCTGCAACCCTTTAATACAGTTCCTAATGTTGTGGTGACCCCCAACCGTAAAATCATCTTCCTTGTTACTTCATAACTATAATTTTACTGCTGTTAGGAATTGTAATGTAAATATCTGACATGTGACCCTTGTGAGAACCACTGATTTAGGCTATAGAAACTGTACTGTTTCTGTGGTAATTCCTTTTCTCAGCCATTACATCACTAAGGAAGCCATATAGCTACAAATGAGCATATATACCTTCCAATAAAACCTGTCCTTTAAATAAATTTTGAATTTGGGACACTGGTCATAGCTTGCCAATCTGACCCATAGAATGAAGTTCATACATTTCAGCCTAGTAGTCAAATCTTAACCTATAATTCCAGATTTCCCTCTGTGGGTAACTATTGGTCTTTCCTATGGATCTTTTGCTATTTTTCATTGCGGAGAGAAATCTCAAGTATGGTTAATGGAGACACTATTGATAATCAACCCAAGACAATACTCTGTCTTAGGGCCTCTCCTGTGTGGTGTGGGAGGTTCAGATCACAGTGCTATGAAAATCCGAAATGTCTCCACATGTTCAATGTCCACTGAGATGCAAATTGCTCTCCATTAGGAATGACTGGCCTAGAGAGAAGCTTTGTAAAGGGAGGAACCAGTTCAACCCATGGGCAGGCATATCAGTAGCACCTAACACGGCCTTGTTTTCCAGAAAGTGGTCTAGAACTCTGTAGTCTAGACTGATGCTGATAATTCACTGTGAAATTCTAGGGGTGTCATTTAAACTCCTTAGGATACAATTAATTTCACTAGTAAATGGAACTTTTTCTGATTCTCACATGCTTCATAGACTTATTTCAAAGTTCATATTGGATATTTACAAAGAAAGATTTTTAAAAAGAATAAAAAGCTGAGCCAGCTGGTGGTGGCCCCTGCCTTTAATCCCAGCACTTGGGAGGTAGAGGCAGGTGGATCTCTGTGAGTTTAAGGCCAGCCTGGTCTACAAAGTGAGTTCTATGACAGGCTCCAAAGCTACACAGAGAAACCCTCTCTCAAAAAACCAAAAATAAAAATAAAGAATAAAGAGCTATTAAAGATAATACAAAAATATTAGTGATGACATACTGAGCATGGGTTGAGCCTGTTAAATTTAGAAGTTAAATTCCACCATTTCTGTATCTTTTTGCTCTGTCCACATTGCTGTTTGAAATGCTATTGAGCCATAGCCTTTGCTGTCAATAATTCTGTTCTGGTAGGGTATAAGTTATGATAGCTCAAAATAGCATAAAATGGTAGAACCACAAGACTAAATTCAAAGAGTGGTAGGGATTGTCCGGAAATGCTGGTAGGGATTACTTGTGACTTCCTGAATAGGATGGGGTAGGTGTAAAGAAATCTGAGGAGTTGGGCTCAGATTTATCTGGACCAGTCTAACTTCCTATTTACAGCAATCTAATAAGATTTAAGTTTAGTCATATTTACAAAGACAAGAATGAGGCCTAGAAAGGCATTTGGTAGAGGTCAGATGTAAAGTCTAAAGGATTTCAGCAGAAAGAGACCTGAGGTACGTGTCGAGAAGAAGCTAGTGACGTCCTCTCACTGAAGGAGCAGTATGGACAGGCACAAGGGTTCTGTGTCATTTAGGTGAGCTTGAATATCCCTGAGCTATGACAGGCTGGAACTAGATTTTGAAGAGTAGCTGACATCTTCCTTTTTTCCTTCACTTCTCTCTCTCTCTCTCTCTCTCTCTCTCTCTCTCTCTCTCTCTCTCTCTCTCTCTCTCATTTCCTCTCCCTACCCTTATCATGAGGGATTTATGGGCTTAAATGAAGCATGATCCATTTTATCTTCTTAAAGCTTCATTCTACATAAAAGGGAGTGACATTTTGAGTTATCACCCACCCGAAGCCGTAAGTGTATGTACTAAATACTTTCAGTAGTTTGAATGTGACACTCAGTCCAATGAAACCAATCCAAACCATCTTTCAACTAGCTATTTCCTGCTACCACTTCCAAAACAATTGCTCTGAAATAGTGAAACAGTCCATTGCATCTCCATGTAAATCATATGTACCACTTCCACTGTGTGCCTGCATCCTGTAGCATAGGACAAAGGCATTCTTTGTGTGAAAACAGTGGCAATTTTTTTTTTACTAAATTGCACATTTATTGATTAGAAAGTCCTTTGCACTTCTGAGAGACTGTACACAGAATGATTTACTTGCTCTGAAGCCAACTCAGTGTTTCAAGACTAGCTCACCGTATTGAAAGCTTGGAACTAAATATCCTTTCATCTATTCAAAACACAATTGCTGAGTTCTGCTGCATAGCTGTTACTTTTCTAGGGATGGAGCTTCAACAAGGGACAGAGTCTGGTTCCCATGGAGTATATACCAGTGTGGTGAGGACAGCATACACATAAACAATCAAATGGACCAGAGAATGACAAATGTAATCAAGAAAATTAATTAGGATGAGGATATGCAGAGTTTTCTTCAAGATGTTTTAAGAAGACTTTCTATGAGGTGACATTTGAGGAGCGATCTGAAGACATGATTATCTAGGAGAATAATATTTGAGGCAGGAGAAAGAACAAGTACAAAATCCCCGAGGGAAGATGTGATTGGCATATTTGAGAGAGGAAGAGAGTTATAAAAATGAGTAAGAGCCATAGAAATGAGTCACATCACATAGTAGTGTGAGGCTGCATTAGGACTTGGGATTTCCTTGGTGATGGTTGTGATATATCAAGGTGACAAGGGTTAGTAGTGGGAGTGTCTGCTTCAGGGGAAATAAAATATATCTTAAGTTTTAGAATAATAAGTCTTGTTCCTGTGTAGAAAATATAAATGCAGAGAAAGGGAAAAAAAACCAAGACCCATTAAAAGACTATTGGAATAATACAGATGACATAGGATCATGGTAGTATGGACTAGAATAGTAGAGGTAGATGTACTCAAAATGGTGACAATTTTGTCTGCAATTTTAAAGGAGAAGCAACAGAATTTTATGGCCTATTTAGTCTCATAGTGATTAAGAAGTAAGAATGACTGTAAGTTTGAGGCCCAAGTGACAGGAAAGCCATAGTTGCCATTCACTGAGCTTGGAAGATGGTGGAAGGTACATATCAGGGGACATGGCCCAGGAGGTTAGTTTTAAACATGTTGCATTTGGGATGACTATTGGCTATATGATAATTGGCTACACAAGTACGAAATGCATAGCAAAGATTGGCACAATAGATCAACATTTGGGAGCCATTAAAATACAGAAGTTTTAGAAATTGTGAGACTGGAATATGATGTGGAATATACAAGAAGTATATGTGAAAAGGAATAAAGACTGGCGACATTTGGGTATTTCAAATGTTAGAAATCAAAAAGATCACGAAAACACACCTGAAGAATCCATCAAAAAGTAGCCAACAAGTGGGACAAAAACCCAAAGATAGTTACACACCAACTTTTTTTGTGGAGAAGTAAGTCATAAATTATATCTGATGATACTTGTGGCTAGCTAAAGTGAAGATCAAATATTGAGCATCGCATGGGCCTTGGTGGGCAATGGCTCTAGGGATGATTGAGTGTTGACGATACAAGACACCCTCCCCAACCCCTAGATGGCTGATCATTTCACATCTTCTCATCTCTCTTTAAACCTCAAACATTTATTTCTGTTTTCAAGTTGTTGAGTTACTCTTTCAGTACAAAGGAGGAACACCTAAAAGAGACTTTACAGACCTGCCCACCACTACATCTACCAAGCTACTGACCATGTAGACTTCCAGACTCTTCTATTTTGTCTTCCTGCTCATTACAATGACTCAAAAAAAATCAATATTCTCCTGCAGAATAATATCAGAAATCACTCCAGAAATTGGCAGCCTGTAACAACAAGCATCTGTTACCTCATACAGTATATGGTAGTTAATAATCAGTTAACCGGCTTACCAGATAGCAGCAAGGTTTTGTAGTCACCTGCTGAGGAAGGTTACCAAGATGGTGTTGCCTATAGACTACCTTGTTTTTCACTGGTTATTGACAAAGGACTTTCGTGCCTTTCTTTGTGAGTTTCTTCAAAGGGCAGAGTGTCTTGATGTTATGGGTCAGATCCAACAGAGTGCTATATACGAGACAAGTGACTTGGTAGATGTGGTATACACAGCATGTATGAATGGACTCTTTTGGTTGTTCCTATGTTATAATAACCTCATCGGCTAGAGAATAGAAAGAAATGTTGGAAGTTTGAGGAGAGGGAACAGGATATAAAATGAGCGGTTATACCATGATAGAAGAGAGGATATTGTCTAGGAACATGTGCAGTTTCCAGACCATGGTAGGGTACCACCTTGCTGAAGTAGTTACAAAGTTGCTGTAGTTATTCTTTTCCTCAACTACTATTGACAGCTCAGGCATAAACCTGGAGTAGGGGAAGCATTGGATGTTGAGCTTGATTGTTGGTACACATCTGTAATATCATCACTCAGGAGGTAGAGGTAGGACAGCTGTCAGTTAAGCCCAGACTGGGCTACATAATGAGTTACAGGCTAACCTGAGCTACAACAAAAGATGCCTTCTGAATAGTAATAAACAAAACATAACACGATGACATTTCATTGAGCTGAGAAGCTCCAGTGGACTCTGAGTTGAAGGGATTGCAAAGAAGTGCTTGTGATGACTGCCATCCAAATTTATTCTATATCTGCTGAAGAAAGTCCGTTAGAGGCTTGACAAAGGTCAGTATGAGCCTGTAAAGTCAACTTACTCAAATATTTGATGGATTCGGAATGCTTGTAGAGTCAGAGCACTAGAGAGAACGAGCCACAAAGAATGTGTGGAAATACCCAGGAGCTGATGACGGTGGAAGTTGTTGGTGATGGTGAGGGTGCAGATGACTGTAAAGATGAGGTCACAGAAGGTGACTGTGGATAAGATCTTGGAGAAGCACACCAAGGGAGCCTGTGATAAGAAGCTACAATTAAATTATATCAGGTTTTTGTTGGAGAGAGTGCCAAATCTCTCAGGAATGAAAAGGAGGACCCAGGAATTTTGGGGAAACTCTTGAACCTCAGTGTAAAAGGCCAATAGTGTGAGTGTAAAGGATATTTTAGGACAAGGGAGAGATAACTCATGATCTGTGAGCTGTCGAGAAGTGTAAAAATCATCTATTTCTCTTTCTGGGACAGGAGTATGAAACTATAAATGGAAAACTAGCTACCATAGCTAAGTGCAGAAAGTAAATCAACGGTTCTTTTCAAAAAATTATTTTTATTTATTTTTTATTATTATTTGTGTGTGTGTGCATGTGCGTGTGTGCATGCGCGCGCACGCTCATTGGTGAATGCTTTAAGTGCAAACACCCATGAGGTCAGAGGCTTTGGATCCCCCTGAGGCTAGAGTCACAGACAGTTGTACCCTCTGATTTGGTGCTGGAAACTGAAATCAAGTCTTATGCAAGAGTTCTTAACAGCTGAGTCATCTCTCCAGTGGGTTCTTAGTGGACAGCCAGGAGTGTTGGAGCAAGGAGGTGCAAGAAATCATCAGAAGAGACACAGAGAATACAGATTTCACTGATGTTAGACTGTGGCGCTCAGAAGTCATTCTGGAGTGTGTAGTAAGATTATGGGATTCACAGGGCCTTTTGGTGGTGAGCAACCACCCGGCAGCCTTGGGTTCCCTATAATGACAAGTGTGGCCTATGCTGAAGGAACATGTCTTCCTGTTGGGGTAGTCAGTGTCTTGGCTCTGTTTGTCTTGGTTCATTTCAGGCTTTGGAAGCGGCAGGACTCAGGATGTCTAGGCACATGCTGCAGTCTGTGTGGTCAGCCTTGTTATGTGGTAAAGCCATGTTTCTCTCTCTTCTCCGTTACATATTTATGCTGTAGAGATGAGGTACACAACAGAAAGTGCAGGGAAGTCACTTGGAAACTGCCAGTTTCCAGATGTGTGACCTCAGGGTACATTTGCAAACATTGAAGAGTCCTTTGGTTTTTTTCTTTTCTGCTTGTTTGGTTTGTTTGTTTCTGAACCAGACACACAATCCTATTCTTGAGCATGTAAGGCTATATAGTGAGGAACTGACCACACACACATACACACACATGCACACATATTGATGTAGCACACACACACACACACACACACACACACACACACTTTATACTTGCCACAGCAATTTATATGTCTAATTAGAAAGATGATACTGCTTTTACTAAATGAATAGATTTTATGTTTTGAGGTATTTTCAGGAGATAGTGTAGCATGTCTCTGCCATATCTTAACCTTTATTTAAATACTTTTATTGTCATAACAGTAAACAAAAGAAAACCTATGAAATGCATAGAAGATAGCTTTCTCTTTGGAATTTGAATTGTTAGTTTGTACTGCCTGCATTTGGATTTGGGTTATGTGAGCCAGTTGGCTGTTAGGACATAGACTCCTCTGTGTCTCTGGAAACGTGTGCCCTTCAAAGTAACTTGCACAAATTTCCCCTTCCCTAAAGGAAAGGGTGAGCCCTGGCACCCTTTAACCTGTAGGGATTATGTAGCTCTGGCTATGACTGATTCATTGGCTTGCCTCAAGAAATGCTCCTGGTATGTGTTATGTGCTAACAGAGCCAGGCTTTGCTGATGAGCACGTCACTCCCGTGAAGACGTGGGCATGCTTTTGTGCATTTGTTCTTGTAGCCTGGGAGGCATATTTCAACACACTGTCCAGAATTGGCTAGAACATGCCTGTCACTCCCAGCTGACTCTGATGACGCTCTTGCCAACGTAGATTTACATCAACACAGTTCTTTACTGGGAAAAGCTCATTTAGAATATACAGGGTGGCCCATTTAAAAACAGGCACAGCATCAATTTGAAAAGGAATGCATTTTAGAAAATATGTTGAAAGAAATGTACTGACAGTTGAAGGCTCTACACAGCATAGAGTTATAATGAGCATCACCCCATCCCTTTGTAAACTGTCCTAAGCTCAACGACCAAAGAGTGGCTTATTATGAGATAAAGAACCCCCTATTTCAGACTTTCTCTTTCATCATGCTGGACATGTAGGCAACTCTAGTTCTTTTCTTATTTATTTTCATCTTCCTAATATTGTACTGACTAAGATGTAAGAGTTAATAGCAGGCTGTGTGATGTGACTATACTGCTCTTAACCTGCACCAAAATTTGTTTTGAGAATATAATGGAAACATTGATTTTCCCTGTAGCGTGAAATCTTTTGGCACATGTCCATCTCACTTATGACTCATCCTCAATATCTTAATGACTGTTTGGGATAGACATATTATGCAGATGTCTATAGTCAGGAAACCAGGCACTCAAATAAAAGCTGTTGCCATAGTTATCCAGCAATAATAATGGTAATAATAATATACAAACCCAAACCGTCTTTGCTGTCTGAAAGGAAATTTCAGTTCCAAATCCATGGAACATGACCTGTGATTAATGCTATTGTGACCCTTGGTAACTCACCTTTCTTTTTCGTCATCCTAGCCTATTCTAAGTCATTAGAGTAATGGACACAACTGAATGGCTTTGCAATTTTACACCTTCTCTCGTGACAACCAGCACCATTTTCAATGACAGATGCTTTGATCTGTCTGCTTCTAAATCTCTTAAGCTGCAAAGCTCTAGACAGCTTCCTCCCAGAAGATTTTATGGTCCTGATTGACCTCATCATGAGTTCTATATTTATGCTTGTTCAGACACATAAAAGTCAGGCTTTATATCAAGGGCCACCTAAAAAGTCAAGGTCATCAACTACTCGCTACAGCACTATGCTATTGTCACACCCAGCAATAATGACAGATGACCTTTCAACGTGATCAAAAGTGGTAGATGACATTATAGGAATACCATTAAATGTCCACTGGTATATTTCCTCAGCTGTAATTCATCTACAATGGTCTCAATAAACTGTAAACGGTTCCATACTGCATCCATCCAGTGTGTCTGGAGATGAAGTGAATGAAATAAGCAAAACGAGATTTGTCCCCTCTGAAACAACATGTGCATGCATAGAAGCTGAGGCATAGCATCGTAAAGATGTGAGTTCACAGGTCTGTCTTAAGGCAGGACTGTTCAGAATTTCAGCTGGTACAAGTGGCTCACAGAAGGCATGCTAGCAGGTGTGCATCCACACATTGCCAGTGCCTGGGGAGCTCTTGATTAATCTGCTGACACTGAGAGTTCACATTGCAGCCTACTAACCACATCGTGTGTGTGTGTGTGTGTGTGTGTGTGTGTGTGTGTGTGTGTGTGTCTGTCTGTCTGTCTGATTGTGTGTCCTTGTTCTGATTCCATGCTTACAAAGCAATCTCAGATTGTAGTCTTATTGTTCTCCACCTCTCTCTGCGGAGTCCTATAGGCAGAGTCCTAGGTCAGGATGCACAAAGCATGATGCTCTAAGCAATGACAGTGGTCCTCAATAAGAAAGAAAGAAGTTGGCTCTTGGAGCTTGTTCAAGAGTCTTACTGGCTTTTGCAATGACTCTGCTCCCAAGAGGCCCATCCCATGCCCTGGAGATGCCAGTTTCTGAGTGTACAAGTTTTAGTGCCAGCTTCTGATCTCTGAAATTTCTCTGAGCTACTGCCAACTTTCAAGGCCTTTGGGAGGAGTGATATGCCAGCTCTCCCAGGGAAAACGCTTCTCCACCACTATGCCATGAGCACTTTTCAGTAGAAGCCCTGTCAGTCCACAATGTACGTTTTAGATCAGTAAACAAAGCAAGATGAGAAAAAGTTAAGTTCTTAGTCTTGATGGAAGTTGTCTGGTGAGGCCGTGATGGTCGTGTCTGGGAAAGCATCCGCTAAAGTATCTCACCTTTAGCCTGGGATATACTTGGCTCTGTTTTATTGTTTCTGATGACACCATACCTTTGGGCGCTTCATAAGCTGTTAGGTGAAATGTGTCGAGTACTTAGAGGCAGTGTTTAGAGTTTATGAAAAACTCTTGCTCTGATATCTCATTCTTCCACAGACCCAATTGCGTAGAAGGAATCCTGAAACATTACAGCCCACACCTCAGAGTTTTATCTTTTAGGAAGCTTTGCATTTTGTTAGGAGTTTTGTAAGACAAGAAAGTCATTCAGGATCAGAGTACACCAATCTGAAGTTTTAGTCTTGAGGAGCATGGGCACACTTCATATAACCACATTAATAGTTATGGTAGTGAGTGTGTATGTGTGGTGACTAACAATGTAACAGTTAAGAATCAATAGGCATCTGAAGCATTTTTTTTTCTCAGAGCCCAGTCTTCCAGAGAGAAAACCAAATATATTTTTTTCTAGGGATGCCATAGCAAATAACCTCAGACATAGTAACTTAAAACAGTAGAGATTTGTTCTGTTTCAGTTCTGGAGCTGGGGGTCACAGCACAGGCAGAACTGTACTTGCTCTGCAGGCTGTACGGAGATCCTATTCCATGCCTCATCTGGCTTCTGGTAGCCACCAGCTTCCTGTACCTCTGATGACATCACTTCAGCCTCTACCTCCATCGGCACATGTCTGTTATACACCTGTCATGGGCCTTCGGGTACACCCAGATAATACAAGATGATTTTTTCATGCATCCTCATTTCACAGATTAATTCCCCCAAACTTATTTTTTTCCAACAAAGCTATATACACAGGTTTGAAGTATAAGCATACCTTTTGGGGACACTGCTTAGCCCACTGTGGTATTTGAAGCTATGTCAGTGAGAGGTCTGAGAACACCACCCACTCAGCACACACTTGTAGATATTACTTTCTGGGAACTCCTGCCATTCTTTGATTTCCAGCCTGACTTGTAAGGAAAGTGAGTTTCTAGAAGTTAAGAAACGCCAGGCTCCCTTCAAGTGGCCCCTGCCCATCCTATGGATTCTCCTCCAAGGCTCTGGAAAGGGAGCCCTGGTTATCTTGTATCATAGGTATATAGAGTTCTCTTGGGAGAGGAAGGAGGAAGTGCTGAAGGAGTAATAGGTTCAAAGGTGGGGATTTCTGATTCTTCGTGAGCCTCAGTAACTAAAGTTAGCGTATTAAAACCAAACATGGGTCTCACCCACTTTGTAATCCTAACTTTAGGGGAACTGGAACCAGAGAATCCTGAGTTCCAGGGTGGCCTGGCCACATAGCAAGATCCTGCCACAAAACACCAAGAAACAAACATCAAAACCTAGAATAAAAACACAGGATAAATATTTGTGGTCAAGATTTTGATTAGACACAATCAAGAGTAAGTCCTCTACAATGTGTAGAGAGTGGGAGACTTTGAAGTACTCAGCCCTGATAGGGATGTCCTCATCAAAGCCCTCCCCTCAAGGCTCAGGGATCTATGCAGAAGAGGAGGGAAAAGCTTTTAAGAGTCAGAGGTGGTGGATGACTCCAAAATACCAGTGTCTTCCAGACATAACACAGGCTGATACACGTATGAACTCCCGGAGTTTGTGATGACATCTATAAGACCTACATAGGTTCATATCAGACAAAACCCCAGCATAGAGAAGAGGGAGTTAATACAAAGCCCCACCCCCTACCCAAGAATATGTCTGCAATCTATACCTGCTGGGAAAGGGACACTCAGTTTTTTCCAAGGAAGATCACTGTGTATATTAACCACACTCCAGAGCAGGCCCTATACTCAGAAGTATTTGACC
Organism: Peromyscus californicus insignis; assembly: GCF_007827085.1. Lineage (NCBI taxonomy): Eukaryota > Metazoa > Chordata > Mammalia > Rodentia > Cricetidae > Peromyscus > Peromyscus californicus. Next base: position 38,945,049 of record NW_026294480.1, read on the forward strand.
AACATAAAATGGACTCCATAGTTTTGTTCATTTTTTTTTGTTGTTGTTTGGACATTTTCCCATTTTTCTGGGTTTTTGGTTTGTTTGGATATTTTTGTTTGGGGGCTTTGTTCTTGTTTTTTGAGACAGGGGTGGGGTAGAGAGAGAGAACAGGAAATTGGGTGAATAGGGAGGAGTTGGGGACAGAGAAAGAGTATGACCAAAATATGGTGTATGAAAACTTTTTTATCAATAAATAAAGGCCTCTAAATGCCTCGCTGATAACTTTGTATTTGTTCTCACCAGAATAATACTGCTAACCATTGTTTGGTGTAGTCTTCCAAAAACAGTTGTATGCATATTTAATTAAATATAAGAATATGGGTACAGTGAGATTGAAATGCATTAAGGACAAGGCTAGATATTTCTAGCCATGATTTCATTTAATTCTCACTACAAATGTAATACTTTCCTGGTAAAACACGCTTCGATGGGTGAAATCATTGTTCCAAAGTAGTATTCATTTGAAACACCAAAAGGCCTCAGAAACAGGCCTCTAAAGTGGTCTCACCACTTTCCACACCCAGGAAGAGTACACCTGGAGACCCGTCTTCCCATATCCGCTCTACCATCACAGTGTCTGAGAGAATTTCATTTTCCTCCCTGCTGTCAGCCAATGATAATAAATACATTTACTGTTCCACATTTTATGTGGGTGAAATTGAAAATCTGTCAGTGATTCTCATTCTTTGCCCACTGCCTTATTAGTACATTTTCCATTTTCAAAATTCGGGATTATAACCACATATTATAACCATATGGAATTGATTTGAAATAATAGTACATTTAGTAATTATCTCTGGCATAAATGTTTACGATCATTTTTCTGCTTTTCCTTCTATTTGGTTTGTATTTTTAAAAATTTATTTTACTTATGCTTGTATTGTGTGTGTGAGAGAGAGAGAGAGAGAGAGAGAGAGAGAGTGTGTGTGTGTGTGTGTGTGTGTGTGTGTGTGTGTGTGTGTGTGTAAAAGTGGTGCCCAAGGAGGCCTGAAGAAGGCATCGGACCAGATCCCCTGGAGCTGGAGCTACAAGCAGTTTTGAGGCTTTCAAGCTGGCCATTGGGAACTGAACTCTGGTCATCCGAAGGAGCAATATGTTCTCTTAACTGATAAGCTATCTCTCCAGCACCTTGTTTATGGTCATATATCATTATGTCACAGTTTCTTAACCATATCACAGAACAGAACATAAATTTTACTACCTTAACTTTCTTAAGCATGTAGTTCAGTAGTGCTAAGTGTATTCTCTTTGCTTTGAGATAGATTGGCAGAAAATTTCCTTCAGGTAAAACTGAAACTCTGGGCCCGTTAAAGTATACCCACCCTTCTCTGTTCTTATTCAGCCACTGGTAACATCATTCTACTTCCTGATGTCCTGAAATTAAGTATTTTAAAGACTTTACATAGTGGAATGACTGGTTTTGACTTTATGTCACTGACCTAACATTGTCTCATAGTTAATACCTACGATAGCATGTGCTGGATTTTCTTTTGAAAACCGAATAGTGTTCCCCTGGATGTCTGCCCCACATTTTGCAGATCTATTCTGCTGTGAGGAGAGGGTAGTGTGGCTTTGGCCTCCTGGCTGTGGTGAGGAGTGAAGAGGAAAACATGATGTACAGACATCCATTTCTCTGAGGGCTTTGCTTTCCACTGTTTTGGAGCTATGCCTCCAAGCAGGATTTCTGCCTGATAGTACAGTAGTGTTGTTAATTGTCAGGAGCCTCCATGACTGGCCCACAGAGGTCTCACTGTTTTGTAACTCTCCTAACAGTGCAGAAGGTTTCAATTTTTCCATGTCCTCATTAACACTCTTTTCTTCTTCCCTTCCTCCCTCTCTGACCCCCTTCTGTCTCTCTCCTACAGCAATTATCCTAATGGGTATGTGAAAAAATTTCTCATTGTGGTTGTGACTTGTGTTTCTTTGATGAATGATACTGAGCATATTTTATTTTGTTTAAAAATGTTTATTTAAAAAATTTTTTTTAAAAGCGTATATAATATATTGTGGACGTACCTCTCCAGTCCTCTGGCCCTCCCTTTTCTTTCCCCTTCCATCAGTTCTGCTTGTCATCCTCGGCCATTATAGTTCCTCTTTCATAGTGTATACCCATTCATGAACTTGCAGATCTGTGGAAAATCTAAGACCCATCAATGACAGAAAATATAATATTATCTTTCAAGACTGGTTTAATCACTTAATATGATTACCTCCAGGTGTACCTGTAGCATGAATCTTAAATGGTCTTATTAATAAAAACAAATACAGGGCCAGGTATTGGGGTGAACACTGGAAGATCAGAGAGACAGAACAAGCCACAGCCACCTCATCTTGCCAATTCCTCAGCTGATTGTGTTTCCTCAGACTGGAAGCCTCTGAGTCCTCATCCAAATGGATCTCAGCTAAACTGATTCTCAAAAGCCTAAAAGCTTATCCAGTACTAGTTCCTGTTTTTCACACCTTATATACCTTTCTGCTTTCTGCCATCACTTCCAGGGATTAAAGGAATGAGTCACCATGCCTGGCTGTCTCCAGTGTGGCTTTGAACTCACAGAGATCTGGATAGATCTCTGCGTCTGGAATGCTAGGATTAAAGGTGTATATGTCGCCATTTTCTGACCTCTATATCTAGTGACTGTTCTCTGACCCCAGATAATTTCATTAGGGTGCACAATATTTTGAGGAACACAACACCACCACATGCACCTATTTTCCTTTGACCAGTTTGCCACTTGCATGTTGGCTATAGAAATTCTGTGCAAATATTTGTGCAGTGTTGCTTGTCTGTGTTATAAAATATTCTGAATATTGTAAGGTTTTTGTAACATTTTCTCCAGCAATACCTGAATGAAGGTCTTGTACTAAATTTAGAACCCTGGATAGTCTTACCACTGACACAGTGATGTAAAACCTTATCCTGTCATGAGATGATGCTTACTGTCTAGTGATACAGATAGAATGATAGTAACTCAGGGACGGGAGCTGTCTGATGGCTAGATAACAATGCTTTTGAATATTGCTTTTCTCATAAATAGATGGACGGAAACCACAAGGAAGTTTAAGAAGGTTTCCTTGGTGATAATGTTTGATCATTCTTAGGAGATACAATTTATTATATTTGAGTGTGTACTGTATTATGGACTGAAATATGGTGGGCATTCTTATCAATAACAAGACAAGGTGATAAGAATATTAATAATACTTACTGAGAAGTTAGTAAGTATTAAGGTATATATTAATGGTGAGTGTAGATGCGGCTGGGGCTAAGCACATGTTTTCTGTGTATTCCTGAGATGGTTGGGCCAGATTCCCAGTCCTTATGCTTCAAAAAAGAAACAACTATTAAGATTATGAATTCATTTTTATACTTTAAAATTAAATGGCTTCTAGAATGCGTTAAGCTTAGATGACACACTGCTACAAAATATTTCCCTCACCTGCTTTTCCCACCCCCGGTCTCTTATTTATTTCATGAATTGTGGAAATCTGAACAATGTAATTTCAGATTGCTGACATGGAAAGAAACTGGTTATATAAAGATGGCTCTTTGGAGGCTAATTAGCAAGCTTCATGTTACTAATTTAAAAGTTTTACTCTTTGATGGCTTGAAAAGGGGAAAGCAGCAAGTTCTCTGAAAGAAAATACCTGAAATTTAAAACCAATACCCAACCAAGGTTCCCTAGACCAACTCCTTGGCAGGGCTATGTGATCCTTTTCTGTGAATACATTATAACAAAAGCACCTAACTGTTCATATCCAATCACAGTCACAGCAAGAGTGCTTGCTATTAGGCACATCCATTTAACTTAATTCTGCTTTTAGGTAGCAGATTGCAGGAATTTCTTTAATATGAGTGCAATGCTGGGACAAACAGGTAAAACTAGAACAGGAGAGGAAAGTGATAAAGAAGAGAATGAGAAAGAAGAGGAAAACATGTCACCTACTCAGTGACACAGAGACAAAGGGACCTTGTGAAGATCATACTGAGTTTTGATTAGATGACAAAATTGAGGCCCAGATTACTCATTGAAATGCCCAAGGTCATGCATTTTGGGCAAAGTTGGACCTAACACCAGCTGTGTGATACATAGCAGCGGTCCCTTTCATACAATCCTGATGTCTATGGATGGACTGGAAGGAGATAGGAAACCTCTTCTTTAGTTCAATGCTTCTTCTGCTCAGCACACAATTTTCCCCCTCTTGTTTGTACTCCCAGGTTTGGCATACAAAGAGACCATTCCAGATTCCACATCAAACAGCCAGCTTGGATGTAGACCAGGTTCCCAGCATGCAAGAAGCAGTTATAGAGGAACAGATGACTGTAAATCTAGAATTCCGTCATTGTTCCTTCTCTGCCGCTAGCTAGCTGAGTGACCTCAGGCAAATGGTATAAATCCTCGTGAGTTCAACTTCCTTAAATCTCAAGTAGGTTGTTGATTTCTGAAGTCCTTTCTAGTGTTCCTACAATCTGAGTTACCTCAAGAGGATGTCGCACAGCAGTGTCATCTGGCTGTTAGCAATGGCATGTCCCCTTCAAACTCAAAAGCAATAGAAAGTTCATTTAATCCCAGTGTTGTTTCTATGTTCATCTGGTTAACTGCCTTACCAACTGCGTAGTTTTATATGACGTCCATTTAGTGCACTAAGGCATAGGTAAATGCAGGGCAGTTGTTAATACCTGAGTCCTAAATTAGGCCACTGTTTCAAGCTACAAAGGGGTTAAAATTTAAAAGTTTGTGAGAATATCCTTCCTGTTGAAAAACATAATGAAAGTAATGTTCATAAAACGATCTGTCTTCTTTCCCTGAATATTTTCTGTTTTAGAATGAAATATCAATAGAAAGAAATTGATGGCTGTTCCAGTAAACACATGAAAATGGACTATTTTATCATTATTGAACATAAATAATGGGCTTTATAAGACAAAGAAAGAATGTTAGGAGGTTATGTATTCGGAAAGCCCACAGAGCTAATAACTTTCTATACTTAGCACAGAAATATGGGCCAATAGATATTGAGGCACTAAATCATTTATGGTTGAATTCGTTATTCAGTTCCAGAACAACAACAGTAATATAGCATTTCCTCCCTTTATAAATTACTCATGTAGAGTCTTCCCTAATGATCCACTAATTCTTATTCAAGAGAGTGTATAAAGAAGAAATCTTGTAATGCAGTTCTGCAGTGTCAAAATAATTAGAACCTGAATCTCCAACTTCCAGTAAAACATTTTAACTTGATTAAATTAATAGTTTAAAATAGTAAAGTGAGAATCATATTTCTTTTGTTTCAGCCTACCCTACATTGCTCCATAAACTTCGGTAATGTAATTCATTGCCTGCCTCCTTTGTTCAAGCATCCTCTTTCGTATTGGATGTTTGACTTGTGCTTTTAATGGTCCTAAAGTAAGTATCCTTGAAGCTCGGTCCTAGACTGTTGCTTCAGGATAGATTCTTAGAAATATGAATCAGAGTTAAAGAACACTCTAAGAGACATTGTGCTCTCTTCTTTGGAAACTGTTAACAGTGTAGCTGTGATGTTTTACTGTCACAGCCCCCATCTGCCAAGTATCAAGGTTTTCATGGCTAACAAAGTTCGCCAAAATAATTCACGGAATAATAAGGTCTGCTCCAGCTGATTAACACTGAGGCCACACATTTTTTTCTCCTGCTCATAGGAGTTTTCCATTTCTTCTTCTGTGAACTGTATGTTATTATTTTACTTTCCTATGAGGACAATAGCCTTTCCTTCCTCTCTCTCATTTTTGGCAAAAGTAGTTTTCTTAGTTTGGCATATGCCATTTAATATCTTACATGGGTTTTTGCTGTAAACTAGATTATAGATACCTTCACTTATTGATTCATATGAAAGCTTTTCTAAAGTAAAAATTAGTCTAAACTTAACCTTTAGTTGTTTCAGCTTTGGTAAAATTTTAGTCACTGAAAATTTGAAAATACTTCAAAGCTACACTTGGTGTAGAATTCATTTAATTTTTATTACATTTACTTGTTTCTTTGTCTTGTGAGTGTATTTGTACACATGTGGGTGTACCTGCCATGATATGGATGTGATGGTCAGATGGCAGTTTGCAAGGAATAGTTTTTTTCTTTTACCATGTATGTCTTGGGGATCAAACTTGATCATTAGTCTGGTGGCAGGTGCCCTGACTCCCTGAGCTGCCTTTCCAGTCTAGAATTTATTTAAGGTTATGTACTATTGATTATACAGATTGAGCAGTACTAAAGAGTTAGCATAGGGTTTGGAATAAACATAAATGATAAAAATATTACTTTATTATAACAGAATATTTGATAGACGTGTTAAATGTAGCCATGCACAAAATTCGTTCTTATACTTTAAAACTTGATTATGTCAGATATATGGAAAATATAGATTATAGTATAACTACTGAGCTCAGGCTCAAAGAAAATTATTAAGGCTGAAACTAGAATCAATAGTATTCCTCTCTCCAATTCTTTGTATGTATTTTTGTGTATGCAAGTGTGCATGCACATGCTAGTGTGTGTGGGTGTGTGGTGGTATTGTGTTCTCCAAAATATTGTGCACTCCAATAAACTTATCTGGGGTCAGAGAACAGAACAGCCACAATATTAAACATACAGGTTAGGCAGTGGTAGCACACGCCTTTAATCCTAGCATTCCAGAGGCAGAGATCCGCCTGCATCTCTGTGAGTTCAAGGCCACACTGGAAATAGCCAAGCATGGTGACTCACTCTTTTAATCCCAGGAAGTAGTGGCAGGAGGCAGAAAGGTATTTAAGGCATGAGGACAAGAACTATAGGCTGGCTAAGCTTTTAGACTTTTGAACATCACAGTTCAGCTGAGAAGCATCCAGTCTGAGGAAACAAGATCACCCGAGGAAATGGCAAGGTGAGGAAGCTGTGGCTTGTTCTGCTTCTCTGATCTTCCAGCTTTAACCCAATACCTGGCCCTGGGTTTGTTTTTATTAATAAGACCTGTTAAGATTCATGCTACATGGGTGTGTGTGTGCGCGCATGCGTGCACATGGGGAAGCCAGGACTCAATTTCAGGGGTCATTTCTGAGGAGCTGTCTACCTTGTTTTTGAGACAGGACCTTCACTGGGACTTAGGACTCAGTGATAAACTAGGCTAGCTAACCAGTGAGCACCAGGGATCTTCCTCAGTCTGCTTCTCGAGTGCTGGGGTTACAAGTGTGCACGATTGCACCATGCTATGGTTCGAATTCAGGTTCTTGTATGTGTACTACAAGCACTGTATATCAACCGCGTTATCTTCCTAGGACCATCCCCCACCCCCAAATTAGGTACTTTATCTTCTTGTTTAAAGGTAACTACTATGACAAGAACTTTACTTCTTATTTCTTTCCAATTCAGAAGCTAATAATCATGTCTGATGCCTCGATTGCACTGAGTGCAACTTACTATTTAATTATAGGAAACAAATGGTCTTGTATCATATTTCTCTATTCATGGAGAATGAAATTATTGTTAAGTTCCAAATTCATCATTCTTGTATTTTATTTCCCTTGTACAAAAAAATACAGAATATGACAAATGTTTTACCTCCGAAATGCCAGCATATGTTCCACATATGGCACAGCATGTCTGTATAACATTGAGACATTTAGTTTACATCCCTACAGCATATGCATACACACATACACAAACACACAAAGTGAGAGAGATCATTGGAATAAAACATTACATAAAAATGTTATCTCTTGCAGCCTGGATCTTAAAGTGCCCTAGCTTTAGCAAAGCACGATATGTCTTCATCTATAATATGAGCCACAGCAAAATAAGACACTACATATTTTCTGTTTAAAATTAATGTTTTGACAGTTATAGTCATGTTTAATTCTGCCTTTGGAAATGAGTAGGGATAAGAGACAAAGAAATTTGATTCTATGTAATATATATGTGTCGATGTAATTCTGAACGGTTTTATTAAATAGAAAACACAGAGCCAAATGCAGAGTTAAAAGCCCAAGAGGTCAGAGCAACAGCCAAGAGCTAAGACCAAGACCGCCTTCTTACCCCTCGCTGTCGCTGTCGTCCTTCCTCTCAGAAAGAGACCTACTTCCTGTGTGTCTGTGTTTTTATTGACTTTCTGTTCTGCCTTCTCATTGGTTGTAAACCCAACCACATGACCT